>NC_138668.1:6251550-6867384 GCF_964273445.1 Streptopelia decaocto | reverse complement strand
ATTATAGAATCTAAAATGAAATGTCTCTGAATAATTCAGGAGAAAACCATAAGAATAATCTTTTAATCTTAAGTAAAATATTAATTCAAGAGGGTAAGAGCATTCTGTGAAAGCACAGCTGGGTAACAGGGGTAGTGAATCTATTCCATGACGGGAGGGCTTGTGAGCTACTGCAAAACTCTGTAAATTCTACTCAGATTGCTGGAAGGAGGGGGGCACGGGGGATGGAGAAAACAAATCCCTGTAGGCAGAGCAAGGAAGGAAAGCACCGTACAGAATCAATTTGATTCTGTTCAAGTCCTGTAAGGAAAAATTCAAAAAGTTACTAGACAGCAAAGCCAAAGATATTCTACATTTCCAAGGGAATGACTTTTACTAGTGATTCCATGCAATATGGAGTTCAAATAATTAAATTGCTAACACTCTTCAGAAAACATTACCCCCCGCTGGAGTAACCCCGGCTCTGACCTGCACTCATCTGCACGGCCAGCGGAGGTTCCCAGTGCAGTACAGGACAGATCCACTAGATGCTTAAGGCAGCAACTTATTTCACAGTACTAAACCAGCTGACAACTCTAAAAATATCCAAACAATCTGAAGACTGAACAGTAACAGGAGACTAGAGACATTCTATAACTATCTTTAGAAACAGAACCTTTGTGCCATAGACTCAGATTTTTACTGGATGAGATTTCAAGCAACTGAAACAGTTGAAATGTCATATGAATCCTGATTACTGGAGTGAAATACAAAGAAACCAAGCCCACCTACACTAAAACTACGTACAGCAATGCTCTTAGTCTATCCCTTCTAAGCTCTCCCCACTTTTAGGATGCAAACGTACACATTCATAACCAAAACCTGCAACTAAACATGTCGGATGTGACCAGAATGTCTGCACACCGAGGTAAATCCCCACAAATCACCTTAAGGCCAGAAGGGTGGGGGGAAAGAAAACTACAAAATCTAAAGCTTTTGTTTTTAAAAGTATATGAAGCATTCCAATCCAGACCAAGGTAAACTTAGTGGCAGCAGTCACACTTAAAGAAATGTTTGGTTAAAAAGGAATCCTGCACAATGCTTCTACTAAATCTGGTCACAAGATCACTTAAGGACATTCAAAGAACAGCCATGGGCTGTGTACAAGGTGAGTCAAGTTCAGCACAACACGAACTCTGACAGCCAAAGGCACCACAGTTGTTACAACTACAGACCTAAATACAGCAAACCATTTTATACCTGGAACGTGAAAATCTGATGGGTAATGACATGTTCAACATACCATGTTTGCTGGAGTTTTGATCTAACGATGTGTTCACAGAAATGCTGTCTACTGTAGTCCATTTCCTCAACCGAGATTGTGGCTCTTTAATACTGTTCATATCCATGTTTACATTCAAGTTTGAGTTCATTCCTAAAAACATACAGACCTTATGAAACACAGACTCAATGTTTTTCTTCTGCTAATTACCACTATTGCCCTAATAAACATTTAAGAGCATATTACTATGGTTATTTCATGCTTCTAAGTCTGTTTTTGAGAAACATTCTAGCATTGAATACAGTGAACTTACTACAGACAGCAGCTAAGCTAAGCGATGCAAAGCGCTCCGAGCTCTCAGCTGGTTCTTCATGCAGAAATGTCAGTAGAAGGAGCCATTGAGGAAGCCAGAGAAACGCAAATGTCAACATCTAAAAAATGTGGCATTTCTAATGGGACCCCCAAAGCTGCTCTATCACTCCCTCCTCAGCTGGGCAGGGGAGAGAAAGTATCACAAAAGGCTTGTGTGCCGAGATAAGGACAGGGAGATCACTTGGCAATTACCGTCATGGGCAAAACAGACTCAACTTGGGGAAAATTCATTTAACTTATTTCAAATCAAATCAGAGTAGGGCAATAAGAAATAAAAAGTAAATCTTAAAACACCTTCCCCCACACCTAGCTTCTTTTCCTGGGTTGAACTTCACTCTGATTTCTCCACCTCCCCGCCAAGCAGCGCAGGGGGACAGGACCAGGGGTTGTGGTCAGTTCACCATGTTGCCTTTGCTGCTCTTTCCTCCTCACACTCCTCCCCCGCCCCAGCGTGGGGTCCCACCCACGGGAGACAGTTCTGCAGGAACTTCTCCACGTGGGTCCTTCCATGGCCTGCAGTTCTTCACAAACTGCTCCAGCGTGGGTCCCTTCCACAGGTCACAGCCTCCTTCGGGCATCCCCTGCTCCCCGTGGGCCTCCATGGACTGCAGGGCTCAATTCTTCACTAAAGGGTGAAGACACTCCAGCAACCGACTATTTCTACCCTTAAGCTTTTATTTGTGGACTGCATGTGGCTCCAGTTGCTCATATCACTAGCCGGCTGTCCCGGGATAGCTGCTTTTCTCCCTAGCAGCTGGTATGGTGCTGTGTTCTGGACTGAGGATTAGAAAACAGGGATGCTGTAGTCAGCTGGATGCTGAGCTGCTTCCACAGCGTCAAGGCCTTTTCTGCTGCTCACCCCTTCAGGGAGGAAGCTGGGGGTGCACAAGGAGCTGGGAGGGGACACGGGACAGCTGACCCCACCTGAGCCCAGGGACACGTAACACTCGGTACATGAGATGGGGGAGCTGGCAGGGGCTGCTGCTCAGACACTGCCTGGGCACCAGTTAGCAGGTGGGAAGCCATTGCATTGCTTTGTATATTCGTTATTATGACTATTTTCCCTTCCTTTTCTATCCTATTAAACCTCCTGTATCTCAGTATGTGAGGTTGACTTCTTCCCGCTCCTCTCCTCATGCCTGGGAGCGAGCGCAGGGCTGCGTGGCACTGAGCAAAACACAGCACCACCCCAAAGGGATCCCCGAGGATCCTCACAGATACTGCAGCTGATTCCTGAGGGATCTCAAAGCCATCCTACATGCACTGCAGATTCCTGAAATGTGGCAAGGATTAAGGCGAGAAAGCAGCTATTTAACAGTACACAACAATTCCACTCAAGAAATGAAACAGAAAGGAACCCAATGTAGGCAGGATGCAATTACTCAGCAGGAAGTTTGGTGAGAAAGTTAAATATTCCTTTCATTAGGCCTCACATAACGTCTCTAATAGCTAAACGAACTCCATGTGTACAGCTTGCCCCTGGAATGGACGCAGCTGGTAGATCCCAACGCTGAGCAGCAGCAGAAGCTCCTCAGCAGCAGCCTGGAGCCAGGACTGGCCACAGCACAAGCCCCGGGTGGCACATGCAGCACAGCATGGCCTGTCCCCATGGACACCCGCCTGCAGCACACGGCGGGCAGCAGCGGCTCCATCGCACAGGCTTTGCTACAAAGGGCAGTGAGGATGCAAAGGAAATCAGCCCAACGGAAAGGACCCGATTAGAATAACATAGAAGAAAAGCAAACTGAAGAGGAGGAAAAAAACAGGGATAAGGAACAAGAGGAAAATGGTAAACAGTTGTAGTAAGTGTAAGGCAGCATTAAAAAGGGACCTAAAGTAAGGAGAAAATATACAAGCCTGGAATTTCTGAAGTAGAAATTGGACAGAAGCCTGGAAATGTAGGGAGAAAGAAACAGGAGATGTTTGTATTTATGAACATTCAGACCTTTTGCCTGAAATGAGACAACCATTCTTTAAAAATGCAGAGCTACAAGTTTTCTCTCCTGGACAAAACCACTAAAAGGGAAATAAACATTTTGTTCTACCTATGCAATTCCAGACTCATTGAAAAAAATTTTAAAATCCAAAGAAATGAGATCACACAAATGGATTATTTGTATGGATTCTACTTCTAAAAGTCCTTTAGCTCCAGGAATCATAACTGCAAAAGGACTTTGTGTCATCCTTCGGGACCCAGAGGATAAAAAAGAAATAAAACAAGACAGACCTTCTTCAAAAATGGAAAATATTTTGCACTGAAATGCAGTCAACTTCTGGGAATGAACTACTTGTGAAAAAAGTTCTTTGGTGAACACAGGTTACTGGATAAGCCCCAGAAGGAATTACTACTTCCATTAAAATCATAAGTGCTACCAGGATTACAATCACTATTGTTTTCAGAGGAGGCAGGAGACATGAAAAGAAACGCAGTGTGTCACACAAGCACTCAGTGACTGTATGAAATGAGCGCGGAGACACCCACCTATCGGGAAGCTGCTGAACGCGTTTATTGGTGATGGCCCTTTCTGCAGCTCAGGAGTAGCGTGGGGGATGACGTTCTCGAGGAAAGATTTCATGGAGGGTTGGTGGAGTGACTGCTGTTGAGAGGGTGGAGTTTGCTGCTTCATTAACAGGTTTGGATCAAGCTGACGGGACTGTTGCATCATCTGTTGCTGCATACTAAGAGATCGACCCTTAAAAAACCAGAGCAGTTACACTATAAATAAGCAAAAGCTTTTCCACATTTAAAGAAAGATAATGAAGCACATTTCTGGGTTCCACACAGCCAAGCACAGCAAAACCCCAGCATTAAGCTAAGTCACTCCGTTAAACTTGCCAAAACCCCATTCACTCTCGCACACTTCAATACAATTTGTAACAAGAAATGCGGCTCAGGAAGAAAATCAGTTTTTGAGGATAGTTTGAAAAGTTAATAATAAACATGTTTCTTTACCTGCTGCTCCTGCTGTTGACGACCACCAGAAGGCATGCTTCTTTGATTCTGCGCTTTTTGCTGCTGAGCCAACAACCGCTACGAGACAGTGTTTTGTGGTGGTTTTTTTTAAGAACAGTTTATAGCTGACGTAAGTCTCTACTTAGACTTTCAACCAGAACACAGGGTGACTGGCTTTGTTAGCTTACCTGTAACTGGGAGATCTGAGAAAGCTGGTTTAACTGGGACAGTTGATTCAACATGGCTACCTGTTGTGGGCCAAAAAGTGGGCTCAGGCCACCGTTGTTTGGTGCATACTTCAGTAATGATACTGGAACCTGCAAAATGGACCAGTGCGAAGAGTTAGACCAGATGTAGAATATCTTAACCTCCTGTTGACAGTTACCTTGTTTCTGAAACACTGACAGAGCCAAATATGTTTTCAATTATTTACAGAGTTAAGTATCGGCAACAACAATAAGCAAAACGCAATTTTCTGAAGCAGTGTTTTGGTAGTTTATACATAGAATGTTCTATATAGTCAATTACCTGAGGGGACAGTAATGGAGGAGGCACTTGAGCACGTGGATTAGGCTGAGATGAATTAAGAGGTTGTGCTGGAGGCTGCTGCATGCTCCTGGGCTGTGCTGCTATGTTACCAACACCAAACATACTGGGATTGCCATTCTGGGGAGAGGACGCACAGTTAGTGACAATGAACCTCTCGTGCTGCTTCTCCCACCCCCCTAACATTTGAATTAGAAATTAAACACGTATCAAACACATCGGTAGCTAGGATGTTAAATCAAAAGGTATTAAATGCTGTCAAGTAACATGCCAAGGATATGCACACAGCCTTACCTGTCTAACAGAATTCAAGTTTTGCATACCCAGCCCTGCTAGGGAGCCAAGGGCTTGGTTAGGTAGTGCATTATTTGAAGGGGGAAGCTTCATGTTTTGATTGGACATAAACTGCATGTTTTGGGACTCGTCTGCTACAATGCCATCCTGATGGGACAGACAAACCGAGGCGCAACAACCAGTCAGCAAGCAAGCAGAGGGAGAAACCATGGCCGGGCACAGAAGGGAAGAGTCACAGGACAGTCCAGCACCAGCAGGAAACAGGCAGAAAACAAAAGAGATCAGGTTAGTTATTTGCAAACGGGCTGCAGAAAGTGCTACTATTATATCAGTATGTTAAAAAGAACCAAGTATATCTTAGGGATTAACAAGAAAGCCCTAACTTTCCTCTCCACTCAAGGCAGAAAGGTGAGGAGCAGACAGTAACTACTAAGAATGCAGAGTCAAGGGAGGTCAGAAGTGTCCACCACCAAGACACCCACTGACCTTATCGAAGTAAGGACCGCGATCCATGGAAGACTCTTTGGAAATCTGAGGACGAGAACCGGGGCCTTTTCCAACCACACGATTGTAATCTCCAACCCCCAGGCCATGCTTATCCATCTCCATCCGCTTGTCTTGCAATAACCCTATGAGAGGCAAGAGATGCGACTACTACACTGCAGGGTGATTAACTTTTCCGAAACCAGTTCATGCTTAGGACGGGCTGACCTAGTGCTGCTCTCAAGCTACATACTAACAAAAGAAAACATCCTTTTATAATATAAGAAAACATCAGTTCAGCTTTAAACTATCTGGGCTTTACTGAAAAGGGAAAGGAAACACTACAAATCGATGGCTACAGACAACTTAAAACTTGGAATCAGCCAAGTGTCACCAGATTTTGCTAAGCTTCACCAAATGTTATTCTCAGTTTTCCCTTAAAAACAAGAAAGTATAATTGTTTAAACTTGAGTTTCCAGTTGTGAATGCAACTCTTATTTTTAGCAGCAATAAGCATTGTCTTTGCTTTGAAGTAGTATCAAACTACAATAAACACTGCAATGTTACAATTACTTTTAATTAAGTACCCTATTGTTATAATATATTGTTATTAATGTATTCAAAAATTGTACTGTTTTTTATTAGCTAGAGGAATCACAAAACTCAACAGATTCAAATAAAGCTAAAACTGCTCACAAATAATTTTATACTCAGGTTTAAACATTTCTAAAATAATTGTTCAGTATTAATACAGTTCTTAGAACTGAAAATTTGTTTCCAAGAATGAACCATGACAACCGAGCGTGGTATTGGGAACGTTTCTGTGTATGTTTGGTGAAGGTATCCAGAAGGCAATCTAGACACTCACACTGCAGAAACCAACCCGCCCACCCTGCAAACATTCTGTCGTGTCAGCTTAATACATAAGCTCTGCTTGATTTAGGGATAATATTACTAGAGCAACCAGACGATTCAGGTGTGTAGCGTTACTCACACGCGCTATTTTTTCCCTCTACAAGGGTATTCCTTTTCTTTCGTGAAAAGTATATTTAACTATATATAGCTATAACTATATATATTATATATAGTTTTGAAAAAGTAATTTACAGAAGGAATTAAACTAAAAGAGAGACTGGAAAGGAAAGCAATAAAGCCCAGCTAGGTTCTCCTGTTCTTACCTCCAGACATGTCCATCTTATTGCTCTGTATGGTTTCTTCTGGTGATTCTCTCTGAAGTAATAAGTAATAAAATGAATCATCATTATTTAATAATATTTTTTAAAGTTAAACCAAAGAGATTCATATATACTATTTCAATTCAAGCTAATTCAATTCAAGGAAAAAAATCAAGACAAGTCAGATGCTGTTTTGAAGCATTTTCTTTTGCAGTTACTCCACTGAACACCCCTGGTGCATTCTAACCAGCACTCCAAGGCAGTGGTAAAGCCAGGTGAAGGGAAATACTTACTGAGAAACTGAGATTCGTGAATTGCTTAATGAATGGATTGATCCATGTTTCGTCTTGCTTATTTCCACCTTTCATTATTCCCTTAAAAATAGAAAGGAATTCCTGTGATACTCAGAAGATGTTTACCACCTACCGCTTAAATTACATCATAAAATGTTATGAATGAAGATTAAAGCTTAATGGTACTCGGTGCAGCAATCTGTTCTGACTTCGCTTTTAGAAGTGACAACAGTGCAAAAATCTTGACTCAACCTCCTCTGGGGATTATTTTACCAAGCAGGAGAGCAGCAGCGCTCAGGAACCTCGCTGCTTTTTAAAATTTTCTCCTCTCCATGGCCAACTTGCATCCTTAGGTTTGGGCCTGACATCCATCTCACAGGCCAGAATTACCTTTGTGGGCATTTTTTTCATATATGGTGGCCAATTCAAAGACGGGTTAGCTTCTTGTGAAGAACTGCTGTTCCACATTCCAATCTCTACATCCTCCTCTTCCTCCCAGCTGGTCTGACGACTGCCCGTCAGCTGCATATCATCTCCACACCAACTATCTTGCATAGATTTAGGCCCTGGGTGGGAAAAAAATCCAGCATGTTAACATTTCAGTAGCAACTGATTGCTCTTAAGACACAAGTTAGCTTTACGTTAACTTCAAGATAAAAAAGACCTCAAAAAGTAAAGCTTCTGGAGCAGTATTTCACCATCCTCCAAGCTGGCGCAGGACTCACTCACCGGGTTTATTTGGAGCCTGTTGCCCCAGAGCAGCGTTTCCCCAGCCAGAGGTGCCGGCGGTGTCGCCGATGGGCTCTCCCCAGCTGGTGCCGGTGTCCATGGGCTTTCCCCACGCAGAAGTCCCGTTATCTACAGTAGTGGCTGGAGCAGGAGGCTCTCCCCAACCTTTGTAGAGCAGTACAAGTTACTGGCACATTTTTAAACAGCATTTAAAAGGCTATCTATCTAAAGAGACTCAAGCGTTTGCCTTTCTAGACCCATAACATACAATAAAAAGCATATTAGTACACATTTACATTCTGTGTGAAAGTAATTATTACAACAGCAAGCTGTTCCATTGACACCCCTCACCTCAAATACAAGTTGCATATGTAAAGAATTACATTCTGATACCACCACAAATTTCTAAGATACTAAGTTCCTACAAGCTGCTCATTTAAGCTATTCCTCTTTGCAGCTGAAAAAGAGAGCACAAACAAACCACTTCCTGAACACCATGCGAGCCGCTCTGCGTCATTATTCAGGGCTCTCAAACTGCAAGATCAGAAAGCCTGATCCTGAGTCGGTATCAAACCATCACCCTCCACCTGCCCACAGCAGCCTAGCGCTGGTCTGGGAGGGCTCTTTGGCAACGTTAAGTTTTAATTGTTTTAGAACCTAATGATGAAAAATACTTTTGATCTTCAGATACTACTTGAAATAATTTCTCTGTGTTCCCACACCCCAGAATTTAAGTAGAGCTGTCTAGTCTTTATTACTCAAGCTATTCTAAACTGTAACAGATCTTTCAATCTGCATAAAAATATCAAGTATCTATGAGCACTGCTGTTACTTTTTTACAAATAAAACCAGTACTTCACTAGCACTTTCCCCTTTGAAACTAAATTACTGTTATATGAAGCAAGAACAAAATAACTGTTTTACAATTATCAAAAGATTCAAATTTGCATGAAAGCAAGTCTTACCAGAACCCGAACTGCTCTCCTTGCTAGACATGGCACTTGAAGACAGTAGCTGCTGATGTACCTGTGCTTGCTGGTCTGAACTGCTGCTACTGTTTGGGACATTTTTATTCCACATATTCACATTTTTGTAGTTGTATTTGCTTGGATCACCCCAAGCAGAAGTTCCATCATCAATTTCCATTTTCCGGCGGATGGATTCGGGGGACGGCTCCTCCCAGCCGGTGGGTTCCTCCTCCTTGGCTGGTGCTGGCATGGGCCCCCCCAGCCAGCCGGAGCCCGGGGCTTTGGTGCTGGCAGCCGGAGCTCCCCAGGAGCCAACGTCGGGTTTGTTCCATTCTGGAGAGTTGATTGGCTTGGATGAATCCCCCCAGCCCTGAGGCTGATTAGGTTTAGGAGGGTCTCCCCAGCCCTGGTTCTGATTAGACTTTGCAGGCTCATCCCATCCTGAAGAATTATTTGGGTTTGTATTATTACCTCCCCAAGTGACAGAATTTGATTTACCTGGCTCATTCCAACCAGATACTGATCTGTCACTGTCACTACCTCCCGAACTGGATTTCTTAGCCTCACCCCAATGGTTACTTCGTGAGTTTTCGCCCCAGCTATCACCGGCAGAAACTGCCCAACCCTGGCTGGCCTTTTGTCCGTCTCCCCATCCCTGTTTGATCTTCTGAGCGTCATTCCAAGACGACTTCTCCTCTTTGCCACTTCCCCATGATTGATTGCTCTTGACCATTACTGTAGCAGCAGAATCTTCCTCCCACCCCCCTTGGCTGTTTGACCCTTTGGAGTCTCCCCACCTTGTAGCAGACTTTGGATCTCCCCACCCTGATACAGATGAGGTATCGTTATTATTAGGGCTAGGTCTATCCACACACCCCCCTGAGCTGGAAGTCTGTGTCACAGAGCCCCCCCAGGCCTCTGTCCCATTGTCAGTTTTCCTTTCCCCCCTCGGTGACGTTTCGGTATCCCAGGCAGTGTTCTGTTTGATTGGAGTCTGTCCCCAACCAGAGTTGGAAAGGACACGTGGATCTAAGTCAGTTCTGTTCACTATGCTTTGGAGTAACGTATGCTGGTCAACTTTCCTTCTCTCCCGACTCTGTCCTTCTGTAGTTACTCTGTCTTCATGGCATCCAGTGCTCTCCGAACTACCTTCACTGTCCCCAGTACCTGTTTTGGCCCACGCGCTGCTCTGCTCAGTGACCTGAGAAGCAGCAGAACTCTGGCTGTTGAGCTCATCCTCCTCAGCAGATTTCCACCCATTTGTAAACTTCCTGCTGTTGCCATTCACACCTTCGCTGGAATGCTGATTAGGGGGCAGTTTACTCCATTCCCCGTTTGAAATGGTGGTACCAGCGTTCTGGGCAGGGTTGCCCCATCCTCTCCTACTCCCACCAGCACTGGCCCCATTTCCAGCTCCCCAAGGCACATTCGGGGAGCTGCCTGGCCCTGCCTCCCACACCCCTCCTCCTTTATTCCCGTTCATTGGAAAGGTAGTGCTGCCAGGCCCGCTCATGCCCGGCTGCATTAGAGTTGCATTCACAGTGTCACCATTAGCTTGGCTGTTTGGGCCTGAACATTTGTCTCCAGAGTAATTAGAACCATAGGCACCCCATGTAGTACCGTAAGAGCCACCATTTTTCGCCTCACCGTTGCTAAGATGAGAAATGGAAGTGCCATTTGTAACTGGAGAGGCCTGAATCTGAGAATGATTCATTGTGCTCACACGCCAGGCCCCATGCCCTGTATTATTAGGCAGTTCGTTAATCTGCACTGAACCAGCAGAGTTTGGTAAACTAGAGGTCATAAAGTTAGTAGTGTTATTTGGTCCATTCATTTCAGTGTTAAGGTTTTGAGGTTGCCCACTGAATGAAACCTTCCTTGTACCATTTACTTCAGAATCACAATTTTCCTGAAGGCTTCCCCAGGAACCATGGGCTGAACCACCCACTTTCGAGTTAATACTCTGGCTATTCGCTATCTGACCTATGGTACTGCACGGAATACTTGTGCCAGCGCTACCACCCACAGACCCTTTCAGGGCATGTCCATTGTTCTCCAGTACAGGCCAGGCACCATGGTTGCCATTCGAATTCAAAGTGCTTGGATTTAACCCTCCATTTGATGAAGAGTTTATGGTGCCCCAAGCATTCATTCTATTGTTGCTACTTTCAGATTTGCTGTCAGGAGCA
The DNA here is from genome assembly GCF_964273445.1 of Streptopelia decaocto. Lineage (NCBI taxonomy): Eukaryota > Metazoa > Chordata > Aves > Columbiformes > Columbidae > Streptopelia > Streptopelia decaocto. The sequence goes on along the minus strand of NC_138668.1, from coordinate 6,856,121 downwards.
TCCACAGAAACTTGACATGTGCTTATTATGGTTCCATGGGATAAACCCCATGGCCCATTAATACTTCCATTGCCCACATTATTGCTGTTGCTACCAACCACAAACTTATTTTGAGAACCGTGTCCAATGCCGTTACGAATGCCATCATTGTCACCACCTGTGCTCCCTGAAGCCATGATAACGAGGTTTCTCTCTGAGCCAGAGCTAGAGGCAGAGTCAGTGTCCATACATTCTGAAGTCAGCTCTGGGTCACTGCCCGTGATTGATGGCCATGCTTCTTTGTCAGAGCCGTCTACAATAACTTTGTCCCAGTTTGTGCTGGAGTCGCTATTTGAAGAGACTGGTCCCCAGTGGGAATTTTCATAATGGGATCCTAGAGCACTGTGGTTCAGATCTAAAGAGAAGAAGGAAAGTCCAAAAGCATGCTTATAAATTTAATATTATTACTTCATTAAACAGAAGAGGTAAAATAGTCTCAAGATACTAAGGCGAGGATTATTTTGCTTATTTTAACACTAGGGTCACTGAAGATGTCAGAGAAAGCTTCCGAGTACAGACGTTGAGAACACGCGTCACCCATACCACTTACACCAGCACACACAGCCGCACTCACAACAGCATGAAGAACCACTCCTAGAGGTACACTTTTTAAAAATACTCTATAGCACCATATACAAAGTATTTTGTAAAAACATACACATGAAAACCTAATATACTATAGAAAAACAAAGACATTCCGAAAAGCAGAAATCTAACCAGGATATTCAACCGACCTAGCAGTACCAATTGCTGTATGACAACAGCCAGAGAAATGCACACACCCACAAAACCATTAAAATACATGACATATGATTTCTAAGTACAAGCTATTTAAGACACTATGTTTTATACAACAACAATCGGATAAAAAACGCACACGACCAATGTGAAGTTTAGCTCCTGCAGAAGTACAGATTAAGTGCAGTAGCTGAACTGATACTTCTCATTTTCATTTATATGAGAACTACTGTTTCTTTTTCAATAAATAAGCTGATCATGTCTGGGAGTCAAGAAGCCGTACATCCTAATTCACTTATAAACATTTCATAGTTAAATACAGGCTCCGAGGAGTATTTGCTACAAAAGAAGTACTATCAATTTTCATCTCCTATGTCTGAAGCCTCACTGCAGAGAACTCCCCCGCAACTGTTCCATCAAAACACAGCCAGACAGGTGCAACACAAGATGAGGCTGTGGAAGTGTGAAGCATGTGAAAAATAGTAATGAAGTTGGCAACAGAACACAAGTACAAAATGCCAGTGAAGTGTTTTCGCTCAGTATTTGCCTGAGCTGAAAGAATAACCACACTAGTATACGCCTGATGGCTGGGTACACAGCAAGCTGCACCGCTCTGCCCATTAAAACACATGGGGTTTCAACAAAAGAAAATGTTGACTTTTCTTTGTAACATTCCCTTTTTTTGCCTCTACTTTGAATATTCAAAATATATGTATCTAGAGAAAAGAGAACAGAGGTTTTACAGCTCCTGCTCACTCCTAGAGGATTTTACAGCACATTTCTTACATCAGACTGGAAGGTGCAGTCGCTTTGACCAAACACCTTCATGAAATTGTACCTGTTCGCTTTAACAGACAGAGCTAACAGTGACAAAACGCTACAATTCCCAACACATAGGAACTGATAAACAGCTGATATTTAAGTTACTGTGGATAGTTTACTGAGTATTACACTGATGCACAACAAGTTCTGGTCTATTTTTAATCAATATCAGTTTTATTCAGGCTCCAGTGATAAAGAATCAAGCCAAACACCCTGCCTGAAGAGCAGCGGCTTGGAGCAGCCCAGAGCAGGATCAGCCACTGCAATGGGGGAGCGGGGGGAGCTGGAGAGAGCTGAAGGAATTGGGGTTCAATCGGAACCATGACGCGAGAAACAAGGACGGGGGGAGCTGGAAAGAACTGCAGGAATTGAGGTTCAGTAGGAACCACAACGCAAGAAAGAGTTTGTAACGAGCAGATACACAAACAGCACATAATGATTAATTTTCAGTCATCCAGGATTTTACCCGATTACATACAAAACTGCCCTGACTAACAGTCTTTTTCCTGGATACAAAGCATGTGAGTGATTTCCAGTATGAGCTGCTGTTCTGAAATATTCCTGTCTGCATCTCCACAACCCATGAACTTCTGAAAGTATAGAAATACTAAATACACAAGGTATTATCTCTGTTTTGTCATACCTGGCAGACACCACAAGAACACCCTCAACACTGAAAATGTACAGTTGACAACATCCTACAAGTGGTTCACTGCAAAACCAGCCAGGAACAGCCTGCAGTGTTGCTCTTGGTTTTCTTCCCAAAACTATTTAGAAGCTGCAACTGAACTCTTGCTGCTTAAATCTCGGACAAAAAAACACTTACACAAACCTGAGTTTCTTACAATTCAGTAATCTGCTAGGATCTTTTCAGTAATTTAGAATTTAATAATCTAACGCTTTCTAGCTATGAGCTACCCCTGCAGGAAATGTTTGCAGGAACCTGTATGTATTGTCTACAGTAGTTTGTTTTAAAGAATCATCACATGGTTTAAATTAAATAGTAGGACTGAGAAGCATAAATGAAGAAATGCCTGAATCTTGAGCCCCCATCTCCTTTTCCAGTTCCAGTACATACTGGTACCCACAGAACTGTCAACACTGTACCTGCCCAATTACTGTACCTTTGGTCCTTAGGAAAAAATGCTTCTTTTTTGGTGTGAATTCTGATGCATTTTTGAAAATTAAAAACGATTAACCAAATGTAACATGTAATGGCAGAGAGCAAGTATACTTAAGTCATTCACACAGCACATGCTATTGAAGAACATAAGCCAAAGAATAAAACTATTAATTAAAAAAAAAAAAAATCAGACAAAGTTGCGTGAAACACATAACTACTACAAACACCCAGAGTACGAACCAAGGTGAGATTTAAATAGCTAACCTGACTGGTTAGGGGAGTGGCTCACCAAGTCCCGAATGGGAGGCATGCCTACAAAAAAAAAAAGCAAGAAAATTACAGAAGTGTTACTGCAGTAAAGTGGCCCCTTGAGAACAGTCCCCAGAGCCCCTGGGCAGCCCTGCTGGAAAGGGCTCCAGGAGCCGGCTGGAACCAGGGGATGAGCGTGGGGTGAGCATGGGGTGAGCAGCAGTTCTGAGCTGCCTCTCCCATGCCATGGGAACAAGCACAGACAGCAAATGCAGCTTGCACAGTGATTTATCAGCCATTTGGCTGCTTTTACTAAGTATTTCCAGTACTAGTTAGTTTTCATCCATTTGGCATTTCATTATCCAACTTAACATGTCCTTAATTTTAGAAGTTTGATTTATATAAAATAAGATGAAGACTTTCTAATAATGGAAATCAAAACCAGCTAAGTTTTGACTGTACTAACGTAGGACTTCAGAGGTCAGCCCTGAAACTTAAACAAGTTCCTGTAACTCATCTGACTGGCACACTTTCTCCAGCTGAGAGTCATTCTTTTGCCAGGTGATTTAGCAAACAGAAATAGTGAAGTATGGTCCAGCTCTGACTGAACCTCAGCGTGCGATAACAAACTTCCACTGACAACTCTTGTATTGCTTCTGCCTCTTCAGTGTCCTATAGGCAGCACATGGAACCAAAGTGCAGGTTTCAAATTCACTCATTTTACAGATGGAGACCATCGCTGTTAACTTTAAGGCCATGTTTCCTGAATAAAACCAACCTCTGCCCCTCCTAGCTGCAAATCCTACCTGCTCACTCCTTCCCTTGCTCCTGTAATAACCAAGAAAAAACCCTGAAGGTACAGGAAGAACCTTTTGTTTCCCGAGGCTCCGGTTGTACCACGGTTTTGAGGATCAAGCCCCCGCGCCAAAGGGGGAACCCTGGGCTGGGACTGACACAGGAGCCCAAGGGCTCTGTCCTCTCCTCACTGGCCACAGCTGGGAGCAGGTAGTGCTGGCAAATATTGCAGTTCACCGTGTAAATTATTTCATTGTGGAATAAGCACCTGGCTATTCTGATGTGTTACAAAGCACAGGGGGAAACAAATGCACCAAGGCAGCACTCCAGACGTTCCGTTCACCTAAAGTTTAGACATGGCGGAAAATCTCAATAAAACAACTGAATTTGGTATGAAAATATTCTGATAAAGAGCTACTTATGTCAATTTCTTAAAATAACCAGCTTGGCACAAGACTCTGTCTGTTTCAGAAGTACTACATGGCGTGAGCTTCACTGACGTGTCTTTATTAAAAAGATATGCCAAATGTCCTAAAAACCAGCAGAAGAAAAACAACCCACAGGTCTACCCCTTCTTAATCTTCTAAAGAAAGTGGGTTAATTTTCAAAACAGAAGACGATTGTCCACACAAAACACAAGAATTTTTTTTTTTCCCCATTGATATAATTCAAAAATTCTCCAATAGTAGAGATTTTAAAAGTAGTGTGGGCAGGGCAATGAGAGGAAGACTTTAAATTCAGCAGCACTTGTGTTCCCTGGCTGTTCCAAAGCACCCAGCACCCAGCTGGACCGAGTCTTGAACTGGGACAGATCCTGCTCCAGGGAATGGCAGATATAGCAACTGCAGCTCTTACCCATTCCAGCAATTTTGACTTCAACATTTCAAGCTCCAGTTTTTCTTTTAGCCCTAAAACACACACCAATCCCGATATCCATTAAATAACGCTTCTAGAAAAGAAGTCAAGTACTTAACAATTTTCAAAGATACTCTGTTAAGGTATAAAATTTGTTAACCCAAAGGGCCAGTATAGGGACATTCTTTTATTAGGAAGGGATCTACAGATAAGTCAAATGTACTGAGATCTTTAATTTCAGAGACAACAACAAGGAGAGCACCCAGAAGCTGCTCTTGGAGGCTACAAGGGGAGCTGGGGAGAGCAAGGCTGGGCCAGCAAACACGATGACTTCCTTTCAGCTCCAAACAGCCATTAAGTCACCCATGTGCTCTGGACTGAGGTCACCTCCTCATCACCTCCCTGGCAGTTCAGCACACAGGATCTTGAAACCAGGACAAAAATCTAGCACTGAGGTATTATTCTCCTTTATGTTATCATCTTACCCACATTTCTCAAAGAACATGACAAACCATCCAAACGAGATGTTACTGCTGGGCAGATCTTTCCAGCGCACAGACTCGGGACCCTCTGGTCCAGCCCAACCAGTGACCTCGGCCAACACAGCCAACAGGGACCCCACAGGGCGCTACAGACAACACAACCATCTTCTGAAGAAGGAAGGAGCTTTGGCCAACCCTCCTCTCGCCTGAGGGCTCCCAGAACTGTTCAGTCCCCAGCTGGACATGTAGATACGTTATTCAGATAACTCACATATTATTCAAACCGCAGAACTGCTCCTGGTGAAGCTGTTGCCTCTGTAGTGGCAGCACCGCATGGGACACAGTGACGTGTCCCAGCTCCAGGACTGGCCACCCCAACACAAAGTTGGGCAAAACTGGGAAGAACACAACACACAAATGGGAACCCAACCAACTCAATACGGGGCTAGTGTTCACAAAAACATTGGAAATGAAGGCCAGTATACTCAAAAAGTCCTCCAGGGACAATTAGGAGGTTTAATAGGTTATAGAAAGAGTAATATTTCTTAAACTAATTTACATGTGATTTTTCATTTAAATCACTACTTGCTACCACACAGCTTGACCAGTAAAGGGCATACGCTGGAGGAAAAGCTTCATCTTAGAAGCAAGAGGGTGTATGAAAGGTTAATCTAAACCTGACTATAGACAAGAAGAAAATTATACAGGTGAAGCAGAACAAACTAACAAACCAAACCACGAACTACTTAAAAATCACTTCTTGGAATGGTTTAAGAGTTCCATCAGTATGTTACAAAAATAATACTGGAAAGTAATATCGGAAACATTCCTCCTGGGGCACATGGATGAACTGCTTCCAATGCTCTGATTGTTCACTTCCACCTTCAATACTGCTGCTTCAGGATTCAGTGACCGAGCAGCTCCAAATGGAACTAGAACTTGAAATATCAAGGCTACTTTCCGGAAATCTTTTTTTGTAACCAAAGGAGCTCAAAGTCACATCCTTTGTAGTGTATAAAACACTGATTTTGAGAAACTCTGGGAATTCAGTAAAGTTTCGGAAGAAACTATTTGTGGGAAAACAAGTTACACCCTCACTCCTATGTCCATGTCAAAAAATAAACACAAGTATAAAAATAAGAAAGTACTTGTCTGGTGTATTAAGTGTTAGCCTGCACTAATAACAAATCCTTTTGAAAATCTAGATCCCTATAAAAAAAAGTTACTTTTTTCCAACCAAAAAGAGACTGCTTATTGTCACCAAAATTTGCTGCACTCCATGCTAGTACAGTCACTGAATGCAAATGATGTACATATAACACATAAGTTTACTGCTCTTAAAAAGGTACTTGAAGAGGATGTTAAAAAGCCAAAATAATAAAGGATAGCTATACTCAGATAGTAATAGTAATGAAAGTAAAGTTTGATCTATTTTGTAAGACAACCAAACTTCAGGTAGATGAAAAAGAAAAACCTCTGATCTAACAAGAAAAAGTAACTCTGCTGTTCTAAACAAGTTGTACCCGATCTGTACCTCCAGATATCAAGAAAAAAACGTGTCTTTAGATGCTGTTCAGAAGGCTCTGGGAAGACCCTTCCCTGTGCGACCTATCAAAATCTGATGCAAAAAAGATGCTTTGTACCATGCCCATGCTCAGATCGTTATTTGGATAGGACAGGAAGTTCAGAACACAGGGGTCACATTGGCTTCAACACCCGTCCAGAAACAGACATTCTACTGGGCACCACTGGAACAATGAGCCATCAGGTGTCTAACACGTCAGCACAAAACTTGCACAACAGTGGCTGAAACCCTCCTGCAATGCTTAATATTAAGCTATGACACAGGAAAATATCTCATCATGCTCCAGCTTACATTTAAAATTCAAATAATATTAGCTCAGATATTTCACTGATAATTGAATTTAAACGACTCAATTTTCATGAAAGAAAACAAGGTACCTCCCCTCACCTGGCTGTTTTTTGCTGCTGTTCGGCACTTCTCCGTTGGTCACGGGCTGTTTACTTGTGACAGTGCTGCCTCCCGACTGGCCGTTTAATACTTTAGGAGTCGATCCCAGGTTTGCAGCTATAAGCGGTAACTGCTGCCCTCGTTTCAGAAGCTGTTTCTGTTCCTGGTGTCGAAATCGCGGTGGTACTTCCCGAGGAGGGTATCGAGGCAAAGGCTGCTGCTGGGGGTTGGCTGGGGCCCGCTTGGCATTATTGGTGGTGCTGGTTCCGCTGGAAGTGCCGCTGGAGGGGCCGGGCTGGGGCTGGGACTGGCTGACACTGGCCTTGGCTTGTTCTGGCACTGCCCCCCCCCAGAAAGAGAGAGTTGGACAAAGTTATTCAGAAGAACAGCAACTTGAAATACCGAAGACTGAGTCAATATTCTTAGATGTGCTTATATAGGATGTAATAGCAACATTTGCTTCTGATTCAAGTTGTAACTCATTCCTCATTAAAAGCTCAATTATCTCGTAATCTCACAGCTTTAATGGCACAGGATCTGGAAGAAGAAATATGTCTTGCTATCACTCCTAACAAAGTTATCTCTATTAAAGTGTGCGACTACTAACAAGCTTCCTATAGCTTCTCCTGACAAATAAGCACTATGCCAGTTTATTTTGGCATTTAAACTTTATTGTAAAAAATACTGAAGTACTAACAAAAACGCCACCACCAAAAAAACTTACTCCAATGGGAAATTTAAGTTTTATGCATAAAGAAAATGTTATCGTCTTGCCCCAAAAGAACAAGAGGTGAACAAGAAGACATTGTTAAGACTCGCCTGCTTTATCATCCTTAACATCCAAAGGAAAATATATCAATATCCTTAAGCCAATCCATTGCCAGCAGGAATAGTTAATGACAGAGGTATCCCCATTCCCAGCTTGGCAGGACTGCACTGGCATTGATCAAATGCCAAACGCGCAACTGCAGCTCCACGTTACCGCTCGGTCCTGGCAGCACGGCTACTTCAGGGCAAGATGAAGGTCAAATCATTTTCAGAAGTCAACTGTGAGTGAACACACCAAACTCAGATGCTGGATAAAGGGAAACCTGCGACTCCCTCAGCCCCCAGCTCCAGCCCAGGCCACCCCAGTGCAGAGCCGCAGGCCAGGGGCTCAGGAGCAGAACTGGTGAACGGGCTGTCCTGGTGGGACGAGACTGTGAGCCCGAGGGTGCTCCCTGTGCTGCTGCCGCTACCCAAACACCACCAGAGCTGCACTCCCAACCCCTTCTCTTACTCATGTCTTCATGCACTTTTCCAGTTTCTTGGATGAGACCTCCATAAAGCCTATTTACATTTACCATGGAACTGGCTGAGACACCTCAAGACTCGCCTGGGAGCTCCTGCAGCACTGACTGTCCCCTCCGGTCAGGTCACCATCTCTGAAACGAGCAGTTTTAGAAGTTCCTGAAGGGAAACAGCATTCCTGTGCTCCCAGCAAGGGCATAGCTCAGTAATGCTCGGCTCTGGTTCTACACACCAGCCTTCAGTTCCTATACAACTATATGTATTGTCAAGAACAGTTCTGCACATTGGTAGCATCCAAACATCCACAGCCTGAGGGTCCAAGCAGCAGTGCCTTAAGCCTCTTCCCTGCCCTGTTCCATTTCAGTTTCCAGCATGTCAGCAGCAGGAATATTGGTCCTGCAGGACTGAAAATGTAGCTCTCTGGAGTTTTAATTTTTTTTTTGTTTTGTTTAAAGACCATTTTACCATTCACTTTCAGGAACAGACAGATGTAATACAAAATAAAAATTAAATGAAAATAAACTCCTTAAAATTCTGTTTAAAGAATCTGTCAGTGCTGCTTATGACTGTTTTTTAAAATTTCTGTTATAATACACAGCTACATATTCTGAAAATCACAAATGTGAAGGCCTTTAGAACAAAATCTCCCCTAAAAATCAGCAACCGAGTTAGTTGTGTTTTAAAGGAATATTACATTTAGGCTACATAAGAAAAGTAGATAAACTTGGGGACCTGTTTGTTTCACAGGTGGCCAGATAGACATGTCTGACAGAAGGCTGGAGGGGAGAAGGATGAGGAGGAGGATGAGGAAGAGGAGGAGGCCGCAGCCTCGGCAGCTCCCCCAGCTCGGACCCCGCGCTCTCCATTTCACACCTGACTGCAGAGGGACAGAATTACAGAGAGGAATGGCCAGGGCATAAGGCAATTTAATGCATGGAGAAGAGGGAATAGACGGTGTTCAAAAGCTATTAGATAAATTGGCAAGTTGACAAAAAAATCACCAATGCCATATCAGATTCCATCAATTTCAGTTGATACCTATATCAAGAGAGTAGGTGATTCTGATTCCTTGCACAACGTTTTGATGCATACAATGCAAAACCAAATTATGTTCAAAACTGAATTTCACAAATACGAAGTAGTCTTAAACAAATCTACTTACATTTATTCCTTTTAAAATTTTCCTGTTTTAAAAAGAATTAAAAAACCTGAAAATTACTAATCCTTGGGGGTGGCTGCTATTTTAGCAAGTAGCTAAGAATTTGTCAACATTTTAATGCGTAAGCACTTAACACATTTTTGTGGTCTAGGAACTGCAACAAGCTTTGAAATGAAAAAAAAGTCATCACATACCTCAATCTGGGTAACCTACTGCCCAAATGAGAACTTTCTGATCTATCCATGTGCCTCCTGCCTGACAGCAATGCTTGTTCCCAGTTAAAGCGGTTGTGTCCACAGCGTGTGCTGCCAGCACCACAGACACCAGCCTGGCCGCAGCAATGGCACCGCAGCCATGGCACCGCTTGGGGGGACACACACACACATACACCCCCCAGCCTGCTGTACACCTATTGAACTGCTTGCTTTGTTTTTCCTGTCAGCTGAAGTGGAAAGCACACCTTGCTTGAAGAGCTTTTTAATCCAACACCCAGCACCCCATCACGTGCTCAATGAGGTTCTGTTCGCCTCCACTACCGGTTCCATCCACACAACCGCCCCTCTCAGAGCAAGTACAATCATTTCTATGACACTCCACGGGACATCCAGAGTTGCAGTAGCATGTTTAGGACAGTACCACAATGCGGCTAAACTAACGCTTTACTTTCCTAATTAAAGATACTTCAAGAGAAAGTGCATATTGTAACAGAACCCAATGGAACCACTTCCAGCTTTAAAGAATGCAACTAATAAACCAGGTGTGCCTGCCAAGCCAGCCCCGAAGCTACAGCATGAACAAGACTTCATCAACAGTTTAAGGAAATTATATTTTTTCATGTATTCTATGCATTTATTTCCTTGGCAAAGATGGTAATTCCTTCTACTGTGCTCAGAAAACTACACAGAAATCTCACCAGACAATACAGTTCTATTAGAGAACATGCAGCTGACATTCATACATTAATTTCAAACTGACATTAATGAGCAGCGCAGAGGAATTCCTTTGCCTTCGCTGCCCTACGTACCACCAACCAAGTTTTAAGCTACACAATTTATCCTGTCCAACATTTTCTGGCCCACAACTTCTCAGAAGAATAAATAATACATTAATATTCCAATATGGCTACTATAACTTCTAACAGCCCTTAATCATTATCTTAATATTTGTGTTTGTTACAAACAAGTTGCTTGTTTAATATAAGTTTGTTCTGCACAGCAATATTTGATTTTGAACCATATTAAGGCAGAAAGAGAATATCAACAGACTTACAGTTACTTTACTTGACTAGTACTAGCAAGTTTACAGAAACGAATACTAAAAATGTCAGATTTTAACGAAGAACAAACCTGCTGCAAACCCACAAAGGAGGAGACGGTGCAGTTAAGAGTTTGCAGAGAGATTCCAGAGACAGACGCTTCCAACTGGTGTTGCTGTCCCAGGCTGCAGATTGCACTAGAAAATGGAGGAGCAGCATGGTGTCATTTTACTGCTCCGGAGCTCCCGGAGCGGGGCCGGGGACGCAACTCCCCCGCCAGGAAAAAATGGCAGCTGCTTCAGTAACTTTAATGCAGATGGAAAACAGTTTCGCACTCGCCCAAAAAATCAGCGTCCCAAGATGAAATGGTCTAGTAAAGCACACAAAGAGCAGCCCCGGGCTGGCATGGCAGCGTTTCCTCGGCTGCTGCTGGAGCCACCTCTTCCAACGGGTGGGGGTCTCTCCTGACCCCCCAGCTGGCAGGGCTGGACGCTGCAGGGCGGGCAGAGCAGCCTGGCGTTCGGCTGACACACGTAAGATGTAGTGCTAGAATTTTCGTGGTGGAAAAATGGCCGCAGCTGTAAGCTCAGCGAGCTGATCTGGAAAATATCTAACTGTTTGCCAATTCATTAACCCCTGACGATCCGCACAAAGGTGAGCTGTGTGCCATTCCTACGGGTGATTCTAACAGCAAGCATTTCTTGTTCTGGTCACTTTTGCTATTTGTTTTTAAGATTTAAAGGTAACATAAGGTTTTTTTTTCTGATCAGGAAAAGCACAATTAGGCAAGTGAAAAGAAAACAAAACAAACAAACCCAAACAACAAAACCCAGAAGAGTTAGTGTAGTGCATTCAGGCAATTTCGCTTCTCAGAGAAGAAAATGAATAAGAAGTTTCCAAGGTGGGAAATATGAGTCAAAGATTTCAATTCCACACCCAGCTATTTTTAAAGCACTTTCCGCTTCAGTGGCTGATTCAAAGTGGAGTCTGTTCAGCAGCAGAAGTCGCACTTTGTGCCTCCTGCGCCGCGGGAGCTCAGCACACGAGTTCAGCTCCAAAGCACAAACCGCTCCCAGTAACTCCCCAGGACCCCACCGCACCCCCAGCTGTGTGAAGGCCTCCTGGGGGGCCACGGACCTACACTACAGTGTGCGAAAGGACACTTCATCTCCTGAGGAAATCCCACCCTGCAGAGCACCCCACGGTTACTGGAGTGAGCACACACTGCAAAACTCAAACATTCTTCTGAAATAGCGTTTACTTTAGCACTTGGCTTATCATCAGCTACTCCTGGCGGCAGCACAGCCTGCAGAGTCCTGTTCTAGGAGAAATTCAGGGTAAACGGATTGATTTGTCTGTCTTTAATAGCACTGGCATTAACCACAGCAAAAATACATATTTTGCCAAGCCAGAAGGAATACCACAAGAACTGACAATTCTACAGTATTCTCAACAAATAAGGACTTTCAAATGATACTTGCTTTTTTTCCTAAAATCCTTGGTACAAGAGCGCTTGGCAGGCACTTGTGGACGTACACATCAGTGCTGGGAGCTGCTGCGCTGAGAAACCTCCTCTTAGCAACTGAATAATACATTCATCTCCAGCTCCTAAGAACTGCCTCTTCCCTCTTCCAATAAAACCAGATGTATAAAGCTAGACAGGTTAGAATATTTGAAATTCACAGGAATGATGTACATGCATTTTTAATGACAATACTACAGTATCAAAATGCTACTCGAACCAGAAGCATTTATATCAGCATCATCTTTGTTACTTCCATTCCCAATCCTGAATAAGAGAAAAAAATCAGCACTATTAACTTCCTCGGAAGGTAATTTCATAATTTTGCATGTACACTGGTAGCTACTTCAGCTGGTACAACAGCAACTTCTGCCTTTGCTAAAACAACATTTTGGAGCCAACCTCACTATGCTTAAAACCGAAAAATAACCTCTCTACCCACCCCCACCACTTAACCAGCTACTTTTCTGAAAGAAGGAACATAATTCTGAATTATTTAGACATCCTATACTATTGTATTTTATCTTCAGCTCATGCACAGAATAAATTATTTAAGACGTTAACGTGATGGAAACTTGGAAACTAATGAAACATTAATTTGCTTCCTGAACACAAGCAGGCAAAACTGTTGAAACAATGAAATCGCTACATGCAACATAAGCTGCGAATTTTGTTCCTATAGAAACCGCTGCAAAAAGTTTTGTATCCAAATGTCTGTTCTTCAGAAGGATCGTCGGCTTGCATTCCTCTGACAACTTTCTAAATTCCTGCTCAACTTCCTGAAATACCCTTTCAATAATAACATAACATTGCAGCTGGAACTTAATACTTCCATCAGTAAACATCAGGCCTCCAAGGAGAAAATGAAAAGAAAAAAAACAAATAAAAGGAAATATTTACTTTGTCCTTCAAAACAAGGCATTTCTTTCCCTGTGAAGATGCCCATCAGGTAGCCGGAGCAGCACAACTGCTGCCCTCCCATCCTCAGGCTATTTTTAGCCATTTGCTTCTGCAGCCCCGGCCCTGATGTGACGCACGGATGCCAGCGCAGCACAGAACACGGGTCAGGCCTTCCTTCAAAATGGACGTTATTATTTACAGCAAAGTACTAGCTCATTTTCCTTCTTCACTACCTTTTCAGATATATTATGTTACTTCAGAATAAAACCAGACACTTTCTCATGTCTCTAAATCTGGTATATTACCTTAGAAGCGTTATGGCAGGAATATATGGAAAAAACAAATGCTCAGCCTGCGCTTCAAATACAATTCCATGCACTGCCTGAAAAAGGGTCCTTTAGATAACAAACGCAGAATATTTATTAATTATAATACCCATCCAGCAGTTTAATGAAGTATTCAGTCCTGTGTCTACAGACAACCACCGAACTCCCACTGACTGCAGCGAGCAGAGCGGGGTTGGGGGGGCCAGGAGCTCCAGCCAGCCCAGAGAACCCCCCAGGGCAGCACAGACAGAACTCGAGCTGCTGGCCCTGCCACTGTCACTGTCACTGCTGCTGGCCCTGCCGGCACCTACAGAACGGGGCACTGTCACTGCCACCGTGGCTGTCCCCAAGCCCCGGCTGCTCCCCCAGCCTCACCGCAGCCCCAGGCGCAGAGGAGCCGGGTCCCTGTCCTCCACGCAGCTCCCTTGCACACTGCAAACCTGCTGCTCCTGCTCCATCCATGGCTTGTTTGCTCCATTCAAACACACACAGTACACATGGCACTCCAAGAAACTAGACATGAATATGTCTCCTGATACCTGGCACCGCAGCCCTTGGCAGGAGAACCTGCCTCCTCCATTTCCACCACACGCCAACCATAATGAACCCTGCAACGTGCCTCCAGCCATGGGCACTTCCAATGGTCTCTTTGCTTCTTCCCCAGCGCAGTTCATCCTCCACCATCTTACTGCCTTCATGCCAGAACAGCACTTCAAACACTTGATTTTCCACCAGTAACTGCGTCTCTGCCAAGCAGGGCTTCCTAGCTCCTGTTCCTACCACTGCACAAGTACCAAATTAAACCAAATGTCCCCCAAACCCAGAGATCCAGCAAGCACTCCACATGATAACTTATGCAATTATTATCCACTTCCCAACCAGCAGGTTACAAACTAGAATTAAAAAGAAAGTGAAAAGAATCTTTTTTTTTCCCCTTTATAGAAGCCAGTATAAACCCCACAAACATTCCAAATAACCGCAGCGTTCCCAGCCTGCCACCAAACAGTGAAATTACAGCTTTCACATACTGTCAATTTGATCATCATCTTGTGAGGAGAAACCCTCCACATCCAATAGCAGATAAAGCCAGATGTATCCATCACTTGTCTACCAAGTATTTCCAATCCCTCTTGCACTTAGAATATTTGGAAATTAACTTTCAAACAGATCCATTACGTGGATCTGTACACACAAGGTCATACTTGAAGTGTTACAGCGCTCGTGCACTTTTCAAACAAAGCAAAAAAGGAAAAGAGCACATAAGGCAAAGAACTGCAGGTATTATGTATATACCTGGTGCTGTACAAGTACTTAAGAACAGCAAATAGGAAGAACAGCAGAGTCCAGTCCCTGGGAGGAACCCTGAGCCACCTTTACTCTTCTAGTCTTTTGTGGTAACTGTTAGAAAAAGTGCAATTGAAGTTTCAAGGATCCCCTATTTTAGTGTCGAGAGGTGTTTTCAGGTGACCCATTTGATTCAACATATTTTAAAAAGCAGAAATAATATACAGAATAGAAATAACTCTAACGTAACTTACCTTTGATTTTTTGTTCAATGGCCTAGAACAAGAAAAAAGAAGTGTCAGTGATTTGTGCAGATAAGAGAAAAACCACACGTGCACATGCCACTTGATAAAGGAACATGAGCTTTTGACTTCCCTCTTTTAAAATCTTTTAAAGTTATTTAATTATCTACTTCAGAAGAGTCTAACTAACCCATGCCTATTATTCCTTACGCCTAGAAAGCTGTTTAGCTGTTATAGAAGACAACGCTAATTTGAAAGATAACTACATGAAACAGACAATTAAACTTGCAAATTAAGATGTTTGAAGTGAGTTTAAAACTGTGCCTGGAAGGAAGGAACCGCCACCACTTTATTGCAGAATGTGGCAGGGGAAGAGGGAGGGACCTGGAAATTTAAAGGAACTAACAAAGCAAATGCAAAAGCTTTAAGTCTCTCATTTCCAAGATTCAACTGGTTACACCTGTGATACAGCCAAAATGAGAGATCTATTTTAATAACATTTTATCATAGGATAAAAATAGGGAGAGAAGCATTTCTTGTATGGAAGCACACCTTATTTTTGCCGGTTTAACTATAAAATGTGCTGAAACTGACTTCACAAAGGCCCTCTCAAAAGCACAAATCATAGTTCTTCCTATCTGAAATTAGAGTTTTCTTAATTATGATTTTTAAAATGCACTACAGCTGAAGCAAAATGAGATTTGATTTGGTACGATCACCTTGGTAGCTATACAACCCATTTTAGTTTCTGTATTGTGCATCTTCATAATACGCAATAAATTTGCTATAATTCTTGGACTATGATTGTGTATAATTAAAAACTTAAGAGAAAAGAAGAGAGAGCATGTGAATCCAAGAAGAATTGGATTCACTGATGTGAAGTAAGACTCGGTGAGATTCCGACATGAGCACTGTCAGGGCTGCCTATTGACACTTCATTAGTGACTCTCAGTGCCACAGCCTGGAAATCCAGAGTACACTAACAGAAAAAACCTCTTTTGCAACTTCTTAAACTGATAAATGCAATAATACCTACAAAAAATTAAGTGATACTGTCCAATAGTTCAAAATGTAAACTCTTGCTCCCAAGAAACCTTGAGCATCATAATTTTTTTTTATTTATGCTATTAAGAGATGGCTAAAAATAGCTACAGACCAAGACACTTGTAAAATCTCTTCTGTGGCAAATCCACTCTACAGGCAGTTTCGTATCAGTCCCTGGTGTTAGGACAGCAAAGCCAAAGCCAACGGCCGCTCACCCAGCACAGAGAACCCCAGAGCACACGGAGCTGCAGCTGTGCCCACCTCACCCTCACCAGCCTGACTGCTCCAACACCATCACCTTCCTTCTCAGTTCCCCAGAGGCAGCTGCTGTACGACACAGAGCCACAATTTTTCATTATGCTCTTTGTTCAACAAATCAGGTTAAAAAAATATTTTTCAGACTTGAGAAGTTGTTCTTGGCATCAGCTTGGGATTGACCCACGAACAAAAAGAGGAGACAACTTGTATTTTTTTTTTCCCCAGCTTCTGACTACCCACAGCACCCAAAGAGATCAGCAGAGAAAAAGAGTCATGGGAAAGGCTCCCGCCTGCTTTTTATACTAAGGTGCTATTCTCTGAAAGAAAAACAAACCAAATGAAACAAAACCACTAACCTGAACATATGCCAGCTAAGGACTTGCAAAATGCATCAGTACTGAATGCACAGTTAAATGCTTTAAAGTTTTTTGCTGGAGAGCCTATGGTCGATAATACAAACCAGCACATTCTTAGGAGATCAAACGGAAAAAGTCAGCTTACAAGACAAAAAGAGCAATTTTGGTCAATCCGAAACTACTCACAAATACGAACAGAACCAAAAAGGGACTTTCCCTTCTTTCTGACCTACATTAATGAGTCTTCATTCCAATGCAGAATCAAGCCGCATCAGTATTGGGACTTTGTCTTACCAGCCAAGTTAACTGGCAGCTGTTTGTTCCCACGTTTTTTCAGAGGTACATTCTCTTTCACCTAGATCAAGTTTAAGTTCTCCAGGAATGAGGATGAGCATCCTTGTGGCATCCTACTCCTTCTTCCCCAGCAGCCTCTTCCAATCCTGCTCCCCCAGTCCCTGCTCCAGGAGCCGGGCAGTGAAGAGTGGGGGCTGCTCAGGTAAGCCCGGCCCGGGCTCCTCAGCAAAGCGGAGGCAGAACTAGCAGCTTTAGGCAAAGCTCTGGTATCTCCACTTGCAAAAAACATATATGCTTTTATTTCTTCTACAAATCTCACTCTCAAACATGCCTTTCAAACTCATGAAGAGAAAGTCAGCTATGAAGAACCATTTATTTGAAAGATTCAAGTTCTACAAATAAAGCAGCCCTTTTCCCATTACAACTTCTGATTAAATAAGAATTCCAAGAAGAAAATTACCTATCAATTTACAAGTGAGGTCCAAAAATTATTAGGCAGCTTTGCTGTCAGCTACTGAAAAGAAACTCTCATTGTGAAATATAAGCAAATAACTTTCCTAGGAGTACTCCTCCAGTACTATTTCATTTAGATTTGTTGCAAGATTAGCCATACATAGTTCTATACAGGTGTACAAAGAACACCTTGATCCAGGCCAACAAAGAGAGCTGACTGCTGATTTTTAACTATGTAATAAATATCTAGCATTACTCAATGGAATAAGCAGGGTCGCTCTGTCACCACCAGCCAGCAAACCCAAGCCTGAAACAGCTGTGGGTTTAAAACCAGATTTGCAAGTGTCTCTCAGACTCAGGGTCAATATTTAGAATCACTGGCCATGACTAATATCCTAACAGTAAACTGGAATTCTGAAGTGTTTACAAACACGGCTGGGATGTTTCCATCCCAAAATACCTTTGCTGCCAATATCTTCATTTTATCCACCTTCCCTAATGCAAATTGTATTATGCCATGTATGTTTCTATACTGAAGGATAAGACACACTAAAGCAGGGATACAGCTGAAAGCCTCTGTCTTAAAAAAATGTCAATTTTATTCTACTAATAAATGCACTAACACTGAGGAAATATTCAAACTTGAAACCACTTCAACTGACAATCAGGACAAAGAACAGTCATGTCAGAAGAATATTTCATCTCTGAAGGAACTAAGATGTTTAATATCTCAGTTACCACTAACTGACAGTACATTTAAAGCTTAAAACATTAAACAGAAAACACTTCCGAATAACAACAGCTAAACCAGTATTTACTGGTGATGACACAGAAGTAATGCACAAGCACGGGGTTTTGCTTTTTCATGTTCAACATACCTTTTTTTGAGCAGCTTCCTTCTTCTTCTTGTCTTCTTTTCTCTTTTTCCTTTCTTCCATCAACTGTTCTTCCTCTTCTTGCACTAAATCCCTGAACCACACAGTTTGTAATTAACTCTCCCAAAATACAATCTGTACACACTTAGATTCATTTTAGAACAATTAATTCACAGTGATACAAAAGGAACTGGGGAATTTTATTTCTAATTGGATAACATTTCTGTAGGGACTATATTTTCATTGCAAATCACAAGTGACAAAACTTTAAGAGCTGATGCAGTGTCAAGCTACATGTTAAGACTTCCTTTTTTCTAAAACTTACGATGAAGGCTTAGACATTAATTTGATACAAAACCCAGCACAAATTCTGATGCCGTTTAATCTGTACCTGCTCCTGTGACCCTGTGCTCTCCTGTAACCCCAGCAATGGGCTCCCCGGCCACGCATCCCATGGCACCCACCCCGCAAGTGGATCCTGAACGGCACCTTGGCCAAGAAACAACCAGACACATGTTCTCCTGCCAGAGCAGGGGCCAATTCAGCTGCTGTGTATCTGTATGGGCAGTAGTGCTGACATAAGGGAGACGTGAACAAGTAGGGACACGAACTGAAGAGCATGGTCAGACCAGAGCAATTTTTGAGCATCTTACACCAGGGACAAAACTATATGTTGGCAAAAGTGAAAACAAAACTTATCACACTAATCTAAATTCACTTAATACAAATTTTACACACTAAACCACCGAGCTCTGAACTGCTCCCTTGTTCCACTGGGACAGTTCAAAGTGGTTCTCCTCCCAGGAAGGACAATGCCGAAATAATGATACTTGTATTTAAATTTCAAAACTCGTGGCCACTTGGCTATTGTTAACAGTAGTTTCAAACAAAAAGAGATCTGGTAGCACTTTCCATGATATTAACTGTGGAAGAAGAAAGTCTGCAATACTTCAAATATTTATAGGACATAGAAACTTCTGAGACTACTAATATTAGCACACAAGAAAAAAAAATATCATGTGATGCCATTTTGGGTAACTCAAGCATTCTTCTCAAATATATTTTTATAGTATTACTACTGCCAGACAACAGTTATACTTTATCTAGATGGTAAAAATCTATTTGTATGGAGAGAGGAAAGTTTTATATTCACAAAATTAACATGTATTTGCCTTCTTAATTACAAATACTTTTTCTGATTTCTCTCTGTAAACACAGCCTCTTCAGAGCACGGCTACTTGGGCCTGTACTACAACATACATAGGGCAGTTTTCATCCCTGCTTGCTGAGATCTTCATTCTTGCTGCAAATCCAAATTCATCTTCTACGTGCTTCTTTTCCTAGTGCTCCCTCCTGCTGGAGTAACACTGATTTACTGTAGCCCAGATCCCTTTTCTCCCCCACCCCTCGCAGGGTGACTGTTCCAAGTTCCCACAGACCCGCCTAGCACCACGGGTGACGCTGCGGGTATCACCAGCCGCAGAACTGCGGCCATTGGGACACGGAGCAGCCAAACAACCCCAGTTTTCCTTCTACCACACACACAGAGTAACGTATCACGGACCAACCGACCACCACTCTGAAAAGTTTCCACAGACCAAATTCTGGCTTTTAGCATTTTCTAATAACAGACAGCAAGTGTACGTTATTTCTTTTTTAAAATAATTCCTTCCGATGTGTTAAGATATTAAAAAATAAAACCTAAAAATGTTATTTCTGACACTCCTCTATGTCAGTTGCACTGCAAGACAAATCACAAACTATCAAACACAACTCGGCTAGTTTGCATTTTATAACAGTTTTATCATTTGGCTACGAGATCCACTGAGGACGGTGTTACAACAAAAAGCAATCTTGCATTTGCAATTAGGTATCAAAAAGTATTTCACAGACAACTAAGCCACCAGTCACATAACTACAGAAAACAATTACACCTGGTCAGTGTCAGCTAAAACAATCCCTTGAATGCATTGCAAATTTGAGGTAATGATCAACCCGCAGTGACATCTGTGCACTTATGAGGGTGATACATACATCAGCGTTGTCCTTCGCTGTCTGGCATCCTGAGCATTTGTAACCGAACTGATGCTGGTAACGCTGACCCTCAGTGTTTTCAAGTATTTAAGAAATTCTGTTTTCAAGCATTTAAGAAAAATAGATTTTAGATTACAAAGTCAGCTCAGAACACATTAAAAACCCCCTGTGATTAGTACCAGGACCCTAGATGACCCCTGAAAAAAAAAAACATACCCATTCATGGTAAGTTTTTAAAAGAGTATTAGATTACCATTATAACGTTAAACCTCAGTGACTGGAAAGCAGAACTAACCCACTGTACAGTGAAATAACAACAGTAAGGCCCTTACTGCCCGTGTTCTTCACTGAAAGCCAAGGCTCTCAAGGAAGGTCGTCCCATCCCCCCTACCCTCTCACAGAGAAACACCGGTTCGGATTTGCCTGCCAAGTCATCACAGTCTGAAGCAGAACTCCTGAATTTCCATTCCTGACAGCTGAAAGCGCGAGTTTCCTCTGTGCTAACACATTAACACACGGCCCTCTCAACAGACAGCAAATGACAGTATTTATGCGGTGGATTCCAACACCCACTAGAACATATAACAAACAAGCTACATTTTTAATGCTGCTCCTTGAGC
Organism: Streptopelia decaocto; assembly: GCF_964273445.1. NCBI lineage: Eukaryota > Metazoa > Chordata > Aves > Columbiformes > Columbidae > Streptopelia > Streptopelia decaocto. Next base: position 6,835,134 of record NC_138668.1, on the reverse strand, counting down.
GAGAGAAGTATTACGTAGTATTTCCCATTTAACATCTTAGACTTTAATAGCTACCTATTCCTGCTAAGTACTCCACACTTTATATTATTCTTGAAAACAAAGTTACACTGATCTTTAATTTCAAAAGCTCCAGCACTGTAAAAATACCTGGGTTGAAATACACCTATTTAACCTTCATTCTTACATTACAGAAGAGGAACATCAAGTACACCCGTATTTGCCCCAGAAGACATACTGAGGATGCAATAATTAATGTTTGTGCAGCATGCTATCTTTGCTGTTATAATACACAAAAGGGAAACATTATGCCACAATAAAATTACAATTCTAGTCACCTCAATGAGGAAATTACGGCTATGAAAAGAATTCTGACACAAATTAAGATCTAAGACATGGCACTGCAGTATAATGACTTGAACTTGGTTTTTATCTCTGGAAGCGTTTATCACTTGCACACAGCAAGTTCCAGCTCTGCGATGCAGCAAGTTGCAGTTCCCACTAAAGCCAGTTACCAGCATCCACCAAAACCGAACCACCTGCACAGCAGCATCGCCCCACTGGGCCCTGGGGTCTGCACACTGGAGAACAGAACAGCCTCTCACAAACGTGCTGCAGAGCTCCCGGCTGGCAGCTGCTGGCCAAGCACAGCAGCTGCTGAGCCCTGCGGAAGGCATGGGGCCCACGAGATGGTGCTGCACAGCTTGAAGACACCGCTGCACAGCTTGTGAGACACTGTTGCACAGCTCCCAGACACCACTGCCCTGTGTACAACTGCTCCTAGAAGCTGGGCTGGGAAGGGGCTCTCCCGAAGGCCTTATGGGCACACGGCCTCTGAAGCACCTGCCAGGGTTTGGTGCCATTGCTGTGGCCCTGCACATCAAACATGGGTGACCCCACGTGGCACTGGTGCTGGCACACGGGTGACCCTGCGTGGCACTGACGCCAGGCAGCAGTGGGCAGGGGTGATGCACAGGAAGCACTTTGCCACTGGAGAGAGGAGCCCAGCTGAACAACCAGCCACCCTCTGAGCAGCCCTGTGTTCCTAACTGCAGGTAAAAGAGATTTATGGGTCCATTTCCCAAAAGGATGCATGTCCCTCAGGCCATGCCAAGCACAGGAACAGCACCAGCACAACTGCTACCGAACCCCAACCAGCAGTTCTGCCTAACTAGTTATGGACTTTTATCTTTTACATATTTACTACATGGACTAAACACCGAAGTAAGAATTAGCAGTGATTATACACAGTGGCTTTTGAAACCACTCTAAAATTGCCAGTGACAAATATATATATATATATTTTTTTTTATTTTATTTTTTTTTTAAATAAATGCTTTCCACCATTTGCTTTCCTTCTAGTTATTAATTAACCTGCAGTGCCCCAGTGGAACACTGTCGGACAGCTACGCTGAAGGATCTGGCACTGAAAAACCTTTACAGTTCTGCAAAGACAGTAAACATGTACACATGCACATAGTATGTGTTCAACCTAGGTTTGATATTCTACACTGACTTTCAAACATATTGCTGAGAGTAAGTTTTGACTATTTTTCTGTATTCTAACAAGTTCCCTAATATTTTTTTAAATTATGCAATTACATAAAAATAAAAAAAAGATTTCTCAGTTTCTATAAAAACCAATAGCTAGCTTTTCTACTAAACCAGTATTACACAAGAAACAATTAGAAAATGTGTATTTTGATTAAAAAAGGATCCTCCAATTCCTTTATCAGTGCTTCCCACAAAATAGCGTACTACACCATAAAGAACACTCTTCAAGCTTATGGAATAGAAAACTGTACTTTGAACTTAACAAAAAACCCCAACAAAACCCACCAGTGCCTTAAATGGAAACATTCTGGCAACTAAAACCACTCAGCATATTACAGAGGAGGAAAGAAAGCCTCAGGCACAGATAACAAAACAAAACCACTTATTTACAGATGTCCTCTGTGTGTGTGTATGTGTTAATTCTTTCCAGCTATTAACATATAGAAGAGGTGCTGCCAAGTTAAAAACTGAAACAATTACTTCAATGAATAATTAATTAGTAAATGTGTCAGCTACTTTCTTTTTTGAATACCTCAGTCTTTAAATTATCACCCTAAAAGTGAAGCAATAGAATTCTAACTACCATGTCTACCACTATCAATGACTTGGAATGCACTTGTCTTTCCTGTTTTCCTGCTGCAGATGTTGGCTCAACTAAACCATGTTCCCAACTACGTGCACTGTAAAGATGTCATAGCTCTGGAATAATGGCTGTGTTTCTGGAATAATGGCAGTTTCGGCCTGGAGTTCCACCTGCGATGTTGTCCGCTACACAAGCATACAAAACACACACCTCGTTCCCAGGAAGTTTACAATCTAAATACACAAGACTTCAGTGGCAGCACTAAACAGTCCCTATCTCCATTTACAAAGGCAGAAACGAAGATGACAGATTAAACTGCGTCTCCATAGCCACACTGGTCACACAAGGTATCTGCAGCAGATGCACAAACCCAAACGACTGCAAAGTCCAGTAGCTCAACCTAAGAGCACCCGGACTATGGGCTGCTTCACCCGTACCAGCGCAGACTCAACAAGTACACTGCACAACGCGTCTGCTCTAAGACTGCAAAAAGAAAAGGTAATCGCAAGTTACCTTAAGGGAGCAACCTGACAATGAGGTATGACCTGGAAAAGTGTGTGTAGAGGAGAAAGGAATGCATGGGTTTGCCTAAGTGTCTCCAAAGGTCTTGAGAAGTATGAACAGAATGCTGTCCATTTGCAGTAAACTCGTCCCATTTGACAACAGCAGTCTTCCCACAAGAAGTTTATCAGGAGAAAACCCACACCCCCAAACACCCAACAGAAAATCAAGTGCTTAAACAGCAACAGAAAGGACTACAGTTCTCACTGCTCTCTACTCCTCTATCACTGAGCCATCTCATCTTTTTTCTAAGCAAACATGGAAAGCCTCATGGAAATATGGTGGTTATTCTAACATGGAAGAGTGGGGAAAAAAAAAAAGTATAGCAGAAAGTTAGTAGAATACATGTATGAAATCTTGAGGTCTACATTATTTTAGGTAAAAAGTTTGCTCTCCTAGAACATGGACAGTCTGCAAGCAATGCAGATGAAATCTCCAGAGCAGAAACACAGGTGAGAAAAGCAGCATGTGCATCTTCCCTCTAATGTGCATGCTTGTGAAGTAGGAGCCTAACTCCTGTGTTTGGAAACAAATAAATTGTACACATATTTCAGATATTTACCTTCTCTCAGTTCCACATAAATGAGGCAGGAAAGCCCTGTTTACCAAACAGAATAAAAAGTTATTTCTTAAATCAGAAGAATGAAATGGTGATTTTTACCATTCCCGACTGTAAACAAATTTAACTCTCACATTTCTCCAGTTAATAACGGACAGTTCCTGTTCAGCAGCAGATTAAACAGGTGACATTTAATTTGGAACATTATGCAATGATACAGCGTGCAATAGATTTATTTGAATTACTGTTGCAAATCATGCACTATGTTTATTTTGAGATCAGAAATGTTTGCACAAGACTAGGCATACCTGCATTTTATAAGAGAGCAGGGATTAAATGAAGATTCTTTTCCAAAAGGCTCAACAAGCCAAATTACTAATCCTGAGTTTAAAGCACTAATCACTCCAACTGGACAAGCTGTAGTAAAAGCCATAATACTTATCCGACCGTGAACCTGCAGCCCAGGTCAAGAGTTCTAATAATATAAAAAAGTATTTTCTGCCCATTAATTTAGAAGCATAAACTCCAAAGCTGACTTCACAACATCCCTGCAGCAATGCCAACATCCCATATATATGCCATCCAATTGTAGATTAAGAAAAACTGTAGCACAGGTCTATTCACCTTTCCCAGGAAAAGATATTTGTTCTTTTACAATTTGACTAGGGCACCGCAAATTTAATAAGAGTGCAAATAATGACATTAAAGAAAGAATGAGGGCTATCTGTTGAGTCCTACAACAGTAAAACAATTAATCAGGCGGATCCAGAGCAGGCATGGCACAGTTTTATCAGGCTCTGTGCCCACGTGATGAAAACTCCCTCGCTAAACCTAAACCAATTAGACTGCAGGTTTTTGAAACAACGGGTACTTTATCGTTAACTTAAACCCGGTTCTGAATCTTTTAAATGCATAAAATGGATCCCTCTGTGTCAGAGAACCCAGAGTCCCATTCCACAGCAGCATTTACCCAGACCTGCCTCTGTCCCCAGCCCATGAACCCCAAGTCGAGGCAGCTCCATCATTCCCTGTCACCTCTTGTCCCTCTGCCAGTGGGACAGGACTCACAAAAAACAGAGAACTGAGACCTGCACCACAATGTTGTTTTGAACTTAGCACTCGGTTCATCTAAATAATATCGTCCTGAATCGCTTCTGGCATCAAGTGCACACTGAGTGCTTTCCACAGAACGCCAATGATTTTTTTTTCTTCTCTTTACACCGCACTTTGGTGCCTTTTGTGGACAGATTACTTAAAGAGTTACAATTTGAAATAATTCCCTTCAAGTAAAGTCCATTTAACAATGACCTTGACATTGTATTTAAAAGCAATATGCCAAGTGTATCTGAAAGATTTCACACATTTTAGCAACAAAACCAGAAAAATTATTCATGCTTAAGCATATTACCTAAAAGAGGAAGACACCCATGACAGCAGGGGAAAATCAATCAGTTTCCAGAGTGCAACCACAAATCAGTCTGGAAGTTGGAGACTGCTTAGGCACAGTAAATAAGAAAAAAGACAAGGCAACAAAAACTAATACTCTATTGGTTATATTCAGGGTTTCAGCACATTTCAAATGGCCCTAGTAGAAGTTCCCTTAAAAGTTTAAAAGCAAAAGTCTCTTTGAGGCCTAACTGGAAGAGAACACAAGAAAGTAGGACAAAAGTCAAAAACAAAGAATATCAACAACAGAAAGGCAAATATTTGCAAGCAAGTCACCGTACCAAAAATAAATGGTGCAGAAGACATAACTTCTTAAATACAAGAGTGGTGTATATTACAGGCACAGAATTCCTAATTCAACTCTTGGCTCTTCAGCTAAGGAATGTAAAAAAGGAACTGTTCATTCTAAAGAGTTCTCAAATATAAACTAGCTGGAAATTCACCGTCTTTAACTCTTCATGGAAAGAGGCAAAACCCTAAGAGTTCTATGGCAACATACAGTGTATGAGTGAGTTTCTGGCCAAAAGCAACTACTTCTTGGCTCCCAACAATATCTGCAAGAACTGTATAGGAAAAAGCAAACAAACCCTCCATGCATGTTTTAGTTACTGTTAGTTATTGTTACAGAAAAGTAAGTTATTTTTCCCCTTCAAAAACCTACTGTGTTAAAGAAATTCTATTATAGAACCTGTTATTTTTATTTTGCATAGGAAAACACGCTAAAAAGGTGTTTAGCTGATAGAATTAACTAACATTGCAGAGCTTTCTCTGTGCAATAGAGGACATTTTCAAATTCAAGAGGTTTTTATCATTACAATTACCATGAGATTAAAGCTCCAGATAAAGCCTGCAATGATTTCTAGCCCAAGGCTAACTCTTGATCTGAACTGCGGGAGGGAATTTAAATGAGTATCTTACCTGCTTAGTTTTCTTTCGACTTCTTTGGTAGCTTTAGCTTCCAATTCTCTGGAACAGAAAGTGGTGTTGGTTTCCATGTCAACAGCAATGCAGCACAGAGTGAAAAATAAAACTGGAGCGGGGTTAAGAGGCACATCGAGCTCCATATGTTGGTTTTGAGGAGGAAGCGGGAGCCCGCGGATTGCCAAGGAATTGAATGATGCGTTTGCCCAGGGCCAGCGAGGCGAGCGCGGCAGAAGCAGCGCCGGCCCCAGCGCCCCGCGCTGCTCCCGCCCGGGAACCGTTCTGCTGCATCACCTCAGCCCGGGGCTGGCCAGAGCCAGCCCGGGAACCCTCCCGTGCCGCCCGGCGCTGAGGGGCCGCAGCCCCGCGGGACCGAACGAAACCGAGCCCGAGGGTCTGGGCTCCGCTCCGCGGGGCGATCGCGGCCCCGGGCCCGGCCCCTCCCGTCCCCCGCTCCCGGGGAACCCCCGGCCACCCCCGCTCCGGAGCCGCCAGCCCGATCCCCCATCCCCCCGCAGCGGGGCCGCCCCGGGCGCGGAGGCTCCTCAGCCGCCCGGCCCCTCCCCCGCCCGCGGCCCCGCTGGCGCCTCAGCTCGGCGGCGCCCGCCCTTCCCGCCGCCGGGCCCCGCCCGCTACCTCATGTATGTAAAGTGCTCAGAGTCCGGCCCGGCGTGGCTGCGGCCCGGGCCCGGCGCTGGCGCGGCGGCTCTAGGCGGCCTGGGCCCAGCACTGCGGAGCGGGAGGGCCCGGCAGCTGCAGCTGCAGCACCGCCGCCATTTCCTGCCTCCTCACCCGGCCGGCCCGGCCCCGCCGCACAGGAAGGGAAACCCCGCCCCGCGCAGCACTTCCGGGGCGCCCGCTCCCCGACATGGCGCCGCGGCGGGCGGCCCGGCACGGCGGGGAGGGCAGCGCCGCGGGCACCGGCCCAGCCCGCGGGACAGGCCCCGGGGCTCGGGGGAGTCACCGCCGAGGGGCCCGCACTGCCCCGGGCCTCCCGTTCGGTTTGTGTGTGCGGGGCCGGGCGGCCGCCCCGCTCAGGAGAGGGGCCCGGGTGTCACGGGGGCCTCTGTGCCCCGGCCTGGGCGCCCTGCGGTGACACAGCCCTGTCACCGGCCAGGGCAGCATGGGGACGGGGTGACCTTCCCCAGCACCGTCCCTTGGCCAGGTGGCCGGTTTGGCGGTTACTGCATCGCTGTGGGCCTTGTCCTGAAGTTCACACGTCATTCCATGTGCTGTGGAGTGAAACACCTTAGAGGAAAGGCCCGTGTTTGCCCAGCGGCGCAGGACGAGGCTCACGAAGGAACATACACACATTTCCACACAGATTTTTCCCTCCGTGGGGCAGCTCTGTCAGCTCCTGGGCGCTGCCGCTGTGCTCAGCTCAGTTCTGAACTTTGGGGCATCGGTAACTCTACCAAAACTGATGGGGGAAAAGCGCTAATGTCTAAATAACCCCCACAGAATAAGATAAGCCCTTCTTTTATCCTTCCGCTGGCTTCATTGGGTTGACAGAGGAAGCTAAAATGTATCTAGCACTTGCAAACCTAGCAAGGAGTTGATTTATGTGAACATAAAGCTTAATCCAAAAACGACACAGAGATATTCTAACTTCAAACACATAAAATGAAGAGTGAGGAATACATGAGCCACACTCCATGTTACTGTACTTGGCTTCGGTAAAAAACATCCCCAAAATTAATTTAGAAAACTCAAACCAGTCAAAGGGCTGACGGGGAATAGTGGGAGAGAACTGAGAAGAGTCACATCAAGAAAGAGCGAGGCGGGGAGCAGACGGGCTGGTGGGGAACAGCCATGGGGCGGTGAGCAACTGTGTGTTCATACAGACCTGTCCCTGGGAGGGGGAACTCACACTGCGCTGGGTCCTTGCAGCCCAAACCCTGACAAAGTGAGAGCTGCAAAATTCCTCAATATGAAAGAGAAACGATCTCCTTTTCATTGAAATGGAGATCTTCTTTCTCATCTCCTTTCCATTTCATTCCTTATCATATTTTAAGTTTAGTTAGAGCAATTTAAAGTGTTATTACTGGCTAAATAAGAAACATTTAGAATAAGAAGCTTGCTTACAGTACTGCTTTTAAATCTGGAGTCCATTTAACATACCTGCATTTGAAAACATTATGGCTAATTTCTACCTCCAGTTTCCAATGCCCACAGGGTAAAGTTCTTAGAAAGACGCAGACACACCCCTCTTAGCAGGCTGCATCGAAACAGTGAATGCGGATCATCGGGTTCGGCTTAGGAGGTTTGAACTGGGAAGGAACCGGTGCCACACCAGGTGCGCTGGCAGTGAGGATGTGTCACACTTGTAGCCACACCTCTGCAAAGCAATCTTTAAAAGCTGTTGTTGAGTTGTTATTGTAGGTGCCTACGGTTCAGAAATTCAGTTTTCTTCTCAAGTCTCTTCCGCTGTTCACATGGAAATAAGCGTCATCCTGTCTGCTCTATGGTAAGAGCTGGCGAGATAAGTGGTTTTGTTGGCAGAGGGAAGTTCTCACTCTCTTTTTGCATCCCGCTTGCACATTATCACCAGCTTTTTCTAGCCCAGTCGCAGTTGGCAGTTGACCGTTACCATTCTTATTAATGCTAGTGAGAAAATGAATGCTACGTTATTCACCTGTGAAATAAATGGATGCCCTGCACAAACGAGCAATTGTCTCTGGAAATCTGCTACAATATCAACTGTCTTTCTGTCAGCATGAATGGAGGAAAGTATTTTTCACCTGAAAAAAATCCTACATTATGGAAGAAGAGCATTTATGACAATGCAGAGTAGCCAGTAAGAGTGTTTTTGTCCTTTCCTTAGAGGCTTAATAATACGGCTTGTATTGCTGTGAGCAGAGCGTGCACATGCATAAAGTGACTGTATTATTTTCCAAGTACTTAAAAGGGCACTGACAATTTGAAATCAGTTTCTTAACTTCTGTTAATAACTTGGAAGTTAATTTTGGTCTTGTTTATTTTTCTTCATCTGAAAAAATTTGGATTGTCATGTAATAGTGTGTAACTGAAAGCCATTACTTCCTGTAGTCCGATTTAGCTTGCTGTTCCCTTCACAGCAGTCCTGTTTGATCTTCTCTTGAAATAGGAGGACTGCTGCTAAGTCTGGCCTCAGTTAGGCTAATAAATGCATGATGTACTCCTGTTCTGTCATTTTGTTAACTATATTATACCACTGTCAATAAAATTCATAGTCAAGGTCTGTAGCCTGCTTTATTATTTTAGATTGTTCTCTAATTTTATTTATGCACGTGCTCCTAGCGACTGGAGCGCTGCAGCAATTGCTTCTATTCTGCCTTGTAAATATTCCACCGCAGCTGGTTATGCGCTGTCAGCAGATCGGCAGCATTAACTGACCCTGTTCCTCATCCCGTCAGCTCCTCCTCGCATCAACACCACAATCGGGCCAGACGCGCAGAACACAGGTGTCACCAGGCGATGGTCACCTCGCAGAAAAGGGGCGAAGCCAAGGGTCCCTGTGCAGGGCAGACCCTTCCCACACATCCCCAGCACAGACACAGACTCGCTGCTTCCCGGGCTGACCCTCTGCTCTGAGCACAACAGTGGAGATTTGGGCAATGTTGTATTTGGTGCTGTTAACACTACGGTTAGACTGTCAGCTACTTTTTGGTTATGTGCTTGAGTGTCTCCACAGCACTATGGCCACAGAAGAAATCAGAAATCGTGGAAACAAGTATTCAAGGGCAAACACCCTGCCCTGCATCCAGGCAGCTGCCAAAGGCGGATTGTTGTGGTTACATTTTCACCACTGGTTAAACATGCCCTTCTGGGCAGTGATCCCCAAATACCTTTTCCCAGCAACAACAGCCACACCTGCACCCTGCCAGCCCAGCACACACCTGGCCCTGCCATCTTCAGACCCCCAGGAACTTTGTAATTGGGATTTTCATATAATTAGAGCATGAGAATACAGGAGACGGAGAAACATACTGACTAAAACCAGTTAAAAACGAGCAGGTGCCATTTCAGCATTTCCCAACCCCCCCACCCTTCCCCGTTATCTGCAGTTTGCTGTCAGGGCTTCCCGCAAAATGAAGGTTCCAGCATGGAGCTGAAAATAAAACATGTTAGAAAGTACATTCTGCTTAATGTCTGGGGAGAGTAAAGCAAGGGGCTGCTGTTATCCTGCGATGTGAGAAGTGCGGGCCTGGGAACGTGGAGAATTTGCCGTCAATAACCCTTTGCCGCTTGTTACATTTAGCATCATTACACAGAATGAAGATGCTGTCACGAGCAAAACAGATTGTTTTCAAAATTGCACTTGACTTAAATAATCTAAATGAGCTGATCTGACAGACACGGGAAACCAGTCTCCTCATTAACACAGGGGCTCTGTGTGTTGCTCTGCTCGGAAGCTTCTCTCCTTGTTCATTGTAGGGGCTTTATTTACAGGATGCATTTTTAGAGCTATTTAAAAATAGCTCAGCGACGGTGAGAGGTGGCGATACGAAGGTACTGCACACGCAGTGCTTACTCATACAAACAATGCCTGCCCAGGAGCTGCCCCGTTAAATCAACCGGGCTGTCTGTGTTAGTGAGGAACATTTGGGTCCCTGTAGGATCCATAATTAGGAGGAGAAAACACAAATGACAAAGTTGCAAGTTGCTAAGGGAAAGTGTTGGGCTTGCCTTCCAAACAGACCAGGAAACCAGCTAGAAAATGAAATCTTGGGCTAAGGCTCGTGATGAACCGGACAGTGCCGATTTCACAGGCTGCAGCAGCAAACAGTGTCAGATCTGTGCTCAGGAGAAGAGAATTCCCTGCTTTGCTTCCAGGCTCCCAGCGCCTTCCCAGCATCATCACGGTTACAGAGCGATCAGAGAAGTGGAGAGCAGGAACTTGGGGTGATTAAATGGGAATTTAATTCTACCCTTCAAATCAGCAAAACATTATAAAATATGAAGAATTTCCCTGTGTTTTAAAGCCAGTCCAACTTGCTTTCCCTGATCTGCGTTTGGGAAGGCTGCCAACTGCAAAATGGAATCGCTGAGCCTGGATTTCACTCTGCATCAGCCAATTATGCCATCCCCGCATCCCTGCTCTCCTAAGCGGTGCAGTGCAATAGACATGTCCAATCTTTCTTTATTTACCAGGGCTGCATTGCACTTCAGAACCCTAATTTTAAAGTCTTGATTATTTAAGTTGCTCCTGAATGTACCTGAAAACAGTTATTTGGTATGTCCACATAACACTGCAGGACAGCTGAGATTCACAGTATCAAATGCTCCAGAATTCTCTGGTAACAGAGACTGGGGTCTGCTCTTCTGGACTGACATCTCCACCGTCCCTGGCTGCAGGTGTGCAGTGCGTGAATCTCATCCATTGCAAATCTGAGCTGACAAAAATTGCAGGGTATATCCCAAGTGTTGAATTAATTTTTGTCTATTTTTATTTATATCTCTTGCAAAAGGTACTTTTTTTTTTTTTCACTTGGGCTTTTTTTATAATCACTGGCTGGGTGCTCCTGGTTGCTCCTCTGGATCCTCCCAGGGCTGGAAACCTTCCTCCTCCTCCTCCTGCTGCCAGATAAATTCCCCACAGCCGCTGTCAGGGCTGCCCAGCTCCTGCTGTCCAAGGACACCTTTATCAGAGGATGGAGATACCTTAGTTCTGGACAAAGCTGAGATACAGAGCTTCTGCTTCTGCCCTTAAGAAAGTCTTCACCCCTCTCCACACCCTTTCTCATCCTGCCTCACCTTATGCTCTGAGAGCATACAGGGGGCCTTGGGGAGCGCCAGGACCTCAGCAGGGACACACCACTGCCCTCCTTTGTGTCCCCTTTGGTGTCCCCACTCTGGGGAAGGACCTCTGAGGAACCAGAGCCGAGGAACACAGCAGCTGGGAGCCAGGGTCTCCACTAAACCTGCATCAATGCACCTACACCCACACATTGGTGTTTATCTGTGCACACTGGGCAGATGTGTAATATCAACCCATCTTCTCAGCCCTGATCTCCCCTGGCAACAAGGCTGGAAACTGCAACCACCACTCAGCCCCCGCAGCAGGGACAGAGCTGCCAGCAGGATCCTGCCCTTGGGCTCCTCCTGTGCTCCAAGCAGCTTTCTCCCCTGGCCAGGGACTGGGGTCTCAGCCACTGGGCTTTGCAGTTCAGCAAATCCACCCTGGGGACAGGGTTGCTCTGAAAATGACACGTCTGACTGCAAAAGAAAATTTCAGATCTGCCCAGGTAGTGGGAGAGAGAAAAAATGTCTCCCCCTGCTTGCTCCTGCCCGTCTGACACAGCACAGCGTGCGCAGACCCGTGTCTGCCCACTCTTGGCAAGGGGATGTGCTGCCTGCAGGGTGCAGGTTACAGCTCTGCCCAGCGATGGCATCTTGGCTGGGGGAAGAAGAAAAGCAAAGAAATGCTGTTCTCGCCCTGCTTAAACCCTGTGTGTTTCTGACCAGCTATTTCACCAATAAAACAAAGGCTGCTTTGAAATGGATGCCTGGCCTGGCCGGCTGCCAGCACCGAGCAGGAGACAAAGGCTGGGAATACAAATGCGGTGCTGGAAGTGGCAGCCGAGGATGCTGCAGCAGGGCAAGCGCGTTGCCATGGAGACATGGCAGCCAAACTGGGGGATGAAAAGACCCACACTGGCAGCCACTGGAGCCATGAGACAGGGTCAGTGGTCCCTTGGGTGCCCAGCTGAGGGGCTGTACCTGGCAGGCAGGACCAGATGCAGCTCCTTGTCATGCTGGTGCCTCAGACCTGGGCTGTCCTGGGGGGGCGAGGACAGGGAAGGGGTTTCTCGGGAAGCACATGTGCTTTAAACAGACAAGTGGAAACTTGGGTGTTCTTGTACCCAAGCACTGGGTTGGCTCCGTGAGATTCCCCACCACAGCCCTCATCAGTGCTCCCTGGACCAGGGACGGGCATGAGAACAGGGTGGCTGATCTATGAATGGGTCAGTTATACAAGGTTGACAGCAGCTCTCACCCGGGCAGGACAAAGCCAGATCTCAACTCAGAGGAAAAGTGCTTCCTCCAAACTCTGTGCAGCTCTTGGGGCTATGATGAGCTCTGAGTTTTATACAGTTAGATCATTAGCAAGGCAGGTTTAGTTTCCATTGTAGCATGGGTCAGGTTGTTATTCGCTTCCCCCACTGCCCACCACTGTACAAACACACCCTGTGGCTGGGCACGTGGGTACCATGGGCGGGAGGATAAGGGCAGCATCCTCACGGACTCATGGAGGGAGAGCTGCCCAAGGGTAACGATTCAAGTAGCAGAAAGTCTTTAAAGTGAGACAGATATGCTATGGAGGACTTCCTAGATTTGAGAAATTAGCTTTTCCAAAAACTCCTTGAGCTCCCTGACCAGGTCTGCCAGGGATGGAGGAGGATGCTGTGACAGGTGCTGCTGGGCGTCCTGCGAAGGAGCCTCAGTGGCAAAATCTGTGTCTCACTCGGACGTGGCAGAATTTGTCAGCGCTGCCTTCATCTACCAAGGAGAGCTTTCTGCTGCCTCAGCAGATGGGAGCCAGGCTGTGCGGGTGGACGTGTGCGCACCTGCAGCTCCCACAGCTCCGGGGGTTTGCTGGCCTGAGGAGAGGACAAGCAAAATGAACAGCATCCCCCAAGCAGACAGTGAACATGAGGGGGGGATCCAAGGAGGAAAACTCTTCCCTGCTCACTTCATCACTGCAAAAGCTGCCTGTGGGAGGGAGGAATTGCCCTAATGGGTTAGTGTGGCTGGCACAAACCCAGGCAGAGGTACAGCCTGAGCTCGGCACATCCAGCCCCTGCAGAGCGCTCAAATTCCCTGAAAAAGGCATTCCAGTCACTGCTCAGAATTATTTCAACAAACTTTGGCGGGATGCCAGGGCCAACTGAGGTCTCCACTCCGCAGCACCCCAGCCTGCAACAGCAGCGTCCCGGGTGGGGGAGCTCCTGGGGTCCCCCCTCTGCTGCGGGGACCGGTGGACCCTGCACCGCTGGTGACTCAGAAGTGAACGGCAAAACAAATCCCATGCACTTTTCATAAATCCTGAAGCCCTCACCGGCTTCACAGAGCAGGGAAGGGAGTGGGAAGCAAACCATCATTTTTTAAGCCCTGGGAAGCTCTCAGGTGATGCGGCGACGAGGGCTGGAAAGACAGATTAGACAGAACAGAGCACACTGTCAGCACACGACAAATAATAAGCGAAGGATAAGAATCCCTGGGGATGCACTTTTCTAATAAATGACATTTTGATCTATAGCTTTAACAACTCGTCCCAAGCCATCATGTACTGAATTAGGAAACGCAAAGCCGTAACCTGCTCTGTCAGTCCTGAAGAGGGTCAGAGAGGCATAAATATAGCTGTGGGGAAGGTAATGAGGACATTTACTGCACTCGCAGAGTGCCCATTCCGCCAGAATTCCTTGTCAGCTTTACCACTTATAAAAATAACCAGCTAGTTTTCTATTTTCAATATTGTTCTGCAGATGCTCCTGAGCCGGGCCTGTGGAGGAGCCTCCTCAGCCCCGCAGTCCCTGTGACACGCGGCGGAACTGGAGCAGGAGCACCCAGAGCATCCTCACAGTTCAGGTGCCATTACCCATCCTGCAGGCTCAAATCTCGGGGTGCGTATCTCTCCATTTAAGTCAAGTCTGTGCTATCTCTGCAAACGTGCTGGAAGTTGTCAGGGTTTGCAGGGGGTGATAAACCAGGCTGGGATTGTGATGGCTCTGAGGGCCAAAGAGCCCTGTCCTCGCTAAATCAATTAGCAAACACCTTCTCCCGGGCTTCTCAATGGCAGCCTGTGATTGGCCATCTCTGGGACTCATTTATTCTCTTGTAGCAATAAAAACTTAATTTATCTTATTTTAATTAAAGCTAAAAAATTCAGTAGCCTTCGATTTCTCTTATTGCTTTGCAGCAGGAAAAAAAAGCCAGGAGAATAAAGTAGCAGGATGGAAAGAAAGACCTCTGAAATAAACACATGCGGGTTCTGTTGGCTTTTGTTTAATGTGTAGCCCTTTTCTTAAAAGAAATAATTATGTTTCAAAACCTCCTTTCCCTGTTCAGAGAGCTGCCTCTTTCCACATTAATGCTATTTGCATGCGCCATCTCCTCCTACCCTTCAATAATTTAAAGCTTCATTTTTTATTCACTCAGTTGTCAGATTCATTTACATATCATATATCTATATTTAACTCTGAGTTCACTTGCCTTCTTTTTTTTCCTCTTTAAACAGGAAATAGATTTCACTTCTAATTTAACAACATCTCGGGGCATGGCTGGCTGTGCAGGGATCTTCACTTACATTGGTGCCCGTTAGCAGAGATGCCAAGTGCCCGTTTGCTGGGCGCAGAAGCGCTGACAGGGGCTCGGCAGCCTTCTCCTTCTCCTTGCAGCTCTGCCCAAACCGCGGCCCCTCTCTGAGATAGATGACAAGCCAAAATCCCCATCTCCACCCTCCCCAGCCTTGCTCTGGCCTGGCCAGGGGAGCATCGTGGCCCCTTGGGCAGCATCCCTGTGGTACAGGACACAAAACGTGCAGCAGTGGCGCGGCTGTCCCGTGGGTACCACGGAGCAAAGGGTTGTGTTCCACATGGACAGGCTTAAGACCTGGGGAAAATAAACAATATTAAAGGCAATTTGAAAGAGAGGACATGAATAAGAGAGGGGTAAATCAAAGAGTCGGCCACAGAGGAGAGGCTCAGATCCCCCTCTCTCATTTTCCACATTACTAGAAAAAACAGTGAACTGGTATCAGACAAATGAGCCCTCTGGACCCAATTTTTCAAGTTAATGAGCTCCCCTCGCAGCTCTTCCACAGCACAGAGACTCCCAGCACCTACCCTTTGCCACAGCCTCTAATGAGCAAAGCCACCGTCATCTGTCTCAATATCTGCAGAGGAGATGGCTCCCGGCTGGCGCAGGATTTACACCCACCTCGCCACAGCAGGACGCACGGGGGAGAGATGCCCTGGCCCCGTCCCAGGACAGGCAGGGCAGGCAGGGCAGGCAGGCACAGCCGGGCTCTGCAGCCTTATAGAATCGTAGAATCATGGAGAGACCCGCAGCATCTCCAGCCAGGGTGCGCGGTGACATCTCTCCCAGCACATCCCTGCCTCTCCCTGGCTTCCAGCATCAACCTTCAGCTGCATCGCTGTGTTTGCCCAGTTCAAAATAACCTCTTGTTTCAGGAGGAAATTGCTTTTCTTGCCCCCAGGAACCTCTTTGCAGAATTGGTTGGGAGATTTCAAATGGACTTTAGTGTATTATTAAAATTCTCCCTCGTAATTGCCCTTTGCAAGGCTGTGAAGAGGGAGGAGCAGGAGCTGCAGGACAGGGATCCCACACTCGCATCGCTCTCCTACTATTATGCTTAAATTAACAGGGATTTTTTTGTAAATTGAAGACTAATTTTCTTCTGGGAATAGATCATTAAATTACGGAATACTAATGAAAATTTACAGCATCTGGAGAGAGGGCAGGGGAGGGGCAGAGGGAGCATTTTGCATGTTGTTGTGGTTTTTCTCCTTTTTTTCCTGGCTCCACTGGCCACGGCCGCAGCCGGGGAGCTGCTGCATCCCAGCCCTGGAGCCGAGGAGCCGGGAGAGGAGACGGACAAGTCCAGGGGGGTTGGAGCATGGGACCAACAACCCCCTGGAGAAAGATGGGGGGACATGTGAAGGGGCCGGGGTTGTCGTTTTGCAGAGCCTGGGAAAGGCGGCGGTGGGGGATGAGACCCCTCCATCCCTCAGTGCCGTGGTCGCAGCTCAGTGGGCTCCTGCCACCCTCCAGAGCTTTGCTGCTGGTGCAGGCAGCATGCAGGCAACGTGCAGGCAGCATGCAGGCAGCACAGGGGGCTCCTGCGCCCTGCACTGTGCCCATCACCCTCCCCAGGCCTGCCCTGCGGCCGCCACAGCCATTGCCCTGGCAACAGCGCTGCCAGAGCCGCGATGCATCGCCAGGTTATTAAAGAATAGTGACTGCGCTTGGCGGCCGTATTTTTCCAGTCAAACTCAATTTCTTTGGAGCAACGAGGCTCCATAGATCTGGGAGCGTGGAAGTGAGGAGCTGCCTTTTGGGGAGGGGACGCTTGGGAGCATCATGTCTGGGGGGGTCCGAGTGAGGAAATGCAGATTTTTTTATTGCTTTGATCATATATAATTTAAATATTCAAACTACTCTGGAATTCTTGAATTATACATGAATTGCACAGGCAGCATTTTTGTAACTCCTGAAAGGCATGAAATATTTTTTCCTCTCCCTTCAAAACCTTGTCTAACCTTAGAATTTTTTAAAAAAATTTGTTAAAATTCCAATCAGCTGCATCCCAAATCACCTTGAGAATGGTGCCCATGCCAGCCAGTAATTCCACTAAATTAATGAGTGATTTGGTGATCATGGTTTGCCATTGGCTGTAGGTGAATGCATCTCACAGAACCCACCCAGCATCCCCTCTGGCAGGTGCTCCAGCCCTGCTGATCCCCCAGCCACACCAACAGAAAAAACATGGCTGTCTAACAGTAACGGAGGCCAGAAGCATTGGGGATGGGCTCACAGAGGTGCTGTGGCTCTGGCAGGTTCTTCACACTGCACTGGGAGCCAGGAATGGACCCAGAATGTTGCAGCTGCCCCAGCTCGCTGCTGCTGCCTGGGTGGGAGGGGAAGGTGCAGCCCCGCTGCTGTGAGCTGGGGGAACTGGGAGACTGGGACAGCAGAGTGGCAGAGCTGCCCTGCTCCTCCCTGCACACACCAGCCCTGTTGCCTGCTCCCATTTGCCATGGTGCTGTAAACCAGGAATGCGTGTCTGCCCTTGGCTGGCAGCTCCTATCTGCCAGCTGGCCAAGCAGCCAGATGTTTTGGGGCGGGAAGAAACCCCACCAGATGTTGCTCTGCAGATTGCTGTGAATGCTCCACATGGTGATGGCACGGGCACGGCTAAGTGCTGCTGGCAGGCAGCCCTGACCGTGAGCAGGCAGGGGGGATGCTGGGCTGGGGGAGCCCCAGGGTCCCGCCAGCCCCTGGTCCTGTCCTGCTGCTTCTCCTCCAGCCAGCGCCAGATCCACTCACGTGGAAGCAGCAACGCTGCTCTGGAAACCAGGACTGCAGAGACTCTCAGGGGGTGCTGACCCATGAATGCTGGACCAGACATCTCTTCTCTTTTGCACCTTCTGCTTTCACAGGTCCCACCTGGACCATCGCGTCACTGTGCAGCTGCGTCCTGGGAGAGTCTCATGGGACGTGGCCACAGGTCCTGTTCAGCTGGGACTGAACTGGGACGTGTGTTCACTGGCCAGGAAAACACAAAGTTTATGGTACAACCAGCTAAACCTACCCTGTCTCTACTGGTTTAAGATGTGTTGATTAAAGCCTGAATGAGAAATGCTTTCCCTCCCGGGCTGCACTGTGAGCATAACCTCTTTTTTCCATCAGACCCAGCAAAGAACCTCCCAGGCGGGGGTGAAGCAAGGTGGTGCTTCTGTGGCTGCAGCATCCCCATTTCCAGCGAGAACACCTTCCAGCCTGCCAAAGCTTTCTGGGGAGCAGGCGAGAGCCTGGAAGAGCAGCAGGGATAAGCACAGCCCTGTTCGCATCTCTCCCTAGTTAGCTCACTCTTCATTATCCTCCTCTACCCTTTTAATTCCTCTCTAAACTCAACCAGCTATTGCTGTTCAAACTGAAATAATTAATTGGAACAAAATTGCCACTGTAGGAGAAAAGAATGATTAAACCCATCCAGCGGACAATAGGGCAATCATAGTCTAAGCATCTAATTACAGGGTTAGAGAGTGTGGATGCGGGGATAATAACAGAGCCTTTTGTAAACTGGGGCTGGATGAGCTGGGAGGAGGGTCTGTGCTTGACTTCACTCCAGGTTTAGTGCATGATTCCTGGAGTAAAGATACAAATGCAAGGATAAAAGATCATTTGGGAGTGAATACCCACAAAGGTCTGCTGGAGAAAAAAGAGCAGCAGGAAGCACAACCATCTCCCCGCACGGCTCCACCTCTGCTGTACACTGTTTGCTGCTCAAGGTGTGAACCATTGCGGGATGCCTGCAGAGATCGCTCACCAAGGCTCGTATTTGTAGGAACACAAATAACAGAATGTTTAACTGAGTGAATTATCAAAGCACATTGCACACGTGTGCTCACAGGTACCTGGTTTGGGAGCAGTACCAGGACGGCGGGTCCCAGCCAGAGGCGAGGTACAGTGGCACCTGGGGATGCTCTGACACGTAAAGACAGTGAAAAACAACCGAGTGCTCCGGGTGTTCTCTGCTGTCCTGCAGCAAAGGTGCCACTTGGTCAGGGACACCCCTGCAGAGCAGCTGGTTGGGTACAGGGGCAGGGGACAGGAGCGAGTGTTACAGTGTGACTACGGTGGATTTATGGACAAGGAACAAACAGCCACAAAAGAAGGAGACAGGAAAAGCTGTGATATTGCATGGGTGGTGAGATGCACACCTGAGTACTGGCCTGTGGGACAACCGAGCCCTGCGCTGTCCCCAGCATCCCCATGTGTCACAACTCTGCACTGTGCCCAGTGTCCCCATGTGTCACAGGTCTGCACTGTCCCCAGCATCCCCATGTCACAGCTCTGCACTGAACCCCGCAGGGGTCACGTCCCCCCACTCCTACAGAACTGCGGGGCCATGGAGGCTTCACAGCCCACCTGGCTGGCCCAAAGTAAATGCCACCAACCACCTCAAGCTGCTCCAAGCAGCAGGAAAACCAAAGATAAACCCTTTGTGTGGAGTTGCTGTGCTCTGCCAGGTCCCCTGGGAGCTCGGTGACCCCCGTGCCCCCCTGCACCCTTCCTGCCCTCCACACTCACGTTAGAACACATTCAGCAGCCAATCAGGGACCTGTGACTTCCTTTAATAAAGACATTTTTCATCTCCCCAATCTCAATGAGAGTGAGTTTAAAGCGGTGTGAAATTGCAAACGGTCACGGTGCGGCTTCCCCAGGTATCCCAGCAAATGGAGCTCCAGCTGCCCAAAGCATATAAATCTTGAGCAACTCCCAGTCACTTTGAGTAATAGTTCATTTTCTGATTAATTTTGACTGTGACCAGAGCTTCTAAAAGGCATTTTCAGCAATGGGCTTGTCCCAGGGAGGAGCCAATCCCAAGAACTAAATGTAGAATAAAGGAACCTCCTCCCTGTCTTATGGGTGAATCCCTGGGCAGGACCAGAAGGTTTCACTTCATGCTGAGCTCCCCGGTGCTTTCCAGGCAGAGCTGGAGAGATCGGGGGGATGATCTTCACCCTGACCCGAGCACCGTGCTCTGACACAGCACAGGGCGCACACGTCCATCCAGACTCAGCTGGCAGAGCCTCCGCCCGCCTCCCAGAGGGATCAGTGATCCCAGCCAATGCACAGTTTTACCGGTACAGCCCCCTGCACCAGCGGAGGTGATGAGCCGCCTCTGCACACTGGGCAGAGCTGATTGCACAGCCTGAATGAGGGCTGCAGACAGACAGACAGCGCTTCTGGACGTCCCAGGCAGTGACCTGGCAGGGATTGCACACGTCAGGCTGGGTGCCAAGCGCAACCACGGGCATAATTCAGTGAAGGTCCCGCACAGCCAAACAGCCACAGCTGACCTGCTGTCTGTGCCGCTCTCTGCCTTTGGATGGACCCGTCCAGCAAATCGTTCCCTTGCTGCCACTCCAGTGTTGAGCCAACCCTGCACAGGGCCAGGGGGCTCTGCCTCCCCCAGCCCCACCAGAGCACCGCAAAAGCTTTGGCTCTCAAGCAAAGGAGGAAGAAGAGCGCTCTGAAAATGTCAGAGACTTGAACAGAGTCACAGAGCTGCTTCTCTCTGCAGGCAGAGATGGCAAAGGAGCGCCTGGAGCAGCTCCTGCCCGCCTTAGTGACATGGGGTTTGACCCTGTGCCCTGCCAGCTCGCTGTCCTCTGTCCCCCGAGGGGCACAAGTCACCCCCCTCCAGTGAGACAGTAAAGCCACCCAGAAATGGGGTCCCCCCGCCTGCTGGCTGACACCACCCTGACCCCCAGATGGGTGCTACAGGACCCTGTGGAGCTGCGGTTCAGAGACAGCTCCAGGTGCCACCAGAGGGGTCCCAGAGGCTCCAGAGAAGCCAGGACTATCCCCCCTCCCCGGTCCCTGCCATCCCCACTGAATGAATAATATGATGGGAAAACTGCAACTCAAGCATCACTGGGAAAACAGCACAACATCCCGTCACCGACATGACTGTTTATGTTAGACTGCCAGGGATAAATTACATGAAAAAGCAAAGAAACAAACCCTTGCAATCGAACTTGTGACAAGAAGGAGAAAAACCAGCCAGAGTAAAATCAATGTACATGCAATCATGCAGCAACCGTTTGGTAAGAAAAAGCAGCTGCCTTACTGTTCAAAGTCTTCTTGCACGGGAGGGTGGAAGACCTCTTCTTGGCACTTAAAGGATGGTGACTCTTCTTTGACCTTTATGGGAACAAAAAGCAGAAGAGGGTTCAGCTCCGCTGTGGTGCTGGGAGCGGGGGTCTGGGTGCAAGAGCAGGACACGAGGTACAGTTCCCCCAGCCCGGCGAGCCTGGCACAGCCCTGCACTCTGCCGAGGTTTCGTGATGCTGAGCAGGGCGACCACAGACTTGCCAGGTCCCAGTCCTGGCTGTGACACAGCGAGGGACACAGGCCACAGACTGCCAGGAAGGCTGAAGCCCCGACACCAAGCAAATGCACCCGGGAAGCTGGGAAGAATGCTGCTTTTGTCAAAAATCTTATTTTCTGTGAATATTTTGACACTGCAAAAAAGCTGCAGACTCTTTGTCCCGTCTTTGCACTGTGCAGACTGACAACAGCTTATCAGGCTCTCGCCTGTGACAGGTTAAAACCACCTTGTGAACCCAAACCCCGCAGGTGTCGTAAGCCAGTGGCACAGAACCACACTGAGCGCAGCTTGGATCCAGCACTTTGAGCTTGTAAAGGGAAAATAAAAATGAGTTACAGGAACGACTTCACTGACACACTTTTTAAGAAGTTCAGTGAGAGCAGACGAGCCTCTGATTTATTTTAAATGCCGTTCATCCTCACAGTGCTACAAGCGAGGCCCGTGCTGCGCTCTGGCTTGTGGCAGGAGCCACCCCAGGTGGCAGGACGCCGGCTGCCCCGGCAGGATTCCCCCTCCAGCCGGTTCAGTATCTCCCTGCTCATTCTGCTGCCACCAAGTGTCCTTCAGGTCCCCGGGAGCTGACACCCAGTCTGGCAGTGGCTCTGGGCAGTGTCTGGGGTGCAGGAGCAGGCAGAGGAGCCCTGGCAGCCCCGACCCTCCTGGCACGTGCTGCCCTGCTGTCCCTGTCCCGCTGCCCCTGCCCCATCGCCTCCCTGGCACCACAAATGCAGCCCATGGAGTTGTATTGTCCCCTGAACACTCTGAAAGAGAAGGAACAAGATCGAGTCCAAGGTACAGATTTTGCTGCCTGTTCTCTGCGCCAACCACCTCCATCCAAGAACAAACACAGCAACAGAACAGGCCTGCAACTGTAATATATACAGCCTAATTAATCACATTACTCATGAAAATATATTGGTATAATTAATAACACAAGGCATCTATATTGGCCTCTGTGGCGCAGCAAATTATGAGGCGGTAATACTTGGACGTGTTGACCTGTATTTCATACATAATCCATCAAGCCATTCCCGCCAGATCGGGTCTCCAGAGACGTGAACAACACGAAAACGATAGTTAAACAAACACAAGATGGACAGCAATACTGTCACATTAATCACTGCCAACACTGTGGGGAAGGGATGAGACACCCTGATTTTGTCCCATGTATTCTTCCACTTTTCTCTGTGCATGTTTTCCTGTTTTGTAGGCCTAGAAGGGGACCTCTTGCTGTTCACAGTGCGTAAGGACAGATGACAGTTTGGTGAGTGACAGCACATGGCAGTGGTGTTAAACAGGAGCAGCCGGGAGAGGCTGCAGCTTGCACAGGGATTCAGGGAATCGGCAACATGTTCCCGAAGTCCCCGGGGAGCCAGGACAGGAGTGAGCTGCTGCCAGCTGACTATGCAGAGAATGCAAGAGAACGCCCGAGCGGGGAGGTGACGGGGACAGGCCAGGGCAAAGACACCCAGTCAAGCACTTAGATCCAGCTTTTTACAAGTATCTCATAAACTGTAGCTATTTTGCCCCTCCAGACCCCGCGCAATAAGCAGCACGGTGGGCTGGAGCATGGGAAAGCTCCACAGCTGCCCCAGGCCACAACCGGAGGAAATCTCAGAGTCGATCGAGTGGAACCTGAATTCAAACCCCATCATCGTCTTGGTCTGTCAGACGTGTCTTCCCTTCCCTCACATCAGCTTTGCAAGACTTTTGCTCTGCCAGGAAATTACCTGAGGGGGAGGAAGAGCTTGTACCCCAAAACTGCATCACAGTGGTAAGTGCTACAGAACAGACCTGATGCCGCGGAACAGAGCCCAGATGCACCTGGTACCACAGCTTTACCACTGCTGAGTGCATCCTCTTTGGAGAGCTCCTCAGACACATTTCACTGACTTCATACTTCATTACTGTTATCAGTTCTTGAAAGACAAATGTATGTGCAGAGGGAACCCTTTGATGAGAGGTATTGGATAAGATATGAGGGATGTAGCTGGCTATTAAGTGAATCTGGATTTAGTAACCCATTAGTGAGATTATATTTGGCAGTGCTAAGTAAAAGGTTTGCAGAAAATAGACAAAAATGTTTTCAATAAAAAAAGGGAAGCCTCTGGTAAAAACAAAACAGAAATTAACCAGTTTGCTTAATTCAAGCACTACAGCAAGAAGGTCTGCATGTGCAGCATGAGTGCATGGTCCCCCAGGGCTACACCTGGGCTTGGGAGGGCTCCCATCAAAGCTTCACCTATGAAATTAGTTTAACCATGTCTGTCATTAGTCATCCTTGTTCGAGTCCTCATTTGGAGGCCATTTAAAGGGGATTAAAGAAAATCTCCTCTCTATTCCCATACAATAGTGATTAATTCTCAGGACTCACAAGACATTTTCATATTGATGGAAAGAAGCAAAATGAACTCCTAACCACAAAAGCTGTCACCCTCCACCATGAACTAGGACTCAAAGCCAGCACGAGAAGAGGAATGACTGGGATGATGCCTGGGGTGCTGATTTATACAGGGGGGGCTGCCAACACAGGGTACAGATCAGCGGTCTCAGGGAGGTGCCGGGGCAGTTCACGAGGCTGTGACGCCAGGCATTAGGTACTCCAATATCCATCAAACACTTTGAATTACACAGATTAAAGCCTTTCACTGGAGATGCAATTTTTGGTTTGCCAACAAGTGGGAAGTTCTGCAGAGGAATCCATTCCCCAAGGAGTGACTCGGCTCCCCAGAGGCCTCCGTGGGCACGCAGAGCACTGAGTAAATATTTTCTATGAAAAACCAATTCAAAACAACACGTAATTCAAAATGTTCAGAAGCAAATCAAGTACTTGGATAGTCAGCAGGCCATCAGGACAGGGACACTATGAGCAAGAGGCATTTTTATCAGGCTGGTTCCTTTTCTTGCCCTTGGGTTCTGCTCAGTTGAGCCGTGCCAGCTGGCAGCTGCCCCCGAGTGACCCGCGCCTGGCCGGCATCCCCTTAACCACGGAAACACCGCTGACGCAAACAGCCTGTTAACATTGTTTACAGAACCACTATCATAAAGTGTATTTGCCCCTTTGCCCCCCTCCCTGGGGCTCTCGGGACCGCCCCAGCCCCGCTGAACTTGTGCCGGCATTGCCAGCATGGCAGAGCCCCGCTGCGGCACAGCAACCCCATCCTCCGGCACAGAGGGATGTACAGCCCTGCAAACAGCCCAGCGCACAGAAGGCACCCTTGTTTAGGAAGCTCATTAATCTTTAACAGAGCGTTTGGGTTAATTTGAAAGGTCACTCACCCGTCAGCGTGAAGGGATCCCAACGGGAATGCTCCTCCCGCGAGCGCCGCGGCCTCGGTGGGACAGAGAGATGGCCGAGTGAAACCTCCACTGTGCCACTTGCATCCTGTGCCCCAAGACGGGGAGTGGCCGTGGCACCCCCGGCACACCAGGCAGGGAACATCCTGCCGTCCTGCAGCCAGACCCTGACCAACCCCCCCAGCTTTGTTACCCCCTCCCGGGCACAATACCCACCTTGCTGTGGGTGCAGCGCAGGGCTTCAGGTGCATGGCAGGCGCTCAGGGGTGACGGGCGCTCACTCAGCGATGTTGCTGTGGGCGATTCCCCACCAACACGCAGCCAGCGGCGACGGGGCTCCCCGGTAGTGCCGCGGTGAACCAGACTGCCGGCGGCAGCTCTGCCGGCTCCCTGCCTGCGCCAGCCCTCGCCATCGCACAGCCCGGCCGGCCACGATCAACCCATCTTAAATAAAAGCCACCACCCGTGCCTGCATTGGAGCCGCTTTTCTGACTTCAGCGACTGCTCCGGTTTTGGATTTAGCGACTAGTGAGACAAGTCCTCGGTGCATTCTGTGTTAAATAACTAAGGTTAATTTGATTTGATGCACCACTTCATTATCATAAACAGCTCACAGTATGTCAGTCCTCTGTAATTACAGCTTCCTACAGCCAGCATCTTGTTCATTTTCTGTCACTGATCGTGCTTCCCTATGATCACCTCACAGCCAAGCACCTCTGCGTGAACTTCCCCCAATGGTTAATTAGGTATCATTTATTCTGTAGCTGACGGTTATACTAATTTACAAAAATAGGGGCAAGGATATTAAATTTACTTTTCATTACAGCCACGTTTGCCTCTGATGATTGGGATGAGGCTGCGTGTGCAGGAGGGCCGGAGAGGAGGAGGAGGGATGTTGGGAAGGATGGTTCTGGTGAGGGGACACGGGTGCCCAGCAGCCCCAGTGCTGGTAACTCGGGCTCAGCAGCCCTTGCAGAGCAGCAGAGGACAAAGCACAGTCCGGTCACCACACTGGTCCCTTTTCCAAAACAGGGCTGTTTCCTCACTGTCTCAGATTTAATTACCCCCTCGTACTGGAGGAGCAGCACTGGAGATGTTTGCCCTTGATTTTACTTGACAAATTACTCCAGTGTTCAGTATCTTCCGTATTTGCAGCTACAGAAACACAACCACGTTGGCCCATCCCACAGACACCGCAAAGCGGTTGATGGGACAAATCCCGCAGCACCACGCAATTAAAACAACATTGACCTGCTGAGATGCAGCCGAGTTTTGTTAAGCTTGAATTAACAGCGCAAAAAATTTTAAAAGAAACACACTATGGCTATAGGTAGTGTTGCAGATGCCATGAACTGCCTGGTCCCCATGATGGCAAAGGTTAGAAAACCTCATAAGGAAGCAGCTGCCCACCCCAGGCTGAGCAGAGCTGCTCCAGTGCTGGCACTGGGATGCACTGCATGGTGTGCAAGGGGAACCCCCAGCACAGGGCAGGAGCGCCCAGTGCACGTGAGGAACACCCTGTAAACAACTGGAACACCCTGTACACACACAAGAGACCAGATGGACGGAACCCCGTCCCCATCCCTGGGCTGGGCCCCGTCCTGGTGTGTTCATGAAGCCACCCCAGCCCGCTGCACCGGGACACTCCTCATGCAGGTCCCCATCCCCAGACAGGAAACACAGCGCTCACCTGCAAAAGTCTCCCTGGGTTATCGTTTCTGGGGTTTCTTAACTGAAATATCCACAGAGCTGAACTGAGGGTGTTTGCACTGGCTGCTGAATTAGCAGGGCACTAGACTGTAACAATATAAAATATATATTGTTAAAAGCCACTTAAGACTTTCTCTGGCAGGGTTTGCTGAACCTTTGAACAAGAACCCAGGGGACAGCCCTTTATTACCACTGTGACCAGGTCAATTACTCTAGAACTGAGCAAATTATTTATGAGGTGGTCAGCCTATTAAAACATTAACACATCCATCACTTAGCTGCTGATCTGGCTCCTGTCTTTATTGCACTGGTGTTGGGCTTGGGAATTTACTGGCATTTTATTTGGTATATTCATAAGGAAAAAAAACCCAACCACCCACAGCTCTTACTTCACAGAGCCTGAGTTACAGAGGGACCCTCTGCCACCTCCACACTCATGTGAGTTATATTTCATTTTGCTTTTTGTCTTTGTTCCTGTTGTCTTGTTGCATGGTCTAAACAAAGGCACAAATTGCAGGTCTTTAATTTGCAGAGATACTTCAGACTGTCAAAAATCAAATTTAGTTATTACCATCAGAATCTTTATCTGCCCTTTAAGTGCAAGTGCTTGCAGTGGGAATGCATGATGAGCTGGCCGAGTCGCCCCTTTGAAAGTGATAAAGCATCAAATCTTGAGAATAAATGGGCTGTGGGCACCCTGTGGTTCCAGTACAGCAAGGAGAGGCCGATAGTGCTTCACAGGAAGAGGGAGCATTTATTTCTGTCTGTCAAGACATGGGAAGATGGAGGACATACAAGGGATGGGAATTAGTGTCCTAATCTCCTGTGTCTACACTCTTCCCTTTTTCAAATGCCTTTTGGTTAGTCATTTTCCTGCATCTGATATTTTATTATCACATATATATATGTGATATATCACATATCACGTAATCTTTCATGACATTTCCAGATACTTATTAAATCAAGACAGAGAGCACTGCTTCATGTGCCAACTGTTGGATGGGAACCCGGAGAGCAGGCAGACGGGGACACCTGCAGATGAGGGTCGGGGGGACAGGGACCCTCCTCTAATGGGACCAGGGATGGGCTTTGCCCACCTGGGTTTCAGTCCATTCCTACACTATGTGGCACTGCATCTTGGGAAGAAATGGATTCCCGGGCTTTAGTCTATCACAGGAGAAGCTGAATATCAACCTGAACAAGCAGAAGCAAACAGTCAGCCCACAGAGACAATCCCGTGCAGTGTGCCCAGCCTGGGCTCTACAAGGCCCAGCTTAGCAGGGCTGGGGCTGGAGCAGATGCCCCACAGAGCCCTGTCCAGGCTCCCTGGCCCCCCCACCAGCTTCCCGGGGGGCCACACACAGCAAACCCTCCGTTTGCTGGCAGCCTTCTTAATTACCAACCATTTATTAACAGCCTTTGATGAATTCATTCTGAATTCCTCTGCTCTTGGGTGGTTCCTGCCACTCCAGGCACTGCACAGCATCACCCAGAGTTTGCGAGGGCTGGGACACTGCGGGGACATGTACATGTTGTGACCCCCCCATAGGGCTGCAGTCATCCCAGCCCTGGCACAGGGCTCCCCGTGGCCGGAGCCCAGGGACAAACCCACTCTCAAACCCCTTGTAGATTAAAATCCAGCTGAACACAACTTCCCAGGTCCTGTCCCTCTGTGGGGCTGGTGGCAGCACCCTCCTGGTCCTCGCAGCCCGGGCTGTTTCCCCGGGGACGTGAGTGTGCGCAGCCGATTGCAGCCCAGGTGCTGGCACCTCCAGCCCGGCCATGCTCACCTGTGCCCATGCAGCTGACAGGGATCAATTGTCCTCGTTACTTGTCTCCTTCATACCACAGAGGAACATTCACATGAGGGGGTTTTGATGGGAGCAGAATTGCTTGCCACGAAACTATTACAAAGCCAATTAAACTGAATAAAAATACAGGGTGTGAGCAAAGGGCTCCGGGGAGAGCTGCAGCAATGAGCCGGGGACGGCGCGGCA
The DNA here is from genome assembly GCF_964273445.1 of Streptopelia decaocto. Classification (NCBI taxonomy): domain Eukaryota; kingdom Metazoa; phylum Chordata; class Aves; order Columbiformes; family Columbidae; genus Streptopelia; species Streptopelia decaocto. Next base: position 6,806,884 of record NC_138668.1, on the reverse strand, counting down.
GGGCCTGGGTCACTTGTTTGTTCAAGGGCTCGTTCGCAGGGAGAGCCGGCTGCAACTCAAAAAAATCTGTACAAGCAGCAGAGGAAAATTATTCACGAGCAGCGACACCATGGAAGTTGCTTCATTGCAATCAAATTAAAAAAGAGTTAGACTTGGGAGAGCCAGCAAATGTGCGAAAGGGGCAGGGCAGACATTTGTGCCAATTAAATCTTGCCCAGCTCATTCCCCCAGACGGCAAATCCTGACTACAAACACGAGCTCGTATTTACTGAAGCTGCCGCCGCCGCCTCGCGTTCCAGGCAAGCACAAGGGAGCCGGCGCGGGATGCCGGGTGATTGGCAGCCTCATTCAGCAACACACAGAAATCCCTTTTTTTGTTGTTTCTGCAAGCATCTTTAAAGATGTTTCTGAAACATATGGCTTCCTTCAGCGGCACAAAGGGGCTAATGATCGCCCGGGAATGCCCGGATTATTAAATATGGAATCGCTACAGTTACAATGCCACACCAGAACAGCAATTCACATTCAGTGTCAGCTCAAAAGAGCTTTTGTGGATAATTAGTTCAAGGACAAAAAAAAAAATTGTTACCGATACTTAAAACTGTGTTGGCTGCGTTGGCGCGGTGGGATCTGCGAGCGGGCCGGGCCCATTGTCTGCCCCGCACCGCGGCTGCGCCCGAGCCGCTTCGCTTTTCTCTCCTGTTTCCTTCTGACAATGTGCGGGGAACAAAGGCCAGTGCTGGAACAGGGCGGTAATTCATCTGCAGCTGCCCCTTCCCAGCGCGGCCGCCAGCCCCACCAGACAGCGGGTCCCCAGTGCTCGGTTCCCAGGGTCTCCAGGGAGATGGCCGTGGACCTGCATCCTAATGACCGGCATCGCTGCGCCGGCTCCTGCAGCCCCGCGGCTGGGCTGCGCCGGCACCCACGCCGCCGGCATTATGGATTCAACCCTCGTTCCCCTCGCAGGGGAGAGTGAGCCGCCCCACCATGGTGAGGACATGGCTGGGGAGCACCGAGGCACCGGCCGAGCGCCAAAATAAACCCCACGTTGTCTGAGAGCCGCCACTTGGGGATTGGCAACCCAGCGTCACAGGTGGGCACGGATCTCCAGGACTACGAGCACCCGACACCAGCTGCCAATTGGAAGGGAACCAGCCCCCCCAAAGCCACCCCACTGGGGACATGTCCCTGTTCCCATCCTGGCATGGAGGCAGCAGCACCAGCAGCTGCCCAGACCCCACCCGCGGGAGCCCTTGCGCAGCATCGCGATGTCCGCACAGCAGGAAGACAGCAGCACTGACACGCTCCGGAGACCCCTGCGCACCCCAGTGTGACCCCCGAGGACAGTGCCCTGCTCCCCAGGGCCGGCTGGCCGCTCCTGCAGCGCGAGGCTGCACGCGGCGGAGCGCCCGCCCGCGCCCGGCATGCTAATGAGCAGAGCCGTGCCAATTAATTGCTGGAAGGATCTGTTAACTCACCAAATGGGGAGCCGTGGTGCCAACGGGAGGGCAGGGCTTGGCGGCGGCACGGAGCTCCCCGCGCCCACCAGTCCCCGGGCGTCAGGTACGGCTCAACCACCACCGGGCAGGTGACGGCAGGAGACAGACCTGCTTGTATTTTTGTATTTAAATTTCTTTTCTTTTTTTTTTTTTTTTTGAACTCACGTAGCATTTAGGGTCACATGCTGCCGTGAGCATCGGTCGGCACCGTCACGTGCCCGGGGTCAGGGCTCACGTGACGAGCAAACCTGATGAAGTGCCACTACGACCCATTTTGTGTCGACCCTAAAAAACTTACTTGTAAAAATCTAATTTATAAGGGGTTAATGAATTAATTAATTTTTGAAGTAGGTTTCTAACCTTTAGAACCAAATAATTTCGGGGTGGGGGGGGAGGGGGCAGGAGAGTGAGAGACGGGAACGAAATGCCAAGATTTCGATGAATATTTAATACACCCTCCGCGCTCCTCATAAGCTCCTGCGCCTTGGAGCCGTGCCAGCGCCATTTGAATCCCATCCTTTGTTAATAACTAAATTGACGCCTCTGTCGCTATTCGCCGTTTGTGGCTCCATCAAGCTGTGATCTGTCACAGCGGATCCAGGGGGAAGCACAACTCAATGAGGCCCGGCCCCCCGCCTCACAAAGCCAGGGCTGGTCCCGCAGCGGCACCGCGGGGCACTCCCCACCCTACAGAAACCCTCAGCTATGTATATATATATAGGTATATATAAAAATACACAGATATATCTATTTTTCAGCCAGACTTAGATGCAGAACCCTTCGGAACGGTTGTTCCTGCTGTATTAAGTGCAGAATTTTGCAGTATTTGAAATATTCATAATTTTAAGCAGAAAGTAATAGCACACCTACGTTTCCATGATTCCACAAATAAACCTCTCTTCCCCCTCTGCCTGACAAGACCTCCCCGTGGCGCCCGTGGGACCAGAGGGGCTGATCCTGCTGCTGGCAATGACAGTGACAGGACACGGGGACCACGACCCCTTGGGGGTCAGACCCACTGAGGGGGGATGTGATATTGGGGAAAAGGACCCAGTTACAAACCAGCCACAGCTCTGCTGGGCATCGACAGCTTGAAATTAAAAATCTAGTTCTGTGTGCACACAGACGTACAAATCAGATAAACAAATAACAAAATTTTCCCTATGAAAGTCAAGCGGTACAGCTTGGTGCCTTTCCTGCAGCGGGGCTGGGGTTGAGTGGTGATGGGGACACCACGGCTGCCGTGGGACGCCGGGTCCCTGGTAGCCCTCCTTACTTTGCAATTAGTTTAACTAATTGGGCAACAGCTTCAGCATAATTCACTTGATTCCTCTAAACCATTAATTATTCTGCATTCAGGACAAACACGCTCTGCAGTTCGCTGCGTGGCGGCAGCTTCATTGGCATTCCCGGCACACGGCGGCCGCTGGAAGCGAATGTCTGCGGCTGTGCCGGCTCTAACGAAGCGCGGCAAGGGAACACTCCATTGGCCACACGCCGCAGGAATGAGGGAAAAAAAAAAAAGGAGAAAAACAAACCCAATTTTCATTTTGTATTAAATCAGCTGCGTGCATGGCAGGGAAACGGCGGCTCCTGCACGGGGTGCCGGTGGCTGCAGCTCCCACTCCCGGCAGCGGGGTGAGGGCAGAGCACCCGCCGTGCCAGCCCCTCGCTGGGCACGGGGAACAGGGGCTGGGGTCTTGTTCCCATCAGCGGGACATGCCCGGTGCTCTTGGTGAATTTGGCAAGTGCTGGTGCTGTAACAGGCGCTCTCTGAGCTTCCCAGAGCACCAGGAGAGCTCAAGGCTGGTACAAGAGGTAGCGGCTCAGCTGATGGGGAGGGGGATCGATGCCAGCACTGTCCCACTCTGGAGAGCCAAAACAGGTGGAAAAACACTGAGATCAGGCAACTTGCAGCTCTTGGCACCTGCAGGCCAGCCCTGTGGTGCCAGCCTGGCCCATTGTCTGATGGTGGGTCCCTCCCCAAGAAACTTATGTCACTGTGGCCACAGCTCCCACCCGCAAGCAGCTCATGCCCTCCTGTTCTCATCCCCATGTCTTCATCTCCCCACTGGTTCCAGCGGCCAATACATGGAGAAAACTCAGCTGAGCAAGGACATCACAGGTACCAGGCCATGTGTCAAACAGCCGGTGTCACGGCCACCCCACTCTCCTGGGTGGGAAGGATGTTCACCACAGCTCCCTCCAGTGCCCCAAGAACCCCCTGCACCCGGACCTGAGTGCGACACAAGCGCAGCAAAGTGCTTCTCAGGTCACCCCCAAAACCACTAACTGTCCCTCATGCTGCCACCCGTCGGGGTCACCGTGAGTGTCCCCTTGGTGCTTGAAGGCCCAGGAGAGCAGGATTTAACACCACTGGCGCTGTCAGCGTGGGTGTCAGTCAGTATGGGGCTCAGAGCCCATGGCACGGGGTCCCCAGGTGCTGCCACCTCCCTGCACAGCTGTGGATCACAGAATCATAGAGCATCCTGAGTCAGAAGGACCCACAAAGATCATCAAGTCCAGCTGCCACCCCTGCATGTGACAGCCCCAAAATTCACACCACGAGGCTGGAGCGGGGGCTCCTGCGCTGGGCAGGTTGCAGCCCCTCTCCCCGTGCGGCTGCTGGGATGCCCAGGATGGGGCAGACACCACAGAAAACAAACCCGCGGGCTCTGCGCAGCCCCTGCCTCGGTCCAAGGCAGCCCTGCCAGCCCCCCGTGCCCGGCACTGGCACCACCAAACACAGGCCAGGGCGGGAGGATGTGGGATGGGCTGGGCACGCAGTGACATACATGGTGGGGACACGTCACCTACCTGCTCTGCCGGCGGGAGGGGACGTTGTGGAGTGTGGGGACCCCGCGTGCTCGGCCGGCGCTGCCCCGCACGACGCAAGCCGGGCGGCCGCCGGGTCCCAGCTCATTCGCGGAGGCGAAAGGGAGCGGCCGGCGGGAGACCCGGCATTTTCAGGAGCTTTTTTTCCCTCTTGGCAGAGATGACGGAGCGCCCCGGCTTCATCTGTCACTCCAGCGCTGCCGCACCGAGCCGTAGGCGCCGTGTTATGTCCTTCAGACACAGCTCGATGCCATCTGGGCAAAATGCCATGAGGTCCCTGGAGAGCGGGGAGGATCGCGCTGCCTCCGAGAGCCGCGCCGAGTGCCGAGTACGCCACGATCAACAGCGATTAACCGCTTTGTGGCTGGGGCGCAGCGCGGAGCGGGGCGCGAAGGGGACGCTCGGCAGGGACACGTGGGGCTGGCACAACGTTAACCCCGTGTCAGACGTCCCGTGGCGAGGGCAGGGCCATGGGCAGGTCACGGTGGGGCTGGCAGGACATGGAGCACCGATGCACCTGGAGTCTACGGGACATGGGTGCTCAGAGGCCCCTGTTGCCGCCTCAGTGCCAGCAGCACAGTGGGTGCTGTATCCTGGGGGGTCCAGCTGTCCCCCCTCCCCACAGCCACGGGACCACCAGGCGGGGATGTCACCCAAGGGATTTGTGCACCTGTCATGTTGTCACAAGGGGAATCAAACACCCCGACCTGCCCAGGTGAGAGCAGGAGCAAAGGGGCACCCAGAGGTTTGTCCCCACCGGGGGTTGTCCCCCGGCCTTGGGCAGCAGTCGAAGGGCCGGTTCCCACCCCTGCTCCCCCTTGCCTTCGTCTGGTGAAGCTTTTAGAGGCTGCACAGCACTTACTCTCAAGAACAGCTCTGGAGCTGGGAGTTTCCTTTCCCTAGATCGGCACAGTAAATCCCAACATTATGTGCTAAAACAGAAAAAGTGAAACATTAAGAGCAGCTCAAAGAACAGGGACATGGACCTGGGAGCTGCCAGGGGACGGGGCAGCACCAATGCAGGAAGGCTGGGCACAGGGTCCCCTCTCTTGGCCTCACAGCCAGGCTGCACGGAGACGTCCGTCTGTCTGGCCGGAGACCCGCTGTCCCAGTCCTGCCGGCGCTGTGAGTCGGACACAGGGGGGATTTGCTGCAGCCCGGGAAAGCACCACTGCATGTAATTAAATTGTACATCCAGTTAATTACTGATAATAATGTATTTCTTTCTCCAACACAGGCTTCTGGTAAAGCTTTTGCTGACGACAGCAAAGCAAAACGTGTTGTTTCCGTTAGTTTTTTAAAATGAAAAAGCCTAATTTGTCTTAACATGACACCAAAATGTTCTCCGGCTCCAGCCTGCACTCACTAACAATCTTCGCAGTCACATACCAAGGAGATTCAATTATCTGGCAGAACATGTCCCAAAGGCATTCAGATAATTACAAACATGAGTGCAAAATCTGCCGCTAATTATTAAAGAAATACCAAATAAGGAGACCAAACGATAGGAAAGTAGCATTACAGGGTGCAAAAATCCTTCCCACGTGCAGGATGGGTCGGTGTTTTCAGCGGGACAGTCGCTGCGATGCTGCAGCCCCTGCAGGGGGAGGCACCGCCGCAGCCCCCGCCCAGCGGGACAACACTCACCGCAGGGAGCAGGTCCGGCCCCCTCGTCCCGCACAAACCACCTGAGCTGGGCGAATCCGGACACAATGGGCCGAGGGACAATGTGAGGGGTGCGGGAGGAGGCTCCCGGCACCACCTTTGGGTGACCCCCACCCCCTGGCACAGGGCTCCTCCACGTGCCGAGCATCACGGTGGGATTTACCTCACCTGACACTATCAGCTTTGCTTTGTATTTTCTTTAGACCTGCACAGTCTTTGCATCAAGGTTTGGGGCAGCGGGAGCTCCTGGGGGAAGCTGGGGAACAGTGAGATGCTGGCGAAGCGGCTGGAGGTGACACCGGTGCTGCTGAACCCCCTCCCCAATTCCCTCCAGCACAACCAATGCAGAGAGAACCGTGTCCTGTGCTACTCACACTGACATTGCCGCTGCCAGCCCTGCAATAACAGCAATTACGCCGAATATAGGTCACAAATGATTTCTGTTGAATATTCAGCAGCTTGGATCAGAGAACGGTCCCGTACAAATGGGTGTTTTTTCCTGTCTCCTCCGTGTGGCAGCTACAGATCTCTGGGCAGGCAGAGCAGCTCGCGAGATGCTCGTGACACCATCACCCTCAGCAGAGCCGCAGTGCGATCGGAGAGGGAGGGAAGTGCTGCTGGCTGCCCGCGCACCCACACCGGGCTCCAGTTTGCCTTGCAGCTTCTCAATGAACGGCTGTCTCAGTGACCAACGTAGGGCTGCTGGGCTCAGTCCTTTGGGATTCCTGGTCCCTTCCCACGGGACCCTTCCCCCCAGCCTCCCCGGGACAGCCCCGGGCCCGGGGACATGAGCTGACCCATGGAAAGGGCCCCATTGCCAAGGCGGGATCCCAAATGTAACCCTGGTCCCCTGACCTCAGGAATGGAGCAGCAGCAGATTTCCACACTCTCTGTCCGTCCGTCCGTCCGTCCTGCCTGCAGCACAGGGGGGGTCCCTGGAGCCCAGCAGAGTCTCTGCTCGCCCAGCCCGGGGCTGGGGACGCTGGATCCGGGTCCCTGTGGAATGTCACCTGCCTGGCTCTGTCCCCAGGTGTGAGATGGCAAACCATTGGTGGTAGATAAAAAGTCGCAGCAGTCCAGAGCTGGTTATTTCAAACTCCAAGGACAATTTGGAAGCTGTTTAACTGTAATTTACCAAAACAAAACAAAAACAACCCACGAAAAACCCACCCACAAAAACAAACACCTTCCCCCCCCCCCCCAAAAAAAAAAGAGAAACAAGAAAAAAATAAAGGAATGAAAACCAACCCCACACTGTGATTTGAAATGAGAAGGTGTCTGCTTGTAACTCAGTTCACCTGCTGGTTCTTGTTGCTGTCTGTAATTACAGGTGGCTTTTCATCCCAGGAGGTTCAGGTCCTGTCCGATGCCCCGTGGTCTGTTCTCCCGGGGCTCCGAGCAGGACAGCACAGCCCAGAGCTCCAGCCCTGCCGGCTCCAACCAGACACGCTCAAGGCACATTTGGAAACAGCACAAAGCTCCCGCCGGGGCAGCGGCAGCACCAGCCGTGATGCTCCCGCCCGCCGAGCCCGGAGCTTGGAAGGGAGCCCGTGTTTGAGGGCTCCCAAGGGGAAAGCGGCTTCTCCGTGACAGCGTTTTGGCAAAACCAGAGTTATTTAAATACAACAGCTTCTTCAGTCAAAGTAAATAATAATTAAGTAAACTCAATTAAAATCAGGAATGCTCCAAAATAGTCTCAGAAGTGTCTGAGCGTTTGACTCAGTTCCTCATGGGAGGAGAGCGGGCTCGTTTCAGAGCTGGGGACTCACTGTGCTGGGGACGTGGCCAGTGACAGCTGAGCACTGGGGGTGGGCACGGGGACGCGGGGGCCAGCGGCTGAGGCTGCAAGCGGGAGGGGAGGGATGGGAGGGATGGGACAGGGGTGTCTCTGCCTCCTCCCCACCTTGGGGCTGCCGCGTGTCCCCATCTCAGACCCAGCGGGGCTTGCTCGGGGCCCTCAGGGTCAGAGACACAAACTCTCAGCACGGGCAGCCTGGACGTACCCAGCAGATGAGCAGCTCCGGGGTGCAGCCCAGCTCAGCGCCCGTGTTCAGGGCACCCCCTCCATGGGGCAGAGCGGAAGCTGCCCTGGGCATCCCCCGGGGCCGGAGGGGTCCCCCCCACTGCCCTGTGCCCTGGATGCTGGGAGAGACTTACAGGAATCCCCCAGACCCCCCAGGAGGAATCCCCAGCGTGGCTGAACACAACCTGCACACGTCCCCTCCGCCGGGCTCGGGCAGGGGAAGAGCCACACGGCACGTATGGCCGAGCAGAATGTATGTCAAACAGAACATAATTATATCTCTGCAGTGACTATTTTTTCCACCACGTCCTCATTTCCATGCTGTCCTTAAAACAATGCAGAGTGTTTTCATCTGCGACACAGACTACATCATTTGCTCAGGCATCCTTTTGTCAAAAAGGCTCTGTCCTTTCATCAGCCTAATAATAATTAAAAAATAATGAAATCAAGCTCTTTTTGAGGATGTCCTTAGAAAGCCCAGGCATTCTGGAAAGATGCCAAGGTGCCTCCTAAGCTGCAGCGGGGAAGGATGGTTTAGTCTGTGCTTTGGTTCTCAGCTTGCAGAAAATTGATGAAGGCTGCTGATTTGGAACTACAAACGTCAGATACGTATGCAGGCATCTATCTTGATTTTCCTGTGAAAACATCATGATCTGTCTGCACTGATGGCAACGCCGAAAACAAACCAGAAGTCCCAGCTCCAGCAGAGCCCAGCGCTGGGACCACCGAGGGCACGGGCTGAGCCCCGGCCAACACAGATTGGGTTCAACCCTCGCCTGGCCTCGTCTTACCAATCAACAGTCAGCGAGCATGACAAATTATTGTTTGCAGCTGTCATTAGCTGAAAACAAGGCAAATCTGCATATGCTTAATCTTAATTAGGGAGACTTGGCAAGGAGCCCTTGCTCGTTGCTACCAAACAACCATTTTGCTCACAAAAAGGCGACAGAAGCCCAGGCGTGTGCAAACATGCACGAGATGTGGATGAAAAAACCGCCTGCAAAAGCCTCATCCTGCCCCATTTGCAGGGGGTGACGGGCGGGAGGGGACCCGGCCAGGGCTGCCTGGGGGGTTGTGCCAGAGCAGAGCTGGTATAAATTAAAGCTGAGGAATTTCACCACCAAATGCATGGTTGCTAATTATTCAACTCGCATTTACCTCTCGAGGGAGCGGGTGTTGATGGACCTGGTGGAGGCGTCTCCGCTGGAGCAGGAGAGGATGTGTGGACGGGTCGGGCTCTGCCACGGCCGACCAGGGTGTGACCGCAAGTGGAGCCCCCGCCACCCACAGAGGGAAACCTGGGTCACAGACTTGGCTGTGACCGTGTCGGCTCCAGAGACATCAGCTGGGCAGGGGCAGCACCAGCACCCACATCCCCTGCAGTTCACCAGCCAAAGTCCTGGAGTCCTCCTGGCAACCTGCCAGGCACACAGCATCTTCCTCATCACCACCCTCCTCCTCCAAAACCCTCCCGCCGTCTCCCCTGCCTAGAGCAGCCTGGTACAACCCAATGGGGCATTATCTGCTGTTGCACAGACGATGAACATGGTGCAGTGGGTCTGGAAAGGTGCCGTCATCCCACACATGCTGCGGAGCTGGGACCATTTCCAAGGGCATCGCGGTTCCCGGGCATCCATGCTGCCGGCACCACGTGTCCATGGCCGGGTGCTGCCAGCTCGCCCATGGCACACACCGAGCCCACTGGTGTTCCAGGTCACCTTTCCTGAGCGGGAAGCGGGTGCCCGCATCGTGGAGCCACCACCTTGTTCACTGCGTGTCTGGTTTTGGCTTGTACCCAGAAAAGCCAACGGGGCTGCACGTTGCCGGAGACACGGTGCAACGCCAGGATGGGCTGCACGTAAATGCTTTGAGAACCACCAAATATTTAGCAAAAATAGGCCAACAAGGTGGATTTTGGACAAAAGCAAGCCTGTTATTTTATAAGCTCGTGCCCCCCTGGACAAGGCAGCGAGAAGCGCCTGCGCTGATTTCCAATACTTAATTTTATGCCTTATCAAATTTACAGCATATTTTACACTAAGGGGAATTAAAAGAAGGCTGGGAATCATCCAAACGTTTCACTTGCAATTGAAATTGACTCCAAGATGATACGCTAGGGGGGCCAAATGAAGGACATTCCACCCAAGCAAACTGCTCTACCTGCTGTCTTTAGAAACCCCAGCGCCCGCCCTGGGCAGAGCGCTCAGACCCCCAGAAAGCCTCGCAAATGGATTTAGCTCAGCAAAAAGCACAGAGGTTGGAATGTTTGAAGCAGCAACGTCCCAGTGTAACTGTAATTAACGGATTCAACACCAGCAGTGGCAGAAACTAAGAGGCGACAGATAACGAGGAGCCCACGGCTTCCTGTTTGGCATCCAGAGAAAGCAAAATCCATCTGCAGACATTTAAAACATCAAATGTGTTTTGGAAGACACGACTGCTGTATTATTTGATTCTGCCCTCGTATGTAGTGTGTTTTTCAGCTAGAGATGAGCAGGTGAGGATAACTGCAGGTTTCGGGGCAAGAGCACATTGAACCCCGAGCAGGACCCAGCCCCGCTCCCCGTCCCGGTGAGACCCCCGCAGCTCCGGGGACCCTCATCCCAGAGCCGGCAGAGCCCTGACAGTGTCACCGGCGCCGACAGTGTCACCAGCGCCCCGATTCGGGAGCCTCCTTCCCCAGAACGGCGTGCACCCCCCCAGCTCACCCGGCATCCCCCAGCCCAGTGGGACTCCTGAGAGCTTCAGGCCTTGATTAGCTCTTCCTTTTAATTAGTCTCATTTAGAGGTGTTGCCTCCATCAACCTTGGGCTGCCTTTGCCTGACCTGTTAACGGCTGCCCCACGAGGAGGGGACATTCCTACCAGGTCCCCTCCCCACCAGCCCCCCCAGGTGACACCACAGCCCAGAGTGGGCCGGTTCCCCATGCTGTGACACCCCGAGCTGCCCCTCGCCAGTGCCCCGTCCCCTCGGCTGCAGACAGGGCAGCTCTGTGGCTGCTGTGGTCACGCAGGATCCACCCGCATGGACAGCTGAGCTTGCCACACCATTATTTTATATTAAAAACCTTCCCATGGAACCCAGTTCCAGGGCAACAACGTGAAACACAAATCTCAGTTTACCCCGTTTCAACACAAAACCCAGCCTCTAAATAACGAGCACCTCAGCTTGCGAGGCAAGAATACAAAACACAGCTTGGCCCCAACCGTTTCTTTACAAGCTGCGCTTCTGCCTGGCATTGCGGTTCGGAACTTCAAAACGTTCAGTAACGAACACTGCAGCTTTGGGACAGTGAGCTGCATACAGAAGGGAGATCATCTCTGTTTCCCTCCTTCCACAAACCCCAACATCTGGTGGAAGGGGATGAGCAGGGTGAGGGGCGGGGGTGACCGCGGGCAGGACACTACAGAATATACAATGGTGCCTTTACCCATGGGGACCTACCTGTGGGTGACGTGTCCCAGGGGACTGAGGGACATCAAACCCCAGAGAGCCCCAGGCACGTGTCTCCATGCCCTGTGCTCCCACAGCATCTCCCCAGCCCGCCGGCACCGGTTCCCATCAGACACAACCCTCGCCAACAACCCACAAACCCACCACCCGCTCACCATCACACCTACAAACCCCTTTAGAACCAGGAAAGGCAGCTGGCAGAAGCTGTCAAAAATGGAGCTCACACGTTGTTCAACGTACTCCTTTTTCCTTAGCCTGGGAGCCTTCTATTTTACTAAACTAAATCTCCCCAAAGCTGGGGGAGATGAAGCAAACGCATTTCCTGCTGCGTGGAGTTCAACAACTGCCCTGGAAAACTTCTCAACACAACTGTAAGTCAGAGTTACCTGCTCGGGCCAGAGCATCACTGCATTCCAGGAGTCTACAGCTCAAACAACCTGGAGAAAAGTAATCCTAAGAAACTCCATGTACAACAGAGTAAATTAAATTAATAGGAGATGGAGAAATCATCAGTAATGCTGCTCAGTGCTCTGAGAACAGGGGATTTAACAAGCAAACAGGGACAGTAGCATTCGACAAGCTTTCAGCACAAAGTTATGTAAAATACACAATTTTACCTGGTTTTATGGAGCTATTCCATAAGGAAACGTCCAAAATCTCACTTCCATGCAAGTTTACTAATTATTCTGAGCCTTGGTAATAAAGCATAGTTAACACACCCCAACTCATGTCACCCAGTCCTGCATTGTCTGTGTCGTGAGGCCAGTGAACCAGAGCCCGGTGCAAAAGGCACCATCCCCTGCTCCCCATGAGGGGACAGTCCCATCAGCCCGTGGCCACCTCGGGGACACGAGTCCCTGGACGAGCACACGGAACGACCACGACAGACCTGGGCTTGCTGGTGCTGGGAAATAAAAATCTGAGTGTCTGTGTCACCTTGTGCAGAAACACCGGGAATCCATCAGAACACCTTGGCACAAAAAGGTACAAACCCCTGGCAGGGGAATCCGGTACTAATTCTGGTTTGTTCCTATTTTCACCATCGGAAACATGGGATGCTCAGTTCCTAAGCCAATATTTCAATGTGACAGCCGCCCCACCGCAAAGCAAGATGAGTTATTATTTTACTATTTCTGTACTGCTCAATACCCCAGTACCAATACCTACAAACAGTGACACTTGTTGAACAAAATAGTCTCCGCAAGCAGGAAGCCCTGAAATGCTGCTTTAATTAACAGAACTTTCCAACAGAACTCTTGGGGCAAATCCCAAACAGCTGAGGGCTTTCGCTACTGAATTCAGTTGTTACCGGGACATTTTGCCCTTAATGCACAACAAGAGATTTTTAGCACGCTGCCTTTCTGAGTGGAGCAACACCCACCGCTGCCTTTTTAAAAAATATGTCTGTCTTGAAATCCTCAAGCTAATTAAATGACATTTTCTAGGTTTCCCGCCGTTGCTCACAGCAGACACCTGCTGGGCTGGGGGGCTGGCTGCTGCCAAACCCCACCGAACAGGAGGGGTAGTTGGTACCAAGTGGCACCACCGTATGAAAAGACTAATAATAAAGCTTCTGTTTAAAAACACAAACATCCTGCTGATCAGCACTGTCAAGAGAAAACACAGACTACAGGGCATCTTAAAAATCCGTGTCAGTGTTTGCTGGCGAATGCCAACAGCTTTCTGAACGAGCTGGAACGACGTTGACGTGCGACAGCTTCACATTTAAGGTTATTTTCAGACAGTCAGTACCAGCCGTTACTAGTGGCTGTATTTTGGGGCCATACACTGCCTTTTACAATATCAAACCAAGTCTACTTGGCACAGGAAGAAGTGGCACACTAGGCAGTACCTCCCCACATGGCATCACTTCAGATTTACGGTCTGGCCAGGCTTTTGCAGATTAAACCCACTGGGAAGTTCTTTACAAGTACTTTTTTCTGTCACTCCTCTCTCTGCTAACGTTCGGCTATCACTGGAAACCTCATCACATTGGATAGTTTACTGAAAACTTTTTATTGTAATCAAAAAGTGACATAACAGGGCTGTAATGTATTCTGCAAATCATTCTGCTGGTATTTTATAACTGATACCAGCTTCTTCTGCCAGGCAATTAAAAAAAAATTCAAATGTGAAAATCTTCACAGTACAGTAAACTCCACCCAAACTAATTAACGGTGGTTAAAAATAAGATGCCCCAGCAAAACCTTTCATGTTACATGGTCACAACTCACAATTCTGTACAAAATGTTCACTTTTATAAAGCTCTGATGTAAAAATCAAATAATCAAGCAGCAATATTTTAAGTGCAGCACAGGGTCTTTCATGTCATTATTTACAACGCTTGAATTCGTTTATATTTTAACAAAATTTAATACAGATGACTTAGGAATTAAGTCATTTTGTTATTATCTGTCGTTCTATGTAGGGACAGATTTCACTTTTTGGTCATCTTTCTCTTTATCTTTGCTCTTCTTCGACTTTTTCTTCTTGTGTTTGTGTTTTTGGCTCTTTTCCAATTCCGTTTCATTTCCAAGGTGTTTCTTATGCTTCTTGTGTTTCTTATGCTTCTTGTGCTTCTTCTTCTCCTTTTTCTTCTTCTTCTTCTTGCTGTCCTGGCTGTCCCCGGAGCTGGCGCTGCTGCTGTGGCTGCGGGTCTGGCTCTCGGACGGGCTGTGGCTGCGGCTGCGACTCACGCTGGGGCTGCTCTGGCTCTGACTCACCTCGGGCTGCTCGGCGGCCGCAGCCGCTACCGGCTCCTCCTTCGCCTTTTCAACCACCTTTTCTTTCGGCTCTTTAGGATTTTTCCCCGGAGCTTCCTCCTCTTTTGCAGATACGTTGCTCTCGCTGTCACTCTCGTTGTAGTCGGGCACAAAGGCAGCCTCGTCGGTCTCTCGCGTCAGGTCGGAAGAGAGGCGTGAGGAGCTGCTTACCTGAGGCTTGGGCTTGATCACGCTCTTATCGTTCTGTGCACTCACGTTCTCTTTCTCAGATTTTACATCTGGGGATTCTTGTTTCAAAGGTGGTTTAGTACCAGCTGGCTCTTTCTCTTTTTCTTTTTCTTTCTCTTTTTCTTTTTCTTTCTCTTTTTCTTTTTCTTTCTCTTTCTCTTTTTCTTTATTGCTCTTCATTTCTGGTACGTGCTTCTCTTTCTCCTTCTCCTTTTCTTTCTCCTTCTCCTTCTCTTTTCCTGAATTTTTATCCGCAGGTTTGTGTTCCTCCACTGGACGCTTGGACTCGTGAGCAGCTTTGTGTTCAGTCTGTTTCCGCTCGCGCGGGGGGCTGTAGCTGCTCCGCTTGGCTTCTCCAGGGCCCTTTTTGGACGGCTCCGCTCGCTCCTCTCTCAGTTTACTTTTCTGGACTGACGCAGATTCCCTGGTTCGAGAGGGGGAGTCTTTCCTCCTTGCAAATTCACCCTTCTCATCTCTGCGCTTGGAACTAGAATGATCTCTGCTGCCATCATGGTCAGACTTCTTGTCTCGGTTCGGAGTGAAGTCTTTAGCAGTGGATCCACGGCCGGTGTCGTGTTTCTCTGAAGATCGGCTGTCTTTGGAAGATTGAGAAATATTTTTGCCGTTTCCTTGCTCAGCTGCACGTTCCGAGTGGTCTTTCTCCGGCTGAACGCCGCTCTTTCTCTTCTCAGAAGTGTCCTTATCTGACAACGAATGATCCCGGTCTTTGGTTTTTCCTTTTTCATTCGAGACAGAACTTTTTGAACTTTTTGTGTCGTGCTGGGAGCTTTCATAACTTGCCTCTTTTGTAGTTTTCTGTGTTTTCTCCAAAGGCTCCGTCTCTTTTTCGTTGTGTTTTACAGGGTTTGGTGGCTTAGCGCTCACATTTTTTATAACACTAGCAGGTTTGCTGATGTTTGTGGGCACCTGGGTGGATTTAATGTCTTCCTCCTCAGACTCAAAGTCATCTTTATCCCACTTGGACTGTGGGACCTGGATCATAATGATGACATCTTCAGCAGGGGCAGTTATATCATTATTATACTCTTCCATGGTCTTAATGACAGTTCGTTTTGTATCTGTCTTTTCTTCTGTCTTTCTAACGGGGCTTCCTCCAGTAGAACTAGTGCTAAGAGGAAAAAAAAAAAAGGTACGTTAATAATGATACACACACTGTCATCTCTTGTAACATTTTATAAAATGGCTTTTGCTTCAATCCTAAATTTTCAGTATTTTTTTCAAAAGATGTTCAATTAAGGGAACAGACAAGAGAAAGGATGAGTCCACCAGCTGAGATTATGAGCAAGCAATTCATTCAGTATCTTCCTACTATACATTTAATTAACAAAGACACAAGATTATCAGATTGGGGACTGTCTGATCTGCTAATTCCTTCCTGTCCTATTTCTACCAATGGCACATAAACTAAATATACATTCTTGTTTCAACATGTAAGCAAGCAGTTATGGAGAGGTATACACAACCAAAGTTTTATTCTCATGTCTCAGCATTCGTTAGAAAAATGTACATTTAAAAGCTTTTCACAATATCAGGACACTATCTTAAGTCTCCAGTGATGTCTTAAATGTTCTGACTTTGCTTTGTCCTGTTTCTTTAGATGCTGAAATGTAATAACAGCTCCACAACAGATCACTGTGTCTGGTTGTTTCTTTATCCCCACACGTCACACGATGGGCTGTAGCAGAGCAAGTGCCAAGGGAAGAGCCCAAGCAGCTGTGCTGAGCTGGGAGCAGCGCAGCTGTGTCAGTGTGAGTGGCGTCACAGCCGCCAGCACGGCGGCAGATTGGGAGCCAGGCTGCCATTTCTCAAGGTACAATTTCATGCCATTCTGACAAAAGCAGATTGTTACAGTACCCTGCAACTTTTAAAACACTTTAAATATTTTAAAATATTGCATGGTATAGACCTGTCGGTTATCCTTGCCTCTAGCAGTAAGCTGGACTTGAAGGAAGACATACAGGGACACCTCAAAGAGCCAATGTGTAATGAACGAGAAGAGGAGAAAAAAGTCACACAAGTAAAGGTCAAACATGTCACCAACAAAATTAACCTTATCAGCTTTCTGTGCAGCACAGACTGCTCGTTTTGTTTAATGCAATTTGATTTTGACACAAGCACAGTTTAGCAGGAAAGATCACAGGTTATTCACTCGTTTGGCATGGAGCTGTTCAGCAGTCACCATAAAGAATTGTACATTGTGGCAGGGGTCGAGGGAGAAAAGACTAAGAAAAGAAACAAAGAGGTACCTGGTGTAATCTACCAGAGTTGAACTAGACCCATCAGCTGCTGCTACTTTTCTTCTCACTTTTCCCTTCACTTTTTCTTGTTTCACTTTGCTGCTGCTCGGCTCAGGTTTCTCAACAGGCTCTTTACCGGGTGGCACATTTTCTCCACTCACAATCTTTTTTCCAGTTTCTCGGTTCAGTTTAATCTTCTTCGCGGGGTTGTTAAAAGCAGATTTATCCTTTTCTGGAGTTCGCTCTCCTTTTTCACCATCAGGCTCAGTCTTCCCCTTTGGCGATGTTTTCGATTCAGCAGTTTCTGGCTTAGAGGCCTTTGTGGAAGTGGCTTCGTGCTCTTTATCAGCCTTTTCATCTACTTTTCTTTTTCTTTTTTCAGGTTTTGCATCGGAAGGTTTGCTTTTTTCAGCAGGCTTTTTTGACTTGTCCTCTTTGTTGGAGGGCTTCTCTGACTTGGTTTCTTTTGGATGGTCTTTCTTTGCCTTTTCCTCCTTGGCTGGTCTGGTTTCTGGATGATCTTTTGTTGCTTTTGGGTGAACTTTCCGTGGGGTACCAAGAGCCTTCTCATCCTTTTGAGAGGAAGATGCTTTAACACTGTCTGTCTTTGGCAACTCCTCCTTCGCTTTTTTCACGGGTGGTTCTGTTCGAGGAGATTTTTCCCGGTCGGTGTCCGCCTTCTCTTGGGAAGCTTTAGCTGGTTTTACCACGTTGTCTTTCTTTGGAGCAGCAGTCACTTCTACCTTCCGCTTTGTTTTGTCAACTTTTGCTTTTGGCTTGTCCTTCTCTTTTTTCTCCTTTTCAGACACGGGTTTGAAAGCAATCGAATCTGCTTCCATGGGCTCATCTCTCACAGGGGTGGCATCATCTCTGCTCGGGACCATGAACAGAGAGTCCGTTTTAACGTCTTCTGCTGTAACTGGCTCTCTTGGTTTTCTTGCACCTTCTAACAACTCAGCATTGGGAAATCCTTCATTCTCATCCCCTTTTCTTCTCTTCCGGTGTTTTTTATGTTTATTTCCTTTGCCATCTCCCAGTGGATTTTCCACTTCCTTCTCTTTTGATTTTGTGGGATCCTTGATGCCGTGGCTCTCTCTGCCAGAAGGTTTTTCAGGGTAATTTCCAGCTATATTACGATTCCTGTGGCTCTGCCCACCAGGATACTCCTCCCTACGTCCCCGCGCATACGGTGAATTCTCTCGCCTGGTCCCAGGTGGACCAAACCTCTCTGGAGAAAAGTTCTCTCTGTTGACTGGAGGCCGAGGCTGAGCGCCAACGGCATAGCCCTTGTAAAACTTTTCGTACCATTCTCTATAGTTCCTTTCCCACTCTCTGTATCTTTCCTTTTCGAAGGGATCTCTGAAGTCCACAGATCTGCCATAGTACGCTTTCATGTCGTAGGGGGGGACTTCCCTGTATCTGTTAAAATACTCCCTCTCTCCTTCCCCTTGAGGGATTGTCCGTTTAGTGGGAGACTGGCCTCTAAACACTGGAGACCTTGACCGTGAATGGTATCTTCTGTACGGGGGTGACCTTGACCTTGACCGGTGATACCCATGTGACCTTGACCTAGAACGATAGTTACGACTCTTCCCTTTGCCTCGTCTTGGATATGGCGGCGATCGCGAGTAGGAACGCGAATGGGAACGACTAAACGATCGAGAGTAGGAGCGAGAGCGGGAGGAACCCGACCGTGACTTGGAGTAGGTATACGAGCTTCTAGAGTAAGATGAAGCACTATAGGGAGACTTGGACCTTAAAAAGAACACAGCACAAAAAAAAATAGATGAAGTTAATTCAAAACAGTCACTCTCCCCAGTTTTTTCCTCCTATTTTTTTTTTCTCTCCATATGCTTATGTCAAAGCTGCTTTCAGCTGCTGACATAACACTACTGCAAATTGAAAAACTTGGTAACATGTAAAAGTTTCTGCTTACAAGACAGACCAGCTGCTGCTTTGTTAGTGTAAAAACATACAGAAGGGTAAGTCTATTTCCACTCACTCCTATTACACAAACTACCACAGCTAGTGATTGATTTAAGGCGGTGCACACTGGCCTCTACTGGTACACGAACGTGCATGTTTTTCACTACTCGGCAACTACATGCAGTGCAAATCATTTTTTGTTGCAGTAAGGTGCAAAAAGAGCCAGTCTTAACAGCTACAGTGCAGTATCAAACATCAAGAAAACGCAATTTAGCCTGAAGACAGTAAAGTTCAATTTTCAAATGCCAGCTTAGTCTATTTAACTTCACTCCCTATTCGGCAATTCGTGCAAGATGCAAATTACTTGTACTGCAATAAAGTAGAATTGAACTCAACGCTTCTAGCCAGATGTCCTAGCAAAAATCTGCGCATTCCTCTAGCTCAAACCAAGGCTAGTGACCACAATTCCAAAAAAATCATATCTAAAAGCTTCTAAACTCAGCTGCTAGTAACAGGACTCAATGGCATCACTCCAGGGAAGATCTTGACAGCGTTACTGCCAGAGCTATCCAGACTACTGCCCAAGGGAGTTTTTGGGATAGGAAGGATCAGCCACCCTCACTTTTTTTCTTCACAAGGTTTTTATTATGTTTTAAAGAACTAATTCACATTATTCTGCTTATGTTCATTAGCATCGTTCCTTCTCTCAAAAGTCTTTCACCAATTTAAGATTTCTTTAAAAACAAGTCTGATACTGTAATTCCTAAAAAAAATGTAACAATGTTAACAAAACACTAGCAAAAGCTACCAGTCTGCAGTCCAGGTGAAAATCTCTCCACATATCTGTATGAGGCAACCAGAAGAGAAGAGGAAGCCAATTTCTCACACATCTCCTCTGGAGTGCTCTGAGGTAATGGGTACAATCACAAGGGAGATGCAAAACTCCAGAACTCCCCCTGTGCAGCTTCTCGCCTGCTCCGGGCTGTGGGGATGTGAAGGGTGTTACTGCAGAGCAGCTTGAATAAAAACCACCTGTTCTTTAATACTGCTGCCCAACTGGAGCTCTCAGTCCCCTGCACTCTCTGCCATGTTTGAGCCAGTACCCTACATACAGAACTCCCTCGAATCATCCGATCCAGCTAACGACAGAGGCGGAGTGAACTCCTCCTGATTCTTCTAGACAATCTGCTTCTCCGTTACGGACATGTAAAGCAGTTACCTGGAAAACGAACGCCTACGCTCCTTTTGAATCTTTTTATATTCCATCAATTCCTTAGCAAAATCATTTGTAAACTCATCAAGTTTGGACTTTTTCTTTTCCCTGTTAAAATAAGTTTGACCTTTATTACAATTATAGTTCGACCTTTATTACAAAAAGACATCAAGAAACAAAACATGGCCAATATGAGAAAATGTATATTGCATGCAAATGCAAAAGGTGAACATCCTATTTAAGCAAAAACAAATAGAATTCCTACAAGTTTTAGGGGAAGTTTTAGAATTACATTTGTTTTGGTTTAAGTTTTGCATGTTTATCATCTGCAATGAAAAAGTATATTGGCAAAAAAACTGTCATTTTTGCTTATGTCAGATGAACTTCAGTGTAACTGCAGTCTGATATGCTATCAAAATACAAACATGAAAAACAACGCAACGCCACTGAGCCAAATACTTACTCCTCTTTCAGTCTCCGTTGCTCTCTGTAAAACTCCTCCCTAGACAAAGGAGGCGCCTGTGTGGTCGGGATGGCGTTGGAATGCGCCGCTGGCACTGCGGTGGGTACCCAGGCCGATGACAGGTTGGCAGGAGCCGGGGGGTATCCCGGCGGGGGGACCCCGTACCCTGCGGACGGGGGCTGCCCCGGTGGGAATTGCGGCGGGAACTGCGGTGGCGGCACCCCCGGCGGCAGCGGCAGCGCGTGGGGTGGCGGGGGGTACAGCGGCGGCGGGGGCACGGGCACGAATACGGGCGCGGATGCTGGGAGCGACGGGGTCTGAGTCCTCTGGGCACGGTCACTGTGTGGGCGGCCTCGGTTTGCACTAAAGAAACCCAAAACCACGTGTCACTGTTTGTCACACTCTGCCCTGATTTTAAAGAGGAAAGCGGATGAAGCAGAAGCGCATTGGCAAGAGCTTCTTCTCAACTTCAGCAGTTCCCTCCCCGCTTTCTTGTTCATTCCAGCCCAAGCTCAGCGCTCCATCCTCCTCCTCGCCCTCCCCAGCCAGCGCAGCAGCCGCTCTGCACCCCGAGCCGTGCTCAGCACCCTCTGCTGCATCCCCACTGCTCAGCCCCAAAGCACCGCACAGGATCAGCTCAGCTCTCCACTGCTTTTCGCTTCTCCCACATATGCTCCCTGTGCTGCTGACTCCTGGTCTTGTTCCTGAATTGTTATTCTCTTGCTTACTGAATTTGAGATTTTAGATAATCTGTGGGATGGTTCCTGGTTTTTGTTTCAATAAACACACCCTTGCAATCTACTGTAACAAATACATAGCAAGATGAAGGACAAATTTGACACTGCAGTAACAGATAAAGCAGATTTCTCTCTCTCCAAGAGAAAGCAGCTTGGCTGGTTTAGATGACTAAATTGAAGACACTGTTGTAAAATAACAGTGTTGACTTTTCCAACAATTTGCTCAATCAGTATGAGCTGAGTTGTTAAAGAATGTTGGAGGCTGATTTCTATTGGGAAATCAATTCCTTCAGCCCTGTTCCGCCAGTAATCAAAAGGGTAGCTTCCCATCTGATCTTTTAATTATGTTTAGGTTTTATATGTAATTATGGTTTCCTCAAAAATTGTTCATTTTTCAAAGTCCTCTTTTCAATTATGTGCTGAAGTTTTATTTTAAATAATCTGACTGAAAGCGCATATCCCCTTTGCTAAAGCTAATTCAAATTGAGCCATTTAAAAATTAATTACCACTTGTACTCTCCACAACTATCTGTGGATAATTACTTCAATATAAATCAGCTGTTGTATAAGTTATTGTTACAGCATAATTTAACTGGTTACAAGTAGTAATACACTGAATTTCTGTAGAATACTTACAGTTCCCAGCCTGGTCTGCCACCTGCTGAGCGAATGGCACCGGCTCTCAATGGGTGACCTTTGGAGTGGGGAGAGGAAAAAGGAAAAACAAAGAACATTCAGTTTATCTGAAGATGATTTTTCAAAGGAAATTCTAAAGTTACAGTTACTTACCAGTTGTGGGTATTGATTGTCCTTGGGGGCCCAGAAGACTCGGCAAAGCCGGTTGTCTTAGTACAGGAACCTGATAGCCCTTGTGAATAAATACAATCAGTTAGAAACTAATCTCTACTAAAATACCAGAAGCATCGCATATGTTGAAATAAAATTTACCTTCTCTTCCAACAAACTGCTGATGGACAGAGAGGAAGATTTAGAAAGTTCAGCGGCAGTCACCAGAGCAGCGGGAGGTAAAACAGAATCAGGGTCACTACAAAAAAATCCAAATTCCTATTATTCAAAGTCTTCTGAAGTGCTACTTGAAATGTAAAGCTCAAGGTGAGAAAAGACTGACTACTGTAAATGGAAGTGAAAAATAAAACTAGCTGCACATGAAAGGATTAGAGAACCTATCACCCACACACGGAATCTCAGCTTTGGAAGAGGCAAGAACGGAAAATCTCTTAGGAAATGTTTGTGCTAATTCAGAGGCTGCCTTAGAATTGTGCTCCTTTGTATCCAAGGGTACCTCTCAGCCTGACAGTCCTCTGGACAGAGCTGCTATTGGCCTTCAAGGCATAAAGCTGAGAGGATATAAGCCCTAAACAACGGCACAGATTTTAAATGTATTTTCATATGACTTCACTGAGTTGCAAACTTATGGCTCTCATGTTTGTAAGTACTTCAAATTTACAGTGTTTCAATGTTTATTATGCACCACTGACGACACTGTGTTACGGAGGATGACTCTGACTTATCATAATATCGATTATAGAAACACTGTTGAAAAAAGTACTGTGAAAACACAAAACACCTGGTCAATTTTACCTATAATTGTGCTTTTACGCTTCTCATGGAAATATTCCCACAGTGCTAGAGAAATTAAGGCACTCAAGAAAGTCTGACCTCACTAAATGGTCACTTCAGGAACTGCAGCCACTTAAAGAGTCCTGGGGACAAAAAGTTCCTCTTTAGCGTAAACCTGTATGGAGTGACTGAAAGGGCACCCAACAGGGAATGCTGCTGAGAAAATTCTTGCATGGGGCACACTTCCAGCTTAAAGCGTCCTCATTCAAAGGGAAAACAACCCCACAACTTCCACCACTATCTGCAACTGTCACTAACAATATATAAATCGCTAGCTGAGAAGCTCAGGAAGAATCTAACTTACGCATTTTGGCGTCTTGTATGTTCACACTGATCCAGACCGACTTACCGAAAAGGCCCATCTGGCTTTTCCCCGCGGAGAGACAGTGACACGGCTGGGGGCAGATCAGAGACAACCAGTGATGGGTTGACCGGCAGCCCAGCCGCCTGCCCGGGCACCAGCGACGGCAGCGCGGCCGAACGCGAGGCCAGCGACGCCAGCGGGATCATGAGCGGGTCCTGCTGCCGGGCCAGTGCCGGCCGGAGCAGCGGCTGCAGCGGCCGCGTGATGGTCTGTCTCATCAGTGGCGGGGGATGCGGTGCTGGTGGCGGCGGTGGCGGCGGCTGCTGCTGCTGCTGCTGCTGCTGCTGAACCTGCTTACGGAGCCTTTTTGTGTAACCCGTCTCATTCTTGAAGTTGTTCACAGCCTGGAGGCAGAAAAACATTCACAAGAAGGTAACATAAAACTTCAGTAGATAAATGAACAAAAGCCTCCATGGAGTAAAATCACTTGTGTATTCCTCTAAGTGCTAATAATCCTAAAATAAATCAACATATAGCTGTATGAACACATCACATTAAACACTTATGTTAATGATTAGTAACTCAGTATCTGTATTGTAAGTCCTTCGGTGCTAACACTAGATTTGAAAGTGAGGCAATCATGCTAAACGAAAGTGTGAATCTGCCAGACTGTCTATAGTTGCAAAAGAATGCATTTGAAAACTAAATTTAGTGTTACTCAACTTTGCCTTGCTTAAGGAGAGGTAAATTATTATTTTCTTCCCATTCAGCTTTTTACAAATAGACTTTTCTTACAAATGGTTTACGTAAAAGTCATAATGTTACCTGGCGCAGGAACTTGTTGGCAATTAAAGCATCAGGAGAAACATCTGTCTGATGACATGTTGGGCACGTATGTTCCTCAGATTCCAGTAACGCTGTCCTAATACCTGTGAGTAATGACAACCATCCAAACACTTTTAGCCAAACTAAGGAATGGTTTGGGGTTCTAATGGATTATAAAAACATGTATGTGATTAATGGGCGGATACGCTCTTGAAACAGAGCATGAAGCTATAAATGCTCAATAGTGTAAAAAATTTCTAGGATGTAGTAAATAACTCTACAGTTGATACTTCACTCCTGTAACACTGACGGTGCAGAGTGGGCTGTGTCTGGATGTCTCCCCTGGACTTTTTTTCCACTACCCAGTACAGCGAGAAGTTCCAGAATCTCAAGGTTTATGAATAAAACACATTTCAAAAACCCATGAGCAGGTTTGAGTTCTGAAGGTTTTAACCAACTCTCCTGTGGAAAAGAATGCGGAATAAATGCCCAATTATCTGCTTGTTGCAGACCTCAGTAAGTCACCAGAGCTGGTGGTAATTTTGTGTGGGAGAAAAGGCCGCGGACAAACTAAATTCATTCGATATCTAATACTGCAATCACGTGCATGATTATGCTCTTTTCTCATACTCATTCCACTGCATGCAAAGAGGATTTAAGTAGATACATATGGAGGGAAAAAAGCTTTCTGCCCCCCCTGCCCTTTTTTTTTTTTCTTTCTACAAGAAGAGTCCTTTCCCATTCTAAGTACACTTAAATATTAAATAGAACTGGTAACAAAATAATTTCATTATCCATTTCTGCTTTCAGAAGATCAGATGTGATGATTTGAATTAACACACATGGCGGTAACACTTACATTCATCACAATAACTGTTTCCACAGCAGGGAATAACAA
Organism: Streptopelia decaocto; assembly: GCF_964273445.1. Classification (NCBI taxonomy): domain Eukaryota; kingdom Metazoa; phylum Chordata; class Aves; order Columbiformes; family Columbidae; genus Streptopelia; species Streptopelia decaocto. The sequence continues at coordinate 6,782,193 of NC_138668.1, read as the reverse complement.
CTGCATCAGTCATTATATCTTTGCAAATGAGACATAACAACTCATCTGGAATAGGATCATCTTCTTCTGAGGAGGAGGACGGCTCTTCTGGTAAAAAGGGAGGTTTTTCCTTCTTTCCTATAGCATAAGCTTCCCTGGAGGGAGGGCAGGAAGGAAAAGGGAAAGAAGTTAAAGATGGGTAAAGGAAAACTTTTCCAAGCATTGGCTAAATCACCACTCAGGCACTGACATGATTTCTCTCATTGATTTTTCGGTCGGTCCAATTAATTCCATACTTACGCATCAATAGTTGGTATTGCATATTTTCCAGTGTTTGTCAGCATAGCACCCTTTGTATTGGGATCTTTCACCTCCATCATGAAACTCCTTGGAATTCCTGTGCTCTTTTTAATTCTGGGAACAGACTCAAAGTTTTTGTCCTGTTAAGAAAAGAAATGCAGACATATCTCATGGTACGACCAGTACTCAACCAGACACTCATGGAATTAAAACACGCAAATATTCAATAGGTGGGGTGAGCTCAACAGAAACATAACCTTTCTATACAAGATACTAAAACTGAGCTGTCACAGAAAAGCTTAAAAAAGAGAAACATTTCCAATAATACTGAAATATATGAAAATATAAATTAATTTGAAGGTCTTTGCAACACCACGATACAGTCTTTGTATTTCACCCCAAGAGGAATAATTTTTAATATGAGTATTCATGTATTTGTTAAGTAACTGCCAGGGTAAAAAAACCACAAACCAAACCAATACAACTGAAAACTAAGTGACACCAAAAGTCTCCCCGATCTTACCCCATTTGTTGGGCAGTTCTTTATGTAGTGGCCGGGCTTCCCGCACCGAAAGCAGGTGTACGATGGTGGGGGTGGACCCAAGGGCTTCTTCATGTAACTACAAGTTTTTGGAAAAAAAAGAAAAAGAAGGTATACCTGTATGTGTCTTGCTAAAACAAACATCTCTACAATCTTTTCAGAATCTTCAAAGAACAGATTTGACATTATCAACACTTACTTGATTGGATCATATTCATGGCCAGATTGTGTCATCATAGCTTTTATTTTATCCTCCTCGGAAGCATTGGCTTCAGCCAGATTGGCGGTCTGTTCAACAGGTAATTGTTTGACACACGCATTAGAAACACGTTTAAGCCCACACAGCCCAAGACAACAGCACTCATCCAATCCTGTAAAGAGCAGCACAGCACCAGCTGAGGCTGCATGAAAACAGCTGCTTAGATAAACCACATTTGTCCTGAAGATGTTCTGGGGAGTCCTTACGCCATGACATGATGTTTCTGTGCCTGGTAACCCACTCGAAAGGAGCATCTTGGGCACTCAAAACCTTAGGCTCTGTTTGTACCTTACATACAGACTTGTGTAACCAATCCAATTTTCTTCAAAGCGGACTGAAGCTATGTGTAGAAAAAAATACACTATCCAGGATTTTTAAACTGTATTTTTAAGCTCCAGACTATTCAAAAGAGAAGATATCCACTGCACATTTAATTGAGAAAGATGTATGCAAGTATCAGTATTTACATTTTGCAGTGTTAAAAGGACACACAACTTAAGAGCTGGGGAAGTTGGTTTTGCTTGTTGAAATTCAGCTTCTGACACGGAAGCATGACAAGGAATCAAGCTATTTATAATCCCTCTTTTCAGCAGAAATGTGGCCACGGTGCTGCAGGCAAGGCCAGACTGCAGGGCCCTCCCCTACTAATTGCTACAGATTGATTAACCACAGTGAGCAACACCTGCAGGGTTTTTTTTCCTGTTGACTGCGTCCTTTTAACACACAAACTGTAATATATACCTTATGCAGAACTAGATCTTCAAATTACTGAAGCCAGCTGATTTTTTTTTTTTTTAAAGTAGCATTTGTTCCAATGTTTTTATTGCACACTAGTCCAGATACAAGCAGGGTCTAAGGCAGTGACTGGCAGTGGTCTGGACCTCAAGCACCTACCACTCCGATCAACCACTCGTTCCTGCTTTTAGATGCATTCATTCACAAAAGCAACCAACTAGTTTCAACGTTTTATTAAACGGTTGTTTCATATACACAGTTTTTTCTCAACAGTAATAAAATCCAGATCGACAGCTATGAAGTCATTTCCATTAACATTTACAGAAAACTTTACAGATAGGTGACTAATTTGTTTGAACCCAAACGGTTTACAAAACACAGCCGAAAACCACAAAAACATTAGTAGGAATAGACCAAAATTCCAATATGGCATTTAATACATAGTAATAATAAAGCAGAAAACGGTTAACACAATTGTCTCCGTGCTGAGCCAGGCTGCACTAAAGAGCTTAGAGCAAGTACCAGGTTTGAGCTGCGTTATGGCACATTCCTGCATTTGTCCGAAATACCACTTGGACAGTTTTTCACATTTTGGAGTAAAACTTTACAAGTTTACAGAACCAAGGACACGTTTAGGGACGGCACTAATGGAGCCCAATTTCTCTTGGTGCCTAACTTCCAAACTTTTCTTCTTCTTTTTTTTTGCCAAATGTACATGATCTAATTTGTGCAGTGAGAGGGGGAAGAAGTTACCAGAGGGAGGAGATTTGTGTTTCCTGGCCATGAAGCCCAGCCCGTACGACCAGGAGACCTGGCGGGGGTGCAGGGGCCCTGCCCTCGCCACACCGAGCACTCACTAGTGCTTCCCAGACAGTTACACATCGTGCAGCAAGAAATGCAAGTTCCAGAGCAAAACACGGCATTACAACAGTTCCAGAAGGTCACATCTGCTAATATGCCACAAATACACATTGGTATATTCCTATAAACAATTAGGTACATTTACACAATTTACACAGTCTGCGTTCAAACAAATTAGATTGTGTCGTCCACTGTATATATACTACAATTTGTGAAATTGTGCAGCATTCAAATAATGCATCTGTCACTAGAATGACTAGAAATTCAAAAATAGCCATGCAATTGTCCATGTTACAGAAATGCTTCTACTTTGGCTGTTGCAACCCCCCCCGGAATGTCCATAACTTACAGCCAATTAAATTCTTCTGTAAAAATTGTGTTAGTTTCCAACGCAAAATTAACGAAACGTATCAAAAAAACGGTAAACAGCTTCTGAAGTGCTTCTTCTTTGTGTCTTGAAGATGAGTAACACTGCAACATTATGTTGAGGCTGATAAGGTACTCCCCTTCCATCTTCCCAAACTGGGAACTACTCTTTACAGGATAGTGTCAAAATATACACGGGTTTTAAAGTTAAAATAAATACTTTAAATTATTAAAAATGAAATTGAAGTTTTGTTCAAATTACAACAATTATCCAGCTATAGATCACAGTATAAATTTAAAAATACGAAGCAAACACTTTAAGTATTGGACAAGAATATATATATATATACCTTAGTAAGCTGGGCCAGAGAAATAGATGCAGAAGAGTCATCAATCTGTTCACAAAAAATTAAACACATATTCAAGTTCTACAGTCAAAACATGGCAACAGTTAACCTCTACTGTACTCTGCAACCTGTGCTACATCCTCTGAGTGGCACTGACAGAGGCATTTCTGTAGTTATTCAAAACAAGGTTCAAACCTCTGACAGCTCAAGAGTGCCTCCGTGTTACTGAGAAACTACAATATCCAAACCCACTAAAGATCACCTTATTGCTCCTGAATATCTCAGAGAACCCTGTCAAATGCTCCCAACTGCTTACAAGTCAAAGGCGGAAGGAAGCTGTCAATTGTCAGCTACAAAGGATTTTTAAAAATTTGAGAAGCATCACTACAGGAAACTTATTTTCACTGTATTTTGTAAATTAATCTGTTGATGTCTCACCATTTATACATGTACATGGTTATGCCTTTGTGAACACACTATGTGCCTGTCCGAATAAAGCACAGGCGTTATCAGCCCTGAGACATGAACTCTGCCCCTCCTGCCAATGAGTTTAAAAACGCCAAACTCACCATACCCCATAAAACACCAGTCTAAGCCAGCCATAAAAGTAACCCACCATTTTGTGTAGAATTGAGAAAACTGATTGATTGTATTTTATTAGATCGCAGGCCACACTATCCAATTAGTTTGGGAAACATAAGAATTTAATATTTTGCTATCAGACCAAAATCAGTTTTTGACAGCAGCCCTGTACTAAATGAACAAAAGCAAGAAAGTGTAAAGCACACTCCTGATGATGAAAACCCGGCTCCAGAAGACAGCCCTGCCGTTTTTTCCCCATCACGAGCACACTCTCCCACCGGCTGCCCCGGGACAGTGCGGGGAACCAGCCCCAGGCAGCCCAGGAACCGGCTGCAGTACCGGGAACTGCCCCAAGGAAACGGGTAACTTAGCTTGTTCCTTTTCCAGTACACTGAATTATATTCTGCCACAAGCAGCAGTTAGGTTTACACAAGCAAAACATTACCAGAAAGACACCTGAATCACGCCGCTTATGTCTTAGGTTGCTCAAAAATGTAGAACCAAATTTCCCCCTGTAAACTGAACAGCTCTCCTCAAGAGGTCACTGAGTTGATGAGAAGAGATTAAAACCCTTCCGTGGAAAAAGTTGTTGTCCTTTCTTATCTAATGCAGGGAACAAACTCAAGGGAGTAGTTTTAGCAGACTCTGGGGAAAAACTATGCATACGTGGAAGATGATTCTTCACTCCAATTAATCATTCCTTCTCTATGTCTGGGAAAGCACATCCAATCGTACTGCATTACTAACTAAAAACTTCTAGAAAATGTGTCTTTGGAGAGGAACAGCCAGGTCTGGAAAGACAGACAGTCCAGTTGCAGGTCTTACCAGCAGATTCAACTTCTGTTCTTTTCAGATTTTGTTCCTAGCTCTGTTCAAAAGGAAGCCAGATTGGTATTTTGAAGATTCCTGCTCCATATGCCACTCTGTTTCACATGGGGACAAACAGGCCCATGTTCTCTCATGGCAAGCACAACCACTCTCATTTTACATTTTATTTATGTTTTTCAGAAGTAAACAAGAAATTAGGAAAGCTGGAGTCTAGTACTGACCAATAAGTGAAACATAACAGCTAATAAACTATTAATTAGCTCTTGTATTTTTCTAGGAAACAGCTATTTTATAGCCTCCAGGCAAGTCTAATTTCTTCAAGGAGGTGATAGCACTCCTTTCTAAATTTATCAAAAACAGCAAATAGATAATTAATGACCTATTTAGTACGTTTGCCCAACGGCAATCTTCCAATGATCCTGCATGCTTGTGTCTTTTCTTTCATTTAAATTTCTTCTGAAGTATTTCCTTGCCAGTCTCTCCCATCAGTTAAGTAGAAACAACACCTCCATGAAACTTGTACACAACCCTCAGATCATACTACAGAACTGAAAAAACCAAACGCTCCCCACCCCAAAGCAGAATGGAGAATCCATCTATTAACTCCAATTTTATGCAAAAAAACCCAAATAGAAACGGACATAAAGCAAGTGGGAAAGGGGACAGAAAATAGGAGGAAAAGACTCATGTCACTACTGGAATGCTACGATTAAATACCAGTGGTTTCCCAAAACCCACTAGCCTGGCTAAACTACAGTTTCAGCCTGGAAGGATCATGGTTGTGCTTGACACCGCTACAACAATGGGCACAACCGTGTTTGTGCAGCCTCTACGGACAAATCCCAACTCGAGACCCTGCAGGTACCAAACCACCACACAAGACAAGACCCTCTCCCTTGACTTGGCTGTAGTGACAGCAGCACACATTTCCAAGCGTAGAAGGACAGCTAACATAAGAGCAAGACAATGGAGAAATATTCCAAGTGTAAGAATTTGTGTATGCTTAAAAACATGTTAATTAATTTTAATTCTGCTGCTTGACTGCTCAACAACTGGCAAGCTTTCCTGTGATTTGTTCCTACCACGCTAAGATGCAGCCCCTGCTTTGAAATACATACAGAAATGTGCGTATTTAAAATACAACAAAACCCCCACACTTCAGCCCGGGCCCTCAGTTAGTTTCAAACAAAGCTCACGGTGTCTCCAGAACCAGGAGGCACTGCCACCCGCTGTGGTGCCACAGGCAGAGCAACCAGGAAATGAATGCTCCTCTACTTTTAACTAGTCCTAACTAACACTAAGCCTTCCCTCCCACGCCAGGATTTTCCTTTTTTTCTCCCTTTTTTGAGCCATCTGTGTTATCTCATGGTCAGATGCTACTTAGAAATGTAATACAGACATGCCAGGGAACACACAAGGCTAAAAGAATGTTAACTTTATTTATGAACATGTGATTTGTGTTGATACACATGCTAGTAAACAAAAAGAAAAATAACTGTTTTCAAGAAATAAAAACCCATCTGAATTAGATCAAATACTGTAAACGTGGTTTACATAAATGCATTACATTAACTACTAGGGTCACTGGGCCAGTTAAACTAACTCAAACTCACAATGAGAGGCATTCACGTCCAAAAAGGAATTTGAATCAATCAGCAATAGAATTACTGATGTAGATTTAGACTTAGTGTTTTTAGACCTACACACGAAAGGTTTTCAATTTTAAGTTGATTCCATGCATAGCATTCCATGAGAACCAGAGGCTGCACTCTTCACAGAACACAGCCCAGAGTTCAGGAATTTCTAGATTAGTTATCCTAACAGCTTATAAAGTGATCAGATCCAATGATCCAGGGTTAGTGTAATGCCTCACACCATTCTAGTGAAGAAAAAGCCGTTAAAATAAAGATGAAAAATAAAACCCACCAAACAGTAATTTTTATACTATAAGGACTATTTTGAAACGCATCATTACACATATTATTCAACCCAAGTGGCAAATCAAGATCTAGACCATTACCAGCCAAGTATATCCGTGTTACTTATTTATGTTCTACCAGCAGAAGATCAGTGTTTTCAAACCTGAAGAAAAATGCTGCCCCTTTTCCAAATGTAAAAGGCAAGTGGTGGTATACTAAAGAAAGGCTCAGCCTTTGGGGAATGAAAGCAGCAGCCAACTCTGACAACACCCACAACCAAAAATGTACTGTGGCAGAAGTTCAGAAAAACGGCAGGGATTTTACTCACAAGCGCACCAGGCTCTAACCTTGTGCCAAAATACGTACACTGGGTTTTAGATATTTTCATTTGCAGACAAACTATTAAACTAAACTGCTTCATTAGATAAAGTGGAAAGATCAAATGCAGAACTTTAGAATACCACTTTGTGTAGCAACAATATTTAAATTCACGGCAATCTATTAAAGACAATGATGTACTCGGAGGGGCCCAAACAATATCACTTCAATTATACAGTTTTAGGAACAGATACCCAAGTATTTAAGGACATGAAAAGGAATCATGTAGCTGCATAGAACTGTCCTCAAAACATGTGGGATATGTTGGTTTGGTATTTGTTTGAACCCCCAAGTCAAAGGTAAGAAACAGCACCAAGTTTAACACTAATGGTTTCTCAGTGGTTTTTGATTACATTTTCAAAAACCATTAGGCAAAAAAAAGTATTTAAAACCAAAAGCTAAGTGATACAATGTGAAAATGGCAAAAAATACACTCCAAACAATTTTTATTGCAAGAAACAAAAAGCACACAACAACCTATACAAACATACATGTTACTAGCTATAGACAGACAGATGCAGAACATGGCACCATGTTCAACTGTGCAAACCTCAAACCTACATGATCTCAAAACGATCGTACATTATCTGTACAACACAGAGTCATACAGGAAATACTCTGGGATATCAATATGAAATACAATGCATTACTAGGCACAAATACCAATATTCACATTAGAACTCTGCGAACAATGGCATTACTCAGATTTTTACTATGTTGAATCAAATACATTGTATTCACAACATTGACTATGTTTTACTGGAATATATATTAAGTTAATGTTTGAAAAATTAATAAAAGGCTACATTGTTTAGAATTAAGTGCAGTGTGTAGAAAAAAGTGTGAGATTGTGTTTTTACATACTGCTTTTGATGTCCCACTCACTGGCTCAGTTCGACTTCTAGAAGAAGAAATAAAAATGGTAAGAATTTTTAAAAAAAGCACTTGTACCCAACATAAAGCAGTGAAAACATTATAAAACCCAAACATCACAACATTATGCTCTCATAGTTTAATGAATATGGAAATGTATTTGTCTACATAAACATTTGTGTATGTATATACATAAACAGTGCAACTAAAACAACCCCAAAACCACAGTTCTACTCTGTCACAAATTACTCCAAGACTGACAGATCTAGAACACACCAGTGCCAGAGGAAGCTGTCAGGTATTTTGTCTCTGCTATGTAAGCATCAAAACTATTAAGTCTGTACTACAGTTTTGTGTTCTTAAATAATCAATCACCTGAATATGAAGGCAGCTTGAGCCAATTGTGTATCCCTAGGATTGCAAACAGTACCAGATACAGTACTTGTATTTCCAAGAAAGAACAGAGATGGTCCAGACACTCTGAGGTGCAAGTTTACTAAGTGTAGAAACATAAGTCAACTGACAAAGGAATAATAAAAGTGTCAGCAGCACAGCCTTGAGAACAGTGTTTCTTTGTGGAAGCCCAAACACCGTGTTCAGGTATCTACTATAGTGAGCCATCAAAGTGCCAAAATACTGAATGTGTTACATACGCTATATTGACTAAAAATAGGAGTAGAAATGTCACCTGAAAGCAGTTTCTAGGATTTTGTGCGATTTAGGAGTCCTGTGACAAAAGAAAAGGTCTTAATTGCCAGAATTTGCTTCAAGATAATCTTGAAAATGCTACAGTATTTTAGGAAATATTTATTACATTTGAAAACTTGCTGAGGTTCCGCATACTCATCAATCTGTATCTGCATGCTACTCATCATGAATCAGACATGCAACCATCGGTACAGTCAACAAACAATGCACACATCATCCAAAGCTCCCATGAGCAGAGGCAAGTCAAAGGCTGCTGAGGAATTTCTCTAGGACAGAAAGGCTCAGGATTCCAGAACACCCCAGGCTGCAGTGACAGCCACTGACCTCCTCAGCTACAGGGAAATACTTTAAATTGGCACACAATGGTTTCTTCAGCCATCTACTAGGAAGAACATGCTGCAAGGTGAATAACAAGTTTTTGAAGCACACGTTCATAATCCTCAAACATGAACCACTCTACCAGTTGCTTCTGCAGTATTTCCAGATGAAGGAAAACAGGGAGCTCATCTGCCTGGGTAATTTGTAATGCTAGAACAGCAGTGCCATTCTTTCCTTATCCCCACATGCAGGTATTTATCTGATCTTTGATGCCAGCAGCATCTATGCTCATTTTAGGGCAGCATCACACCACCAGGAGAGGGTGCCATCCAACCAGGAAGGGAGGATGCATGGTAAGACAGCACTAAGCATATAAACTTAAATTAACCCCCCAAACAAGGCCATGTTTACAGGCACAACACTGGGCATCCAGATTCACGAGGCAGTGCCTGAAAGCATTGCAACCACTACAGCAGTAACATGCCCTAAGTGTACATGCAGAACCACAGAAATTCAGGTTTTTCCTGCTTGCAAATGCCTCATGGGTACCAGGATGCTGCTGTACTGTTTGTTTGAGACACACATTAACTCGGTCTACTTTATTGAGAACCAACAAAAGAAAGACATGGCAAAACCACAAGCTAATAATATCTACTAATTGTGGTGGAGAGGCATAGCTAAGAAGGCTGGAAAACATGACCATTCAAACAAGGCCAGTGTAGCTGATACAGAAATGAACTGCATGAATACACAAGTAACAGCAATAATCCCATAGCTGGGACTGCATTTGAATATCCGTAATTTTAATCAATACAGCCGATTCTCTGTCCTCCATAAATCTTAGGAATACAGAATTAAAACCCGGAGAACAGATACCAGCTTAGGGTAAAACCAAAGATTACTAGTAACATTTGGTAATGTGATTACTTAAGTTTCAAGTTCAGAAAGGATTAATTATTCCTTCATCTTACTTGCACAAAAGGCAAGGATACTTAAGGATATTGTTCTTTTTCTCTTGTCTGAAAAGGATATTGTCTTTAGGAAACGAAATGAATTACTTAAGAATGAAATTTCTTTGCATGGCTTGCCAACTGGCAACCCTTGGTCTTTCCTCCGCAACTTGTATGCAAAACCCCCGGATTTGGGGCATAAGAATATCTGCCATATCCTGCCTCCCCACCTCCAAACACAAGGAATGGTTAAACACTAAGAATTTGAGTCTTCTGAGATGGGAAGAAATTATAAGACTACACTACAATGCATAGCTGTCTCTACTATACAATGAGGAATCTCTCCATCTAGAGGAAACTGGATCTACAAATTTGGTCTCAGAAAAATCAACCCCAAGAACAAACTCAAAAGAATCACCTAAAAAGTTACCCCTCTGGGAACTGGAAGCCCATGTCCCAGCAGGCCTCAAATGTGAGTCTGCTTTGGAACAGACACATTAAAAATCTACCCCATTACAACAAAACCTGACAGCAGCTTTAACAAGAAAGATACAATCTGAAGGCCTCTGTAAAGTAGTATTGAGAAAAAAGTGAACACACTGCAACCCCTCACAAAGAATGCAAAGCTTTACGGGTACTTACATAACGTATGTTTTGCTTGTAGCTTTAACTCCTCCGATAGGGATTCTTCTAACAATCACTGAGGAGTTCTTAGGAATCAGGGCACTATCATCTGTGTATTCTGAAAACAACATAAATACAGAAAAAAACCCAGTTAATTCATAAGAATATATATTTACATGTAATTAGATAGCACTTCAGAGAGCCCCTTTGCAGATATAAAAGCATGTTATATGTAACATCACGCTTTTATTGTCTGAACACACCAGCAGTATGTTCCAAGAAATCTTCAGGTTTGATAATCAAATGCAAGCAGCATTTTTTTTTAATACTATGAATACCAACAGCAAAGTGGTCCCAAAGGTCACTAAAGGAGAGTCTGCTAATGCACAAGGTTTGTTCCTGATCTAGCTTAGGATGCTTGTGCTTCTCTTAGGCTGCAAACCCTTTGAAGAAAAACACCGCACAGCGAAGTCTCAGCTGCATAAACCAGCTCCTAAAGTCCGACTGGCTTGTCCTGCAACACAACAGGCACTTGGCTAAAGCACCACAACTGCACCACAGCTTTCAAAGCTGTTACCCCCAAATGCTCCAGCTGTGCTGCTGGTGCTCAGGAGTGACCAAGCACAGAGACCCAGCCACCTCCCTCGCATGGAGGTCCATCCACCAGCCACCACGCTGCAGCTGCTCAGTGCTTAGACTTAAATGGGAACGAAACCAGCAGTGCTAGAATTTGGATGACATGTTTGGGGGTTTTGAGCTTGCTTTCACAAGTATGGCAGAACTGGCTCAAACTGGAATGGTATCTTCCCTCTTAAGCTAATCACCTAGTTCAAATTAACCAAAGCGACATGAATTCTTTTGATTCACTTTTCGCAGAGCAGAGAGACTCCAACAAAACTAATTCTGAAGACAGCCTTGAAAAGCCTTTGGACACTAGTGTGTGCCTAAAGCTCCCCATGCTTTGCTTTGGCTTACCCCATGTTTTTGAAGAGGAGAAAGCCTTCAGAACTCTTTCATGAAGCCCAAGCAAAAAACTACCTGAGACACGTGGACTGAATAAGCTTAAAATGCAAAGATCACTCCACAAGAATGGTTTTTATTTTGTACTTACACAAGCTGGATATGACTCTATGTTTTAAATCACTAGCAGCAGCCAGTCCCTGTAATCTGCCTATAGCTTTAAATATTAAAAGCCCTTAACTTGCAGGCCAAATCAGAACAATGATCTGAAAACCAAAGACACTCTATATCTAGTTAAGCTCTGTCAGGGTGGTTTTGCCCCATGATCAGAGACAAAATAGAAATATTTCATGGTTTATGCTCCATGTTTCAGGATATTATTTCTATGGGCAAGAACCTCAGTACAGCTGCACATCTGCAGGGAGCGGTGACATTCTGCTCCACACTGGCCAAGCAGAGCTTCAAGTGAAATGTTCAACAGAGCTGGAGGTAACAATACCCTTGATTCCTACTCCCTTACAGCACAAAACTTGTTTTGCTGCCAGTGATGGCCAGTAAGTGGCTACTGGGCTTCTGCCAATCTGACCTGTGATTAAAAATGAGGATTCAATTAACACAGGAAACTTGCAAAAGCAAAGGAAGATTTGGATGTTTTATTATTAAAGACAAGAGCAAAAGAGATACAATAGTCTAAAACTTGCTAGCTATTCTACAAGAAATAGCATGCTTGAAAGAGTCGAGGGAAAGAATTTCAAGCAATGCATGGAGGCAGACAAGTTAAATAGCTATTTTGCCTGCTGCCTCATACTGACTCAAATCTCAAATCAACCATTGCACTACTGTCCACAACCTTCTTCCTGCAAAACAGTGTAAACAGCTCAAGTTGTGCCCTGAAGTTTATACTGCTTTGCACTTCATGCACAAGTTAAAAATCCCATTTTGAAATTAATCTGTAATTCTGAAACTCTGCTAGTTTTAATAATTTGAGTCATACAGATGCTATAATAGAGTTACTGAAAAAAGTTCCTACTTTATTTGATAGCCTGCTTTAACCCACCACTTTGAGTCTGACAGCACTGCAAAAGCATCTGAGCATCTAGAGAAGTATTTTCACCCAGGTAACACAAAAAGCTCATCAGAAGGCAAGCTTGTATGTGAAACTGCAAAGAAAAGCCTTTCTTGGGCTTAGATGCCTTGCTAGCCAGCTATTATGCTACTGGGGGAAGATTTGCAGAGTAGATGGAGAAGACAACTAACATGCCAGGCTGCCTCTCCCAGAAAACAGGGAACTCCCAAAAACACATTTTCTCCCTAGTGCTTTAAAATATGCTTTCCTCATGATGTGATGTTGTAACGCTGTTCTAATCAACAGCACCTGCACACTGTGACAACCCATCTCTGCAGCTGGCACTGAAAGCATTGCCTCAAAACCCCTTTGTGGACTGGGCTATTTCTGCATTTTCAGCTTACACCAAAATAGGTATCAATGATCTCACCTCCGACTAGCACGTCATCGTTTCTTGAATTAGCTAGTTCAGTAGGCCAAATGGTTCACAGAACTTTCATTTGCATTATTATTACACACTACTGTGCTCCAAAAGAGCACCTATACTGCTTTGAAAGTATGAGTCAATAAAATCTAACATACTTTCAATGATTAATCGGATTACACAGACCACCTGATGTCTTAATGTCTTACTGGCACTGCTTGCCACTTCAGCATGACTGGGACCGCAACAGCAATGCTGGAGATAACGCAGTAACGAACCAAACAGAGTCTGCCCTGAGCACCTGGCCAAGGGCCACCAACCCAGCTGGCAGCAGCATGAGAGGTCCCCAGCCTGCTGGGGACAGCCTGTGCATGGGATCCACATCATGGGTTTTAACGGGTACATGGATTACCCTCAACTCTACCAAGGAGACACGAACCCCAGGCCCTTTCTGAAAGCTCTACAGAACAATGCTGCACAGCAGCTCAGGAATTAATTGCGCCCTGAGGTGTAACCAAAATAAGCCCCCAGACTGGCACTGAATACAACACGGCACAGTGGCGGGCAAGCTTTAAAACTTGTTTAAATGCCTTCTCTAGAAGGTTAAGTTTGCACAGTCTTGAAGACATTCCAGTAGACAGACATCAGCCGGGAAGCCAAATTATTTCAGTCCGAGTTCTCATGAGTTTGAAGATATCACATCATGGCACTACTAACACTGACAAGCACATGCTGCAAGACTGAACTCAAACAAGTTCTAAGTTCAAGAGACAGTCTTAGAAGAGCAATATTCTTCCTCTCAGCTCAGAGCTTCTTCCAGCTCAGAGTCCCATTCTTGGTTTAATATTTTTCTTTTTTATTTTCCCTGGGAAGCAGAATAGCACATTCTCCAAGTATTTTGAGTCAGAATGTTACAGGGCAGGAAAGATAACTCAAGAAACCTGAGTTCTGGAGTCTGCAGTTCTTCCACAATATTGTCAGAACATCTATTATAAAAGACAGGTAAGAAATTCGGATCAAATTAAAAGGAGGCAAGTTTAAACGCTTCATTCTTGAGTTCAGGCTTTTTGAAGGGAATTCTGCCTTTACAGGATGTGCCTCTATAGTAAGCATTGAAGAGGACACCCCCCACTTCTTAGAGCAGGTCCCAACCATCCATTTTGCCTTCCCAGCATCTTAAGAAGAGTCCATCATGTTACGATGATACTTAAAATCCTGCTTACTTTGAATTTATATTAGCATTGCTTCTATTACCAGATTTCCATTAGGAGAAGCACCAGTACTCAGAAAGCTCTGAACAAGCAGGCCACCCAAGCTTCACTTTGTTCTTTCCAAGTTCATTTTCACATTCAGTCAGGATTCCTGCACAGGCTAAGTTATAAAAAACTAAAACTTTATGGCCATGTGTAAGAATTCCAAACATCCCACTCAGGCAGAATATCCTGGTCTAGTTTTTTTCCTTTATCTTTTGAAGATGAGTTTTAGGATCTACATCTGATTAATAAAAAATGAAATTTATGGTTATGTGCATAAACCAAAAATTTGGCAACTTATGTATGTATTGCACTGAAACATCTTCTCTAGCTTTGCTCTGAACACCACTGGGGGATTTTCACATTTTCACATAAAAACACTCCTATTAAAACTTCAGTAAGCACCTGTGTTGCTAATACATAATTTGAAATTTTCTACTCATTTTACAAAGGTCCAAGTGCAACACAACCCACCTACCCGTAGGTAGGTCCCCGTCAAACAAGCGTGATGCTCTTTAAAGCATGAGAGACATTTCTTTACCTTCACCTTTAGGTAACACCACATTTAACATGACCTAGTGAAGCAGATACTTTTTCTTCACTGGATTCTGATTAGGTAGAAAAACAATGCAACACACTCTGTAAAGCTGGTATTGTGTGTATTACAGTAACACTTTATGGGGTAACATATTTATAATCAGAATTTTTTCTAAACACTTCACTTTTTGTTCCTCATCTGCTCCAATGGAATCCCCATGTTTGGTCTATTTGAAAACATTTTTCTTTGAGTGATACTAATTGGGCTCCACTGGTTTCTGAACCTACTCAACACTGGTTCTCAGCCAGCTTGACACAGACCCCGCAATCCCAGCAGGGCCATCAGCCCCAGCCACCCAGCCCGCTGCCATGTGGGAACCTGAACTTACACGAGCAACTGAAGACAAAACTCAGAGACGCTTCTGCAGCAAAACCCTCACAGCAAATTAAACATTTTCCAGAAGTTTTTGATCATTTTAGTCACTACTACTAGAAAAATTCAAGACTTCTGAAATGTACCTACGAATGTTGTGCAATTTAATGGCATCCCCAAGACTCCCATCATAGTGTTGGTAAGTTTTTTTGACAAATATTCTGCAGAACATTGGTTAACATCTGTACATAAACACCAAGCTTTCAGTCCAACCACTTTAAAGGCCAAGGCTGAAGTTACAGTTACTACAGCGTACTTCCTATTGTGTTTAATACATGAAACATGAAAAGGAAAAAACCCACTAGCACAGATTTTGGAGAAAAGGCTATTGTAAGAGCATCACAGAACCACAGGAAAAATGTTTAAAGAATGAAGACACTTTATAATTCTTTTTATTTCTGGAAAGTCACATCGCAAAGCCTTTAATCGCATTCAAACCTATCAAGATGACAGATGACCAAACCAAAATATCAAGTAATATGGAACCATTATAATCTCTGAGCATCAAACACCATTTATAGATTTATAATAATTTATTACTTCTCTAAGAACATTTCTTACATAAATTCACCATAAACGTTCTACCGTAAAGCCTCAGTATTGCCTTGATACAGTTAACACAAACCACCAAGAACAAAAAAAAAGGTTGGAAATTAATGATGAAATGATGCTCAACAGCATCTGAATGACAATGGGTTTTGTGTAGAAAAGAAGTTATATTAACAAGAATCTCCAAAGTATAATTTCAAAACAGAGAACGCTCATGGGTGAGATGGCTTTAAAGGATCTGTATAAATTCGAACTCTCAGATACACTCTTGATCCAAACCGCTGCTAGTGAGCGATTTCTGCAACAGGCACAAAACCAATTTTCCAATGAAGTGGAGTAAAAGAAGTTGAAAACAAAAAAAGTCACAAAAAACCCACTTTCTTCAAATGAGCCACTGTTTTATTTCTATCACTTCCAGCCACCTGATTTCAAAGAAATCTGACATATTTCTTGTCGTTGCGATAACCTCTCATATTTCTTCATCATTTTACATAGAATTATTCCAGGAACACCACACTTTTGCAAGCACATGTCGCACATCAACCACGTATTCTTCTCCGCGTCCAACACACCGATCCAGAAGGAGCCGACAGAACAGCAGCTATAGAAAAGCTGCTCTGGGGGGGCCCCAGCACCGATCGTGCCCCAATCGCGCCCCCGCTCCCCCCCGCTCCCCGCCGGGCCGGTCCCCGGGCTGACTCACGCTCCGCGGGGCCGGCCCCAGCGCACAGGCCGCCCGAGCGGCCCCGGGCCCCGCGCCCCACGCACCTTCTTTGGTCTGGGCGTTGGTGATCTGCAGGTCGCAGTCCGCCGCCTTCAGCTTCTCACGGCCCATGATCTGGCGCTTGAGGTCGCACAGGGAGATGTGCAGCCCGTCGAAGGTGACCGTATCATAGTTCAGCTTGGACGAGAACTTGTAATGGACGCACGACATGGTCGGGGCCGGGCCTGCTCCGCGCCGGCGGCACCGCGGGCTCCGCGCCGGTCAGGGCCCGCGGAGGCGCGGGAAGGGCCCACCGAGGGGACGGGGTAAGCGGCGCGGGCTGAGCTCGGGTGAGCCGGCGGCGCTCAGAGGCCGCGGCCCTCCGCCATGGCCAGGCCCCGCGGCCTCAGGCAGACTCGGCTGGCGGAGGCCTCAGGACTCCATCGCGGCGGCGCTGCGAGGCCCCGGCCCCCGCAACGGCTCCGGCCCTCAACGATCGAGCTGGGCCGCGGCTGCGCCCTCCTGGCTCCCCCTCGCAGCCCGGGCGGACGACGGGGAGAGGCCCCCGCGGCCCCGGCTCGGCCTCCGCGCCGTCTCCCGCCCGCAGCGCCACCAGGCCCGAACGCTCGCTATGGCGGCTGGGCCGGCCCTGCCCCTGCGCTGCGCCGAGGGGTTTCCCGGCCGCCAACCGCACGGGCCGCCGCCAGCGCCTCCCGCGCAGGCGCACCGGCAAACCACGCCCCCCCGCGTGACCCACCACATCATGACAAAAGGCTCGCGTCACGTGGGTGCGGCGGCCCCGCCCTCTGGGTCCGAGCGCCCCCTAGAGGAGAGCCGGTACCTGCGGCGTCACCGCCTGGACCCGTCACCCCCCGGGCTGCTGCTGTCCCCGTTGTCCCGGCGCCGTCCGGTGTCCCCGCTGTCCCCCCCAGGCTGTCACCTGCAGCAGCGCAGGACAGATCCTGGGAGCTTGTTGGAACTCACGATGACAAAAATGCCAGAAAAAAATGCTGTGATATATATCGTGGTGTCTGCATCTCAAGATATCCCATGAGAGCATAACTGGCGGGATTCTCAGGCAGTGGTGCTGCTGACACGGCTGAGCATCCCCCCTAATCTGCCCATGTCCGACGGGCAGGGCGGCTCTCAGGGTCCAGACACGTTCTCTTCGCCAAGGGAAGGACGGTTAGTCTGGACTAGAAATGAGAAAAATTAATTAGAACAGGGAACACAACTTGAACAGGAATGAGGACGTTAAATGCTGTGTGTAAACAGCAAAATAAACCACACGAGGACAGAAAAATCATTATCATCTTATAGTTTTAATTAAGCAGTCAATGACTGCAACTTATCTATTAATGTTTTATTATGCAGATTATTGCTTTTAGTAAAGGAGCTATTTGTTATTTCCACAAATCTATGATGCACACTTTACTTTCCAGGCACCTAAGTTTTTTACAAGATCAAGTAATTTACACATGACATGTTTCTGTATGAATCCTCATTTTCCCTTTACCAGTTATTTGCCCTCTAATATACCGCAGAAAAATTAATCATACAATTAATATTAGTCACTTTCTTGTGGATTTAATATTTTTATTAATGTCGTGATTAAACCCCTGAGTCTTTCACTTTATGTACTGAATGTATGTCCAACCCATTTGTTTGAACTTACAAAGTACAATCTTTCACTATAAAAATATGTATTTTCTAATCCTCTGGCTGTAGGTCTTTGCAGAGAAAACCTTTCAAACATCAGCTGGTGCAACTCTGTCTCGAACAAATCAATTCAAAGACAAGTAAAAATAGCAAAGACTAACAGGCTTCAAAAACACACTTCTTGTCTAAAAATTTAGGCTAGGAAACTTCTGATATCTGAACCCTACAGGAAACTTTTAGGGGCTTCATCCACCCCAGGGGAAAAAGGATCTGCATGAACAAGGGGACTGTCAGGCACATGGAGTCTCCAAATGACGCAGATTCTGGGGGGAGCAGATTGTCTTTGGTTTAATTCTCAATAATTAGAGCACGTCAGCATCCCCACATTCCCCTATTTTACACCTGGTGGTAGTGTATGGGAGGTTGCTGATGGCTTGATGCCTCCCGTCCATCCCTGCCCTGCCCAGGCTTAATCCCGCTCCTGAGCCCAGACCAACCTGCTGGGCTGCTCCTCCAGCATTTCAGCCCAAACGGCCTGACCTGGTGATGTCCCTGCCCATGGCGGGGGTTGGACGAGATGACCCAAACCATCCTGTGATTCATCTTATGTAATAAAGAAGGTTTGACACAGCTGTTAAGTGATGTTTACCACACTCAACAGAAATGTTCACGTCATAGCAATTAACTTGCTGTTGCAGCACTGTACTCTCAGTAACCCACATTTATAACTTCAAAAAACAAATTTGGACCCTCCTAGGGAGGCAAGAAAACACCCTGTGGCTTTCAGAGGGACCTGGGTTATGTTCTGAAAGTCATTCAGGAGAGCATCATCCATGCTTTGGGTTCTCTGCACACCTGTTGACATCAAGACTATTTTTGCAGCTTTAAGTTAGTTCTGTAATTTTAGCTCTTTTGCTTTCAAACACATTCAATAGTAAATTGTTCTCTAAGTTCTGAAAAACAACCTAAAATGTAAGTTACCCAAGTTTTGTTGTCACTATTTTAGGTCATACACACACATTAGTTAAAAAAGAGTAACTATTTGCTTTAAAATGCAGTTCCAGTGTTTTACCATCATGGATTATTAGGAGCTGTGTAGGGAACTTCATCTCATTTAGCACTTGAGCGACTTAGAAGTAGCTCATCTAGTACAGTTCTGTGGTGCTGTACTGAGCACCGTTTGCTGAGCACAGCTGTCTGTGCTGCTTTGATTCTGAAATACGGCAGTGCTTGGACCGGTGGCCAAGACAGGATCAGTCCTGCGTCTGCACAGCACCTGCTGTGCAACTGAACCATACAAAAGAAACAAACATAAAACCCCCTCAAAACTAGGACGGACAAATGATTTCTGATAGCTTCCACGCCACACAAGCAAGTCCCTTGGAACAGGACATGCAAATCAGCAGGTTGGCATGGGGGAAGGTTTGTATTTGCATTTCCTGCTTCATTTTGTTTTGTCAGGAGCAAAGACTCTGCTGCTGGAGTGACCGGAGAGCCTGGCTCCAGTTCTGCTGGAATATTCACATTGCTCCCCAAGTCACATTGCTGAAGCTTGGTGTCATCAGCCCAGCTCCCCAGGTAGCACGGCTGCTGTGGGCACGCACTGGTTAGAGCTAAGCTTTGATTAACAATGACAGTGTCATTAATACACTTTAAAAAACCACAGACCAACCCCACACCCCAAGCTCTGCCTCTTGCCTGCTCCTGCTCTCTCAGCTGCTCCACGCTCCGTGTGTGTGCACCACAGACACGTCCAATCGTGTCTCGCCACCACAGCACATCGACTTATTACCACTGATAAGTTATTACATTTTGAGCACAACTCTCAAAACTTGGAGCCTAGAGGGTGGTAAAAGAAGGCATCTAATTAGACAAGAGGAATGTCATGCAAATGATTTCTTTCCTAAGACAATAGTATCAGTCGAGAAAGACATCCAGGCTCTTCCTTATCTTTGCCAGTGTAACTAGAAGGAACTTTGCCAGAAACAGACCAAAGCTAATCAGAACATATCCTCTTGTTTTTAATAAACATCCTGTGCCATTGTTCTGATTCAAGACTGAAAAATGGTGGTTTGGGCGCTGCCTGGCGAATATATGTGAAATGTGCTGGCCTGGTAGCCCAGCTGGGGACCTGTGAATCCTCCAGTTATTCTCAGAAAAATACAGAATAACTATGGGATGAAGAAGCAGAATTCTCTTATTTTGTGCCCTGCCAACACCCCTAATTGAATCACTGACCCTTCTGCCAGGAGAGTGAAGAAGGAGCTTGGCTATGACATTTGTACCCATGCCTGGGAACTGGAGAAAGACTGCAAACTCCTTTTCCCCCACATCTGCCCAGTGGATTTTCCACCTTGGCCATTAGCTGCTTGTCTGAGTTCAAACTGGTTACCCAGATGTGGGAAGAAGTTTTGTTAAAGCTCCTTGGAGCCTTCTCACCCACCAGTATCCACCTGCCCTCCCATGAACTGTCCAACCACTTTTTCATTAAAAAATCCATCACAGTTCGAGGACAACCCGTTAAAGATTAGGATCCACCTGAAGGGTTCAGAATGGTCAGGGCTGCCCCACCAGCCCCATTTGTAAGGCGAGTGATGGTCCTGCATGGAGCGTGGTGTCAGGCTGCCAGCGTTCGGGGGTGTCTCAGCATCCCCCGGTATCACCTCCCTGTGCTCTGCTGACGTGCGGCATCTGGGCTGGCACTGCCTGGGCCAAATGGGCCCAGGGGCCCAACTAAGGTTCTACTTATTCTTTTAAATGCTAATAAATATTATGGATATCTGTGAAGAACTGTTCTGCAGTTTGTAAAGTGAAAGGGAGATTAAATAATTAACAGGCAAAGGAGAAGGACCTAGAGATCCCAAGACACTAACCAGCAGATTGATTTCACAGGACCATTTCTGGTCTTTTTCACGATGCCACGTTATTTCCCAAGATTAATGAGGGACTTAACTCTCCCCACAGATGTGGTGCTGCCCCCCAGCACAGGGACCAGCTCACCGCGGGCCGCCCGGTCCCCGCTGCCGCTAGAGGTCCCTTGAGCACCGGGATGGGGACGGGCGGCAGCGCCGGGGCTGGGACCGCCGGGGCTCGGGGTGCGGGGATTGAGGGTGTGGGGGTGCTGGGGCTCGGGGACTCAGCACCCACGAAGCTGCCGAACCCCCCGGCTCCGGGTGGGAGTTCGCTCCGAGGTGACCCGCGGGATTTCTGTCTGCGTGTCCTGCCCCAAACTGCGGTCGCATCGAGCGCAGGGCCCGGGGCGGGCGGGCTGCAAGTGCCCCGGGGGGGAATCTTGCAGCCCCCGGCCCCCGCTGTAGCCATTGCTGCTGAGAAAAGTGCTGGTGCCTGCTATGGGTGGTTAGTCCCTTCAGGAAGGGCAGGAACACCCCCTTGTGAACACACAGTCACATCAGGTAACAAAATCAATAGCGGTTTGTGCACAGTGCAGCCCCACACACGTGCCCCGTTCAGGCGAGCGCAGAGACATGAGTCCTGTCGGTGCGGAGCATCCGTGGCTCTGCTGCAGCAACCGAACAAACACCGTGGGCCACGCCGGCGAACTTGGCAGCTGCCACTGTGCTCCCCCATACCACCTACACTCCCCCCGAGCTCTGCAGCGGAAGCCCCCACAGGTCTGTCCCCATAGGTGCTGATGAACCCCTTCTGCTCCCCAGGCCTTGCCTCAAACCTTTCCTGCCTCCCCTCATCTCTGCTCTGTGCAGCCTCTTGACCACATCCACCCACGCACATCAAAGCAGCCTCAGCTTCCCTTCTAATTCTTAGCTTTGTAATACATTTGAATCAGAGTTAATTAGAAGGATCAAAGGCTCCTGCTCTGTATCCTCCCAAGTGCTCGTTCCCCAGCCCCGGCCATGCCCGGCTGGCTCTGCACGGCAGCTATCGCAAGATACAGATGCCAAGTTTCAGAAGATGGAGAGCCAAAATGGAGCGCTTTTCCTCTGCAAACTCCCTGCGCAGTTGTGCTAATCACTCAGGAGACGCTGCTGAGTTTGTGGAATTGGCTGATGATGGGACCGTGGTGGTTGACTTTATGCCTTAGATGCTGCCTGTCTTTGAGTCATCGTTGTTCTGAGTCACCAGCAGCCGTTAATCCCTTCAAGATAACGGCTTCATCCAGCTCTTTCTATGCAGGTACTCTTCCCTCTGTGCTTACATTACAAAAAAGGGAATAAATACGTGTGAGGTGAGGTCCAGGACACACTGCAGGGTTGCTTGTCACACCAGCACTTGTGTCACCTTGTGGAGCCAATGCTGCCGGAACCAGCTCTCTCTGGGGGCTTGGGGGCTCCTGGCACCCCTGAGCTGCTGCTGGTGTGACATGACCCCGCAGGTAAACCCGCCTGTCCCTGCGTGGGTCTCCTCTCTGCCCCGCTGGGCTGTGCACCACCAGGAGCAGCACTGCACCGCACAGAACCACCAGCCTCCCTGGCAATTGCTGCACCACCCAAAGGAAAGACAAGCTGAAATCAAGCATTATTTGTAGCCTTCATTCTAAAACCTCTCCACATACTTTGGTAAATTGTTCCCACATTAATTTCACTCTTTCTTACAAAACACTTCCACACACAGGTACATGGGGACCACAAACAAGTGATTGTTCAAACCCCTTTTTGACCAGATACACAGGCTCAGCTCTTTAATCTCTCTCTGTGGCAGATTTTCAGTCCTTGAGCAGCTCCCGTAGCTCCTGCCAGGACCCTGCAGCTTCTTAACACCTTGCTGGAGCGCAGACACCAGCACTGGCCACGGGACGTTACTGGTCACACTGATGCTGTACAGACATAACATCCTCTCTGTGGATATTGCTTTGGGATTTCCCCGTTGATCCCCAGGAATCCTATTTCCTGCAGCACCAGGGATGGTTGGGATCACATGCAGCTGGTCCCTGCCCTGGGCCCAGAGCCTGGCCCAGAGCCACTGCTCAGCAGGACCAGCCCCTCTGCCCGTGTCCCCTCACCCCGCCACTGCACCAACCAGTTCCCTCTTTATTTTTGTCTTTTGGTACCCTGGAGCTCAGCTGGGCTGTGTTGGCCTCACTCATTTCTCAGGGATGGATTTCTCCTCCTGTGGTGTTCCCCGTAATCCAGGGAACAGCAGCCACATTTGTATGCAGAGTTTGAGAGCTACCAGGCAATTAAATTGAATTCTAATTATTGTATACCACATATTAGCAATTTCTACCACGATAATATTAATTGCTAACAAGACGATAAGACATACCAGGCAGTCATGATAGAGCATGCATTTGCTTGCTTGGGAGCTACATGTGGAAGTGGAACATCTGGAGTAAGATTCAGCAATCGCTGCAGACACAGAGAACTGACAGCTGGAAGCCATTGCCTGGCCTGGCAGTGCCAGAGTTGGGCATAAACCTTCAGCCTGCCCAGGGCTGGAGTTCAAAGGAGGCCAAAATTTCCAGTTCTTGGGGCAGTCTCTGTAGTGACCTTCACCTCTGCCAGCCTGGTACCACCATTAAAATGACACTGGTGGCCGTGGGGATGGACATGCTGGTGGCCGTGGGGATGGACACAGATGTTCAGCTTCAGCTGAGCAGTGAGGCTGCTGCTCTGGTTGAGCAGGACCTGCTCTGAGATTGCCGTGGGCATTCTGGCAGGTGCTGGGCTGCCGGAAAGTCCTTGCCCTGCCACAGCCAACATGTTAAACAACCGTATATCACAGAGGGAAAACCGAGGAGATCAAAGCTGAGGCAGCTGGAACGGGCTCTGTGGCTGAGCGCATCCCTTTGGAGAGTTATTCAAGGACAGAACGAGCCCCAGCAGCTGTAAAATTAACCCAAACACAAGTCTTGAAAGGTCCCACAGGAACAGCGAGCGGCTGGCTTGCAAAAAAACGCTTCTCGAGGAGACGGGCTGGGCTTGGGGCTTTCAGTGAGAGACGCAGCCACCCAGGGATGTGACAAAATTCTCTGCGTGTTTCTGTGCAGGAGGAGCAGTGGCGCTGGGGGCAGGTGGAGAGGGCTGTGCAGGGGGGGCTGCAGCACACATGTGGAGCTGGGGCGCAGGGGAAGGGCGGGGGCCCCGAGTGTCCCCTCCACGTCACCCAGCCTGGGACCCTCCTGCCTCAGGCTAGGGGTGGCTGCCCAGAGCAGGCTCTGCTCACCTGCAGCAATAATGATTTAATATCAGTTTCCTTTCAATGAGGTAATTTTGTCCCAAGGGTTATTTATTTGTCTATTGAAAAAACGGGAAATAAAACCTCTGTGTGAGTCAGACAGTCTGCACTACAAACCCATGATAAATTACATTTGGACATATGCTAAGTGACATTTACCAATAAATTTATGCAGATTTCTCCTGTAATCCTTCTCCTCCATTAAAAGTAATAATACTTTCTGTAACGCAAATGCACTGCTAGAGCCTTGCCACATCAAACGGGATCTGTGCTGAACTGTGAAGAATTCTAAATGATGATTTTCATTGTGCTCATGAATAATCATTTCCTCCAGATGATTATTTAACAATGCCAGAGGAGGCTGCATGGCTCATGCCTGAGCCTCCTTCAGGTAGGGCTGCTCCAGCTACCCAGGTCCGGCAGCTCTGACCAACCTTGCAATCAGATTTTATGCTCATCTTCCCTCTTGCTTCATGCATTACTTGTGTAGCGTGAGATGTAATGGGCTCTGCAGCCCCCACTGCACCTCCCCAGCACAAACCTGCCCACGGGAACAGCTTGTGAGGCTCCGCCATGGGATCACACTAGAAGTAGGACTGGGAGGGTTCAACACACAGCTCAAACCATAACCTTCCATGTTCTTGACTGAAGCTTTGAACTTCTTCTGAAGATGCTGCAGAAATGCAGCAGCTGCTGCTTCTTCAGCTTCTAATTCAATCATGTGCTTGTTGGCGGGGTTACAAGGAAAAGCTCCCTCTCCGAAACTCCTCTCTCGGAGCTGCTGTTCTGGAGAGGGCAGGAGAAAGGTCGAGGCGCTGGACAAGGCCCAGGGGCTCGGTGACATATCAGGCACCTGGGGCTGAAAGCAATCACCCCATAAAGCTACAGGCTGTCTGCAGGTCGGACTGACCAGAGATCACAGCGAAAACCACAGAGCACCAGTGGGCGGCACGCTGAAGTGCAAAGCCCTTTGCCACTTCTTGTCAGTGGGGTTTATATTTTTAATCATTTTTAAAGATGATTACATTTTGAGCAGCAATGATCTAAGCTAATGAGCAGCCTGCCGCTTTGTGGCTCGGCAGGAAGAGTCATATTGCTGGAGTTGTGGGGCTTTTTTTCCTTCAGTCCAAAACAGAGACACTATGGAAATAAATGATTTCTTTTCACAGTTGTTTAATATAATTTTCTCCGTACTGGGTTTTATGAGATGCTGCAGCTCATTAAAATAACGATCAGACCCAGGGATGGGACACAGGCGCTGAGCAGCAGCTGCAGCAGGTCCTGTGTCCATCAGGTTGGTTTTCTAGCAGGGTTTTGGCTCTCTGGGTGCTCAGTGTCCCTGTGTCAGCAGTGACAGGGACACAGGGACCCACTGCGGGGGCTGTGTGGGACCAGCCCCCTCACCTGCACTGGCATCTATCCAGTGACAGCTTAACCTGGGCTGCCGCTGCCTTCAAAAATGAAGTTTTTAAAGATGTGAGCTTCGAAATTCTGGCCTTTGTATAAATGTTTTAATTACAAGTTTCCGGAACTTTTTTCCTAAGACAAACACATTTTAATTGTAAATTGCTTCTGCCATCTTTAAGCATCCCCTAACACTGCTAGCAGCTGTTGCTTTTAATGTTTAATGACATTGTCTTTGGGCTGGGATGCAGCAGCCGCCCTGCTCTGCAGGCACAGCGGGGTGACACCAGAGAGGTCTGAGATGGCACCGGGTGAACCCCAGCGTCAGTTTGGGACACAGGAGAAGGACAGAGCCACCTAGACCTGGGGACTGAGGTGCCCGTTTCTCAGTGCACGGTGCTGTGACATGTGTCCCTGCTAAAAGGGACAGGGTCACCTGCAGTGAGCCATATCCCACCCTGCTGGGGACTCCACTGCTTGCAAAACCCACCGGTAGCATTTCTTTTCCCGCAATGAGGACAGGGGACATCACTGTGGTCAGAGCTACAGACAGCAAAGGACAGGAGGAAGGTGCTGCCTTTGCAGTGCCACCCAGGCAGTGAGGACTCTGACAGCAATAAAAGGTAATTAGCTGGCTGCATATTGCTGACAAGGGCCAGGACACAGAGGCTAATTAGAACTGAGAAGCTAAAGGAAATCGCCTACCTGCTTTGAGCTTCAGGCTGCACAAGAAAAAAAGCCTTCCATTAAAAAAGAAAGAAAAGAAAAAAGAGCGTGCAGTTTTCAATATTTGCTATTTACTTGGAGGTTAGAGAGTGCTCGTTAGCCTTTTCAATTATTTTTGCTTGTTTGCTGCTAGGTTAACTGGCTTGAAATTCTCTGTGAACAGATATGATGCATTTAAAGAGCGTCTGAAAAGCTCGTCTCAGCTCCCCGGGGTGCTGGGGAGAGCGAGCTCCTCATTCATCCCGTCCTGCTCCTGTGCTCACGTGTTCTCGCTGGTTTTACAGGTTTAAATAGCAACCCCTTACCTGCTGCTGCTTTCTTGCTTTTCTGTTTGCTGTAAACCTGAGTGAGTCAAACCCACGCTTTCTGCTCAGCCACATCCCCAATACCGACAATTCTTGCAGAGCTCACAGTGCAGTGGGGGGTGACGTGGGACCAGGGTCTTGGGAGACACCTGAGGGGCCAGTCCCAAGGGATGCAGTGAGCTCAGCTCCATCCCACTGTGGGGCAGGAGCAGGTCCTGCAGCCCCAGCTGTGCCCCCCGGTCCAGCCCCCAGCTGCCCACCCCCCGGCTGCAGCTGTGGACAATGCTGCCCTGATTGCCCTCTGTGCTCTTTGGAGAGCCCCTCGTCGTGCCTGGGGTGGTGGTGCAGGGATGAGGGACACCCATAGTGACCCATATGGTGACCTTCGGACAGGCTTCTACTGTGCTTTGGACATCCATCCACAGGCTGTCCCTGGTGTTTGGGACAGCCCTGTCCCACAGACCATCATTAATGTCACCTGCATCTGCCCAGCTACTTCCATCTCCCCAGCTGCAGTCAGGCGTTGTCACCACACCATCACGTCCCGGTGCTGGCTGCCCATGCCTGGGGCTCTCCCAGGCTGCAGAATCGCTGCTCAGCTCCTATTCAGCTGCAGGATTTACCCCCTAGTGTTGGGATTTCCTGCCAAATTTCATTACTACATATGCTCTTTTTTAAGGCTGGTAATAAAGCACAGCGGACATGGTCTCCATCGCTATGCAGGGGACATCCCCGTCTCGCAGAACGGGCTCCCGGGAGGCTCCTCAGCTGTTTTATCTGTTTCTCTGTGCTCTTAATGAGTCGCTGCAGCTGGAGCTGTGGGATTGCTCCGTCCCACAGGCTGCCAGGACGTGCAGAGGGACGGGCAGAGGGATTCACGGCGTTCACACCCGCGGCATTCACACATGCACCATTCACACCCTCAGCAGTCACGCGCATGATGCACATACTCAGCGTTCACACCCACAGCATTCACACCTGCAGCGTTCACACACACACACTGTTCACATCCACAGCATTCACACACACACTGTTCACACACACACTGTGCCTGGCAGTCACCGCAGCCCTGTGCTCCTGCAAGGAATGGGCCACGGGCACCCACCGCCCTCCAGGCCTTGGAGAGGAGTAGATGAGGCTTTAGAACCTGCTTGGAATATTTACTATTGTTTTTAATCTGTGAGAATGGATGAACCTAAACACAGAGCTCAAATAGCATTTGGAGCCAGGGATCATTAGGAGTCACTGGGACAGAGCCAGTGATTAAAAGATAATAACCACTTACACGTTTATTAATTATGCCCTTGCTATGGAAGAGGACTATTTTTAGGCTGGAAGTTTGTGTGGAAGGGGCTCTGCTCCTCCCAAGGGAGCATCCTGCAGCCATCACCCCTGTGCCAGCACACTGGGGGGCTCAGAGTGAGGACCCCCCGGCAGCAGCTCCACAGGGTGCTGGGGGAACTGGGTGCCCGGGGTGCCAGGGGTGCCCGGAGTCCCCAGCTGCGCAGGTTCCTGCACTGGCTTGTGATTGAAACTCACCCTGCCCAGCCCCGCAGCCGTGAATCCTCTCAGCACTCCCACTGCTCCGCTCACAAGGTGCTGGCAGCATGTTGCCTTTTATTCCTTTGCCTTTTTTATTAAATTTTTTCCCTTTCTCTCTCTAAATCTTCCTTTGAAACCAAAACTTCCTGTAGTTTGAAATGGACAATCAGGCCACCCCGGCAGCTGCAGCCCGAGAGTTTCAGCTCTTGGCAGGAGGATCAGAACTACAAAACTATTTCTTTGAGGCAAATTATGCATTCATCTAGTTCATTTGAAACAAAATATGATTTGCAATTTAACTTTCCATAATGAGCTCCTGCTATTATACCGTTTCCATAATGGCTGGTTTCATTGGAACAGATTGTTGGTGCACATGGTTTACAAAACATTTTCAATGCAAGCCCCGTTTTTTCTTATTTTAAATAGCAACAGCTGCTAAGCATGATAATTATTGTATTTCATCAAAATAAACTTACCAAGTTGCTTCTTAATGCTACTCATTGCAGTTTTCCAATGGACTTATGGGTTATTAAAGAAGCTGAAACTTCAGTTCTGCAAAGAGAGAGCAGCACCACAGACACGGGCTCAGCGCCCGAAGGGCTGGGTGGCAGGAGCCAAGTCCTCCCCAGGAATGCGGGGTCCCCCTTCGTCCCTGGCATGTCCCCTCCGTGTCCCTGCTGTCCCTGCAGCACCACATGCAGTGTCCAGCCCCAGGACCTGCCGTCCCTGCCGGGGTTTTCCAGCACCGCCAGCCAGGGCTGTGACAGCCACGTGAACGCTAATGAGGCTGGAAGGAGAGGGAGTCACTAAGGAAACCAAAGAGGATGGAAAGAAAGTTGCTTGATAAGAGAGCTAAACCCATTGCAAATGGAGAAGGTGCAGCCCCTTGGCCTTGGGGAGCAGATTCATGCAAGGGAGGACATGGAGCCTTCTGCTCACCTCAGTTACTGGTACATTGGATCCTCCCTTCATTTAGACACAAACTTTGCAAATTAGATTGTCTGTGTTATATATGACACAAATTCTTGCCCTTCCTGGCACCTCTGCCTCAGTCCATGGCTGCTTCAGGTCAATGCCCCTGGCTATGCAAGAATTGTAGTGCCAAACCCCAAGAAGATGGAAAGGGAGGACAGTTTGTGCAATCCTGGCACTATTTGTTGTCACCCTTGTTGTCAG
This sequence comes from Streptopelia decaocto, assembly GCF_964273445.1. Taxonomy (NCBI): domain Eukaryota; kingdom Metazoa; phylum Chordata; class Aves; order Columbiformes; family Columbidae; genus Streptopelia; species Streptopelia decaocto. Next base: position 6,752,735 of record NC_138668.1, on the reverse strand, counting down.
CAAGCCTGCAATAATTTATATCCTTGGCAGGCTCCTTTTGACCAGAGATAGAAACCAGGTTATCAAGAAAAAGGGAAAATACTGCTTGTTTTGACTAGAGGGAGGTTAATGACAGAGGGACAAGAGTTTATTGGCAAAGAGACTTTACTGTGCAAGCAGGTGAAAGTCTTATTTGTTCAACATTTTCTGGGGAACTTTTAAGAGCTGGGTTTAGTGGCCATGGTCAGCTGAAGATTTATGCGTGTGGAGGCACCCACAGTAGATGATAACGATGCTGGAGAAGCTGTTCCAGCCCTCAGCTGAAAGGCTGCCCTTTAAAGCATCTCAGCATTTGGATTTAGATGACATATAGTCATGGCACCACAGAAGCCATTACTGTCCATCAGGTAAATAATAAACATGTGATATAAATTTCTTGGACTTACCTAGGCTTGCATGAGCTATTGCAAATAGTGAAAAAAACCCCAACAAATCAAAGCAAGAAAGGGCAAAGGACAATGTCGAGAAGGGAACAGCTGCTCTGCAGGAACAGGGTCCGAGGGAGCTTCCCTTGCAGCAAACCACGGTGAAGTCTGGGTGTTTATCCTGACGCAGATTTGGGCTTGAGAAAAAGGGTGAAAAGCAAAGCTGTGTGGGGCAGGCAGGGCCCAGCCAGCATCTCCCTCCCTTTGTGCTGGCAGCAGGCGGGTGGCCGCTGGGTTTCCATCCATTACAGCACCAATACAGTGACTAGAAACATCTCAGGAGGCAGGAGGAACGTCAGCTCATGGTGATCAGTGAGGGAAAGCCTCCAGCTTTCCAGCCATCTCCAGCTCCCATAGCCACAGCTGGATCCCTCCGCACCCCTTGGGGCTGCACCCCCCATGCTGCATTCCCTGCGATGCAGAGTCAGTCCCCTTTGCTCCCGGGGAGCTGCGAGTGACCCATGGTGACAGTCACCATTGTATGTGACACTGAAACACAGGTGCTGACCTCAGCAGTCACATTTGCTGTCCTGCCATCACTGGGTCTTTGCTTTGTCCATCCAGCGGGATCGCTCCAAGGGCAATACCCGAATTACCTGAAGTCTTTTACTCCGGCCAGATGAGCCTACAAGGTAGTGATGATTTTGTGCTATTTACAGTGATCACATGATAATCTAAAACCACATACAACCACTGCAGGATAAATATAGAGCCGTTCCTGTGCACAGCAGCACCCTTGATCAGGCTGCTCAGAAACAAGTGGGGGACTGGGTTCGTTTGTGTGATGTGGGTCCGCTGGGACTTGGCAAACAGGGAGCGGGTGCATCCACACGTGGCCTCCGTCACCACCTGGGATGTCCTGCCTGCAATGGAGGTGACGACGGGCACTGGCACAGGGACAGCACGGCTGGTGTCGGGAGCGGCGCTGGGCAAGGTGCTGTGAGCCACGCAAGGACGAGGGGCTGTCATTCTGTTTATCAAAGCCTGGCGGAAAGAAAACAAGGTAATGGGACATTTGCTCGTTTAATTCCTTGAATTTGAACAAATCTTTTTAATCTTCCTCCCTGAAGGACTGGAAAGGTCAGGAAATAGGCAGAATGTGCACTTTCAGGTATTGAAATTAAACTTGTTAAGAAATCCATATTGATTTGCACTTCTTTGAAAAATATTGAAGCCTCCAGATTTAGCCTGGGTATTGATTTTCTCTTCCAGGGGAAAGACGTCGGCACGAAAGAAAGATATTACACGTGGCAGTAAACACATTCAATCACCGCCTGCCCGATCTCCTGCCATAAACAACCTGCCCCGTGTTGCCTGGGAGGCTGCAGACCGGTCCCAGCACTGCGGCACGGGGACACTCGGGCAGTACTACAGCCACCCAGGGACACAGAGCTGCCAGCCCTGGTGACAGTGAACCCTGCCGCTCTCTCCATCTCCCCAAACTGGCATTTGATGCTTTTCCCAGCTCAGCCACATGCCATTGTGGAACAATTTGATGACGAGCACCACGGTCCCAGCCGTGTGTTGCCCAGTCCCTGGCGGCCTCCATGTGGGACTGGTGCTCTCTGTGGCTTCCTGAGGAGGGGACATGGAGAGGGACGGACCCAGACAAGTTGGATGGGTTGGAACCCAAGGGCAAGAGCAAGGGCAGTGGCTGGAGTTATGGTGCCTGGGAAACAAACAGCTTTGGGTCAGAAACGGAGCCTCAAGTCAGAGCAAACTGCTGACTTGGCACCCTGTGCCTGGTGGCACTTGTGGGGCACAGGGAGGTGACAGCCAGCACACATCCTGGGGCACCACCAGCTGCTTTCCAGTCACTTAGCGGGTAACTTGGTCAACTTCAGAAAATCAATCCTCTCTGTGAAACCAAGCAAACCCTTCCCCAGCCTCTTTCCTCACTGGCTCTCAGGCAACACTCCGACACCACAAATTGCGCTGAATGTGGCTTTAACGTCACCTGAAGGCACTGAGTGTCCCGTATGTGCACAGGACACAGCAGCATCGCAGCCCCTGACAAATGGTTAATGCAATTTGTTGCCACTATGGCAATAAATAGCTAGTGGCGGCAATATTGATAACAATAACAATGCTTTCAGTCATACTATCAACACTCACCATGCTGCAGGAGTTGTGGGGTTTGGTTTTAATTCAGAAATGCCCCTGTTCAGGTGCTTTGCCTCATCAAGACAAACAGCATTTCTTACCTGTGGCAGTCAGTGACTCAGCTGCAGCCTGCTTTCTGGAGACTTAATTCTGAAAAAAAATACATCTTTCCTTTAAGGCACGAAGTGCACGTGTATCAAATCTAGAGGGTGGCAATGCCTCTGCAGCTGGGCAGGGCGGTGATGCCCTGGCAAGACCAGCAGCCACACGTCAGGTAAGTTAAAATGCAGTTTATTCTGTATTTTACATTGCCAGTCCTTTCACTACTTTGTTTTGAAATATTTCCCTAAGATCAGAGTGCTACACGTCCTTGACTGTTTTTAATACATGCAATCAGCAACTATGGCAATTAAGAGGCCTAATTAGCATATGAATCGGTCTTCTCACAAAAACTCCCTTTGCAATAGTAGCAAATAAATGATAATGAACACAAAGACCCTGCACTGGTCTGCAGCCCCATGCAGCCGGGATGTGCCCAGGGGCCAACAGCCTTCCCGGGGGCTGGTTGAGGGGCTCTGGGGGGCATTTCACTCTAGCAGAGCTCCCACAGGGACCTGTCTGTTAATCCCAGGAATTAGGACATGCCCCACGACCGGCCATGCACAGCTTTGGGAAAGAGACCCAGGGCAAGGCTGCTCAGAGCAGCGCACACCAGGTGTTCCCCTTCCAGCAAATGAGAGCTCCACTGGTCCTTGATCACCTGTGTCCCCTAATGACTCCACCTAGATGGGACTCCATGGGCATCCACCTCTTCTGTCAGAAGGTTTAATACCATTTCCATTAAGTGGCACACCAAATTGTAAGACAGCAGCTTTGAAACCAACTCCATTGAAATGATCTCTGCTTGGGAGAGGACCGCTCAGCGTTCAAAGCCAAACCTCCATCTGCACACATACACCTTGGCATGGAAAGCCTGACCTCCTCCCTGCTGTTCCATGCCATCCCCTGGCTGTGGCACTGCACAGGCAGCTGGCGTGTCCCCACCAGGCAGCTCAGAGGGGACGGACACACAGGCACCTGGCAGGCAAATGCATAGCCAGGAAAGACGCACCCCAGGGGTTCCTGCAGCTGCACCCGAGCTCAGCGTTTCCCTGAGAGGGGTATCGCTGTGGCTGCCCTGGGATGTCCGGCTGCCCTGCAGAGGGGATGTCACCCCTCCACGGCACCTTTTGGGGGAAATGTCTTTCTGAGCCACTCTCCCTGGCAGTGCCTGGGGTCAGGGGGCTGCAGGTGCACCCACAACTCACCCCCAGCTTGTGGCACCCCACGGACCCTGCACTCCATGCATCCTTTACACCCCAAGCACCCTGCACCCCCCAGCTGCTGCTGCCCAGCCAAGCCCCCCACAGGAGAGCAGGGCAGCGGCTGGGGGGGCTGCTCCCCCTGACCCCCGCAGCCGGGGAGCCCCAGTCCTGGGCACCCCACGCAGCCGCAGAGAGGCTGAGGCTGCCGTGAATCACCCCTGGGACACGCAGCTCTCCTGCTGCCCGCAGCGGGGTCAGCGCGACCCATTCAGCCGAGTAACTTGCTTGCCAAATTGGATGATTTTATTGTTATTTTTCTCATCGATCTCCCAGCCATTATAGAATCATACACCATCTGCACGTAGCCCACGGCCCAGCCACCAACCCGGCTCCTCCTGCAGTACCACCAGGTCAAGCGTCGCCTCCTTGGTTGTGCCCAGACAGCAATTTGTGACTGTGTGTATATTAATTTTAGGGAATTAATTCATTTTCTTGCAATATTAGAGGTTAATTAAATGCTGGCTAATTGCTACCAGTCATTAGAGGAATTTTGCTCCTGAGTCCTTTCATGGCCTGAATGCACCAAAAGGAAGAAAAAAGGAAAGAAAGAAGGAAAGAAAGAAGCCCTTTCAAGACCACAGAAAATTGCGAAAGGATGTTTCTTCCAACCTGACATGACAAAATTGAATTCCAAGCTATTTAATGCATGCACGAAACGCCATAGAGAAACCCAGCCCGAGCACTCCATCCAGCATGACAGGGAAAGAGGTTTCGTAACATGAACACTCACTATGGCACCGACTCAGTGCTTCAAACTCCGGACTCCCAGGCAATTTCGCTTAAATGTAACTACCAGGTTAAGAGTTCTCACAGACAGGGCTATCGCCAGCATTTCCATGGGACATACAGCTAAGGTAACACTGCGATTATGAGCAACATTAACGATGGAGACCCCAGGAAGGACTGTCCCGGGTGGTGACAGGGCCCCGGTCAGTCTGCAGGGGCACACGGCCAGGGTGACAGCGCAGCCCCTGTCCCCTCCCCGCTGGGGACAGAGCGGGTCCTGGTCCCACCATGGGCGCAGTGGCCCAGCCAGTGGCATTTTGGGAGTGAAAAACCAGCCCCACAGGTAGGGGCACGGGGAGCCATCTGGGTTCGTCCTTAAAAACGGGGTTTCACGGGTGACAGCGTCACGAGGATGATGCCATGCAGCCTGATGAGACGCCCTGCCCGCCTCAGACCGGCGTGGTTCGTCTGTTGGCCGGGTTGTTGTGCAAAGACTCCTTGAACTCTTTGGGGATGGAGTTATGGACCTGTAAAAAACCGTGGTCCCGCTCCGAGTTGAGCAGCGTCCCCATGGTGACCTTGGAGGGATCCCTGGAGAGGGTGAACATGGAGATGTCGGTGGAGGGGATGGCGCTGAAGGCCTTGCTGACGGGTGACATGTCCCGGGAGCGGGGCTCGGTGGAGCGGGAGCTGGACCGCCGGCGGAAGCGGTACCGGTACGGGGGCAGGCGGGTGAAGGCTGACTTCTTCAGCAGCTCCGAGTGGGACTTGGCGCGGATCTGGCGGTGCTTCTCAATGTACATGTGCACGGCGATCACCCCCACCATCTCAGCGATGATGAAGGACAGGGCTCCGAAGTAGAAGGACCAGCCATAGGAGTAGCTCTTCTTGGAGTCGCTCTGCCCTGGGTCCCCCGCATTGGCCGAGATGTAGACGATGATCCCAATGATGTTGCTGAGACCTTTGGGAGAGGATGAGAGGGAGAGGCACTCGCTGGAGCAGTGGGAGAGGGACGGGGACAGCAGCATCCCCAGCCCTTCTCCTGCCCACCATGACCCACGGGAGGCCTGGCAGGCAGAAAGGGTGCCGGGGGTCTTGGCTGCATCCCCAGGTCCCAGCGGGCACCAGCCCCCATACCAAAACCCCTCACAGGCCTCTGCTGCTGTCCCCAGTACACAGCTATACTCACACGCACCCAGTATACAGGTACAGTCAGGTGTGTTGGAGCAGCGGGAGAAACAGCTGCTATTTTGTTTAGAAAATGGCCATTAAAGAGCTGGTTTTGCTTTGCAGAGCTGGTCACTGAGCAATGGGCAGCAGGAGCTCGGCTGCCGCTGGGGCTGTGGCCAGAGCAGATCCCACCCGCGGGGTACAGCGGGATCGTCAGCATGAACCCTGGGTTACCGCAGCCCAGCAGCTCAGGGAAGCAGGGAACGGCTCCATCTCTTTTCACTTTTGTTTGAGCCTGGAGGCTTTACTAGGGATTTGGGCAGTTTTTGCTCCGCTAGCAGTGCTGTGAGGCTGGGGAGCGGCTGATGTATTCCTGGATTTACTTAATGAATCAATTATGTTCTTTCTGTTGTTTTCTCATCTGCATCAGCAGCTCCTGCCAGCTGAAGGAGGGAGAGTAATTTGTCTCTTTGTGGGGAGAAGAAAAACACAAAATAGAGCAGTTCCTTAAGACAAAGACATTGTCATACGATAATCAGTGGAAGCGCTGGGAAATAGCGCACAGAGGAGCGGGTGATCCAGAGGAATGGCAGCTCAAGAGTGGTTTTCCTTGTCAGGCTGCGGCAGCCCCTCTGCCCGGTGCTGCCAGCCCAACGCCTGCCCTTGCCTGGGGGTGATGGGGGGCAGAGCCCCCCAGAACCTGCCCTGGGGATGGCTGATCCCCGTCCTGGATTGTGGCACCAGAGACTCTCGGGGCAGAGCTGGACGGGCACCTCAAGTGCACAGTCGCTACTCGCCAGAAACCTCTGCTGGTTTTTTCCGTGCCGTGAGGATTTTTCCCCCAGGATGCGACAGCTCATGAACCCCAGAAATCGACAGCCCTGCATGACCTACAACCCGGCTCTGTCTCCTCGTGTCCTCCCGTGGTTCCACCCCCTGAGAGCCGCCCCTCTCCCACCTGCTGGGCAGCTCCTACCTGCAGAGACGAAGAAGATGCCGGCACTGAGGATGACGTTGTGTTTGCTCTTGTAGAACTCGCTGGCCGCCACGCACAGGCCTCCAAAGAACAGCAGACCCACACTGAGGATGGGGAAAATGCTGGACGCTCTCACTGCACCTGTGGGACAGGGAACAGGACAGGGTCGGTCCCCTGCATCGCTCCTGCAGCGGGGACTGCCGGCACCTCCCGCACCAGCACCCAGAAAGAATTCCTGCAATGCCATGAGGGATGGGGACACCCAGCACCAGCTCTGGAGAGCTACACAAAGAAGGGTCTTTTCTACTTGGCCTGCCAGAAGTTCAGCTTCCCAAATGACAGTAGAGTAATTAATGCAGCAAATCACTGCCTGCCGCACTGAAAATACACTGTGCCTTGGTTTGGGCTCTCATCCCTCTATCAGGGCCTTTATTAGAATCACAGAAATACAGAGAAGCCCCATTAAAATGCCATTCTGGGGGCTTTAAAATAGACTTTTTATTTTAAATGTGGGAGGGGGTGGGAGAAGAACTTAAACGCTCATCTACTAAAACTGCAAACCAACTCCATTAAACACGTTCCCCTCGTAGATGGGTGAGCGGAGCTGATGGCTCCCTGCGGGGTTAGAAAACATCTGGCTGAGCAGCAGCTGCATCCCGCAGGAGCTGCCACCCGGGTCAGGGCTCAGCACAGGGTGATGGGTGCCAGGGGGTCACTTCACCCCTGGGGATTCCTCCCAGCCCCAGCAGCTCAGAGCCAGAGATGCCAATGCCTCCGAGGTTGCTGCTGCCTTACGTTCTGACTTGTCTGGCAATCTGGGTGTTCAGACGAACCTTTAGCTGTGCAAGCTGTGCGCCTGCCACACACGTGCTGCTCTGCATGTCGGGGGAGCAGCGTTCGTGTCCAGCTTCTGTTATGCACATGTCTGCAGAGCCTCGGGGAACAGGGAGCCCAGCACGGACACGGCACCCCTGTGGCGACACACCAGGGGCCCGCAGGGTCCCTGTCCCCAGCAGCCCTTGCACCCCAACAAGCTCTGGCTGCGCAGCAGCTGCTGGGACTGGCCACAGGGACAAGTGCCAGACAAATGTGCCATTAGCACTGCCACTGCAGCGTGACATAGCCACGCTCAGCTAACCCAGAGGGTCACCGCTGCTGTGCACCAGCCTTCCACCAGCAGTGGGGGACCTGCTGGGTGAAGCTCCAGGTGCTGAGGGATGGAGGGGGTGCTAGAGCAGTGTGGGGTCCCCGGGGAGCACACGTGGCTGTGACGCACACAGAAAGCAGACTCACGGAGCAGGTATTCAGCCGTGTCTTGCTCGTAATCCGCATCCTCGGGGAAGTGGTCGATTTTCTTGCACACCCCTCGGAAGGTTCCTGCAGACACACAAGCCAAGAAACCCTCATACCCCTCTGCACTGCTGGACGTGCCACATGGGGCCAGCAAGGCAGCAGCCCTGGAGCCACTGGGGCAGCGCTCAGCACCGGGCTGCCAGTGACCCCAAACACCGCCCTTGGGCCCCGGGGACACTTTGGTCCCCAGCTGCTCCTACAGCAGCGGAGACCAGAGCAGCCCCACTGCGGTGGCACCAGCACTGCCGCCTGGAAGCACTGGGGAAGGAGGCAGATGCTTTGGCATCTGCTGGCCTCCCACTTTGCATTTGGGGAAAAAAAAAAGGCTTTTTCTGTGGCTTTTTTTCCTTCCTGCCTCTGAAGCCAAACAAATGCATTTTGCCTTTAAACACCTGCCTGTTTGCTTCGGCTTTCTCCCCACTGCACTATCGGTCTCAGCTCTCTCCTGTGCCAGAGCCGTGTAATTGAGCACAAGGAGAAAAAGCCAAGGCCAGATCAGGCTCGGGCAGGAGAGCCCTGTGGCTCAGAGGTGTTTGTGGGACAGCCTGGGAAGGGACTGGCTGTGAATGGGCTCTTGCCTCTTCTGCTCATCCATCCACCAGCCCCAGCAGTCTGGTGCACGTGCTACTGATGGGCAGACAGAGAGAAGCTAAAGGCATTAAATAACAATAAAAATATCTCGGCTGTGCCCAGCGATTTGTTGTGATGGATGCAGCCCATCGCCTCCTGCGGACACTGCGAGCCGGCTCCTCAAGCAGCTCAGTTGGACACCGAGCACGGCACTTGAGACCTGCTGGGGACTCAGAGCCCAGCTCGTGTCATGGTGCTGGAGGGAACACGGCTCCTCAGGGCCGGGGCAGCAGCAGCCACTTCCATCCACAGCAGGGGTGTAGGAGTGGTTACATTTATACAGTTCTACAATCACATTCAGCCCTTTGAAGGCAACCGTGAGGCTGATGGTGAAAATGAGTTTGACACCCCTCATCTACAGGATCCACAGAACCGTCTTCTCCAGAGCAAGCAGCAAAAGATGATGCTCAAGTGTGCATGATGCTTCCCCTGTGGTGCCAACAAACGCTTGATGTTATAAATGGGGAAACTGAGGCACGGAGCATGACTTCTGTGGAGTGGCAAGGGGCAGGGAGAGGTGGGAGGAATTCCTGCAGCCTCCACACAACACCAGTGCTGGAGCACATGGTCAGGTCACACCGGCTCTGTCCCGTCTCCCATGGGACCAGAAGGGACGTGCCAGCAGAGGACAGGGCTCCAGGAGAATCCAGCCCATCCGGTGGCACGCTGCCAGGCTCTGCTCTGCGATGGGATGGGGGGCTGAGCGTCATGACAGGCATCAATTAGACCCTGGAGATGAAGCTCTGGAGGTGGGGAGCTGTCATCCAAGCAGGAGACACGGCATCTGAGGGGGAACCACTTGCTCCCGTTGCTTTGGGAACTGTGGGCGAAGGGGAAGCTGGAAACCGGTGCCATGAATGGGGCTGGGGAGGCACCGGGCATGAGGAGCATGGCAGCTGTACAGCACAGCCCCATCCTCCTTCTCCTCTCAGCCTTCTACCCATCTTCTCTGAGCTCCTCCCTGTACCCACCAGCAGGGCTCAGCCTCACATCCCCCAGAGCTGTCCCCCACATTTGTCCCTTTAGCTCTCCAGCCATCAGGCACAATGTGCCAGAGTGGGATCGTGCCAACCCACAGCACCCTAAAACAGCCCAAAACACCCTGCCAGAGCCAGACGGACACGCAGAGCCAGTGTGCGCCTGGACACACCTGGTCCCCCACCCCGTGACAGCCCTGAGGTTTCTGGTTCCAGCTGGTCTCTAAACACCTCAGTCCTTGCTCTGCCTCAGAGCCCCAAACCCCGACCTGCTCTGCTGGGACAGATTCGCCCCCTTCGAGTGGCTGCAAAACTCCTGCTGGCCAGGGATGCCTGCGCAGTGTGAGGGACTTTGCAAGAGCTTCTCCAGAGGCTCCAGCGCTGGAACATCTCCCTCCGCAGCAGCCGCCTGGGTAGGGTTGTGGGGCCAGTGTTCATCACTGATTAACGAGAGGAAACTTCTCCTTGGTGCCACGTGGGAAAGGAGTTTAGAGACAGTCAGCCCATCAGCACTGAGTGCAAATGAGAATATTAATTTCCTTGGGCTCGATCTCTTTGAAGTTCTCAGAGGCTCCTTGTGCTGCTGAGCCCCCACCAAACCCCACAGCTGGCACCTCCCTGCCCTGAGCAGAGCCCGGAGGCCTCGCTTCTGGTGCACACAATGTCTAAGGTAAATCTGTGAACACGAGGGATGAGGGAGAGCCTTAGAAAATGAAACACATGCAAGTGAAGGAGATGATGGAAGGTCAGATGCAAACACCTCCTGTTTGCAGGCTGGCAAGGGTGCAGGGCTCACCCGGGGTGCAAAGATGATACACCTGTCCATCCATCCCACTGCAGTAGCCAGGACCTGCACCTTGCAGGTGTGGTTTAGCAAAATCTATGCCCCCGCAAGGCGAAGGGACCCCCAGCCCAAGGGAGACAGGCAGCAGCGCGGGTACGGGGTTTGCAGGAGGAAGCAGCCCTGCCGCCTGCCTGTGCTGTCCGGCTCCACAGCATCTATTTCACACTCTGACATTTATTTTGGTTCCTTTACTCCCTCTGTTCATTAACCGATGCTCGTCACCATGGCAACACCCGAGTCATCTGACACACAACTTCCCAGCTCCAAACAAACACCACAACAAGGCTGAAATCGCAGGAAGCCCTCCCTGACCCCCAAAGTGTTCCCCGAGGATGGAGCCCTGCCCCTGGCGGTGCAGGTGCAGAGTGCTCGGGGCAGGAGGGGGATGCTCCTGGCCCTGGCTGGGGCTCATCTGCCCCTGGGCTGCTGGGCACACCCTGAGCCCCTGAGTCCTTGACCCCTGGGGTGACAGATGCAGCTCCAGGCTTTTCAGCTGGGCCCTGGTAAAGGCAGCATTACAGCATCATGGGCACCAAAAGCAGCATGTTTTGTCCAAGTCCTTAACCTCTGAGCCTCCTTCCCCTGCCCACGGTTCCACAGGGAGGACTCAAGGCAGAGGCTATGATTCCTAGCTCTGTGCCAGTTCTGACCCCTGCCAGAACCAAGGCCGTGGCTGCACAAGATGCTCCCAGGGCTCAGTCCCTGCCTAGCACTGGGGTGGCCACACACAGAAATCAGCAGGGGAGCACTGGCCAGTGTGGGACTCCCTGGGACCCCATCCTGGCTTGGGCACAGGCTCAGCCCTGCCAGCACCTCCAGGCAGCACCGCGTCCCTGGCAGCATCCAGCCGCGAGCCCTCTGCCGGGACCTGGCTCCCCAGCAGCTCCTGCTGTTCAGAGGGCTGGATGGGGGGCTGCTGCCGCCCCCACAGTCCCCCATCCCTTCATGCTGGGGTTGTGCTCCTCTCCCATCACAGGAGGAAGAGGAGAGCTCCTGCTGCCAGGGGCTGCTGGTTTTGGCACATCCCAGTCTGCTCGCGAGTGATTTCCCAGCTGCTATCCCTGCCTGCGACCCGGCTTCGCGCTGTGGGCGTGAGTCACCCACCGCGGGCTTAATTCAGCTGCTGCCGGGAGAGTGCCAGCAAAGGCAGCGTGCCGCTGCCGTTATTCGTTCCCTGCTCAGCTGCCTCAGTGGTAGATCTGGGTAATTTTCTCCCCCTATTAGTGTGAATCCCTATTAGCCAACTTAGCTCATGGCTGCGCTCCCCTGCCCAGAGCCTGCCGCGGTACAGGCGGCTCTGCACACAGCAGCTCTGCTCTGGGGCTCCTGGCTGGGGCGCGGGGCCATCCCTTCACCTTCCTCTGTAACAAGGAACCAGACCTGCCCATCCCCTTGTCCTGCCAGGTCCTGCTCAAGAACATGGGGGCACATCCAGCTCAACCCCCCCGACAAGCACACGCTGGGGTCCCCAGAAGCACGAACAGGCAGGGACAGTGCTTGCCCAACAGGCACTGGCAAGCAGACATGGAAACTACAGCTTGAAGCAGATGGACAAGTGCCAGCCACAAAGCCTGCAAGATAATACTCCATCACATTACACAGCCCCCCCATTTCAGTTTCCTCCCCTCTTCCCATGGGGGAACATCCTTGGTGCCCCCTGCCTAGGGGTGCCCGGGGCACCCTGCCCAAGGTGCCATCAGTCAGCTGCCACCTCCCTCCTCGTCCTTTGCAGCCAATGCAAACCCTTGGCCGGCAGCAAGCAGCGTCCATCCCCACTCTGCGCCAGCCTCGCTAGCTCCGCTTCCAGCTCTTCATTTAATGGTCCTGCTTTGATCCAGGGGCCACCCCTGGCAAGCAGCCGGCCCAGGGACAGCCAGAGCTTCCCCTCTCCGGTTGGCAAATCTTCCAGGGCATTTCCCACCTGTAAGCACCGTACGTGGTAATGGGAGTGCTGGCTGTGCAGGGTGTCCCTGCCCGGTAGCTCCAGACTCACAACAGCGAGCCCTGCCTTTTAGGTAACATCGGATTTAATTTGGAAGAGATGAACTCATATAACACATTTTGTATTTGCTGGTTTTGTAAAGGCATCCCTTCCTGCAGGGCTGTTTTCCTTCCCACGCTCTGAGTGATTCTTCGATCCCTCTGGTCCCCACCAGATCAGAGCATCCTGGAGCCGCACGTGAACTAAGGTGAGCATCGCCTGCCTCCCGCCCCGCGGCCCCGAGCAGGGCTGCCTTGCACAGTAACGCTTTGTTTTGGAGACGTCTCCTCGCTGCTGCGCTACTTTGTTTGTAGTTGGATGTACATACTCTCTGCACTGCATTTACTGGAGAATGCAAAGGCAATTAATTGATTTGATCTCAGGTCTTTTTCCTCTCAAAGCCTTTTTCCCCAGGGAGGGGGTTGTGAGGGAAGTACGATTCTCATGATGGTGGAAATATGGCCAAGAATATTGATCCTAACTCAGAGAGCCAGAAGACTAGAGAGGTCTAGTTATGGTTTTAAAACCTCATTACTCCTAATCCAGTGGAACAGTTTTCCAAGGACTATTCTGGTTGCTACTGATCAGTGTGTAAACTAAGACTCAGCCTTGGGAAGAAGAGCTAACACTATTATTAAATGCGAACAAAATTCCTCTCTCCCCTCGTGTGGGTTGGCTCAGCCAGGAGAAGTCCTGGGGCAAGCTCACCTTCCAGTCCTCAGCAACTCCTGGTGACTTCCAGTGAGTGATCTCCCAAGTTTTGGTTTACAGTAATGGCCTTCCTAAAGATACTTCGTCATGCCAAATCCATTCAGAGGAAGTGGTGGGGCCATTATGGTTTAAGTTTTCTGAAAATTAATATTTGCTGGAGAATCAGAGGTCCAAACTGAGCTGGCAAGTGCTGGTGTACGAGCCTGCGGCACATCCTCAGAGATGCTCAGGCTCTGCTCTCCCTTGAGTAACAAGAGCAAGACACGTAAATATCTCCAAGAAATTAAAACTTCAGGGCTCATCTTTTTTTACCTCCCACCCACCTCCCAGATGCTTGGAGAGATGGAAAGAAATTCATCCTCCCTCTTTCCCCAGCTCCATGAGATCCTGAGGCTCTTTGCACGAGGTCTCTGGTGTCAGACTGCAAAGCTCTGGGCTGTCAGGTCTGTGTTAGACCCAACCACTGCCCAGGGACCCGCAGCCACCACCCAGAGCGCAGCTCAGCCTGCGAGCAGCAGCTCTGTCCCATGTCCCCAGGAAGGGCTGCTGGGTCCCAGCCACTCCCCAGCATCTTGTTCACCTCCCACATCACAAACTCTTTGATACAGCCCAGTTCCAAAGACACCACAAGCACCTTGGAAGAGCTGCTTGAGCCAAGGATGCTGCTCAGCTCAGGAAAGTGTCTGCTCTCCTCCCACAGCAGGGAAACCTCGGATACCCAGGAGAGTGACCTGTCCTCGCCGTCAAATCGGTTTGTGACTCCTCAGACCATAAGCTGTCATCAGTTTACACATCCATTTGCTTAAACCCCACTGGAGAACAACTAAATTAAGGCAAAAACCTACATATTAGTTTGAAAGTCCTCCCAGCTCTGTGTTGCTCCCCAGCCAGCAGCTCTCTCCAGGCTGGGATGGATGCTCAGCTCCCCACCACTGGCCAGAGAGATGAATCCTCCTCCCCAGGAGCGAATCCTCCCCCGGCACATCCCCATTGCCCCAGCAGCCCCACGCCAGCTTCCCACCTGGGTACTGCTGGCATCTGGCTCCATCTCTACTTCACACTCTCTCCCCCTCTCTGCGGTGGTGGTTTGTGTCTGAGCAGAATCACCTACACAGATATGCCTTTTCTAAAGGATTTTTTTCCTGTGGAAAAAACCCAAGTCAAATGGAAGGAGTGCAACAGCAAGGAGGCGGCAGAGGTGGCTCTGCGGTAGCTGCTGGGTGCCGAGGCCACCACAGACACACATTTGCACCATGCACAGTGCAGACACACATTTGCACCGTGCACAGCCGTCCAAGAATGGAGCCCTGCGTGTCCCCAGAAGCCCAGTGTGTTAGGGGAGCAGCGCCCAGCTCGGCGCTGCCGTGACGGGCATCCCCACGGGGACACGGCGGGGTGGCCGTGGGCACAGCCCAGGCACTCGCACCCAGGGGTGGGCTGGGAGCTTCTGCCAGTTTTAGCTGCGAGGTGCCAGTGATCAGCATGTGTCACAGAGACTTTACTCCCTCAGCATCGCTACAAGGAAAAAAAAAAAAAGAAGAATCTACATTTTGACAATGACTCATCATCTCCCATTCTAGAATCTGTGGGGTTGTTGCAACCTACACAAGGCAGTTCAGAAAAGCAAAACAATTCTGAATAATAGAGGAGGAAAAAAAGTTTGGAAATGATGGGTAATTTCTAGCACTCTGCTTCAAGGGTTTAGCTTTGTTTTTCTCATTATAAAAGTAATCAGGTAATGCTCTGGAGCTGCCTCCCAGGGTGTCCCCCTGCACTCCTCTGGGTGTCCCCCTGCGCTCCTCTGGGTGTCCCCCTGCGCTCCCTCCCTCCATCCTTCCACGTGGCTGCAGCTCATGGCTGGGAAATGCCCCACCGCAATCCCAGGGATCCTGCTCTAATCCCTTTAATGAACGTTTTAGATTCACTTGGGTTCACTGATGAGTGTCTGGGAAGGGTTTGCCTCCCAGCATGGTCCTCTTGATCGGTCACAGGGGCACCAGCTCAGCCCTGGGAGGCTCCTGGATCACAAAGCCTTTGACCAGCAGGATGCGGGGAGAGCGGGTCTGTCCCCCCTGCCAGACACCCCTGCAGCAGCCAGGGATGTGTTTGAGAGCAAAGATTTTGTTATTGCTCTTTCTGCCTTCAGCAAGTTGCCCTTTATGAGCATTTCTGCCTGCCTTAAAACAACTCCTCATTTAACTTGTTGAAATTCATGCCCTTCTTTTTTTTCCTCTTATTTGGACACAACTTCCACACATCAAGTAATGTATTTTGCTCTCCTTTTCTCTTTCACTATAATGTCTTTTTGGCCTTCCCTGACACTGCGCCCCTAGCCTGGCTCCGGTGTGTCTGCAGCCACCGTGGCCCATCAGCCCACTCCGGTCACTGAACAACCTCACCGGATTAAACTAAGACCTGTGTCCCTGGCTGATCAGTGCCCAGAAGGGACCAGGTGGGAAAAACAAGGGTCGAGAGTGTAAAAACCTGGGATCCTCTGGTTAAACAAGTCGCCAGTAATTCAGACAGAGGTAATGCAGCAATCCGGGGTGCTCTGGTATCTGCTACAACCCCAGCTGTGCAGAGCCCAGATTGCCCAGGGACTGCTTAAGCACCTCTCTGTAATGAGGAGGAGAGAAAGCTGCATTATGATGGGAAGCTGGAGGTTTCACTTCACCAGTATTAAAATGTCCTCCGAATTTCTAAAAACCTATAAATGACAATTTCATAGCTCTGAAGCGTGGCATCTAGCACAGGGGAGTTCTATTTTAGACTCTGTGTTGACAGCTGAAGGGGAATGGATCACAGAATTAAAAACTAGTTGCTGCTCAAGTCCAAGCAATCATGACTTGATTACACTTCTTATGGGCAAACAGAGTAAGTCCGAGGCACTCCTATATATTCCTGGTGATTTGAAATGTCAATTCACAGAGCAAAAAACAATTATAAGCCAAATCAGTTAGGAGAATGGATTTAAACATAAAAGCATGACTATGAATAGCAAATGATTCAAGAGTGTTTTACCCCAAAACTCATAACCGAGACTGGAGTTTGCGTCAGTTTAAAAACTGCCTGGCTAATATGTAAACTGCTATAAAAATAAAAAGATGCCCAACAAAAAGAAGAAAGGAGATATTCATAACTCTGAATATAAATCAACAGCTAGAAATTGTAGAGCACTGATAAAGGACTCAAACAAACAGTAGAAAAACCATCAAAACATCTTTCTTGATGCATTAGGATGAACAACAACAACAGAAAGGAGCAATGCGATCGCCCGTTCCCAAACACAAGTGGCAGAAGTGTGAGTCACAGGCCTGAGAAATGTTAAATAACTGTTATTACAACCGCGACATTTCCTATTCAGCAGATTCACATCCCAGAGCTGAAAGAGACGCTCAAGGAGCCAACTGAGCAATTAACAGTGATGCCTAATGCCTGGCTGGGGTGCTCCCGAGAAGGGAGGATGGAAATGCTCTGTGTGGCTGCCCACGTCTACACCGGTGGGACTGGGAACAAGGGGACAGGCCGTGGATGCGGAGCAACAAGGTCACCAGTCACCATATCAGCTCTAGTGCAGCTGGCAGGAGTGTCGGTGATGGGGACTTGGGGGTGATGATGAGTGTGGTGGCCAGATGAGCCGACCCAGTGCTCGGATGCACAGCAGCCTGGCTAACAGCTTCCGAGTTTTATTCCCTATTTCAAGGTGAAGCAACTGCTCAAATTTGTGACTAATAGCACGGTCTGTTTTTCAGCGAGGATTTTAATAAAAGCAGGGAGGGTTCGCAGAGGCTGAAGGTGCGAAGGGGTGCAAGCAAACCCCTCCTTGCTCTCCGCACAGCCCCGTCTCAGCCCAGCACTGCAGATGTCGAATTGCATTCAGGGCTGTGAAAAGCAAAGCATTTTCCAAAGGAGCCCCACAGTGCAGAATATCAAGGCTAAAAATATGCAAATCACCATGGAAAGCACTGTCAGAGCTTCAGCAAGACTAGCAAGTTGCCAAAAGGCAATTTCGAATATCCGAGCTCGCTGTACGAGGCACTAAAAAGGTCACTATTTCTGAAATAAGGATCTTTACAAATAAACACATTTGCTGAGGACTCAGTGAGTCATGCTGGAGCGGAGCACAGAGCATTTCCAACCTAATGCTTTTGACAGGCCACGAGCAGGGCGATCTTTTCATGTTTACAGTTCATCAATACTTTTTACAGCTGCACAGTCAATCTTTAAAGCACATTTAGCCTGGGAGGAGGCTCAGCAGGTTGTTTTCCTTGCAAAACTGATATTAAATTTAATTTTTTCTTTCTCTTTTATAGCACTGATTTGAAGGTGTTGAACTTCAAAAACGAGACTGCCACTCAAACACCTGCCTTTTTAAAATATATATATATATATATATATATACATATATATATATACTTCTGTCACATTTCCCTAACGATATAAATATTTGAAGTTTTCAGCTGCTGCACTAAAAGGGACTCAATCCATCAAAGTGTATTTATTTCAGGGGATTCAGTGGGCATCGTGCTGCCTGTTTGCTGGTGCGGGAGTGGGGGTGCTGCAGCCACCGGCTCCCACGTCCCTCTCCCGGCTGGACCAACCCTGCTGCGCTCAGCTAAGCCAGGGTCGAGGTCAGGTCTGCACCAGCCCTGCTGGGCTCAGCTAAGCCAGGGTCGAGGTCAGGTCTGCACCAGCCCTGCTGGGCTCAGCTAAGCCAGGGTCGAGGCCAGGTCTGCACCAGCCCTGCTGGGCTCAGCTAAGCCAGGGTCGAGGCCAGGTCTGCACCAGCCCTGCTGGGCTCAGCTAAGCCAGGGTCAAGGTCAGGTTTGCACCAGCCGTGCTGGGCTAAGCCAGGGTCAAGGTCAGGTCCACACCAGCCCTGCTGGGCTCAGCTAAGCCAGGTTCACGGTCAGGGCTGGGGCAGGTCCTGCCCGTGGGGTGAGCTCGCTGCCTGCTGCAGGCAGAGCTGCCCCCGCACCATCTGCAGGAGGGAACAGAGCCCCAGTGAGCTGCTTCCAACGGCCCAGATGGGGAGAAGTGATATTCAGGAGTAGCACCATAGTCTCACTCCCGGCTTTTTTTGGAGAACAAGAAGGGACAATCCCACAGACTGAGCGTTAAGAGAAGACTTTGCCAGTGAATGAGTGAGTGGCACCAACCTTCCCCCTCCAAGAAATACAAGCTGCCTGCCTGTGCCTCGGTGAGCTTTACAGAAATTCAGAGTGATTTCCATGGCCCAGCACTCACCCTGCTCTGCTGCCGTCAGGGGCTTTGCCGTGGGGGGGCTTTGCCCTCAGAGCTCCCTGAGGAGCAGGCAGCGTGTCCCTGCCCGCGGCAGCAGTGAGGGCAGAGACAGGAGGATGGTGTGTCCTGCCCATCACCCATCGCTTGGGGATTCCACAGCACCAACACATTGCAACCAGCTTCCCTGCCCCTGGGAACTCTCTGCTCAAGGCTGTCCCTTCTCTGCACTGGGACACCTCGGGGCAGGAACAGGACACGCTGCTGTGATAAACCCGCTTCCCATAGCTCAGAGCAGGGTGATCTCCCCGAGCTGCTCACACCATTGCCTTGGCCATAAACCAGCAACACCTTCCCCCAGCTGCCCAAATCTGACTCAAAGCATAAGACACTTTGCATAGAATAACTCCAAGGCTTCGAAAAACCCCAGCTCTGTCCTTCCAGGAGGCAGCAGCAGCCAAATAGAGATTTGAAGGGCAAGAGAATTAAAACATAAACTATTCTGAGATGGATGGGAATGCAAAGAGCTTCACATCTCGTGCCAGTGCTTTCCATCTCCTTCGTATTCTGCATTAAATCACACAGAAGGGCCCATCCTGCAGCTGCTGAAGCAAAGTGACATTTTGCCATTGGCTTCAAGGCCAGTGGGGCTGTGTTCCGTGTCACAGCACGGATGGGTTGTGCCAACCAGAGGCACAGGAACCCCCTAGCATGGGGGAGCCCCCGGGATGTGCACTGCTCCACCAGCACAGCACCGCACCAGCTGCCCCCCCTGCCTCGGCACTGCCCTGGCTCTGCCGGCACCTACCTGGGGCTGCTCCCAGGAGTAATTACCCCATTTTCAGGCAGGCTCATCCCTCAGCGCTGCTCAGACCCTGCCACACGTCCCTGTGGGGAGTGCAGTGCCCTGGCAGCCCTTTCACTGGCTCTGTCCCAGCTGCACCCATAGCTGCTGCCAAATTAATGCTCACGGCACACACCTGCTGGCTCCTGGCCATGGGTTTGGCCAGCGGCACCGAGGGCAGGGCTGTGGGGACGGGCAGTCTGTGCAGCTGGGGACCAGCCCCCACGAGTGTTGGGTGACTGCTATCGCTCCCCATCCCTCACCCACTCCCACCTCCAGCAGCTCTCTGGGGCCAGGGGGCTTTCTGTGGGTCTCGTGCTCGTTATCTGCCCTTGGTGCTCAGTGTGTGGTCCCTGGCCTCACCCTGCCTCACCAACTGCCAGGACGGAGCTTTCACCCTCCGAGGGCTCTCTGCTCAGCCACGGCAGCACGGGAGCAGCTCAGACACTCCTCTGGCTCCCACACTGAGCCAGGGCAGGTGATGCTGTCCCCATTTCACAGATGGGTAGCGGAGGACTGGAGAGATGCAGATCACAAGCATCTGTTCATTTTGGGTGCTCAGCTGGAGCTGTGCAGAGCTGGGGATTTCACAGCCCTAGAACAGGCTCTGCGCGGGAGGTGCTGGCACTGCCGGAGGGGCTCATCACAGCGAAACGCAGAGCCCCAGGAACAAAGCCTCTGGATGCCAATGGGACGTTCTGCTTCTCCTGTTTTCTGGAAGACTTCTCCTCATCCTGAGGGAGAGATCTGTCCAAATTGACAATGCAAATAATTTCTAAATGAGTGATTGAGCTTGCACACCCTGAAAAGCCCTTGCTTAAGACACAAGGCTGCTTTGGAGATCCATGGTGAGCGGCACAGACACAATACCCGACATATGCGCGGAAAAACTGCCGTTTTATATACGCTGCACCTGTACTGAACTGCAGGTGATGGAGACCAGCTTACAGGCACCAAACGCATGTGACAGCCATGGCCACCACCTGTTTGAATGGGCAGAGAGGGACACTCTGTTGCAGAGGTCCCACACCCCAGCACACTGTACCGCACTGTACTGTACCACACTGTACCACACCATGCTGCACTGTACCACACTGTACTGCACCACACTGTACCATACCACACCATACCACACTGCACCGCTTGCTCCCGGGCTGAGTGCTCGCTGCTGTGCGGGGCTCCGGCATGGAGATGCTGACACGTCTGTCTCTGTCTCTCACTTCAGCCCCAGCGAGGCAGAACAAACACGAAAGCCATAAACCCATACGGCACCGTCTGTAGGGATGCACAGATGCTCAGCCAAGGGCGGGGACCAGCCCTTCTCCTGCGGCTGGCTGGGGCAGTAGCAGTGGGATTTGGGGCAGGTTGGGGTAATGTGCAGAGTAGATATTGTTTTAAACTATTATTGTTATTATTTAAAATTATTGAAAACATGCATGCTACCTCCCCTGGGCCTCACTGGAGCACATTTTCATTGCTTGGTGACAGCAGCAGGAGACCCAGTTCCGGCATCTCTCCTAGCTGAGAAGTCTCACAGCCCAGGCTGCAGCTTTCCTGCTTCCTACCAAAGGTGTAATCACTCCTGTTCTTCTTTAGCGTTTCAGTTGGAGGAAAGGCCAAAGACTAATGTACGGAAAACACTTTCATCCTTGGCTGACGCGTGCTGAGGAATGACAAGAGATTCTCCTGGTGCGGAGAGAAGGAGCCTCAGGGCTGCGAGAGGCTCCCAGACCTGGCGGGGGGAGCGGGGGGTCCCGTTGGGGGCAACCCTGCTTTGCTGCCCCGCAGGGTCCCCGTGTCCCAGCCTGCTCTGTGGCAGCATCGCACTGCTCAGTGGCACCACCTGGCACAGCTGCTGCGCTGCGATAAGGTTTGCTCGGCTGAGCGAGGCTGTTGGGCTAATGGAGGGTTTGGCAGGGACGCTGTGCAGCCTGGCAGGAGCCACGGCCCTGGGATGGCAACGCCAGAGCTGCTGCAGGCGCCAGGGCAGGGAACGTCGCCGTGAGATTGCAGTCTGTCTCACCAAGTGTCAGTGACCCTTCCCGGCTGGGCATGCAGCCCCAGGGACAGGGTCAGGCAGGAGCCAGCCCAGAGGGAAGGCAGCCAGTGACTGTCACAGCCCCTTGCAATTGCTCATGCAACGATGTGGTGTGATGCAATGGATGATGCTGATGCATCAAAGCACTCTGACAGCTGCAAAAAAATAACGGTAATTGGTGTTTAACAGCCAGGCAAGCATCAGCCAGCCTGTCCCAAGGGGCTTCTGCTCCCTTGCCGGGAGGGAACCCAGCCCAGGCTCTCTGGGGGGAAATAGAGGTGCCATCCCAGAGTTTCCATCTCTAACAGAATCACTCCAAAGGACATGGGATGGTTTAAAGCACAGAGCATAACTGTGGCCTGAACTTTTCATTTAGAAGATGTTGTTAAACACCTGCTGCAAGGAGATGGTTAAAAGGTAATGCAAAACAAGGAAATTTTGGAAAGCATCCCCAGCTCCTCAGGGCTGAGCCACCAGCCCGTGACACATGTGGTGTTTTATGCCATGGGGTGTGTGGCAGCTCTGCCGGGGATGCAGCAGCCGGCTGCTCCTCCTAGAGCCACCACAGAGCTGTCACCATGCACCAGCCACTGAGGAGACACCAGTTGTCACCCCAGCACTGTCATTCTTATCACAGCAGGTGTCTTCTTAATCAAAGACATATCTCGAGATCCCCGCTGCTGCGGTTCCCCGAGCGACCACGGCTGACTGCAGCCCAAGCGGTGGGAGCGCAGAGCGAGCGGCAATGGACACGTTCCCAGGGTGCCTCACCCAGAGAAAAGCTACAGAGAGCCTCTGGTGCTGAGCCTGAAGTGTCGGCCAAAGCAAACCCACCAGGAACCCTTAGGAAGGCACATAAAACCACCCTCTCCACACCCAGCACTAACCCAAACAGAGTCAAACAATGGCTTCAGGGAGTCTGTTTCCAAATGTCATTTTAAAAATTCACGGGAGTTGTAGATGTTGTAGCACAGCTGCAGCTCTTTCCACCGGGTGAGTGAGGCAGCGGGTGGGCAGGAGCCCCCCTGGTTTCTCCAGCATGGGAGAAACCCCCCATGAGCGCAGCCCAGCTCGCTTGTCTGCCTGTGGGTGCCTCGGGTGACTCAGTGACCGGGTGGGCACCTTTCCCCTCAGAGCTCTTTGACTAACTCGCCCTCAGGACCCAGCAGCACCGATGTGTGTTAACGACAGTGGATCTATCGCATCTGCTGGTGCGTGGCCGTGAGTCAGCCAGAGACACTCATGGACAAGGGGAGACAGAGATTTAAACCCCCATCAAGACGAACCCCTCGAGCAGGCACTCAGAAACTCCCCTCTACATATGGGTTAACACATTTACATAATTTTAAGAGCAATTTTGGTTTTCCTGAAAAAGGAGGTTAATGTCTATTTATGAAGAGCACATCGTGTTCATTAAAAATCTATGTGAAATCCATACGAAAAGTAACCACCGAGATGGCAGAAGCACTGAGCAAGGTTAACACCATGGCTGTTTCGCCTCATCTCATCCCAGATACCACAGGCAACTGCAGAGCACCCCTGGTCTCCACACCTGGACCATTACTCTGAGACACAAAAGGTGACCAGTAGTGCTAAAGAGCCATGTGGTCCAGGGGGCTCTGCTGGTGGCAGGGAAGGGTCTGTACCGCATAGACCAGCAGAAATGATGCTGTGTGCCCTGCCAGGAGCCATACAAGAGGCAAACACTAATGAATCCACCAGGACACACACTGCAAAGGGCAAAACTCCTGCAGAGAGAAGGGCAGTGATTTACCAGAGGCCACATAACTCTTGGTAGAGGAGCCAAGCACCCCTCCCCACTCTCTGGCTGCTCCCCACAAACATCCCAGCCAGCACCCACCGCCCCAGGGACCGGGAGAGGAGGATCTGGCACCAATCTGTGGGATATCCTCCCCCAAACCACCGCCACGCTCCAGCCCCAGCGCTGGGGCTTGCAGCCTTCATTAGCCAGCCCTAATTATTTACAGCCGTAATGGAGATAGTGACCTTGCATGGGAAAAAAACCCACTTGAGCCTCATTCAAATTCAGACTTCCACCTCTGTTAAACAGTAGCAGCTCTGGAGATGACAGACTCTGCGCCACGCCTATGCAGCAATAAACCGCCTGTTTCTGAGCTGTTCACAGCATACATTCCACTCATCACGTGCTGCTCACAGGCAACATGGGAACCAGCTCTCCACACCACCTCAAAAGGTGGGATTTTTGTCCAGAAAAATGCTGCAGCAGCCCAGGAGGGCAAATCTGGCAGCCCCTGTTCGAAGTGGTGGTTCCTCAAAGCAGAACCGGTGGCCGGGAGCTGGAGCCCAGCTCCTCTCTGCCCAGGATTTTCACGGCTCTCAGCCATGTGCCACAAGAACACGGGTCTGGAGCAGACCAGGGTCCAGCCAGCCTGATTTCCATCTCTATCAGAGGATGGTAATTAACGCTTATTCAATGTGTCCTCCGCCAAGCCAAGGTTCGGAGATTTCCTAAGTCAGAGGTTGTGCCTGGGGCATCGCCAGTGACAGCCGACAGGACACTGCAGGCGTTTGTTCCATCCTGTTGTGGCCCCGGTGACACCACTGACGCCCGTGCCGGGCACGTGGCCTGTCCTGGTGGAGAAGCTCAGTGGGGAAGGGCTGTTAAACCTTTGGTGTGCTAATTGCATCAGGTATTCTCAAATGAGGAATGGGTCCCTCTTCGACTTCACTCATCGCTATCGTCCTCGATGCCTGCAGTCTCTGCTTTCCATCACACACGTTAACTTGACACTGCCCAGTTCTCACGTGATGAAGAGCAAATAACATTTCTCCCTCATCTTCCCAAAGCTCCCAGGCTGTCACATCCCTGTCCTGTCCCACCCATCACCTCCAGCCCACAGCCCTGGTCCCCATGCGTGGTCCCTCTCCTTGCCGTGGTGCCAGAGCTGGAGAACATCCTCAGGACAAAGCCACATGTGGTGGCATTGGATGGGGACCGTGCTGGAGCAGCTGGCTGCAGGGAGGCTGGTCAGGCTGTGGACGGGGAGCCTGGAGTCACAGCAGAGACACTGTCACTGTCACCAGTACTGGCAGCACTGCGGATCCAGACCAGGAGGGCCAGGGAGAAACGTTCAATTGCAAGATGCGTTGTTGATGAGAATCTATTACAGACACCAACCAGACAGAGGAACAGGATGAGCAGCTCCTTAAACACCCACCTAAAATGAGTGGCGAGAAAAAGTGCTCGATCATGGATGATTGCAATCTCAGGGACATTTGCTTGGCGCTTTTAAAAATTAAAGATAATAACTTTCTAACAGAAACAATATTGCTGTCACCTTGGGGAAATTCTCTGCATGGCCTCACTCAGGACTGAGAGGAGCTGGAAGCAGAAGAGCTGGTAGCTGCCCAGGGGCAGCTGCTTCCAGCCCAATTTAACGCCTTCGGTGCAAATCAGCTCAGCAGAGCCAAAAAGCACCATGGCCACAAACAGCTGGCGGAAATGTGGGTGCAGAAGCCCGACTATTACTCAGGAGCAAGGGCAGAGAGCTGCCTTGGGACCCCAAAGACCACTGAGAGGGGAACTGGAAACAGCAGTTAAAACAATTACAAATTAGGACTTTTGATATTGCATGTGGCTGATACGACAAGTTAATGGGATTAGTTCAAATAAATCTGCAACCAAAAGGCTTAAGCAAAACCAGGAGGAATTCTTTAGTCACATCAGAAGAAAGAACTTTACCACTGATGTAAATCACTATCAGATCATGACAGTGCAACTGTCAGTCATAAAGCAGAAGTGACACACAATTATTTATTCATCGGATACTTCTGTTCTGTGCGTGATGAGTAGGTTCCCGTATTCCGGGAGGAGTTGGGGAGGATGCTGAACAGCGACTATCCAGTGTAAACATGAAAGCAATTGGACTAGAGAACTTTCTCCCAAGAGCGTTCAGAGAATAGGCTGAGAAGTTTTCCGAAGATCTAAAATGGATTTTAATAAAACTTGACATTCTGTTGAATTGCTGGAAGACAGGAAAAACTGGTTTAATGTTTAATCAGTCTGTGCCAGGAGGATGGCAATGGACAGCGGTGGGAGCTGCGTCCCCAGCATTGCCTGTGGGTTGCTGGGGTGGGCAGTGGCTGGAGGAACCAGGGGATGAGATAAACGTCAAACACCCTTGCGGAAAATAGATTTATCAAACTTCATAAATTTTTCTTGATATGGTTACAAATTCAGTTGATAAAGGAAATCAGTAACAAAATACATTTAGAGTTCCACAGAGTATTTGATTTAGCTCTCCTGAAGAAGTAAAAGACCAGTATTATGCAGAATCAACAGCGCCTTATTAAAGGGGCTGGGAGGCAGATTGCAGAGATTGTACTTTGTCATCCAATGGGATATTTCTACATGAGGTTGCCTGTTACCAGAATAGTGTTCAGCTATAATAATATCTTTATCAAGACTACTGAAGAAAACATGAAATAATTGCAGGTAAAGGAGGCAAACAGCAGAGACTATCCCGATGTTCAAAGGAAGCCTGACGGGCTCATTTCTCTTCCCTGTGCACCAGGGACTGGCAGCTGCTTCGTCAGCCAAAGCCTCCGGCACTGACCATCGACCTCAGCCGCAGCAGGGGTTGCAGGTCAGGTGTAGAAACAGCAATATTAGGGTTTAATCTAGACAGGATCCCCTCAAAAAAGACCAAAACCCAAGCAGAGCTCTTTGGGTTGGGCAGGGATGAATTATCAGCCTGGCAAAGGCCGTGTTGATGCTGCTGGGGGGATGCTGGAGCGGGGCTGGAACAGGCCCAAGCAGGACAGCTCAGCTGAGCAAGGGCTCTGGTCCCCGTGTCCTTGCAGAGCCACAGGCAGACGTGTCCCCTGCAAACCCCCCATGCCTTCTACAAACCACCCCATGTCTTCTGCAAACAGTCCATGAGGCGGGCAGAGCAACGCTCATGGTCTTCCAGAAATGACAGAGCACTTTATTCCAATGAGGGAAATGAAGGAGGAAAGGAAAAGTACCACATTGCCTTAAAATATGGTATTTCAAGCAGTCTTGGCCAAATCCTCCTGCTCCTTCTGCCTGTTTCAGATCTGCATGATGCCATGGAGCTGGTCCCAATCTGTACCACGCAGCATGAGGACAAGGAGGCTCCCTGCGTTTAATGATGCTCAATTCAATTAAATTTGATGAAAAACAAAGTTCTTCTACTTTCCTAAAATGAACACAAGCCTAAGCAGCTATTTCTCAACTTCAGCTTTCTCCCTGAAGTGCCGCGCATTTCCCTGCCTTTTATATTTACAAGGAAGTCACAGAGGAAAACAACTGATCATAAGCAGCCACAGGGGAACACACTGGTCACGTTTGAGCGGGAAGTACAAGACAACACCTACTAAATAGTCACGTATTGTAAAAGTGATAATTAGAATTCAAATGCTGCAATTTAAAGCAGAGGCTACCCTGGCACAGCAGTCTGGGAACGCCTGCCTGGGCTCCAGATATTGAGCCAACGACTAATTTGTATTTTCCAGCGTGGGTGTCTCTACATAGGTCTGCAGCGGCTTCATTCAAGATTTATCCGCTCTCGCCTATGGGCTTTTGATGCTCACGTGGTGCAAGCGGCTCCCACGCAGGCGCTGAGCGTGTGTGACTGACATGGATTTAAAGAGCATCTGCGACGGAGCGTGTACCCAGCACTCACGTCGGGCATTTCAATAATCTGCCACGCACGCTCAGCCAGACAAGCAACTGGAGCTTCCCACTTAATTCCTCCGTCGTTACACACATTAGACCCCTGTTATCAGAAAGCTCAAAGCCGAGGCGCTTCCCGATGGGCAGAGAGCACTACTTGGTGCTAAAAGCATCTTCTGCACCACAGGAGAACCAGCCCTTTCAACTGACCACATTCATTCCTAGCACAGGATGACAGAGTGCAACCTCTCTGTTTTTCAAGCCAGATACAATGAGTGCACAGAAATGAGAGGCACAGTGGGGCCCTGCCAACAGGAATTAGACAGGACCTGCTGCACATCAAAGTTGGGGGTCTGGGGGCTCTGCACCCGGTGCTCTCCGGTGCAGGACATGCTGGCAGAGACACCAGCTGCAGCAGCAACCCACGATGCTCAGCTTGGTGGGCTCAGCCCCTGCTGCAGCACCATCCTCCCTCTGTGCAGAACATGCATGAGCTCTGCACGCTGCACAGCTCGGCTGGAGTATGTTTTCCTTTCCCAGCATTGCATCAGTTAACGGCCTGTGAGACACCAATGCAGTTCTCCAGCAGAATTCAGGAGGGTGATGAGCAGCCCTGCTGCACCACCCAACACCATGGCAGTCCCACGTGCCCACCCTGAGCCCTGGATGGGACCCTCCCTGCCTGGTGCTGCGTGTTCCCTGCAGTTCCCATTGCCCACCCGTGCTCTCTCCCGCACGCAAGGGATGATGGAGCCCATGCCCGGCACGAGGCCTCGACTGCCACAGGTACGGCTGAGCAGCACCAGCACAGCACTGTGCGGAGCTGTGAGAGCACCAGCCAGGGGGGAGAAGGTGCAGTGGGGAGTGATGAGCCCCACAGCGAGCACGTGCCCCACTGCTCCCAGCTCCGGGCTTGGGGCGAAGGGCTGTGATTCAGCTCTGAGCTCTGGCATGGCACTGTTAAACCCATTCCCGATTGTGCTGTGCCCAGGAGACCGGGGCCTCACCAGCTCCTTCCAAAGCAGTGATTTATCACAGTGAGGGGAAACATAAAACATTTGCTGGAAAAAAAAAAAAAAACAGCCAACAAAACCAAGAATTTTGGAAATTACTCATGCCTCCAGCGATCCCATCTTTCACAGCCCTGGCTCCTGCCTCTTTGGCTCCCTCAGCCCAAGAGGGGAGACAGATTATCTCAAATTATTTATTATGGAATTAGAGCATGATCCAAACCCTCTTTGAATCAATAAGAAAGCTCTGACCAACTTCACTGGGTTTAGGACCGAGCACCAGGAACAGATCGGGTATTTTTGCATCCGTGGCCATGACTCACCGAGAACTTTCCAATGTGGAGGGAGCAGCTTGGCCACCACAGCTTGCTTGCCCCCACCAGAGGCATTGCTCCCAGGCTGAGGGGAGCCTGCCACCCCTGGGGCCCTGCAGGACAAGGGGGCAGGTTCCCCCAAGTACACAGGACACCAACTACTACCACTAATTATGAAAGTTACAGCACAGTGTGATTCCATCAGCCATTTTTTGCTGCACAGGTCCCAGCACCTGGCTCCATTCAGGCTCACATTTAAGCACAGCTTGTTGTTGCTCATCTAAACCTCAACCAGTAGCTTTTGGTCAAAATTGCCCCCAAAGCACGGCCTGCGCTGCAGGAGGGCAGCGGCTGCAGTGGGCTCTCCAGCCAGGGACTGCTGTAGGAGCGAAGCAATGGAGAGAAGCAGTGAGGCCAGGCAGGCAGGAGCCCGGCATGGGCTGCAGCCCCCAAAGGATGGAGAGACAAGCTGCGGTGGGGCAGCAGCAGCACACCTTGCCTCGCTCTGCTCTTCAGAGGGGGTGGGCTGGCAATGGTGGCGGAGATCGGCTACAAAAATGCCAGGTGAGATGGGCTCCCCCCTGACAGGGACACAGTGCCTGCAGAGCCTGGGAGAGGGGGAGAGGCTGAGGGTTTTGCTCGCTGAGCGATTCACATGGAAACAGTCCCTGGGGCCGGGAGAGGGACCTGTGGCCTCCCAGCCTGAACTGCCGGCGGCAGACACGCACCGCGCTGCCGGGGCTGCGCAGCCGGGCCAGGGCACGGGGGGACCCCAGCGCCCGCTGCCCGGCTCCTCTCGCCCCGCGCAGGGTCCTACCTGCAGGAGCCACCCGCCAAGTTTCCCCTCGGCCGCGGCGGTACCGCCGCCAGCGCCGGCTCTGTTCCCGGGGAGCGGGGGCGGCAGCCGGGGCCCGGCCGGGAGGGATGCTCCGCTCGCCGGCCGCGGGGGCCGGGGCTCGCCGGGGGCCCGGCTGTGGGGTGGGGGGGTCCCGGGATGCCCCTGCTCTCCCCCGAACTTTTGGGCAGGGCCCCGCGCGGGGCCGGGGTGAGGGGGGGACGGCGGGGCTGTCCGGCCGGGCGGTCGGTACCTTCCAGGCAGCACGTCCTCCACAGCCCCGAGTGGGTCATCACCTCCTCGTTCTTGCGGCTCGTGTCGTTGTCGCTCGTGGACTTAGTCCTGCACACGCCGCGCGAGTAGAGCCAGTAGTCGGTGCCCACGGCGATGGTCATCAGGCTGAAGGCTGCGAAGGCTCCCACCGTGGTGATGAGCATCTGGACGCCTCTGTCACACATCCTCATGCTGCTTCATCCTACGGCGGCGGCTCGCAGGGGAAGGGCCGGCGCCGCCGCCCGCCGCCGCTTTCCGCGCTCGGCGCCTCATGCCCCCGCGGCCCGCGGCGAGCCGGGCCCCCGCGGTGGCGCCCGCCGAGCCCCCGGGCTCCCGGCCGGCATGGCCCGAGCGGCGGCACGGAGCGCAGAGCGGCTCCGCCGTGCGCCCGCGGCGGGAGCGCGGCGCCTCTCCCGGCGCCTCCCCCGCGCCGCCCGGCCAAGGCATCCGCGGGGGGCGGCGGGGGCGGGGGGCAGCGGAGGGCGGGCCGCGCGGGGCCGCGCCGCCGGGAAACCGCCCCCCGGCCGGCCGGCGGCGGGGACACCGCCCGGGGATGGGGACCGCGAAGGAGAGCCCACCCCGGGATGCCGGGACCGGGCGCGGAATGACCCGGGGGGAATCGGGTGAGGACGGGGACCGGGCGGGCGAGCCCACCCCCGGGTGCCGGCATCACCTCGGTGGTGCCGGGCAGACACCCGCCCCCAGCTCCCCGGTACGGAGCAGCTCGGCTCCCCGGCTCCTCCCGGCCTCGACCGGGAGCCCTGGAGCGCGGTCTGACCCGGTGCCCCGGTGCCGTAGCTGTTGCCCCGGCACTGCGCTCCCAGCACCGACACCGCCCCGGGCACCCGCAGCCCCCGGGGTGGGGGCACAGCACCTTCCGCCCCCCGACACGGAGCCCACCCGTGCCCAGCCCCCGGCACTGCCTGCCCCGAAAAGGGCAGTTCTGATCACCTGCCCGAGCGCCGTGACCGACCGAAGCACACGCAGGTGCGAACAGACGCTGTACCTCGGGGTGTTTTCCACATCACTCTCCTTAATTGTTCGCCACCAGTTAAAACCCTCACACTCTCCCTCTGCGCCTCTTTGCTGGCTCCTCATCTCTCTCAAACATCTTTGCAGACAGTTGGATGAGCTTATGACTCATGCGACCTTTCAAATAAGCCCCATAATATACTCACCTCTTAAATTAATAGTCTTTTAAGGGCTACGGGTGAGACGGGAAGGCATATGATTTACTTGATAGTGTGTACTTTCACAGCTCTCATTTGCATGCACTCACATGTAAATACTAGTTATTTACTCCCAAAATGCAACCAGAAAATTATGAAGGTTACAAAAAAACAGGTACTGAGAAATTAGGAAGTGTAGAAATTAAGTATCCTCCTCAAGCTTAAATCACCTTCTCTGTGCGTGCTCATTAGGCAGGGCATGCTCATTGCAATGTTTGTCCTGCAGCACCCTGCCCCTCGCAGGGCACCCGCTGTGCTGGCTGCTCAGCTGTGGGTCACCCTGCTTTGGTCCCCCGCGGTGGCACACGATGGTCACAGGTCACACCTTGGTGTCACAGGCTGGACACAAAGGTGAGTCCCATGCATGGCTGCACCCGGGTGTTTTTCCTGAGTGATCTGACGGGTACCATGAGGTGGGGGGAGACCTGGGTGCTGTTCCAGGACAGCTGGCTCAGCCGTGGCATTTTGGTCCCCTGTCCTGCCACCTCCAGCGCTCCCACCGCCTGTCACCCCGCTCCTGCACGCGTGGGGCTGATACCCTGCCCGGCCCCCACCCTGCGCAGAGGCAGGCGTCCCGGGGAGGAGGCAGCAAAGATATCTCACACCTACAGCGAAGGGGCTGCAAACTGCATTCAGAGTGGGGGATTTTGCAGCCTTAATTGTGTTATTTTAACATAGTGTGTGTAGGTGTGTGCAGAGTGCACATGTACCGTTTCCTAGGCTTTTAACAAAGCAAGCAGAGAATCAGAGTCCGTATTGGATCATGTTGGCCCTTGTAGGGGTTGGTGGTGGGAACATCCCTCACCAAGCCCTGTACCCCTCTTACTGCTTGTGGCATGGAGTAGCCAGGCCCAAGAGTGAGCCCAGAGCTTTGGCTTGAGCAGCCACGCCAGAGGACACACAGAGGGTCACTAGGATTTGAAGCCATCACAAATCTGGGGACCTTGCCACCCCACTCTGCAGCTCAGAGCCTGGAGGGCAGCGTGCTCCACTGGTCACAGCCCAGCAGCCTGTGCAGCCAGCATCAGCTCCTACCCTGTCACCCCATGCTGTTCATGGCCTTATCTGTCACCACCCACCCGCTCACCAACCTGGACCCTTCTGAGTTGGGCAAAGTAGAAACAAACAACAAAATCCAGCCCATATTGCAAAGATTTCACTACTTGTGCAAGAAAAAAGCTGTCCTTGCAGGCAAAAATGCCCTAAACCAAGATCTGTTAGGCTTTGTCCTTCCAAATCCAGCGATGAAAGCTCTGCTGCATTTAAATTGGCAAAGTGACAGAAAGCAAGTAGTCAGAAATAATCCCTAGCTGGATTAGGTTTTTTCCTTGAAGGAAGAGAGACTCCGCTACAAGGCGAGTTTGGGCTATTAGCAATGCAGCAAGATGCTGAGCTCCAGCCTCGCCTGGTCTTCATTTCCCTGCTCCTGGGGGCTGCCGGGGAATAAGGACGCCAGAGCTTTGGCACATACGTTCATCCCTCCCCACTCCTACAAGGGGATTATTTATATCTGCACATGCTTCAGAAACGCTGGTTGCAATCTCCTAGCTCTAACAGGACTCCAGCGGTGGGGCTGGTGGGTCCCTATGTGATGTGAGTGAGCTCGGGCAGGGTGTCCCAGATGTGCCACCAGGCAGCAATGCCACACAAACCCCAGCCTCTACTGGAGTGTGTCTGCATGGGCTGGGTGAAGAAGGAGGGAGATTATCACTGGGATCCTGTGAGGCACTGGGACCACAGAAGTAATAAAAGAACAAATAGCAGGAGATTAAAAGGTATTTTGTAGTCTGAGTCCAGCCGGACCATGCTGAACCACCATAAAAGGTTTGCTGCTGCTCTGATCCACCACGATTTAATTGATTTGATTTAAATTCTTTGAAGAAGAAGTGGATAACAAATAATGAGGCAAACAGGATTGTAATGCAAATGAAAGAGATGAAAGATGGCTTCAGGGAGACAGCTCTTGAAGGTCAGAGCTGAACGCAAAGCTGCTTCTGGTCACTCATTCCAACATTAATGAGGCTGTGTTCCTCCTGAAGCCTTTGATGGATGGAGGGACAGCTCTCGCAGCAAACGCGGTGCTGATGTCTGGCCTTTATTCTCCTCGCTCCAAGCGAATCCTCCCCTTGCAGCGGTGAGGAGGATTTTACCTGGTGTGTTGTAGGGACTTGGGGTTTTGCTGCCCGTGTTACTCTGGGTAAACAGACTTCTTAATTGGGTTTTTCCAGATACTCTGATGAAGACTCTAACTTCAGAATTAATTAACTTCACCATCAAAAGCTGAGTCATTTGTCACAATGGTTTTGTCATTAGCTCCCATAATTAAGGAAAGTGTCACAAAACCAAATGTTTCACTTACACAAGCCAGGATAACTGGCATTCAGAAGTGTTTCCAACACACCAGGAACAGGCACGTCAGTGAAGCTGGGGAGGGCACGACCATCCACCCCGAACCCTGTGCCGGGGCCACCAGAGACCTTCCCAGCACACTGTGCAGAGCAGCCCGTCCACAGCCCGGGGGACAGCAGGGGACGCACCGGGACGGTCCAGCCAGGAGATGCTGGGGACACACAGTCAGTGCTGGGGCTGCTGAGCCCTGCACCTCTCCCACCCCCATACAAAGTGGCGCAGTCTCTGGTCACCCACAGCCATGCCAGCTGGGAAGATGGGAATATCTTCTTGCTGAAAGCCGTAGTCCTCTAAGGGAGGAGGAAATTCCCTTCCTAACATGCTCACTGGCTTTCACAAGGACGCTTCCTAAAAAAAGCAGATTTCCTCAATTGAGAAAAGTAGGCTCGCTCCGTGCAGCTCTCCATGCAAGTGAGCACAAAGCTGCGTAACAGTGTGCTCAGCAAGGAGAGCCTCGGGAGCACGGGCAGACGCTGGGGATTTCACACAGTCCTGTCCCTCCGGGGCTGCTGCTCCCCTGCCCTCACTGCCGTGGCGGCACGAGGCCATGCAAAGCACCTGCCGAGCATCTGCTCAGCGCCCAACACCCCGGCACCCACCTCCTCGGTGCCCAGCTCACCCCCTGCAGCCCTCTGTGAGCTCGGAGGAACAGAGAACCAGTGCTCAAGGGGTGGTGGGAAGAACAGCTGCAATAGTGTTATTAATAATTAATTCACCTTAATTAGCAATTAACTGAAGATGCAAACAGCCAACACCTTCCCTCCCCCTTGGTCTATGAGGTCTCTTCAGGCGCAGCTGCAGGTCTCCAGTCCCGGCCTGTGCTCAGGCAGGCTCATTTGCTGCTGTTCTCCAGCTGTGCAGATGTGCTTCTCTCACAGAAAAGCAGTGACATGTCAGTGTTTGCTGCTGCAGCAGGGCCCCTCGGTGACCAACAGCCAGAACCAGCCCCCCGGCACAGCCACCCCCAGCTCTCCCTCTACACCACCGGGGTCCCGCAGCAAAGGAAGTCAAGCTCTGGGGTTTTCTTTAAAATTATAGATTTTATTTTTTCATACATGCAGCAAATAGAATAAAGAGTATATGCCCATCTAAAAGGAGGTCTTTATGAGAATCCTTTGACAACACACAGCAGGTAGTCTAGGATGTAGAAAAGTCATCAAATACTTGCAGGTGAAATCAAATTCACAAACACAAACTGTTCAACAATAACTTTTTTTTTTTTTTTCTTGTTTTAATGCAACTTTGAAGGTGATCAGAAATAAACAGCTTGGATGACACTTCCATGCATGGAGCAAGATGCTTGTTGCTTCTTGTGCTGTTGCAGGCTCAGTGGCTCACCTGCGTCTGCAAAGGCAGAGAAGCTGCAGCACTTTGTTAGTATGAGTTAGTTCCACCCTCCAGCTGTAAGCCCCACCTGAACAGCTGCATCCTTGCACTCTGCACTAGAATCCACCACAGTTCTTTGTTTGTATTAGAGCTCCTGGGGTGAACAACCATCAGAGCCCAGCTGCTGCCCAGAGCCCTCGCTTGTTTTCCCATCTTTCAGACTACCTATGTGGGTTGGCCACTGTGAAGACTTGCATTTATTCATTAAAAGGATGAATAACTCCTTTGGTGATGGCTCTCTTGTCAAGAGAAGGCTGCTCGGATGTCCAGCTGGGGGACGTGAGCGCCGCAGCAGCAAGTCCCCCTTGCCATGGGGCTGTCCCCTGGCCTGTGGTGGCTGGGGACAGCGGTTTGGGCTGTGCAGCAGCAGTGACAGTCCTGGCACAGACACTGTGTGATGGCTGCATCCCAAAGAGCCACCTGCAGCTGCAGGACAGCAGAGCGGGAGCAGATGGGGCTTCCCAGTGTTTCCCACCTGCCCACCACCCCTAGCCCACAGCATAGCCCTGCAGATCACAGGACCAGGCAACTCCCCAGGCTGAGCCTAAGCAGCCAGCCCAGCTCCGGCCTGCTGTCCCACAGGTCCCTGCTCAGCCCCCGCTCTCCTCTGCTGTCCCGGTCCCATACAAGCTCTCCAGCAGCTCCCTCCCGCTCTCCACCTCCAGCTGGGCTGCACTTTACACCAGAAATGCAGAAAGCCTGGACAAACAGGCACGATCCTTTCCTCTTTGGCAAAATGTCCAAGTGAAAGCCCAGGGCATACCTGGAGAGCACCGGCAGCACTTGCAGCCCCAACATCCCCACAGACAGGAGTGGGAATCTGCTCCTGCACCAAGACACCCTGCCCTGTTTCCAAATGCCGGTGATGAGAAAGCAATCCTCAGCCAGTGGGCCAACACAAGCAGTTATTGCTTTGCCCCCAGGAGCCCCAGCCCTCCTGCCCTGTGTCTCCTTCACACCGTACCCAATGTCCCCTGCACACGGCATTGCCGCACAGCCCCGCTGGCTGCAGGAGCCAGTCAGGTTCTGCTGCCCAGAGCAGCCACCGAGCAGCAGCAAAGGGGCCACCACAGCCCCTGGGGGCGTGTCTGATCCATCTTGCCCATGGGGACACCACCTGAGGAGCCTGAACCCCACTTACCTGCAGCACTCAGGTGCAATCCAGCCTGGGAGAGAGTCGGGATTTGCCATCCTTGGTGGGTGGGTGACTGCATGTCCCGCCTCCTCCTCCTCAGTCCCTCCTCCTGCCTCACCTGGGCAGGTGCAGGGCTTGGGGTCCCATCCTGACCACACCACTGCCCCCCCCAGCCAGGCTACTCATTGTGGACACCAGCGTGGGGCAGCTAAACCCCCCAGGCCCCAGCGAGCACCCCGCACACCCCAAGGGATGCTTCTCTCTTCTGTAGCTGCAGGCTGAGCTGCCTCCTGTCCCCCAGGCACCTTTCTCCTGTCTCAACAGCTGCTCCTCACACTGTCCCCTTGTCCCCTGGGCACAGCAGTGGGTGCACTGCATGCTGGGAACACCCTTGGATTGTTTTACTGGGCTTTATCCACACATCAGAGCACCCGGGACTGACTAATGGGGCTCTCCTGGAACCTCTCAGCATCCTCCTGAAGCACTGCGCTTCCCCATCCTAGAGTGAAGATTAAATCACCAAATTACAGCAAACCGTGAGTCAACCACCATCACCCTGCCCTTCCTTGGAAGAGTTCATTCAAATCACAACATCTGTGCAGGGCCAGGCATGTCCCATTTTACATTTCTCCACGGAAGAAACAGGTCAACTGGAAATAAACCTTGAAATAAGAGTTTTGCAAGTAGCAGAATGGACAACGTCAGAAACGCTCAAGGTTTAAGTTCTGCAAGCAGGACCCAGGCTTTGCTAAGCTCTCCTTGGAGTGCGGATCTGCACCCTGCCCATCTCACGGATGCCACCGGAGCTGCCTGGTGCCACCAGCCACGGGCTGGCCTGGCTCCCCATGGCTCAGCACCACCTGCTCCATGCACAAGTGTCACCCAACACACACACAAGTCCCAAATGGAAAAGACGTGACTTCCCCCGGCAGCCCCTGCATGTCTCCACAGTCCCGGGGGCCCCTTGGCATGGGCGACCTCCCAACAGCGCCCGGGACAGCCCTGGGGAGCGGCTTCAGAGCCGAGATATGGAAATTACAAACATTCACTGCTGAATTAACGCTAATTCTGCAGCAGCAGGTTGGGAAGCCACGGAACGCGCATGCTCTGAGCACCAGCTGCGGCTGCAGAGGACGGCGAGACGTCTTCCCCTTCTCGTGCTGGGGTCACGAGAGCCCTCGGACACCAGCCCACGCTCCAGGCTCCAGCTGATGCAGAGCGTCTCATAAACCCTCTCCGCAATCTGGCACAATTTGCAGTTTTCTGGGGTTTGGTTTTGTTTCGTCCACCCCAGGGCAGCACCCCAGAGCACAGGCTCAGCTCACAGCCCTGTGCACAGGGCACTGCCTGCGGTTGGGAACGGGGAGGGGACATCAGCTGCAGCTTCTAGCAGCCTTTTTTCCTCACTGGATCATTAAAAGAATAAAACAATTTAAAAAGGTAGAGTTTGATGTCTATAAAAGGTCTACAAACCAGAATTTCCTTCATAGGATTCCTCATGATTCATAAAATTCCACCCCCATTTCCCCCATAGGCATGGCGGAATGTGTATTTACATTAGAACTGGTAGCGTTTCAGAAAATGTACTAATGTTATGGGCTTTTTTGCAAACCAACTAAACTGGTGTGTGATAAGGGAGGGGTAACAGCCAGCGACTCAGGGGATGCTCATGCTCAGGGCTCATCCCATTGCCTGCCCTGCCCTCCCGCACGGCACTGCTGCTGCTCGGCCTTACAAACAGCTGCTGGAATTGTCTCTTCCGATCCAGAGTTTTTGAAATGATGCAGAAGGTCCTGGATTGCTGAATAAACCCCCCAGGAATTTTGGCTGAAATCAGGTAGATCAAGCTGCCTGTAAAATTCATGGGTTTTGAGCCTTTAAGATAATAGCAGAGGGTGTAAAGTAGAAAAGTTACCATTATAAATAGCCCTCAGTACAGCCCTTTTGCAGCGGGCATATTTTCAGTTGGTAAATTGTAAACTGAGAATATCTACGTGTTTTGTTTTGGTAGAATATTAATATCCTTTACAGAGCTGTTAAATTTTGACAGTGTCTGTGAAAAAACAGGAGAAAGATTTATGAGAGCGCTGACAGAGTGTACCAAAACTGCAAACTGTTCCAGATGTTAAAAAAACATCAAATCCCATCTTTCACTTAGAAAAAGATTTGCTCTGATTTACAAGAACTGGCATGGAATTAGTTTGGAGTCGTAATGCTGAGTGTGGGAGAGGACGAGCGGGGGGCGCGGGCTGGCGGGAGGAGGCGGCTCAGCGAGCCGGGCTGACTGTATGTACAATGCATTAAAAATATATGTCTATAAGCAGACTTCTCCACACTGATCAAATGTACCCATGTCTTGAACAAAAGGCTCCTCTAAGACAAGCTCACAGTCATCGCAAGCTTCAGCACAACGGTTTAAAATATCAACCATGCGTAGCATTCAACAGAAACGGTTTGTGAGTAGCTAGGGTCACTGGAATCTCAGCATCTCATTTCAAAAATTACAAAGACTGTAGCAATTTGGTATATTTCTGTTTAAAAACTCTATTAGTCACCACCAACTATAGTTCCTAGAAGTATTACTGTTAACTCGAACCCCAGACACCTCCAGCTAGGGAAACCAAGCTAGCGAGTGACACAGACATGGAAAGGCCTCCTAAAACGAGCGGTCGGCGCGGATTGCGTGAGGGTGTGTGTCTGCATGGCGGGCCCCGGAAGACTGGTGTGTATGTACACGGCGAGCTGGAGAGGGGCTGCGAGGACGGGCGGCCCGCGCCGCCACTACACGTTAATGACAAACTCGGGGTTAGTGTAGGAGAATCCAGCAAACTCATTCTGGTCCAAGTTCATGATGAAGAGTTTGTCCGTGGGCGTGAGCTCCACCGGCTGCCGGGTGAACTCTTTGTCGAAGTTGGAAGTGTCTCGTTTGTCTTTCTGTTAAACGGAAAGCACAAGAGTTAAACACAGTCAAGGGGAGAGTGCGAGTGAGTGGTGGCAGCACCCAAAGGTGCGTGGGCAGGAGAGCTGTGCTGTCCCCAGGGAGCTCTGCTGTCCCCAGGCTCCATGCCCAGCACTCAGTATCTCCACACCAGTCTCTAAAGCTGCTGCCAATGAGGAACACGCACCCAGACAGGCAGCGGCAGCCCCTGTGCAACAGAAGCAACCCCATGCTGTGGGCAGGAACAGAGAAATGCCAGTTTAACATGCCTGGAACACACAACCAGATGGTAAAGGGATGTGATGAGAACACGAGTAGTTGGGGACAGCTGCAGGGCTCCCGGGCCGAGCATCCCTCCTGTCCTGGCTGCTGCAGGAGAGACAGAGCAGCTCCTCGACACACAGAACCAGCACTGCAAACAGAGATCCACAACAGGCAGCAGCAAGGAACCTGGAGGAAGCAACATGCCTCAAAACGTAAGTAAACATTCAATATGATTTCAAAATTTGCACAAAATAATCAGCTCTAAAAGCTCTTTTTGTTTTAAGCTTGATTTGTTAAAATTATGCTATAATGTGGTATTGACCGATGCAGTGGTTTATTGATTGGAGGATGTGATTTGCTCCAGGGTTGTATATAGAAAATATATAGTAGTTCAAAACCTCGAAGAATGAAGATGCCACATACACAACCTGTTATTTTAATTTCATAAGAAGAATAACTTTGCGGCTACATCCAACCCTCCAAAAAAAAGAAAAAAAAAAAGAAAATATACTTATTGTCTCAATGAGCACTGGTAACTGGCTATTGGCATTGTAGAGCCCATCAGGCGGTAACACTCGGGCTGCTTTTATAAATGCATGTGTATCAGAGATTGCCCAGTTAAGGTATATTCTGGCATGGGGCTGGGGTGCTCGGGGGGGACGGCTGGGAGACCTGCAGCACCGCCCGGGGCTGGACAAGCCTGACCCAACGCACTGCGCTCTCCACCGAGTTTCCTGGTGTTACTGCAGGCGCAGCCACCGACCTGCCCTGACCCCGTGCTGAAGGTGATTTCCACCTGCTGTGACACTGGTGGGACCCTGTCACAGTTCTGGTACTTTGTAGAAACCTGCAAAATGGTCTTTTTTTTTAGACTCTGCCTTTGAACCGAGCCCCCTGCAATGCTGCCTGTGCCTGTGCTCTGTTACAATGGGAGATTCCCACTCTGGTTCATTTTGTCAGCTTGTGCCTGTAGCCCCCCAAGGGGTGACTGCAGGGGTGCCACCATGCCCACCCCTGCCGCTCCATCACTGCTCAGACACGTGTCACAGGAGGGACCACGCGGGCCTGGTCTGTGCCCTGATGAAGCACCCAGTGGGCGATCTGTTGTGTCCTCACCGCATCGCCTGGTCCCACGAGCTGTTACCGTCCTCAGACACTGCAGCAGAGCCAGTGGCACTTTCACACCTCGAGCAGGTGCACAGCCAGTGTATGGCCAAGGTCCTCCCCGTCCTCATCCTGCCGGGCCAGCAGCACATCACACCCACAGCAGGACCCTGCGGCCACTCCGAGACCCCCTTGCTGCAGGTGCCATCTCCTTGGGACGGCTTCAGCCTTCGGGGGAGAGCAGAGGGGACAGAGAGCCAAGGGTGCCCGAGAGGAGACGAAGGTGGGAAGGAAAATGGAGCTCAAGGAACGAAGAGAGAAAGGCCAGGAGAAGAGCCAGGATGTGTCTGTGCCGTCAAGCCGGCTTTGGGCACAGAATTCAGGGCACCGGAGCCCCAACCTGCAGGTCCCAGCCTCTCCTGAGCAGGACCTGGGGCTCTGCTTTCAGACAAGGGACACTCAGGAGGTGGCCGAGTCCCTGCAGGGCTCCTGTCCCCAGCACAGTGAAGGAAGAGGAGGTAGATTTAGGGGCACAGAGAAGGAGTGGGAAGGGCAGACAAGGTGAAAGAGCCAACTTCAGCTGCAGGGTTCCGCCAGGCAAAGGGTGAAGCAGTTGAAATGCAAGTGCAAGCCCATCCAGATGGAAGGCAGCGTCCCCCCAGGAGAGAGGGGCTGGCGTGGAACAGATCGCTGCCCTTCACTGTGAAGAGGCTGTTTTGAGGTGGTTGCACGGGGGCTCTCTTGTGCAGCCCCAGCATGTGCAGAAGGAAGGAGCTGATGGTGGCACCACCTAAACCAATATGTGCCAAGACAACAACCATCCTACCCAGCCAGGAGCTGCTCCTTAGCAGGAATGCTGTGGGATGCTGCAAAGAGGAAGGAAAGGTCCACATGTGCCACTGGTGCAAGTTGTCCCGATGGTCCCCATCCCTTTAGAGCAGTTTCTGCTGATGGCACCAGAGAGAGTGACCGCTCAGCCTGGGAGCCCTCGGGTGAACAAAACCTCCTGCTGCTTCTCGGCAGCAGAAAGCTCTGGCAAAGGCTGGGATGTGCCTGGGAGGTGGCTCTGGCAGCCCACCCCCCCTGCACCGCAACCTCCAGCAGCTTCACCCCCCAGGACGCAGCAGCAGGAGGGCCCAGCCCTGGGCACAGCAAAGTGGGGTTTGCTGATTTCTTACCTTGAATTTTGTTTGAAATTGGTGGCAATTTGGCCTCTGTCAAAGATGATGAATAGCCTGGGAGCAAGCACGGAACAGCTACATGAATCTGGTAAACAGAGAGAGGGGAAGGTGGGGGAAATTCAAGGTTGAAAATGCCTCCAACAAAAAGCTGATTGACAAGGAGCATGGGAGGGACAGTGCGGCAAAGGCACCCTGGGCTCCTGCGTGTCCTGGGCAGTGTGTCCATGGGGCATTTGTGCTGGACTCAGCGATGGGAACCCCCCAAGTGCCAACACCTCCGAGCTCCTTCCCACGGCGAGTCCAGGGCTGCCCGGGCGGGGATGCCGGGAGCAGCCGCTGCTGGCGCTGCCGTGCGGTGCCTTCCAGCAGGATCCTGCAGCGTTCAGAACCGCAGCCATTCAGCAGACTGGATTTCCAAAGACAGAAGGGAAATTCTGCATGCGCTCAGGAGCAGGGCAGCTGACAGGAACCTGTAATCCCTCTTTAGCTGAAACTGCCAAATGCTTTTAACAACAGCTCCACCGAGAGCGCCCGGGCAGCGCGATGAGTCACCGACACACGGCGCTGCCTCCCGAGAGCTTCCCCTGCAGAGCCAGCGCGCCGAGGCGCATCCCGCAGTCCTCTCTGTTCACGGCAGTTCCAGAGATCCCCAAGCAGCAGCGCTCGGCTCGCCGCAGCAGAGGCATCCCCGGCGTCCTTCCTCCGAGGAACATCGCGGAGCAGCTTTCCCTGCCCGTGACTGAGTGGCAGGAGCAAGCAGGGACACGGGCTGCGCAGCACGA
This sequence comes from Streptopelia decaocto, assembly GCF_964273445.1. NCBI lineage: Eukaryota > Metazoa > Chordata > Aves > Columbiformes > Columbidae > Streptopelia > Streptopelia decaocto. Next base: position 6,710,773 of record NC_138668.1, on the reverse strand, counting down.
GCTGGTGCAGAGGACACGCAGGTAATTTCTCTCCACTTGGAAGATGCTTCCAGTGCATCAAGGTGCTTCCTGTGTGTTGTACCTCGGTTTGGGGACAAACACTGCAGAGGACAAATTGGCCACGGCTCTGCTGGTGGTGCAGGAGGCTGCACCGTGATGTGCGCTGCTGCCTGCGCTGCTGCCTGCGCTGCACTCCTGGGGACCCGCTGTGTCCCCAAGCCGGCATCCCCAAGTGGCCAGGGCACCTTCCAGTGGCATCTCTCAGCCCAGAACTGCAGAAACTCATTACTGCCAAACACGTGGGTTTCTTTGACGTTATTTCTCACTTTTTTATTTTATAATCAGTATTGGGGAAAAAAAAATGGCACATTACAACTTAAAGCAGATTGATACAGTGACAGCCCACGAACATCTGCAGAATAGTATAAAAGGAAGCTGCATGATATTGTTTCAAAAGAAATTAATCCTTCCTGAAACTTACTCTTTGATACCAGAAACAGAACTTAGGCCATTTAAATATCTAGTGGCATTTTTTAAAAGTAGGACTGTTAGTTGAAACACATTTCTTCACAAACTTCATATCCGAATTCACAATACTGTTCACAGTTAAATAGCATCCTGTCTGTGTTAATACCATTTTTTGACACATTTAAAGCACAGGTAACAAACTCAATCAATTGCTTTGGCATTTGAAAAAAAGAAAAAGTTTTGCTATGAGAACTGATGTTCTGGGGTATTTACTAGGGTGACCATGGATTCAAAAGCATCTGCATCAGCCCGTTCAAATTTCCCGTTTATGCTTATTTTGATTTAAAAAGTGCTACTGAAAAACTGCACAATGAGGAGAAATCTCTGCAAAGAGCAGCCCTGGCTCCCTGCAGTTTCTCACTGCAGACCCAGCACAGAGACCCGTTCCTGCGCAAGGCCACGGGCGTCCCGGGGGCTGTGGGGGCTCCCGCCAGCGGGACGGGGCTACAAAAGGGGCCAGAACCGGCATCTCAGTTCCCTGGAGCTGCTGCTCTGTTTGGGAGGAGCCGAGCGGCTTAGCCGGCAGCACTGCATGCCGGGTACGGGTTTGGTTAAAAACACTTACCACTGAGGCTGAGAAGGCTAAATATTAAAATTTCATTATTATATTAAAAGACTACAAAAAGGGAAGAGAATAAAAGCACATGCTGAAGAGATTTCTCCTAATTGTCATGGCCTCTCCACTTCACCTTTGTTAGCCAATGAAGTTTTCATTTTTTACAAGCAAAATGTCATAAAAGCACATTTGCAGTGCTCATTGCACACCCCCGACCATTCAGGTACACCCTGAGTCATGTGAAGACACTTCTGGCTTTGAAATATGGTCACTCTAGTAGCAGTACTAAAGAAAAACCATGAATGCAAGGTTTGCAATGGAAAATGTCACCACAACAGCAGCTGGGACTGGATGATAGAGATGCAGGAATGAGATCGACACAGCGACTTAGCTCTTGGCTTCACGTTTAAAAAACTCAGAGTTAAGAAAGGAAAATCCTTCAAATTCTGACTGGTCAATGTTCCTGATGACTTCCTGGTCGGGAGGTGTTAAGACGGGTGGATGGCGAGTGAAAAACCGGTCGAAGTTTTCAGCATTGCGTCCACACTATGAGAGGGGAAGAAAAGAACGTACATGGTGGGTGGAGAAAGCAGTGGGGGCTGCGGCTGCAGCCATGGCAGAAAAGAAAAAGGTGCAAAATACACATGAGGTTTGTCAGTCGCATGGCAATGTTATCTCACGGCACAGCCGGAGAATGCAAAACCCTCCGGCTGCGCCATGGTGAGGAATTGCAGAGGGATGAGATGGGAGTGCATTCCTTGCCGTGGATCCCTGCCTACCCACAGCGCTGGACGTTCTCTCGGGCTAAACCAGCACACGGCAGCTGCTTCTGAACGCCCCTGCGGCTTCCCCGGCTCAGCACCCCCCTTCGCGACAACACTGCTTCAGGTAGGGCAGGATGCTGAGAGCACTGGCCAGCTCTCCGCAGCCAGCAAAGCCAGACGAGAGAAGGAATCAAAAGCCCTGGAGCCTTGGCAACCACTGCCCTGGCTGGCACAGCACCGCAGGGCCGGGAAACACGGGGCCTGGGGAGCACCCGAGGGTGCCAGAGCCGCGCTGGGGCTTGGGCAGCACCCACCGCTCCGGGTGCCGTGGGCAGGATCGTGCTGGATGCGCTGACGGCTGCAGCAAGGAGGCTGGGACCGGGGAGACATGCCAAACGCCTAATTTAATTTTCTTAGCAATCAAAACAAGGGTCTTGTAACTTCCCGTGCTGCAAGTCATGATTTAATACAATAATAATAGCAATAGCTAATAACAGGTGGATACCGGGTCACTGCAACAGCTACAAATTGTGCTCAATTACTGCCTATCACGCGCATGTCACGTCCCTGTGAGCTGCCTGGAATGACTTTTCTCTAACGCTGGTGACCCCCCAGCAGAGCCCCACACAGCGATGCCCCCCCGGCTCTCCAGGGCGTAGTACCCAGCACCTCTCGCTCCCTCCGTTCTCTCCTTCCACCCCCCCACGGAGAACAGTGCTCCAAGTGCCGGGACAGTTTTTCCTGGCATTTAACTTCCATTTGTTAAGGAAACAGATTTACATTTTTAATAAACGGCAAACTAAATATAATAAAATATTAAAGACAATTGCATGTCAACTTCAACATTTCCCAGTTCCTTCTGCCACACAGGGTTGAGGGAAGACAATGTGAACATCTGTCAGTCTCCAACGCATGCTCCCTTTTCAGATCTTATATGTTCTTACAGCACCAAGTCAATCACACTTACTATCCCCAAGCCTCTAAACGAAGTTCAATGGGTAATGCTGGAGTCGATTTAACTGGAACTGCAGCCACACTGCCCGCCTGCCCCTCCAGTCTCCGAGCCCATCCTTCCACACCACTGTGCCTCTCCATTTTGTAAGGCCCTGTCTAAACCTACTGCACACTTCTAGTCTGGATTTGTCAAGCTCCTGCTCCCAAATGCATCTCCTGGCCGTGACCACAAGCTCAGCACCGTTTCTAACTCCAGACCACGCAATCAAGCGCAGCTTTAGAGTCTTGTAAAAGTATGTTTTAGATGTTTGACAAGTCAGCATCAACCAAATGACTTCCCAAAAGCCATCCTATTAACATCAAAATAGAAAATAAATTCCCCAAACTGGAAGCTGCCAGTTCCACGAAGCCTGGAAGTCAGGAAACAAAGAGCCAGGGGCTTTTGAGGCCACGTTGTCACCAGTCTCCCCCTCAGTGCTGAGATAAAACAAATCATGAGCAAGATTACTGGGAAAGTCTGCGGTGCTCAGGGTTATCAGTGCAGGAACACAGAGCAGAGCAGGGTTTACCTGCTAATAAGCCGCTCACTTGCAGATTCTATCAACTCCCAACACACAGTGAAAGCCTTACAGTGCTTTGAAAATATAGCTGTCATTGCCTATTAGCTTCACGAGATCTTGGTAGAGACAGGCAAGGCACTTCTTGCAAAACATCCAACAGCACCAACCTTTTTTGCTATAAAGAAATGTGCTGTCTTAAAAAAAGAAAAAGAAAAAAATCAAACGAGCAACGCCATCAGAAAGATTTAAAAACTAATCCTTATGAAATGCTTCTGGTTATTGAAATAGAAAGCACAAACACATTTTAATATGCATATTGGCGAGCAATAATTCTCACTATAATGTAATAAGGCAAGAACATGTGGATGGAAAATTTTAAAAGTTGCATCTATCCATAGTATTTCTTGCCCAGTTTTGTGAACTTTGCAGACTTTCTGTTCAGGTCCATAAGAACTTGGCCTGGCCAGCAAACCAAACAGCATGTCCTGCTCTTTGCGAGCTTTCCCACAGATGAAATAAATACTTTCAGGCTGGAAATCGTCTCTGGGTTTACAAAAGCTGCATCCAAGCCCATAGCCACGGTCTGAAGCTGTGACCGTGGACCTGGGCTGTCCTGCACAGGTTTCATTCCAGTGGCCAAGCCCCAGCGCTGCTGGAGTTTTGGACACAGGCTCTGGCAAAGTGCATGATAAGGGAGAGAAGGACCCACCACAGTCCCAGCTGCAAACACTTGTTATCTGCAGCTCCATCTTTAAAGCTTCTGAAATTAAGCTCCTCGTTAAAGGATGGGAAACATGCACTATGAATTTTACATTTATCAAAAGCTACGTTGTGAAAAATCCGCCTTATTTCAGTGCTATATTTATGTACAGGCATCACTCCATCCTGAATGGAGAAAGGGGGAGGGTGGGAATTTATCTTACATAAATCCCCAATGTGTCCCGTCTAATATTTATAGCCAACGCAGAATGACTTTTCTTCTGGCTGCAGAAATAAAACTGTCAGCTGAGAAGATAGCCTTCTTATTTTATCAGGTTCTAGCTTGATTTCAAATAGAGACAAAAGGCACAATAAAATATTTTCCATTGATCCCCGAGATGCAATCAAAGCCTGTAAAAGCCGAGGGTGGCTGTTCTGCCGATGGAGCCCTCGCCCCCACCACTGAGGAGAAGGAGTGGGCTGAACACACACTCCATTTCCCTGGTTTTCAGCCCAAAGCAGTGGCACAGCCACAATCCCAGCAGCCTTGCAGCATCCCTGGGGCAAGTGTGACCTTTCCAGGGCTGCTCCGGCTCAGAAACTGGGGTCCTCATCACCCCAGGGAGCATCGGGGCTCCCAGACACTCCTGGGAACAGATGCTGCCTGTTTGGGGGAGTTTGGGTCATATCATGAACCTGGGGCTGCCCTAAGGGCCCTTTTGACCTGGTCGGGGAATGGTGCTTTGTGTTCATCAGTGTCTGGTTAACGAGCCAGCCCCAGCGCAGGATGCTCCCCAGTGTTCACCCTTGCTCCAGGCAAAGGGTTTGCTGATGTAGGACCCTGGCGTCCACCTCTCCCACAAAGCCAAGTTTCTTCCCAATATACTGAAAATATTGGCTGAATAATCAGAGGGGAATCCCAGAGAAAGTCTTTACAGGAGCCTGAGGCTCCTAGAGCACATCTTGCCTCCATCACCAGAGGAGATGGTTAACCTTAATGCACTCGGCTGCCTCCCCACGGCTCCTGGCAACTGTTGGCCCCTCAATCCTCACAGCTTTTCTAATTAGAAAATTACTTACGCAAACATCTGAACTCACCTCATAAAGACTGAAACTAAAGCTACAAAAACACGTGTGCAGGGAAATCAGAGTTTTTACAAATCCAGGTCTAAAAATGGCATTTCTATATTAATTAATTCAAAGCAGTTAGAGAAAAATTAATTTACGCAATTAAAAATTATTAGATTAAAAGCAATTCTTTTTAAACCACTGTCCTGTTGTGAATAATCCTGTGCTCTGCTGTGTGATTTCAAAGCTTTCAAAATGAGGAGACTTTTCAAATCACTAGGCTTTATGTAAAGTAAAGGAGTAATTAGATACTAAAAACAATAATTATCTCGACGAGAGACAGAGAAAGCAGGCAAGTGTAAATACACTTCCCAGGGTAAATGCAGCCTCACGAAAGGAATTGTTATGCACAAGCCAAGGCGCGGAGCAGCCGAGCACAGCCCGTGTCAAACCCGCCGCGTGTCTGCACACCAGAGACAGCCCAGACCCTCATCTGTCTCGTTACCGTCTCTGTGATAAAGGTTAATCAAGCACAAAGCAGGAAGCAACACAGGCGCTCTCGGGAATTGCGGTTCAGCTCTGGGTACGAAGCACCCGGGCAGGCAGAGGCTGAAGTGTCCGTCTGCCCGCTGGTGTCAAGTCACGTCGGTTTCTGGGAAGGGATGCGAAACACGGCAAAAAAAATGTGGGTGCTACAGAGGAGAGAAGAAGCAAAGATGCTGCTGGGCACAGACACTGAGTCCACAGCTGCGTATTACTGTGTATTTTGAAACCTTGGCTTGCAGACAATCTCTGCAACCTTATCTCTATAGAAGTTATTTTATTTTTTTTAAAGGGGAAAAAAAGAAGACTTAAGCCAAGGTAAAAGCCAGGCTTGCACAAATCCCCCACCCCAGGAGCGTGGGAGCCCTGCACGCCCGGCTGAAGGTCAGAAGCAATGACAGTGTCTTTCCTCAGGAGCCACTGTGAAGGCACCCAAACCCCGTTTCCATTTCTGTGCCGCTCTGATCTGCGCTCACAGCTGGCATGAAAGGAGCAGCATTTCCCAGAGCAGATGCACTGCTGTTGAAATATCAGCTATCAGCAGGTACCTGAGTTGCCTTAATCCTACCTAAATCCTAAATCTATTGCGCCTACCCTTCTGTTAATCTTCTGTCCTATCAAATGGTGAATTTTCCCCAGCACCAGCCGTTAGGTGAGACGCGACAGACGGCAGCTTACCGTCCCCCTTCCAAGATCCACCATCAAAAGGATTTTTAAGAAAATAAGACATTCAAAGCAAGACAAAAATTGCACATTTTAAAACACAAAACTGGTAAGAAAGCACTTTTGACTGAATTCAATTGTTTTTCACTGTAAAAAAACCAAACACCAAGTAATGCTGTGCCACAAGCCAAGGCACAGAGCGTGGTTGGGGATCTGCTCAGGAAGGAAGGGCAGACACAGAGCGGGGACACAGCAGCAGCTTCATCAGCAACTGAACAGAGGTGGGAAACAGCAGGAGTTACGGATTTCAGGAGAAATGGGCTTTTCCAGAGCAAGCCCCCGGAGCCCCGGTGCTGCTCAGCCCTGCGGAGCCACATCCCGCAGACACACCTGCTCCTCAGCACCCTCTGCACAGAGGTCGGATCCCACCCTAAGCCAACAAATAACTGCACGTAAAACCAGCACCAAATACTTTTGCACTACCATGCTTCAATATCAAAGGTAACACTTCCCTGGCAGCTCCTTTCCTACACAGTCTCGTAGCCTGGAGATCCCATTCCTCCGAGGGAAGGGAAAGCAGACAGAAATTCCAACCCCATGTCAGCACCACACGCTGCATCCCAGCCACCTGGGTCCCCACATTTCTGAGACTAACCCGGAGAATGGGATGTTTTTCTCTCTGCTGATGCAGAGAGCAGCCCAAGACCACCCTGCAGCACAACCAGGGCTGAGGACAGAGTCACATCCAGCGTCCTGCAAAGGCACCGGAGTGACGTTTGTGAAAATACCTGTCTGAAATTCAAATACATAGCATGGAAGGCAGGCAGAGCATCGCTGCGGAGCCGGGCCGAGGAGCAGCACCCCCGGCGACCACCCCCCCATCGGTGCTGTGTACAGGTAGGAGACGTGGCTGCCCAGTCCTGCTCGGCCCAGCTAATGGGTGGTAATTCATACGGGATCAGTCAAGCATGGAGCTGCAGGAGGGAAAAGGCTGCTGGAACAGAGAGGCTTTTAGAGGGAGGAGAGCTAAAGGAGCTGAGCACCCTGCACCAGACTCCCACCCCACACTTCCCTGAAAGCAGACTTATTCCAAGCGCTGAAGAGGTCCGCTCAGAAGAACAGATTTACTGTAAAGCAGAGAAAAAGCAGACGTGTCCGAGGTGGTGAAGGACAGCAGGGTGGGAGAAGGCTCAGTTAAATACATGGAGCATCTCTGGACTCTGGGTTGCGTTCCGGGATGATGGATGAAGAGAGTGTGCAATGTCCCCACCTTGATCATCACTGGGCATGAATATCAGCCCATATCAGCTAAGTAAATCAGATCTAACTTTGGATTCACAGTTTTCTGTAAAACACCAGTGCCCAACTAGGGCACAGCAGCTAACAGGCATGCAGGAGGTGGAAACATGAATAAACTCCTGCCTGAAGGACCTGGACCACAGCGGAGGGACTCAGACATGGCTGAGACCCTGCCAGTCCCAACATGGACAAGAGAGATACAGAAACCCAGGGAGAGGTGTCCCTGTCCCCGAGTCTGCGTGGGCACATCTGCCTGCACATCCTCTCTGGGGAAGGGCAGAGACCCCACAGACAGAGGGATGCAGCAAACCGATGTGCCTGGGGGTGCAGAGGGGCCCAGCACCCCAGCTGCACCGGGACCCCAGTGATGAACCGCATGTTGCAGCTCAGGCTGCATCCTGGACAATGTCACTGCGTACGCAGATGTCACCACAAAGGTGGCTGGACCAATGAGCAGCCAAGCAGTCTCACCTTTTTCGACAACCAGCTTTCAGATGACTCACAGCCCCCCCAAGTTTGCTGCTGGCAGCTCGCCCCCCCGGCCTGGTGCCCCCAGCACACAGCAGCTCTTGCCAGAAACCCCCGTCCCACAGCAAGAGCAGCAGGTTGTCCCACAGCAGAGTCCTCTGTGCCCATGAGCCAGGCTCCAGCTTTCCACCGCTTCACCTTGGAGAGAAACTGCTGAGTGAAACAGCTTCACAGCCAATTCACACAGACCATGGTGCTGGGCTAGAGGTTGAAATAACATTTAGATTGAAAAAAAGAAAAGAGAGACCTGTTCAGCTTAAGAAAAATGGAGGAAAGAACCGGACAGAAAGACTGACCACTGTGATAACAGACAATATTGCAACACATATCTGTGAGCTAAGCGCACGCTGTTTCTGTCCCTGCAAGTCAGAGTGAGATGAGGCATCCGAGAGTGACCCTCTGACAGCAGCGGTTGGACACGGGCCAGGTCGGAGGAGCCACGATCCCTGAGCAGCTGCACCCACGGACACCCATCCCTGCATGGGGACACACGCAGCACGGGGGAACAGGCAGTGCAGGACAGACCCAGCGCGAGGGGAGCGCGGTCACACTTACAGCCTTGGGCTTGAAGGGCGGCTGGATCTCCTTGCGCTCCAGCTTGTCCCAGTCGATGTAGCGGAAGAATGCGTGCTCCTTGATGTCCCGCTCCCCCTCGGGGCCACAGCCCAGGCGCTTGGCAGGGTGCTTGGTCATCAGCTGGGCGGGGATGAAGAGAAGAAACTGTCACAGAGGGGCCAACTGCGTCCCAAAACGTCTACTGTGCCCAACAGTGCCCAGACACCCCCCAAGGGCTCCCACCTTGAGAAGCAGGAGCAGCTCTGGGACAGAGAGGTTGGCAGTGCCTTACAATAGCAGAGTAAGCAGATCACAGGTACATGAGCACTGGGAGGGATGAACGCATCCCCTTTTCCTCCAGGAATGAAATTGGTTCACCAAGAAATAATTGCAGCGTCCCCAGGTGCATGGGGGAGCCCGGTGTGTGCAAAGCTCCTGAGCAGCCCCTCTGCTGCAGAGCAAACTGCTCAGCATCTGCACAGCTCATTTCAAAGCTGCCCGTTTGGGATGAACGACCTGTCCTCAGAAACTTTCATCAGCCCTAGAAGCACAAGCTCCAACTCTCCAGAGCCACAGCAGCACAGATGAGAAGCGTATTTCTAATGAAAGAGTCAATTTGGAGGAAAAAAGCACAAACAGTCCACTAATGTTGTTTATCAGCTACACTTCTCCTTTTCACTGGCTCAATAAGAAATGTGAAATGGGGCATGGGAATTGGGGGCGGCTGTACAAACATTAATATCCTGGGGTCATTGTTCGAGCTGTGTTCGGAGATCAGGTGGAGATTCCAGAGATTTGTAAGATGTCGACAAGCAAAGAGAATATGAGCCATGCAGCTGCAACAAAAGAACTACTTTATTAAAAGCAGGGCAGTTAAACTGATCCCAGAGGTGCTGCGAACTCTTCCGCAAACACCTGCCCCCCAAACTGGAGTGTGGTGGTTAAACCCCCGGCTTCCTCAGCACAACACAAATGCACAGCAAGTTCAGAGCAGCTCAGCTGGCTAATGAATCGTAATAGATTTTCTACTTCATGTACCTGCCTGTAAAGCTGAACAGAGCTGTACTACACTGCAGTTGTTCAATATTTTCAATATATGCATCCAGAAATTAAATTTTCTTGGTTTTTTTTTGTTTTTTAATGCATGTGAGCATGAAGGTGCCATCTGTTATTGATGTATAGGACTCCACAAACACGAGATTGATTCTCCCAGCTTACACAGGATAATCACTTAGCTTTGTTTGTATTAAACAGGAACAAGTTGATTTAATCCTCATACTAACGCAGTGAAAACCCTTCAGGCTTCTGCAGATAAGGAAGGATGCTTTAGACCAAATCACCTGTAACAGCACATCTGACATTTGGAGCTCAGACAGAGGAAAGTCCAAGTCTGGACTCAACTGTTTTGCTAAACTGCAGCTTTATTATCTCTGGCAGGCAAGTGGACGCTGCGTGTTCACAGGCGCTAAGCAGCTATTACGTGTTTTTCACGCCAGTGGGAATACCACTCAAAATACCTGTGAACTTTACTGTGGAAAACATGCCATTTTACGCCTTTGCCATCAGGCAGAGATGAAAGAGGGACCTGATCTTCGCAGGCAATCTGTTCACCTGGAAAGGGCTACCCAGGCACAGTCACACCCGCCGTATGGGACAGAAAAAAGCTGCTTTGTGACGTTGGGCTGGACCGGGAGCCCCAAGAACGCAACCAAGAGAGCAAAGCCAAGGCACCTGCACCGTGGAAACGTCAGCCCGCGGAACACACCCGCAGTGACGGCGGAGGAGGGAAACGCTCCGTTTGATCTGCTAATTGATGCCACTTGGCGAGTCACGGTGCTGTGTTCTGGGTCACTCGCCAGTTTGCTTCCCAGCCAAGTCTCTCTGATTAACGCCTGTTTCTTGGCTCAAGCCGATCTGTGGCTTTCAGGAGCAAATGCTTTTCATCTCCGAGCTGAGCAACAGGACGTGATGACTGGGGAGTGAAACTACGTCGGAACAACAAAATGGTTTTGGAGAGTGTGGCAGTGAAACACCAAACCCTGCGCACTGGGAGCAGAAGCACCTGTGATTGCTGGTTCTCTGGACTGACCCACGGCTGGGCTTGTGCCCTCCTGGGAGACAGACCATGTACTAGCACTAACAGCACTAATTCCAGTGCCCATGTGCTTAACTGAGACATACTGCACTGTATTCCAGGGGAAAATGTGCATACTGTGTTTCTAGCTAACTAACAGCTCGTAAATATCACACATATTTTTAATTAAACTTTCTGGTGTAGCGGTCTGGTGGTGGCAAAGTGTGTCAGGAGTTATTGTGCACTTCCCTGAAACAAGGGTTGTACAAAGGGAACCACTACTTTGCTGCAGAAAAAAGTACAAGAATTTATGAAGAGCCAAGCTAAATGTCCTCCCATGCAGCCTCACATTTCCAAAAGTGAAAAAAGCCACCACAGCTACACCCAGCAGATGTTCCAGTCATGGTCTCTTCTTGTCTATTTGCAGCATTCACATTTTGACTAATGCAACAGCAAAGCTGACGGTAAGATTCGTCCCCGTTTGGGGACCGTGGGACAGCGATGTGCAGCAGCACCAAGCACTTTCCCTCCCTCCTGCCTGGCCAGGAACACCCTGGACTGTCCCCTTATGCCCCAACTGAAACAGCATGAGGAATGACAGGGGGTGAGGAAGCTTGTGGAAACTGCCACTTCCATCACCAGCACGGTTTCTGAATTAAGGACTTGATTTTACTGCGTCCTGGTGAAGGCGAGTGGCAGGTGGGACAGACAGTGTCCCCTCCCAGTGCCTGTCCCACAGGACACGCGAATCCTCCTCTGTGCCACCAGCTCCCAATTCTGGCAACACCGTAAGAGGCTTTGAAATGCCGCAGTGGGAGCGCTGAGCGCAAGATGTGTCATTTGTAGATAGAAACACTATTTTGAGATTTAGAACATTCAGATATTTTAAATATTAACTATTAAAAGCAAACATTTTTAAAATTCCTACACAAACACATATTTATAGTCCTGTTTGACACCAGCTAGCTGAGCCGAGGCTCAGTCTCAAGCAATAACCATGTGCACAATAACATCAGGACCCAGCCTGCCTATATTCACCTCAACCCAAATTAATTCAGACTGCATTTAAGTCTTGCCTAGGCCCAGTCCACAGGGGGCTCAGGACACTGGGCAATGCAGAGCTTCCCTGCAAATTAAGAGATATGATAATGAAAACACTGCTCTGAACTAACAGAGATGCCATCAGCACTGAACTTCAGGTGCCCCTGAAGGGCCACTCATCACAGCTCAATGGAAACCTCTGCAGGACGAAGGCTTTGGATCTCATCTTAGGAAAACCATTTAGAAATCACACTCATTTTCTCTAAGTATATTTTTCTTTTCAGGCACAGACACACAAAGCTCCCCTGTTGTCACTGAGGGGCAAATGGGCCGTCCAGGCAGACACCCTCAACTCCCACATTCCACCCAACGCTCCAGTCTTCTCCTGACCTTCACCTGAGCAGGGCCAGGCCAGCCCTTGCATCCTCCCTCTCCTGCTCAGCGCGGTGCAACCTTGCAGAAAGGATCTAGGTGTTGGTTTTAATTGGGTTTTGTACATATACACAGTGTAGCACAAGTTGTGGGTCCGGGAGCAGAGAGCACGGGCACCAGAACATGAGCAGGTTTTGCTGGATGCCCCTTGCCCTTGCGCTGGAGCCCGCAGCCGGGACCAGGGCGAGGAATCATGGAATCAAGGAAGACCAGGCTGGAAGGGACCATGAGGAGCAGCTGGTCCAACCCTTCTTGGCAAAGCATGCTCTAGACGAGCTGGCCCAGCACCCTGTCCAGCTGCATCTTAAAAGCGTCTGATGTTGTGGAATTCACCGCTTCCCTGGGGAGATCATTGCGATGGCCAGGAGCAGCTGGGACCCCCGTGCCCACTGCCTGCCCCTCTCCCTCCTTCAAGACCTGCAGAGCAGCCCTTACCCCTTTGCAGATCGCCACAGCCTCCTTGGACATGGACTTGGGGTAGGCTACGTTGTGCTCCATGATGGACTGGAACAGCTCGTCTTCGTCTTCTCCCTCAAAGGGAGCCTGGAGCAAAGCAAGCAGAGATTCAGGATGTTCATAGCATTCCTGGAGCTTTGAGCTTCCTTTGCTACTGTAAATCACCCCCAGCCATGGAACCACCCCCCAGCAGTGACCTGTGTCTCAGCATCGCAGTCCCAGGGCTGCATCCAAGGTGGCATCTCAGCCACAAAGACACGAGCCCCACCAGCAACAAAACAAATCATATGGCAGCACATGCTCATCGGGGAACTCAGCACAATCCCACAGGAGTCAATTAAAATTCAATTACCTGTCCAGCTAACATTTCATAGAGCAGGACTCCAAACGCCCACCAATCCACAGACTTCCCGTAGGGCTGATAAGCAATTATCTGAAAGCAACACAAACAGCAGGATTACACTCTTGTTTTGAACCTGTTGGCACAATGCAAACTAATTTAAAGCTGTAATCCAGGCCAAAAGGACAAGGTTATTTACTGAAACACCAGTCCCTGAATAGTGAGAAATAGTAATTATAAACAGAACACACAATAGGCGAAGGATTCAGTAACTTTAAAAAATCATCAGCCTCCAAATGTGCACTAAATATTGGAAAAAAACCCCGAATATTCACTGTGATTTGAGACAGACTCATTTTGATTCAGATGAAACTTCAGCGTATTTGTCGGGCTCTTTCCGACTCGTCAGAGCCATCCCTGCTCATCCCGATGTACTTCAGGAATATTCTGCCACTGACTTCAGTGCAGTTGGTTTGAAACAGCAACACAGAATTAGTCTCTCTGTGGATGATATGTGGTCCTTTAAAACAGACTTACAGCATATGGGTAGTCAAAACCCTCTGCCTTTCAGGCTGCCAGTTTGCTTTCCATTATTTATTGCAGAACATCCCTCACAAAATATCCTAATAACCAATGGCCCTACCCTTACCTGAGCAATGTGGTGGTTTTGGAGTTGAAATGAATATTGATATAGCTTCAGCATTTGGCTGTTGATTTGTTTGTTTAATTTAAAAATATAAAAATTTACTTTGGATAAGACATCAAATTGTGGGGTTTTTTTTTGTATTTCCCCATTATTTACTTTGCAAAATATGAAATACACTAAATTTCATAATGTACAGCCCTGCAGCAAAGCCAGCCTCGCCGTGTGTGCTGGTGCTTTGGGTGCCCACAGCCGAATCGTCGAGGAGGTTGGTCCCCGTGAGCCAGACCCCGTAGGACAAGAGCAGCGCCCGGGCGGGTGGGAGCGGTGACAGTCCCATCCAGGACCCGTCCTGCTCCGAGGGTCTCTCGAGCCCCTGCTGACTCGCTGCGTTGCTGCTGCCGGGCAACATTTCAGTGCTGGGGAATTGACAGGATTTGCCATCTGTTACTTAACGCAAAACAATCACACAATTTATTCACCCTAATTACAGAATTCTATTCTGCAAAGATTCCTACACTCAAGTGCGGATGCAAATCGTATGCTAATCACAGAACATCCACAGCAACCAGCAGCCCAGCCCCTGGGGTCTCATCCATGCCCTGCTCCAGCACGGCTCCGCGCTGCGGCAGCACCTGCAGCCCCAGGACTCCCCATGTTCAGCCACCCTGGCCCTTGCAGATGACGCTGTGGTATCCAGCGAGATCCCACCAGGAGGTACGTCAAGGTGCAGCTCAGGGGCTGCCACTCTGTCTGAGAAGGGATGAGTTCCATCCTGCGAAAGCATTGTCACCAAGGCACGGTTAGAGAACAAGCCCAACGCCAATCTCCTCTTCTGTCCTGGTCTGGCACAGCCACATGTCCCAACGCAGTGACAGGACCTGGGAGCCTTTGCAGCACCCTGGGGTCAGGCCTGAGATCAAATGTTGAGCTTCAGCTCTGAAATTCCTCAGCCAAGTGCACCTGAGGTTCCTCCCACTTGTTTTTTAGATGACTTACAAGTGCTCTGGGCAATGGAGGTGTGAACAGTTCACACTGTAAAGGCTTTTAAAAGCAAACAGTACTCAGAAGAGATCCTCACAGAAGAGCTGTCTGTAAATGGAAGTCCCGACTGCACGTTGGGGAAGGTCAAAGACCAACAACTGAACAGCACGTTTTGTTCAGAGATTAAACACGTGGGGTCATTAGTGCTCTGTACCTGTCGCCTTGGCACTCAGAGCCATATCTTAGATTAGAAAAAGTCCTAAAAATGGGTTGAGCAAATCATAGGACATTTTTACCCTGAAGACATGTTGGCTTGAGAACACTGCAGCTTGCACGGGGAGGAGGCCTGATCCAGCTTCGTGCAGGGACCCGGCTCTGCTGCGGGCTTGGCCACCCAGCAGGAGCCTGTGCTGGGACCGTACACCCCCTTGTGCTATTTGCAAAGTAGAGGATGTTTATATTCAGTCTTCTGAGACGCCCTGGTAACAAGCTTTAACACCGCTCTAGGGTACCATAGTGATTTGCACCCTAATTTCCCATCTTCTGTTTTTCTTTTAGAAAAAAAAAATAAAGCAAGCAGAAGACAATAAGAGTTTGAGTGATAATGCTCAGGCAAATACCAAGAGAACTGGTCATTCATCCTTCTTTGAAAGAGTATTAATCACACACAGCAACTGAGCTCTGTACCAACAGGACACCAGTAGTAATCTTGGTACATTGAGGATATGTAATACGCGTTTGAACAAGTAATTAAAAAACCTCTCTGGCTGCAGCAAAACACAATGTAGTTTAGCATATTAGCACATCTAACTATGTCCTAGCAAAAGAATCTGTTTCTCTAAAATATTTAAAGGAATAAATGTTAATCTCATCACTGAAAATTCAGCAGTGAGAAGAGGGGTACTCTTACGTTAAGGGAACAGGCATTTAGGAATAATTACCTACCTGAATTTCACAAGTCTGACATTAAATTGCACCCATACAGCACTGCATCTAAGTATCATAGTGACTCTATCACATAAGTAATAACCAAATGCAAAGTAATTTTGGAGTGATCTAGGGCTGCAAACAGGGAACCTCTCCTCAGCAGACATACAGCCCTTTGCTGCAGGTAGCAAGCTGGCAAGATCTAAAGATTTCTCCTTCACATGGAAATATTACCCACTAATAATTCCGTTTTTCCCCAGTGGTCACGCTGTGCTGGAAGCAGCTCAGCCATGCTGAGGGGCAAAGCCAGGCTCCTGGGCTCAGCTTTTCCAGGAGGAAGGATGCGTGCGAGGTCTGAGCACGCTGAGGATCAGACAGGGACGGGAATGCCAGAGGCACAGCAGTGGGAAATACCCAGAGAGGGAAAACATGCTGCAAGGAGAGCAGCCAGAGGGGTTTCTGTGCGGGGAGGCAGCAGTAGGACGTGCAGCAGCAGATCCAGCACCTATGGGATGGACAGTGCCAAAGGGATGAACCTTCCAGTCCAACAGTGAATTGATGTCCTCATTTCTCTCAGGAAGCCGCCCAAAGCCATCCCACAGAAAAGAGCACCAGATGGGCTGAAACCCGTATGGAGCACCTCCTGCCGCCCTCCAGCTCCTACCTCGGGGGCGATGTAGTCCGGGGTGCCGCAGAAGGTCTTGGTGGTCACCCCGTCCCAGATGTTCTCCTTGCACATGCCAAAGTCTGCGATCTTTATGTGCCCCTCGCTGTCCAGCATCACGTTGTCCAGCTTTAGGTCTCTACAAAGAGACAAAAAACCAATGACACAAAAGACCACAGGCAAAGCCACCCAGCAAAGACACAACTTTCCTGACTCCAGGTGCTCTCCAGTGAGTGAGCTCTGGATTCGTCTCACACCCAGACCCTTTGTTGGATGTTTGGGGAAATGAATAAAAATAAGTCAGAGATCTGTTGGGATGAAGCGTTCAGTTCACTTTCAGCCCACAGGAACACCATGCTGGGCAAATCGCTTTTAAGTGTGTGATGGAAAACACTCTCCTCTAGCAGGGAGATAGATTTAATAGATTTTTGGTTTTGTACCTATGAAAATCAAAGTGTACTTAAAGCTCAGCAGCAATGAAGAAGTACCTACTCAGCAGAAGTCCCTGCACCACGTATGCTCCCCCAAAAATACAAATCAGCGCGTTCCTCTCTGATCCTCGTGGGCAGAACGCATTAGCTGTGCCCACCCTGCAGGAGCTTTGCTCTTTGGCACAAACTGCAGAGGCAGTTTCAGCTGCCGAGCTCCCGATGTGGCCCCCAGCCCCAACAGCCTCTCCAGAGGTGGATGCTCCAGCCTGCAGGGCAGTTTTGCAGCAAATGCTCAGTATTTCAGGTGCAATTTATACATTCCCAGCCACCTAATTACCAACACAGTTCTATCGTCTGTGCCATTCCTGGCTTATTTATGTTTTACGCGCTAAAGCACTACTCAGAGGCCTCCATTTCAATATTGGAGCATGTCTGCAAGATTTCCCTTGCCCAGGGTGCCACTAAGGGACAAGGGAGGTGACAGAGCGGCACAGTGGTGCACATTGTGTCCAGTGGAGACTGTTCTCAGGGACCCTCGAGGGGCTGCACGAGGCTTCACTTTGCTTAAGCAAGAGCCCCATAAAAACAACAGCACAATTTACAACTTCTGGCTGTTCTTTAAGACTGTTTTTCCCAATTATTGTGTCAGTGCTTAGAATCCTGACAGGACAAAGGCAGACGGATACGAGCCTGGGTTCGGATGCGGAGGAAGGAAGGAAGAAGGGGCATTGGGGACCAGCAGCCCTAGAATGTCTCTGTAGTGGCTGATAGCAAAACACATCCCTCATGTCAGGTTTGCTCCACTTCTTTCATCTTCAGAACACTCTTCAGCATCTCATAACTTCAGTAGCACAGCTGGCATTTCTTTTCGCAGAGCAGTTAATGGTATCTGACACTCATTAGGATGCTCTGCTCTACCCTGGGAACACTCCCGAGCAGGGAACTGCAGCAGTGCACGAGTTTCAGTGCTTAATCCGCAGCCTCAGAGCGTGATCTGGCACCTGGAGCTCACTCTGGATGTTAAAATCGTATTGGGAATGGAAAATAAGTTTTAGTGGCTGAACCAGAAGGGACAGGCTTGCACTGCAGATCTCAGAATAAGCCATTCATAAGCACTTATTCTGGTGTCAATGGTAAGAAAATAGTGCCCTGCAGCAAAATACATGGCTCAGAATTGGTCCATGCTGCCAAGTGAGCATCTGTCGTATGGAGAGAAACACATGAAACACAGGCAAGAGAGGAACCAAAGCTGCCTTCCTATAAAACAGGGACAAAGAGAAGAACCTCCTGAAAACCCAGCAACACCACGAGGGTCCCAGCCCCGTTTCACACGTGGCGGCAGCTGCCACAGCCCATCATGGCACCAGCAGAGCCCGGTGGTGGCACCGCAGGGATGCAGGAGTCCCCCCATCGCCCGGGCTGGGTGCTCGGGGAAGAGAGGAAGGAGGAACTTGCTCACCTACCGATAAATGATGCCTTTGCTCTGCAGGAAGAAGAGGCCGATGGCTATTTCTGCTGCATAGAATCTGAAATGAAAGATTTAAGAGGAAGACTGATAATTAAAGGAGATGAATCAAAATGAAAACCTTTCAAATCTAATCGCAGCAGATGTAACGTGCTGGGTATACATGACCAAGGGATAAAGACAGCTGCAATATAAAAATACCAGACAAGCATCACAGGAGAATGACACAACCCGCCCTGTGCTTGTATTGGGCAGGGATGCGATCAGGATGCTGTGGGCTAGCAGGGGCTGTCACTTCTGCTTACACAAATTCTCATTAAGTGAGCACCAGGATCTACGGCTGTTCGTTACTGTGTGCTGGCAACATGGCTGGAAAGTTATCTGTCATCTCGGGGAGGCCGAGGAGATAACATGCACTGCCACAGCTTTCTTTAAAGAATATTCTGGGACTGTGCCAGAGTGCAAAACACCGATTCAAACCCACCCAGGCTCTCCTCACTGTTTGTGATTTTTATTTAAGCATATGAAGGCAGTTCTTGCTGTCCTTCCTTTTCTCTCCCTTCCTGCCCAGGATTGCACCACAAAAGCCTGTGCCTTGGACCGTATTTCCAGCTACATGACACAGGTACATCAAATACCTACCCTGAAGGAGCCAAACTGGGGCTACGGAACTTACACAGCATGCGGCTCTTTAAACCTCCCGACTTGCTGAATCTGGTACATTAAGTCCCCACCATTCACATATTCCATCACAAAATACAAGCGATCCTACAGGGAGAAAAAAGCAAACAATTAGCAGCAGAATTATCAGAGCAGGGAATCTGCAGGGGGCAGAAATAAGGGCCAAGGCAACTCACAGCTCCAGTCTGGATTTTTCATGGCAATACAACTATCACCACCGCCCTCCCCATGGGGTGCAGGTAGAGCTCGTGTTCATTTGGAACCCATACGACAGATCTACTCATTCCTTTCCAACACCCGAGCTCTGGGTTTACAATCTGCACCTTAGCAGATGGATCTGATGGAAAAGGCAAGTCAAGGAAGTCCTAGAAGAGAAGTTCTCCACTTCCCCGTAATAAATTTGCTCTCCTCCTCTACCAACACCACTCTGCAGGGTGTTGATCAGACAGCTCTGTGCTGGTGTTTCCCCAGGAACCGCACGGCTTTGGTTCAGAGCTGCACAGGAGATGTGGGACCAGCCCCTGTGTGCTGGCAGGGACCAGGATGCTTTGGCCAAGGACTGGGAGGGATGTACACGTCCCCATCTCTAGTCTCCCCCGGGAGCTGCCTGCTGCACGGCCTGGGGACACAGCTCTGCAGGGGACCCTGCAGCCCCTGCCGGGATGGGGACACAGGAGGGGGCTGCAGAGCCTCCCTCCCCAGCAGCCACAGCACATCCCCTCTCCTCGCTCCTCCCAGCCCGGTCTGAGGGTACACTTAATGTTCACACATGGTTAATTAATTAATTGTTAAGAGTAGAACAAACAGGTCAATCCCTGGCTTTGAATCAATTAAAATACCTGCTAGTACATGTGATCACAGCCACCTATAAGAACACACTGACTTGGCTGCTAATGTGTAATACGCACTTCGTTTCCATTAATTAAGACTCCCCAGATTGACGCACCCCTATTCTCCCACGGCACGGCAGCCACACAGGTGCAGATCTGCGAGATGCCCCAGGAAGGTTCCAGAGCCACAAGCACCATCCCCAGGGAAGCCCAGGCATGCGTAGGGCTCGCACTGTGCTGCAGCGCCCACGGAGAGCTGGACACAGCACCTGCATTCACTGCTTCTGAGAGTCCTGCTGGATGTGATCCCAGTCCTCAAAACATTGCTAGAATTTTGAGAAAGTGTGGGCCACGATCAGCCCCAAGGAGAGCAACACCATGAGAAACAGGACTTGAGCATTCCTACAAAGCTCAGCACCAGGGATCAATAAAACCAAAGCAGCTGGATCTCATAATGCCCAGCACAGCTGGAGCTCCAGCATGAGCCCTGCGGGGCCAGGGAGGCAGAGGGGACCTGGGCAAGTGGGAGCTCCACACCAGCAACACCACCCTCCTGAGAACCCAGGAAATGCCACTTCCCTCCCATGTTTCACAGCTCTGCTTTTTAAAGGGAAACGGCTGTGAGGAACATCTTGCAAGACTGCCAAAACCACCTGCCTAAACACTGGCCGGATGTTTCTCAGGGAGGAAAAGCTGTGGATGCAGGTGTGCAGGATGTGACCCAGGCTGCCTGCGGGTGGATCGGCCTTGCCAGCAGCTATCGTGCTCCAACCTGCACATGTGCCAGCAATGGATGAGAACAGCAAAGTGCTGTGTGACATCAGACCCGAGTCACCCTGCTTACAACGAGCAGCTTTGTGCAGCCCCACAAACCAGCTGTGGGGCTGGAGCTCACAGACCCCATCAGCCCCAAACCACAGAGCGAAAGATGAAGGCTGGAGCACTGCCAGAGCTTCAGGTGTGCTGTATTACATAATAATTCATAATATCTCCCATTTTTCATTTCTTCCTTAAATAAACCTTGCCCTGTTTTGAAGACAGTAAGGACAAGGTGCCCAGATGATATGCAAATGTGAACATTATCATAATAAGGGCTATAGAGTGACCGGGTATCAGCTCCTCCGTCCCTGTGATACACAGCCCAGCCCCATAGCGGGGCGGCCCCAAAGGTGATTAAACCTGGTACCCAACGGGCAATCAGGCTGTGCTAAAACATGTCGCACTGGTGGGGCAGAAAACAGAGGTTGGCTTATCAGATGATGGAGAATTTCAGAGTGTTCCCTCTATACACATGGCCTCTGCCAAGGCGTCACTCCCGTTTGGCAGCAAGGGACAGGCCACCAAAGTCACCTTCAGCAGCCGCTGCCACATCACTCAGCCTATGACAGTCACTGGAAAGCAAAGCGGGATTATACTCGTTTGCAGCTGCTTCCTAAATATATCAAGCAACTTCAAGAAGGAAGAATATTGAAGAGATGGTCTCTTGAAACAGACAGCTGAGCTCTAAAAGCAGGATCTGAGCTTTCCTCAGCTGGGCGGAGGAGAGAATATACTGGTGCTTCAGAGGGAAAAACAAACCATCATGAATAAAGCAGCCAGATGGCTGGAAGAGAGGGATGGGTATGGAAAGCTGTCCTGGATCTTGTCTATGGCAGAGAAGGACAGGGGCTGGCCAGGTCTGGAGCACCTGAACTCCCTGAGCAGCAGCAAGTGTCAGACAGGTAAATCCCCACTCGCACAGTGTGCAGGGGCTGCTGATCCCCTGTCCTTTGGCAGCCAGGACCAGCTCCGGGGGCTCCCCAGTCCTGTCGCCTTCTAATTACCGGCTCGTTTGGCCCATCCCTTTCCTGGCTCCAGGCTGTGAACAATAGTCAGAGCCAGGACAAACAGTCAAGTCCCCATCTGCCCATTATTTGTCATTTCTCAGTGTCACCAATGCTGCTGAGCCCTTTGCTGTGGATCCTTGGAGGGGAAGGGGGTCGGCAGCGAAGGTATAGCTCACCCAGGGACACTCGGGGACAGCCAGGGACCCATTGAGGACACCCAGCTCACCTGCAGACACCCAGCTCACCCCTGCAGTCCTGGATTCAGAGCCAGGACCTTTTCACAGCTGAGCATCCCGAGATCCCTCAGGGCCCAGCACGGGGCTTCTCTCACCCTTCAGACCCACGCAGGAGCTCTCTTGTTGCTTGTCTTCACTTTTTCTTTAAAATGCAGATTTCCAGCTTTTCTCTCTCCCACCAGTCGCTGCACTAACAGCCCTGGCTGAGATGCGCTCTGGACTGTGCTCCCAGAAATCAAAGTGCTTTGTGCCAGCATTTGATAATACACCCTGCTATACATTTTGATTACATTACAAATACGATTACTATTAAGCTACTATAGGTCTGCCAGGAATAATCCTGCGCTGACTCACTTCAGATGCCAGAGAGATGCTGTGGGAAATAGCTTCTCCTGCCACATTTTGATTACTGTACTGCAAAGCCGGTCCACAGGCTTTGAATACACTGAATGTGTTTGTTAAATGAAATTTCTGGGATAATATTAAAATGTAATCCTCCTGGATAGCATTGTCATCGTTCCAAAGGACTCTGCTGATTCCCGCTCCCCGTTCCTGCTGACACGTACCTGGACACTGTCACTCACAGGCTGCTCAGCAGTGGGACAGAGATCGCTTTCCAGGCCCCCTGTCACCTTCCCCACTGCCCCTCTCTGCTTCTGATTTGTACAAACTCAATCACACGCCCACTTCAATCTGAATTTCCTGCAGTCTGTATTAGGTTTCACTCTTTTCTCCGGTTTTTGATCACAAAAATGAATCCTGAGACAAAGCACAACACTTTGCTGTTGGATCACAACGGACATCGCGGGCTGGGGTCACCTGAGGGGCTGGGAAGTCACGTCTAATGCCACCAACATCTGCCTGATGACAAAATCTCAGGGGTGAAGATATTGTACATGACCATCTCCAGTTTAACACACACGCTTTGTTCATGGCGGCACTTCTGTGAGCAAATTGGACAAGGTGCGAGGTTGCCAAGGCAGAAAATACACACCTGCTTTTGCAAGTGTAGCGATGCACATTGAGAAAAGAAACACAAATAAAAGCAAAGGTGTGTTTTGGAAAAGCTAAAATATGTGACCAGGGCGGAATTCCCTACAGCTCTGCCCACACAGGAGCCCTGCAGCCACTCAAACAGACACTGGTCCCAGATAACTGGTGACACTGGGACTCACCAGTGAAGCCAAGTGACTCAGACCTGGTCAGGTGCCCCGGCTTGGTGTCCAGGGCTCTGTGCAGGTCCGGCTGCAGCTCCGGCACTCACCATGGTCTGGAAGCAGGAGTGGAGCTGGGTCAGGAACGGCGGCTTCCCAGAGAGAGCCAGCACACGTTTTTCCACCATCGTGCACTCTACGTCATCGTCCTGGATAACGACGTCCTTCTTCAAGATCTTAACGGCGTAGAGCTCGTCTGTGCCCTTCCTCTCCGCCAGCATCACCTGCACCAGGGAGGGGACACATGTGGGATAAGGAAAAGGCGGATCTTTGATGCTTCTAGCTTGTCATGACAAAACAAATTTAGAAGTTAAAAATAATGGCTTGCTTATTATCCTGTGGCTCCTACTAGAATAACTCTGAAAAGAGATGCAGGTGTCAAACAATGAAGCAAGCTACCAGTGTTTTTTCCAAAAGTGTTTAGGAACTTGAAGTCTAACAAGTAATACAACTGTCTCCTTGCCACCGCGTCACCTCCAGGAGGCCAGTCCAAGGGGTTTACTGATCTGTGAGCCACAGCTCACCCTTCATCACCCTTCATACCCAGATGGGCCATGGTTCAGCACCCTCGGGGTTCAACCAGCATCAGGGGAAGGAGCTTGAACACACGAGTCCATCAGATTATGAAGTCGTAAAAGCTTCAAGTGGAAAAGAGTTAGTATATAGCCAAGAGCAAGGAAAAACCAGCAAGATTTTCTCTGCCTCGCAGACCTTCCACAACACACACAGTGACCAAAACCCAGTTACGTGCTGGGCTGTCACCCAACCAAAGCCCCTCTCCTCCAGAAGAATCCAGCCAGCCTCTCATTTCAAATGAGTTTTACCCATCTGCAGGTTTATTTATTTCAATAAATGGGATGCACTGCTTCTGCTGGTGCAAATTGCCCTCATTAATCACATTAGCCCCAGTGAGGATTCCCAAACCGCTCCACCACGCTCCATCAGCGTAAGCTGCTCCTCGGTCTGCCAGCACATAAACTGGCTCTGAAAGCACACTCTGCTCCCCATGCTCCCTCCTCGCACTCTCTCATCACTTTAGATGCGAGTACTCGGTGGAAATGAATTGCTTTCCATTTGAAAGCATCTGCAGAAATCCTCCAGCCACATCATGAACCGGAGTTCGGATGTGTTGAAAATAAATTTTGAAAAGTCAACATAAATTGGGTGGAACTGAAACGCATTTCAGGCTGTGGCAGATGGGCAGAGGGTCTCAGATGACTGCGGAGACACGAAGGACAGTGGGACTGACCCTCTTGTCAGCTCCAGGCAGATGACACAGGGCTGGAGCCCCACGCTCCCTGCTGTAACATGCCCAGCTGCCCCATGGAGCCTTGGACTGGGGACAAGGGAGGGGACAAAACCCAGGGACTGGGGACAAGGTAGAAGACACAGCCCAGGGACTGAGACAAGGCAGGGGACACAGCCCAGGGACCTGGACAAGGCAGGGGACACAGCCAAGGACTAGGGACAAGGCAGGGGACACAGGACTGAGGTCTTGAGTGCCCACCCGCTTGTTAGAGTAAAAATAACTGTCCAACGGGCAGAGCGCTCTGTGCCAGCACGTGGCTCTGGCTCGCTCCAGCGTGTGGCCGTGGCCCCGCAGAGCCTGGCTGTCCTTGTCACAGTCAGGATGAGCTGGGATTTGTGCCGGGGCTCCTCAGCACCAAGTGCTTTGGCAACACAGTGACAGTGACATTTCCATCCGCGGGGCCAGCGGCCACACACTGCACTCAGCTTGCTGGCAGGGCTACCAAGCGGACTGACAGCGTGGCAGTGACTTCAGGTACTGATTTATTTACTCACTGATGCTGGAAGAAAGTTGAAACCCGGCACCCGGAGCAGCTCGATGTGCTGCTGCGATGCAGCCCAGCAAGGCACAGGCAGTGAGACCTTGGCTGGTGCACCATGTTAAATGCAAAAAACTGCTCTAGGGCTTACAAGGACTCTAAATATTTCATGTGGGAGCTTCCCAAGGACATGGCAATCCCCAGCCACAGCTGAGCCAACCAGCCCTGCTCTATTGAAACATAAAAGGCAAAAGGACTTTGCAGCTACTTAAAACTCAGCTGTGCGACACCAACAGTGGGGAGGCCAAGTGTGAGAGGGTGTCTGGGCGAGCACATGGGATGTTGAAAACCCCTGTTACCATATTTCCCTCACATCTGGGCTGGCAGAGCGAGCAACTCCAGAAGTGTATGTCGAGACTAATGCTGTAATCACGCTGAATTTGCATATGCAGAAGAGATTGCAGGCTCTGGGCTATGGCCAACCCAGGAGATACCTCTGCACTCCGAGGGATGGGCACGAGCACCAGCAGACAGGCTGTTCTCCAGGCAGGAGACAGGGCTGCTCGCAGGTCGCGGAGTGGATGTGACCATCCCCAGCACTGTCCCTGCCCTGGCAGTGTGGTGCCATCACGGCAGCTCGAGCGCAGAGCCACAGCCTGTCCTGTGGCACAGAGCAGCTCAGCGCTCCCGGTGTGCGAGCAGCCGGCTCGGCGCTGGCACGATGGCATCGCCGCTCCTACAGTGACTGGGGCACAGCCCTGGGAGAAGGACACAGCCACCAACGAGCCAGCTCCAGCGACGGCTGACAGTGACACAGCGAGTAAATAACATGATCAGGGGCCAGTGCACCGTAAATACAAAAAGATTCAAAGACACGGAGGTGTCATGGTTTGGTGACGCCCTGAGCAAGTTGTGCACAAGGCGTGGGGTGGGACACGGGAGCGTGTGCCCAAACCCCAGCACGTGCCCGGGCTGCAGCACAGCCCTGCCAGTCGGGGACCACATCTCTGCCCACATGCCAAACGCCACCAGCACTGCTGCCACAGCTCCTGCCAGGAGATTACCACAGGACGGGAAAACACTCCCCCATTGCACTCTAGTCCATAACTGCAGAGGCAAAAGAATCAGCTCCACTCAGAAAAACACCATAAAACCCCCAGAAAAGACTGACAGCCCGATAGCATGACAGATTGATTAGCTGCAAAAATATGAGCAAGCCACATAATTTCACTTTCCTCTATTTATATTACAGCAAAGCAAACCCCGGGCAGGCTGTGCCAAGTGCTGCCGCCTTCAGTCGGGAACATGTCCCCTGCCCGTGCCAGCCCAGCCCAGGATTGTCACTGGTTCCAGCTTTCAGAGATCCACGTGGGGATCTGTGGGGGGATCTGTATGGGGATCTGCACACCCTGCCTGGCTCCTGCCAAAACCCTGGCACCTTGGTGCTGATGCAAACCGAGCAGGCAGCACAGCATCCCCTGCCCTGTGGCCAGGCACCCTTGGCTGTGCCACCCCGCTGTCCCCACGCTGGGGGACGACAGCGATGCCAGGGACAGGAGGGGACGCTTCCCCGGCGAGGTGCAGGCACACGTGAGGCTGATTCTGCATCCAACCGTAGAAACCAACGTGCTGTTTTAATAAGCGCTAATTAGCATATTTATAACATTCTGTTCCAGGGAACAGTTTCTGTCACACATTCTCTTATATAAGCCATGAAGCTGACTGAAGAGTTTGCTAATGTTTCTCAAATTAAAAGAAAAGAGGGGGGGTAGGGAAATACAACTACAGAGTTTCCAGATGCCAGGCACAGACTTCAGAAGGGATTAAGTGTTGGGAGGGAGAGAAAAGGGGGCAAAAGCGACATGGAGACTGGGAAATCTGTACATTTCTGCAAGCAGCACGGGCACAGTGCACGGGGCTCCCCCGGCTGCCGAGCCACAGAGGTGGCGTAAAAACCACGGAGTAACAGCAGCATCACTGGCAAGGGACCGCGGGCTGGTGCTCTGGGTGCTGGGGACCCGCAGGACCCGCCCGTCCTCCTCCTGGCACAGGTGTTTCAGGGGGTCTGTAAGCTCTTCACATCCAGGCAGGGAGGCTGGGACATCCCGGAGCTCAAACGCCAGCGGCAAAAGCCTGGGGGGACACGGGTGGCAGCTGGGAAAGGTGGGTTCACCCCTCGCACTCAGCAGGTGATGGGTGAGTACCACCCCCCAGCCTCCCCTCCTCGCCTCCGCTACCCGCCCAAGGGATGTGCCCAGAGGCAGAGCAATATTCCCTGTAATGAAGGGAATTCGCTAATCAGAGCAGCATCGGCCCCCCGTCACACACGACAGCAGCCACCCGAGGAGCGCGATTTCTAATGGAAATCATGACAAACTTGGCAAGACCCCATGAAAATTGAAGGCTCCAAGTCAAATAATTACTAGAAGAATGAAATTCTGTTACCACTCATAACCGGTCTGGAAATTTAATTAAAATGTTCATGTATACTTGTAATTATTAGAGAATAAAGTGGCCAAATAAGAAAGAGTTTTAAAGACATTGAGTATCTGATTTCTGTGATCTGATCAGACATTTTGGTTCTTTGCCACTGTGACCCAGCAGTCCCACAGTCCAGATGGGCTCCCATTACCCCGACACCAGCGCTCCCAGCAGAGCAAGGACAGACCACAGCAGAGCAGCCACACGGCTGCAGCACAGAAACGCCACTAACGTGTTAAACACAGCAAGCGCGAAGGCGCATGTTGTACCACACCTTCCCAAAGCTTCCTTTTCCCAGCACCATCAGGAAATTGAAATCCGAAAGTTTCATCCGATCTCTGCTCCCGTTGTTGTCGAATTTAGAAATGGCATTTGTCGTCTTCTCATCCGCAGCCTTGGACCCTGCTCCAATCTTGGCTCTCTGCAAAGGTGGAGATGGGACGGGGAGAAAAGAGATAAAATTACTGAAAGCGGTGTGGAGACAGGTCACTGCAAAACCAGCCCCTGCTCCTGAAATCCCACCTTAACCAGTTCTTTCCCAGGTCAAACCTTACCCTGAGCTATGGGAACCTTTTCTGTAAGGGTGACAGGGACGGCCCCAAGAAAGGCACTGGAGATGTTACCAGCCCCAACACATTGCACTGTTTGGCTGGTTCCCAGTTAACCTCTGCAACAGCAACTGGGAACCACCTCTGCCCATCACCCGTGACCGCAGTCCCCAGGTGCCTGGGGAGAGACCCCGGCCCATGCTCCAGCTCATCCGAACTATCAAACAGAGGCTAAATGAGGCTCGTCTTCTCAAAGCTGAGCTCTGCCGCTCACCTCACCAGGAAAGGACAGGTGAATATAAATACATTCAGGTATAATAGTGGACTTTTCATCCAGCTCCACCTCTGTTATTATCTGATATCGAAGAGAACTGCACTCCCGTGCCAGTTCAGGCTGAATGTAGGAAGCTACAAACACATTTTGAACAAACCAGAATAGCAAGTGCTCCTCCTGCATCCCCAAGCAACCGCGCAAGCTGCCGCAATCACAACTGCTTATTAAGGAGCCTCACAAAACCCCCCATTTTTAACCACCAAATCTCATCGGTGGCTCAGCACCCCCTCATTGGGCCGGGGCTATCTAATTTGCCGAACCACAGTTTGTAAAAGCTATCTCACAATTTATTTGGTTTTAATTTTTAGAAGTATGAGACAGTGTAAGGCTTGCACTGAGCTCAGTCTAGCATGAAATTCCATTAACCCGATTCCAGCAGTTCAATTTGGCTGCTGCTCGTAGCTCCTCCAGATAGGAGCTCACAAGTAATCTCCAGCCTTTGCTGCTGCTAATTGGTTCTTGCGAGGTTCTCCGTGCTGCAGAATTCTCCATTCAAGGTCACTTGCAGCACCTCCAAACATCTGAAAAACTCCTGCACTGCAAACTGTAGGGGTGGTCCCCCAGATTTGCAAACGCCGTTGTTGCTACCGCGGCTCTGCACCGCGGCAGAGGCTGAAACCGGCCAACAGCTCCTGGCAGAGCCGCGCACAGCACGGCTGTTTGCAACGGGGAAACGTGCACACGCTGGAAACCAAAGAAAGTCACCTCTCCCCAGATACAAGGGGTTTTCCTCATTGTAATCTTCAGCCTTTTGCAACGGCCCCAAAAGAAGGGGATACCCAGCCAGAGCGCTTTACTTCAAATGGGCTCATGGGAAAAACAGCAGCTCTGGCACCAACCAAGAGCTGCTCATCAATCCTGGTCAAGGAGGGACCAGCTGTGGGGACCCAACCAGAGCGGGCTCTGCGCCCCACAAGCCAGCCCTGCACCGTGGAACTGCCTTCAGCAGTCCTCACCCCCTTGTGTTTCAGAGCTGCCTCCAAAAGAAACGTGTACTTAGCAGCAGGCAAAACAGTCATATTCTGTGAAAGCTTCCTAAGGACTCTATCGCAGCTGAAAAACAATCTTGTCAGATCAGATTTGACACTAAATTAACCTCTGTGAAAACAAGCTGTAATAAAATCCAAGGGCAATATTATGCTTCCATTAAACAATGTCGAAAGCACAGTTCTACTGAGCCCATAGTCCCACACGCCTGCAGCCCCGGGCTCGGCCGTGGGACCCTGGGAAACACTGACCGACATTAGGGAAGGCTTCCAGCCCCAAGCACAGCGGAAAAGAGCAACACAAAGCAGGGGAAAGGATTTTCATTTGCTTCATCCCAGCAAAAGGGCCAGCTCCCAGTAGAGCGTTTCCAGCAGCACCTGGGTGTGAGAGCGACCTCAGGTGCCTCCAGTCACAGCCTTGCACTTGACACGAACATGCAGCATCCTGGTGTGTTCATAGGAGATAGGATGAGGACACAAACACAACATGACTTCCCGGATAGAGTAGGCTCAGCATGTTGATTGGCCAGGAGAGGGAAAGGTCTTTCCACAAAAGAGCCCAAAATAAGGGTCAAGGAGATTTAAAGATTGTCATCCCCAAGTGAAGCGTCTTAATTTGCTATCAAGTGTCTCTAATATCTATCTCTGAGTACAAATGTCCTCTAACTTGTTTTTAATATGCTCCTAATGCTCACACAATCTCAAGACCTCTTTAAGGTTTACAACTGAAGTGTGCCAAGTATTGCTCACTAAATTTTTTCTAAAAAGCACTTGACCTTTGTTATCCAACTCCATTTGTCACAGTTAATTTACTACATCTGAATTTATGCAATAGCAGCTGACATTCCCATCTATCAAGCTATTCCAGCGAGCAGCTGATAAAGATGGAGCAGAGTTGGGGGGGATGTAGCTCTGGGCTTTTTTCTTGTACTCTCCTGTCCAGCCCTGGCCATGGTGGGCAGGGGGCTGCAGGAACGGCAGCAGCAGGACCCGGCCAAGCACGGGGAGCTGCTCCTGTCCCAGCCTGCGAGCATCCCCGCAGCTCCTGACACCTCGTGCCTTCCAGCTGGGTGTCTGTGCAACGTTAAGTCCGCTCGAAATATCAACCTGTCATGTGCATCTCTATTGTCCTATTGATTTGCGCTGCCCAGGAACAGGCGGGATCAAACAGCACTAATGCAGATCGATTGAAGGATTCTTTTCAGTCCTCATTGTCTGAAATGCTGCGACAGCACCTGGCTGCTCCATCACAACCAGGTCCCAGCGCTCTGCTGCCCCTGGGGACAGCGGCACAGCCACCGCTCTGCCGGGCAGGGATTCTGCTCCCCGTGGCACTGACTTGCTCACGAAAGAGGATGTGATGGGGAAGACACGCTGTCTGGACTGGGTGAGGGAGGATGGATTACCCATGTCATTGGAAACCACATTCCCGCTCCTCCAAGTTGCCCCCAGGCTCACAGCCCAGCAGCATTTCTGCCATTGGCGCCTCGGTGCAAAGCGCTGTTGGGGACGGGGACACCCCGTGCCAGACCACCCAACCATCCCCCTCCTAAACCCCAGCCCAGACCCCATGCACGAGGCAGGGCACAGAGGCTGCCATGACTTTTCACCGCTAAGAAAGGGCTTCTTTCTGAGATTAGCTACAAATCCAATTATAATAATATCTTCATTTATCTTGGTTAATTATATTAATTCATAATCAGCAGCATGACATAAAAACCAGACAAACAAATCCTATTATATGGCACCTCAGAACAAGACTGGAACTGCTGTACCAACAACACATGCACATGCTGACATCAGGAGCACGGTGATATCAGGTCATCTTGGGACATCCAGGATATTCATCCCACTTCAATTGGAATACAGTGTTTGAAAGACATTAAATGAAGTATCTCCTTATTTAGCTACGCTATACTCACTCTGGCAAACACAAATTGTGAATTA
Source organism: Streptopelia decaocto (assembly GCF_964273445.1). Classification (NCBI taxonomy): domain Eukaryota; kingdom Metazoa; phylum Chordata; class Aves; order Columbiformes; family Columbidae; genus Streptopelia; species Streptopelia decaocto. Next base: position 6,679,729 of record NC_138668.1, on the reverse strand, counting down.
TGTAACCCTAACAGGAAGACAGACATTGTCTGAAGCAATGCAAATGAGAGGGGAACATTTGCTATGCTGCTTGTTTGCAATAAGAAAAAACAACATCATAGAAATGATGGGATTTCAGACTCTTCTTACCCGCAGGAGCAGTGACATGGGATCAATCACACTCTTAGTGGAGCACAAGGCGCCAAGCAAACATTACACTAAACTGCATCGTGCAACATTCTCTGCTGTATTTTCAACCTGACTTAAGTGCCAAAGAATCATTTCTATATCTCTCATCTCCTCATCCACCAGAAACGATAGTTCCCTTTCCCTAGTAACCTACTGCCTGCTTCTATGCCAAAGTCAGACACACAGGTCACTGCACTTTCAAACCAGAACGGAGCACTCCAGAATGGCAACACGGATGGCTCATTCCATGTGCTACAATTAAAAACCATACTCATAATCCCACCAGAAAACTGGACGCGAATGAGCCCCACACTGCAGCTCCTGGTGCAGCTGAATTCTTTTGCCTTATCTTGCTCTTCCGCAAACCCCCACGAAGTGAAGCTCTTGGCTCATCTCGCAGCTCCCCATCATTCCGCTGGGCAGCTGCTCCTGCTTCCCGCATCCCCTGTGCTGGAGGAGCCACAGGGATCCACGGTGTGACCAGATCCCTGCTCCAAGCACCTGTGGTTGCTCCGGTGTCCCCTGTCCTGGAAGCACCATCCTGGTGTGACACGACCCAGCGAGGCAGGAGCTGCTGCAGGTGCATCACAAACTTCCCACTCCCACACCGGCCTTGTTAATTATTTAACATAACCAAAACATTGCTGGAAAGCTTCACATCTTCAGGGTGACTTTTTTTATGTTAAATGCACCTGAACGACTTACATTCTGCACACGCTGCTGACAGTTCATGCCCTGGAGCCAGGCATGCCGCAGAAAGGACTGGGAGGGGGTGCAGTATGGGGAGAAGGAGGACTGATGGGCTGCACCCTTGCTCCCTATGCTGCTGGAAAAAGCCCCTTGCTGAGGGCATGGCAGGTAATGAGGAAAACCCTTGTGTTCCCAAGAAAAATCAATTCACCTCAAATTTCTGCCTCAGTTCCTCGTTTCCTTCTTCTCCCTCAGGAGGCACCGGGACGTTGAAATACTCCCCCTCCTCCTGGCTCAGCAGCTTAAACCTGGAGGGAGAGAGTGAGATCCTCAAGTCAGGACGGCAGGCAGGACCGTGGGCAGGACCACATCTCCTGCTCCGAAGCACAGCTCTGCCTCCGCTGTACCTGCCTCAGGTGGCCCTTACCCAGGCTTAGAAGACCTCCCCAAACCCCACACCCCCAAACACAAACTCAGCCAGTTCCCAAACACACCCCCAGTGCAGGGATGTTCCCAGGATCCCATGCTGGAGCGGGACCAGCCCAGAAAGCGCATCCACCACCTGCTGCCCTGACACCACAGAGCACTGACGCCTCTTCCAAAACACAAGCCTGACCCAAAACGCCCCAGACAAAGCACACGTCTCTCATCATGGCCACAGGCACACGCCTGGGTGAGCTCCATCCCACCAGGTGCCAAGGGACTCTATGGGGGCAGCACACAGAGCCTGTCAGTGCCAGAAACCCTGGGCACAAAGTCAAGATGCTCACCAGAACAAAAAGGAAAAAAGTTTAAGCAGCAATTATCAGAAATCATGGGAACATCATACCGATCTGAGGTATTTCACACAGCCACAGGCAAAGCCCATCGAGCCCCTCCTGGCCGTGCAGGTTGGTATCAGCTGTGTGTTATCTACAGGGGCTGTGACAAACAGCAACACACTGTTTGCATTATATAAGGATAGACTCTTCCTTTGAGCTTGTTTTCTCCATTAACTGCAGCTGTTTCAATATGAAATACACATCAGAGCTCCTTCCAGAGCTTATTCTAAATGCTATAACAAGGAAAACTATTTAGATTTCCACTGACATGAGTTTTAAAAGGCTGGGAAAAGGCTCAGCCTTTGGGCTGCGTCAGAACCAGCAGCACATCAACCCCGGTGAAACAAACAGATCCTCAGGGTGATGGGGAATTTGGGGGCAGCGCCAGCCCTGCCTGGATGGGGGTTTCCCAGGGAACAGCATCCAGCGCTGTGCAGACAGCCCCTCTGTCACTCCTCCTCCTCCTCTCCATCCCCTGCTTTACGTGACACACGTATGGCCTCCACAGGGGCAAAGACACAGTCTGGGGTGTTTGATCAATTCGTGGAATGTAAAATTAAGACCAGGCAGGTTTTGCTTTCCAAAAGACGTATAACATGTATTTTCAATTATGCCACGGAAAGGTAACAGAGCTCTCAGGCATCACTGGCTGGGGAAGAAAAAGAGGGAAATAACGTGGCATGTGTCCTGCTGGGGGAGATAAAATGGAAATGAAGAGACCCATTCAGTGTGGTGTTACAGACCCACTGCGTTCATCTTCCGCACGGTAACGAGCAGTGGCAATTACACACTTGGGTAGCATCCCTCCTTTTATTGAGCAGGGCCAGTCCGTGTGCTTCACTGCGCTGCTCCCGCCACAGATCACAACTGGAAGCGTGTCCCCCCCTCACAGCCTTGTTCCCTGCACGCCTCAGGAAACCACATTGCCAAAGAGATAAGGACTGCTTTTTGCCCATAGTATTTTTAAAACAATTACAACTCTTACCATCCATCAACTCCCATCTTCTGCAGCTCAGAGATCCCAAAGGACAAGGAGCCCATGAAATCGTTCCTGCTGGTCAGGTCCCAGTCCCAGATCTCCACAGACAACCGCCTGTCCTTGTCCGTCTCCTTCAGCTGGCTGGAGCGGGGGAAGGAGAAAGGGACAGGTTGATTGTGGAAGCCATTGCTGTCCCACCCTGCCCCTCCACGGCCATGAGAACACGGGTGCACAATGAAGGGACGGCCTTCACCGACCGCTCAGCTCTCCAATATTTAATCTCCCCAACTGCATCCATTTCAAACGGACAATGTAGAGGTCCTGCCCTGAAACACTCAGCTTTGATCAGGGTCAGGGCAGAGGTTTGAGCATTTCTGAGTCACGCTGACGGGACTGAAAATAACCATTTCTCAGCTGAACCAGCTTAATGTCTCTGAATAATTAAATCAGAGCAAATACAATCACATGAGTTCTTAGGGGTGAGAAAAATTAGTTTACAAGTTTAAACATTTTTCTTGTACTTACAATTTAAATGTCTCATTCCATTCAGGATTCAGGGAGCACTTGATAGTTTTGGTCTTCTGTTTGCTTTCATTTTTGGGGTCAGGGATTAGTTTAAGCTTCACGTAGGGATCTGACAAGCCGTTAGGATCCATAGGAACTAGGTTTTTAGCATCTCTTACTGGAGAGGAGAAAAAGGATTAAATTCAGTATTCAAACTACAAAAATACCCAACAATTGACAACTTCCCTGTGTGCCAAGGGTAAGTGTGAAATCAGTGATTAAACACAGAATTAAAACCGAATTTGTGCAGACACGGACGTTGCATGAGAAACGACATACAGTTACCAACGCAAAGCAAATCCAGCTCTAACGGACACGGAGGCTGATGGATCAACACAAGAGATTACTCTCACTCTCTGGTAGGATAATTTGTTGTTTGCTCTCAGCTTTAAGAAGTTTAGAGCTGCGATCCAGCAGCAGAGATTCCCCAGCCTGCAGAGACGAGGCGGGAGCCAGAGCTGCCTCCTGCCCCTTGGAAAAGGGCAGGAACGACTTCATGGCCGACAGCCCCCGAGGCAGCGATGCCAGAGACCTCACCACGATGGCTCGTGACCCGGACAGGCTGCATCGCTCTGCTGTGAGGTCGCCGCAGTCAGGGATGCAGATGCAGCAGCTCTCAGCATCAGCTTTTACAAAGAGCTTTCCCTGCTCCTGTGCGAGCAGCAGCTTTGCTGTCTGGAAGAGGGGTAGGATTGCAAAGGTCCCATTCCTGCGGCCGCCCCTCCCGCAGGTTGTTTAGGCAGCAGTGGTCTCATTTTCCCAGCAGGGATGAATTGGCAGGACCCACGGACCCTCCACTCCAAAATCTGCCATTGTCCCCAGGGAGAGTAATGAGGTGGGTTGGGGACACCGGAGCAACCTAAAAGCACTTGTGAGAAGATACCCAAGGAGGATTCGCCCTTCCTGTACCAGGCAGGACCAAGGCTGAAAATTTGTTTAAACAGAAAACAGACATCTCAGGAGGACAACAAAACATCAGACCCAAGCAGCTTTCAAGCTTCACCGGTTATTACTGATTTCTTAGATATCACACAGGCTGCTCCCCGAGCCACCTGAGCCGCCCTCTGGGGACCCTGCATGGGTACAAACCACGGCGGTGCCAGCAGCACCTGATGGGTGTTACCTGCTTCGTATCACCCCATCAGATAATGAACGTGTAGAACCCCACGAGATACTGAACCTGCACAGCCCCGCGTCTCCCTCCACCCATGCTGGGACACAAACAGCATGGCTTCATTTCCATTATGTTCTGACAATTACCTTCACGTGCCATTTAATAAGTGATATTTTATTTTTAAGTTTGGACAGAAATACCAGCTCCGCACTTCAGAGGATGCACAGAGTTTTCTGTGGCTTAATTTGGATTCTCCATCAAAATCTTCTGTGGAGAGCTTTGTACCATCCAAGCAGAAAGGCTTGCAATCTGCTGTGTGAAATCTTTAACTAATGAGTTTAATTTCCAAGGGCCCCACCATGGCTCTGCACTAACACAGCCAGAAGGCCTTCCTCTGCCTTGCCCCTTATCAGAGGGGAAGAACACGTATTTTCTCATCATCGTTATAAGCCTTTATCTGTGACTTTTTGATAGGACAAAAAGCAATCTTTAGAACCACGTTCTTGAATTATAAAACACAAAAGCCTATTAGAAGAAAGTCCCACAATAGGTCCTGCCAAGGCACCACCTGACTGGCAATGAGCCCGCAGGGGACACATCTTCATCGGGTTTGTACACGAACAGCAGGCATTGCTTTTGCTGTTCACAGAGGTGGGAAGTGTCCCTGTCCAGCAGTCCCCAGCCCAGAGCCCCCCCAGGTACCCCCCAACCCTTGCACAGCTCCATCCTTAACTCCCAATTGGTCCAACATCATCACAACTGCAGGGATCTGTCCCCTTCCACAGGCTCCTGCTGCCATCCGAGCAGGGGACAGGGACCCCCTGCCCACACCCCAGGGAATGATGCTCTCAAGTGTCCAGCTGAGCCTCTTCACAGCCCCTGCACCTCTGCTGGGCTTTTACCACCTTCCCTTCCTGGCTTTGAAATCATTATGCAAAGGTATTTTCAACAGCCCTGGCCACCTGCAGCACAGGGGGATGTCGGTGCCTTGTGGATGATCCCATCTCCACACCAAAAGCCAGTCGCTGTGGTGCAGAACCAGCTAAACTGGGGTGTCATGGTACTGGGGTACGAACAGTGCCTGTCCCAGCCCCAGTCCCACTCCCAGCACTTGGGCAGCACAGTCCCCGCTAGTCACCATCATTCTTCACCCACCAGGGGGTCAGCACAAATCCCCGGGGGCTCCTCACGCCCCCAGACAGATGGTACCGGTCATGCTGTGAGCAGCAGAATCAGCCCCAGAGCTGGAAGGAGCTGCTGGCACTCGGGACGCAATTCAGACGATGTCCCCTTACAGAGAGGGGACGTGAAATTGTGTCACACTGAACGAGCGCTCTGGCTTTGATTCACATTGCACCGTCCAAATGGGCAGCGTAATATCCTCTGGAGACAAATGAATAAGCCTTCATCATTTATCAGGCCATTGTTCACTTCTTTAAGGAACAGCAAAAATAATTCCTGACCCTCACAGTCAATCAGTTTATGCCCTGAAGCATAAGATTTGATTACCTCATGTTATTATCTCAGCATGCAGACCTAGAAATTTCATTAATGGGAATAATTTTATCTATTCATTTTAAAAAAGAGAATGCTTCCTCTTGACCTTAAGTAACTTTCTGACTTTTCAAGCAGAAATCAACAATTCAGTGAAAGAAAAATAAAATCCTCAGGAAGTGTAGTAGTGATGTCTGATGTCGGGAGAAATGTTCTCCTCTCCAACTGTTTATGACATTTCTTTGACAGTTAAATTTGATATAAAATAGTTTTACATCTATTCCAATGGTTTTGTGCATCATTAAGAAGTAGTAACATCATTATTAATAGTGATGGGTAAGAATATTACGATCCCATTTAAAGCAGCTGGTCTTAAATCACTTTGGGTACCAAGCCCAGCTATGGCTGAGGAGAAGCCGCCCTGGTTCAGGCTATGGTCAGGATGAGGCACCGGTAAGTTCTGGACATCCTGGGATCTGGGGGGGATTTGGGGTGGGCACAGCCCCCACATCCCCCTCCACATACCGTGGTGCCTGCACATAACTGAGGGGACCTGTGTGCGACCACAAGGACATGCAAGTGAGCGCTTGGCATAGGCTGTGGCTCGGCAGCACCTGGCGGGTCCCTCCCCACACACCCACAGCACCACGGCAGCATCCCCGCATCACCCACGGCTGCAGAAGCATCCCTGCATTGCCCACAACAGCATCACTGCAACCCCACGGCTGCAGGAGCATTGCTGCATCCCCCACAGCTGCAGGAGCATTGCCCATGGCTGTGGGAGAATCCCCACGTCACCCATGGCCGCAGGAGCAACATCACATCCCCTGTGGCTATGGGCACGTCACTGCATCCCCCACGGCTGCAGGAGCATCCCCACAACCCTCATGGCTGGGATGCCATCACTGCCGTGCACTGGGGCTGGCCAAATAACTCTAATTTTACACCAGTTCCTTCCCCATCTCCCCTCCGAATGTGTTTGCAGAACATGCTGCCCATGACCCAGCACCCTGGTAAAACCTCAGCAGCCCAAGACCGGCAGCCAGAGGTGCACGGCTGAGGGTCGGCAGGGGCAGCAGTGCTGTGCGGGGAGGGTTCTGTGCAGAAGAGCCTCTCCCCCACCCGGGGAGCATGGCAGGGAGGTGCAGTGCTGGCCTGGGGACACTGCACCATTGCCGTGGGAACAAGATGTCACCCGTATCGCCTTGTAGGGCCAGGGCAGGTAGAGCTGGTTGAATGTTATTTGAATAATTTATTCTGCAAAATTTACAATAGTTTCCAAATAAATTATTCAGACAACATTTTTTTAACTACTCAGCCAGCTATAACTGCAGGAACAGGCTTGGGAAGAGACACTTATTTCAGACACCCACATCTCCAATGGCAAACACAGGGAAAAATATCAGTATAACAAATGGCCAAAGCAGGGGAGATCACAGTCATTCTGGCCTCAACCATGGGCACACAGGAGATGCTGCAGCGGCCCCACCACCTGCGGGGATTGTGGGGCTGTTCTCGGCTGGTACCTGGGTTTCCATGGGAAGGCAGGATTAATATGCCGGATAAATAAACACCAGAAAGTTCTTTGCTAAATATGCAGTGCCATATGGGGGTTCACGTTTATGTTAAAAAAAGCCTACAACAAAACCCACTCCTACCCAGCTCTTAAACACAGCTTACACCGGCTGCCAACCCTTCACCTCCAGCTCCGAGGCAAAAGGCCATGACGACACACTCGGTGCAGATCATTGTGCTCCAATTGCCCACTACAGGGAAAAACCCCTCTGCAAGCGCTGTGCATTGCGAGGGACGGGCAGAGCTGAGCTCAGCCTCGCAACCCAGCTCAAGCAGCTCACCATAGCCTTGGCCAGCAATACACCAGCCGTGCCAGCGGCACCCCTGTTTCACAGCCCTTGGACGGGGTTCTGGGGAGGGGAAGGCTCTGGGGTGCCCTGCAGCAGCACATGCCATCCCCTCTGGGAGCAGCCACGTTCCAGCAGGAACCCGCACTCGGATTAACACCCTCATGCATTAAAACAGTTAATTAATAGTCTGCAGAAGAATATATTTGCACATACTTATACAATAGAAAACGCACAGGACTCATTATGGCTGCATCTTCCTGGGCCGGTGATTAATAATTAACACACTTCCAGCTCATTTATCTAATCACAGCATAATTGGTTTCAGTTTTGGTCAATGTTTTACTTCATCAGCTCAGTAAATAGCAAGGCTCCGGTCCCAGCAGCCACTGCCGATGTCACAGGCGCAACAGGGGGATCAGCCGTAACCCCGAGCTGGCACCACGCTCCCAAAGTCCTAATGAGGGTCCTAACGAGGGTCCCAGCCTCGCAGGAGCCAGCAGTGACCTCAGCACATTGCTGGGACTGCCAAGAGAGATGAGGGAACCCGACATGGTCCACACACTCCAGCAGCCCTTGCATGGGGACAGGGCAGCCCCCGCTGTCACACGCACATGGGTCAAAATCACCGAAATGTGCTGAGCAGTCTCCACCTCCTGTGGCTGGCACAGAACTCGCACCATAGCCCTAACGTGGGGGTTTCTGCATTTTAGTCCCTGTAGAACACTGCTGCTCTGAGATACATGATGAACTCCCTGCCAGAACACACCGGGATGCAACAGGACACACGATGCGACGCACTGGACTGCACCAGCACACACGATGGGACATGCTGGGCTGCACCAGCACACACGATGGGACATGCTGGACTGCACCAGGACACACGATGGGACACGCTGGGCTGCAGCTCCCGCTGAGCAGAGCAGCAGGACGAGCAGCTCTCGGTGCAGGAGAGCAGCAATGCACAAGCAGAGTCCTCCCTGCAACTTACTGTCTCACCATCTTGGAGAAGCAACAGATTTAATGGGCTCCAAGCCCAGTCGTCACATTCTCTCGCTCCTCTGGTTCCCAAACTCAAATATTCACGGCTCTTAACATGACAGGCTCAGAATAATCTGCATTGGGAAGCTTTTCTATTATGGAAGCAAAAATGTGCAACGCCTTGATGACATTTTAATTTGCTACAATTTCCCACTTTATTCAGCAGTCTTTTCCCACTAATAAGATACTTGATCAAAGCCCAGAGCAGAGCACAGGCTGTGAATATGCATTTGCTCTTGTCCACCATGAGCCAGACAATGCCCTGCCATGCTCCATCACATTGGTCCTGCTCCACAGCATCCTCACGCCTCATCCCACACAGACCTCGCACACCGGTGGGTGCAACGCGCCATCCCGTGTGCTGAGATTGCTGCTCTGTTCACAAATCTTTTTTCTTGTGTCCTTCAGAAGAAATAGTGTGTTACTGTTGACTCCGGGGTCATGGGACAGTGGGACCATCCTCACTGCATTGCTGCCCTTGGAGCCGGCAGGTTCCGACTTGTGGACACAGACAGACTGATATCGAGCAGCCCCAGGGATCCGTGGGATCCACAGGAGTGGGCCAGGGACATCACCTACAGCCGGCTCCCTCTCACACAAAGCAAAACCCTGAGCATCCCAACACGGAGAGCAGGTCCCAGCGAGGGGTCGGGCTGTCCCAGTGGCTCCATGGCAGGGGCCCTGCTCACCCCCCTGGGACGCTGATCCCATCATCCCCGCTCAGCTCGTGTTGGTGCTTCAGAAGAGAAGCACTTGCCAAGAGCACATATCCAAGAGCTTTGCTGGATGAGATGCAGATTGTTTTGTAGCCTAATTAACAAGGCCCTCAGAAACCTCCCGGATTTTGGAACCCGCCTTTGGCTGGTGGAGCTGCAAGCCCTGTCTCCAGCGCAGAGCAGGGACATGCTGCACAGTCTGAGTCTGCCCTTGCCAGCCAAGGGTGCAAAGCCACCGGCACCGGGAAGGTGCCATTTATTTGTCCAGGTGCCCCATTATTAGACAAAGGCGTGCATTTTTAATCACTGGGAGCACCAATAAACCCCAGCGCTCAGCAGCAGCACACAACAGCGATGCAGGGCTGTGAGTGCTCCCGTGTGCACCCATTATACAATTACATCCGACGTACAACGTGAAAAGAGCTGTAACAGAGCTGCTCTCCCAGCATAAAGGAGTGATTAACACAACAGACCCAGGAGCTGGGAAGCTAATTAGGAGGAGTTGCTGGCTTATCAACTCACACACAGAGGATGGGAGTCAAGCACAGTGAGAGCCAGCCAGGGCTGTCCTGGGCACACTGTGTGGATTTTGAGAAATCTGGGGGTTTGGGTATTGATTTTCAATCCCTTGCCCTGTCCAAAGCCTCACCAACTGCTGCAGGACCCAGCATAGATGCTCTCCCCAGTCTCCCACCATACAGCTTTGAGGTTCATCCTGGTTCTTCAGAGCTAAGAATGAGTTAAAAATATTGAAATTTGGATCTTTCTCATGATATTATAATAATTTTTACAATGTTAGTATCTGGCAGACTGTGCCGTAGGCAGGTCTGTGCTGTGCCAAGTGCTGTACAAAAGCAAAGCACCAGCACAGCCCTTGCTGAAGGGCAGCAGAGCCCCACAGGGGCTGCTCTGTCCCCGTGAACACCCGCTCCATAGCCCGCAGTATGGCTTTGGGTTAAACCTTGCAGCAGTGCGGTTCACAGTGCCAGCTTGGGTTATGCTTAAGCACGGCTCCTTTATTGAGCTTCATTTTGTGAGCTGAAGATGGAGCATTCACTGCAGGGGCAGCAGCAGCATCTCCTGCTGCCATCTGCCAGGGGAGGTCTCAGGTAACAGAGCGTGAGGGGCAGAAATGCTGCTGGGACAAGTCTCCGTCAGCTGCAAAAATGGGGATGGCCAAGAAATGCAATTTTTCAGGTTGCTAGCTAAGCCAACAAGTCATTCTAAGTCAAACAACATACCTTGTTTAACCAAAAAGCTGTGTTTTCCATTGGGAGAAAAAGGTTAGCTTTACAAATTAAAAAAAAAAAAAAAAAAGTCAAAGAAAGAGAGAGAAAAGAAAAACACACTGCCAAAAAGCATATAGCAAATTTCTGTCAAATGGATGAAAAAATAAAAGCAGGTGGTTGTTCTCAGTCTCCATCGGCCATGGTTGTGCTGCCACCTGCGGGCACTCCTGCCCAGGCACCGCACCTGCTACGTTTGTACTAGAGCTGTGATGCTCTTCTGCCATGGGAAAGCTTATTAGATTTCTGATCAAGGGTCTCCACACCTGGTGGGATGAATAGTTGGTTTCTGATCCCGCTGCTCAGACCTGATCTTGCTTTGTAGAAACCTCCTCCTCCCCTGTCCTGCCAACCTCTGCTCATCTGTATTTTGACAATTAGTTGTCATATGTGCTCTCCATCCCAAGGTGCTTCCAGCCCCACGGCACCCACGGGGTGGGGCAGGTGAGCAGACAGATTTCCACCTGCAGCCCCAAACTCACCAGCCCGAGCACCACAATGATGGGGCTCATCATCCCCCCCATGCTGGGGTGCTCTGCCACCCACCCACCCACCGCTCCCGTCCGTGATAGAATCCACCCCTTGCCCGCCCCAAACTGAGATTTCCACAGAAAACAAGTAAAAGGCATTTTCCACCAGAAATCTGTTCCAGCAGATGTCTGCCCACCAGCTCAGCCCTCTGGGTCCCTGCAGGAGCTGCTCTGTGACTGTGTCCCCACGGGCCACCCCAGGGTGGGCAACCAGGAGCTGCGGGAAGGGACACAGGTGGTTTTTGGTGCACAAAGTCAGCAGCACAGACCTCTCTGAGCAGCTCGATGTCCCAGCCATGGCCACACCAGCACAGCACTGTGTCCCGCTGCGGCTCCTCCATCCTCGTGCCGTGGAGTCCCCGGTGCCCAAACCCAGCACAGCCCTTCACCCTGAGCTCTGCTGCCTCTGCAACCAGCCCTGGCCACAGCTCCAGGGCCAACTTTTCAGCATCTAGCCTCTCCCTGCCAAAACCCTGGCAATACAAACCCGGTCGTCACTTTAGGGCTTTGTGTTTTTGAAGCAAACAGTCACTGGAGGGATGGAAATCTCTGTTGTTCAGCAAGGAGCTAAAGCCACCATGGCAGCACCCACCACATGCCCCGAGGGCTGGGTGCTCACCTCTGCTTTGGGTCGCAACAGACCTTCCCACCTCCCCTGGAGCAAAAATCCTGGTTTTCTGGGGTGAAAACCTCAAGCCCCTGCCCTGCCAGAGGCAGGAGGGAAGGCAGAGCCCCCGCCTGAGTCTCTCATCTCCCAAAGTGCTCCCACTCCCTTGGCAGCCCCGCAGCGGAGCTGGAGCGCACAGTGTGTTTCCCTGCCTCTCTGGAAAAGCCAACAGATTACATGCTTTCACCAACACCTCCACATAAAGGGCTAGAAATAACACAAGTCTTTCAAACCCAGCTGAAGAAAAGAAAATCCAGCTGCACAGCAAGGGGCCGGGGCAGTGGGAACGCGGCTGCGGTGCCAGCGGGAGGACAAGATCCGCGCCCCACTGGCACTGCCAGGGCTGGGGACCAGTGTCCCCTGCAGGGAAGGTACCTGGGCAGCAGCACTTCTGTGAAAGTTCTGTGTCATTTGTTGAAGCTCTTCTTTAAGGACAAATGAAAACAAAATTTAAAAAACAACCAACACCACTAACAAAACAACCAGAACACAACATTTTTCAATTTTTCATTAATATTTTAGTAACTTGGTATTTTATTTGAACTCTAGAACTACTCCACGCCCCTGAGAACCTCATCTCCACATCTGTTCGACCCCTCCAGGGATGGCGACTCCACCACTGCCCTGGGCAGCCTGTTCCAATGCCTGACAGCCCTTTCCGGGAAGAAACTGTTCCCAAGATCCAATCTGAAACTACCCTGGCACAACTGTAGCCATTTCCTCTTGTTCTAAAATCAATGAGCACAGCGGGACGCCTCAGAGCTGACCCCATCCCGCTGAAGCAAACCCCATGGATGTCGCAGCAACTCCTGCTGCCAGCCCGGCAGGATGCTGGTCCCAGCACTATCCAGGAGGAGCCAGGGCTGGTGGGATGATGGAGACAGGTCCAGTCCTTGTTATCAGTGTCACCAGCCTGGTACCCCCAGGCCCACCCAGGGGGGTTTCTGCTACGTGGGCAGGTGGGTGGGTTTAACTCATCCTGTGAATAACTGTGACCAGCTTGGCAGCCCCTAGAGGGACTGTAACCCAGCGTGGGCAGAAACCTCCTTCCTCGGCTCAGCCCTGGGCTCAGCCTTGGTGAGACAAAGCCCGGCTCTGCCACAAGCTGCCTGCGGGCTCTCCCTGCCTCCCACCGCCACACGCTGTCACTGGCACCCGGATATGCTGTCACTGGCACCCGACAGAGAGAGCCACAGCTTGGGGCTGATCTCTCCACGCAGGGGAGAAGAGGCTTCACAAGATACAGCTTGTGTTTCCTGAGATGCTTACAGGTCACACAGTGGGAAGCGACGTCTTCTGGAAACTCAAAATCCGGGTGGCAAAAGCATTTAGAGATGGTATAATCATGTTTTGTGATAAAAATCGAGAACAGAGGAGTTCCAGGACAGAAAACTGGGATGGGGGACAACGGGTTTCCCCATGGGTTGCTGTCGTGTCCCTGTGATGCTCAGGGCAGGAGCCTCTGCTGAGCCTGGCACTGCCCAGCTGCCTGCAGCCTTTGCCAGCCCCATGTCCCACCCCTGGCACATCCCCAAGGGACACTGTGAGCCAGCACTGTCATGCTGTGCCTGCTCTGGGGACACAGGGACAGCTCCTGCCTGCACCCCACCGCTGGGCACCAGGACCAGCGCAGCCCCCGATCTCCTGTGAGCACAGCACCCTGCTCCAGCTCAGCATCCATCAGGGCTGGGGAGCAGCACGGAATCGGGAAGAACAAGGGCTGTCATCACCGGGGCAGCATGGAACCCCATGCCCAGCCACACCGCAGGGCTGGCGTCACCCGTGGTGGACAGAGGCTGAGGCTGTACAGGATGGATCGGTGGAAGAAGGTTGCAAAGTTCTAGTCATGTAAAAGCACCACCCAAGATTTGCACCAAGGCCTGTACGGGCCCAGGTACCATCAAGGGCATGGAAAGAAGACCAGGAAATGGATGTTCATCATCACACAGCACAAAAACAAACAACAGGCTTTTCCACTCGGCATAGCTAAACTGAACTGCCACTCCTTCCCAGGATGCTGCGGATGCTGAAATTTTACGTGATTCAAAAAGCAGTTTCAGAAGTCTGTAACTGGAAGAGCTATTTAGCACGGCTATACAGTGCAGGTATTTAGCTGGCACCACACTCCCGGAGTTGCCATGGCCGGCACGGCTGCGGGCACAGCACACACCAGCAGCGGGGGAACCAGGGACCCCGCCTGCAGGGGCTGTACCTGGGGCGCACACCTACCTACAACGGTGAGCACGTCCTTCTCGATGTCTGCCCGGATGTATATCCGTCCCCGGCGCTCGGTGTGGTCCGTCCCGCACAGGCTGGGGACGTTCATCACGCAGCGCTTGTGCACGTTCATCATACAGGCTGTGAGCAGAGAGAAAGGGACACTCAGCACCCCTGTCACCACTGCTGAGGGTCACGGGGTGTTCAGAGGGGATGGAGCGGGGAAGAACTTGTCCTCCTTTCAAATGGGGATGTTTGTGAGGGATTCTGAGATAAACACGCAGTAAATGGACCTTTAAACGCAGCCGGAGACACCGGCAGAGCCCTGCAGGGACACGGGGACCCGCCACCAGTCCTGCCTACAGATACTACAGAGCTTTTGGCCCTTATTCTGATTACTTGAGTTTTGCCAGTTTATCAAACTTCTCTTCCACCACACCCGTGGTGCAATGCTGGACATTCACCCAGATTCACCAGGAGCTGATAAAGGGCATTAAAAATTACCTGCAGATGCGTCTGCATATATACATGTATAAAACCTTATATACACAAAATATATAAATATACATAATTTTATATTTTAATTTCATTTCCACTTGGTAACATTTTAAAGGTGATAATGAATACACTGTTCCCACAACAGTCAGCAAGCTTCTATATTTATGAGAAAACCAGCACATGGTGAGCAGCAGAGTCTGCTGTTCCCTGCAGACGGCGTAAGCGTGTCAGCAGACGCTGTATATTCACAGTCCTTTGGAACAGGAACGTACAAGATTAACTTGGAAGAGAACTGATCTCCCTCTCCATCCTCTCCCTCTTCTTTCACCCCCCATTTTCTCCTCTCTGTACAATAACTCCCCAGCCTGGCACCCGCAGCGCTCCAGAGAGGCTGTGTCACCGCAGCAGCCACCGCCACGGCCACAGGGTGTCAGTCGGAGTCAGCGCTTCAAGAGCCAGAGATGATGCTGCCGGGGGGATGCGGGCGATGCTACAAGGGGGGATTTACAGGCAGGATCCCCCTGAGATGGACACCGTTCCCTCCCCACTCCCTGCAGCAGCCACATGGACTCCCCATGAGGGGTGCCCAGCCGCCCTGGCACCAGCAGCCCTGCAGCGTGCTCCACACGATGGCACAGGGGACAGGCTCTTGGCCACAGCTCAGGTGGGCTGGGAGCCCCTGTGCAGGACCTCAGGGTGCCAGAGCCCCCCAAGGGGTTCCAGAGCCCCCCACTGCTGCAAGCACAGCCACCGGTTACATCACTTACTGTCACATTTCATCCCCTGGTGAATGAGCCCATACAGCAACGACCCGCAGTGGTCACAGAAGGTGGGGCTGGAGTATGTGTGGATTTTAAATTTGTGTTTGCTCCGGGGATCCTAGGAGGAAAATAAAAGATAAAGATTATAAACTTGCATCAAATATTGGCAAGGCATGGCCACTCTGTGTTCCACATGCCAGCTGGCTTCGGAGGTGCCGTTAATGGACCTCAGTCAACTGCCACCAACTGATGTGGACCTTTTCCAACAGTCACCAACATCCAGCTTTCTTACTCTTTATATGTGTTGCCATAACAATGAAAAAGCAATGCACTGGCTTGTCTAGAGATTTATTGTTTAAAAATTACTTGGTCTTAATACAAAAAACACCAGGTGAAATTGGTACATAAGAACCAACATAAGGGCTGGACACTACTCAACTTCCACATCAACCCAGCGGGGTAACGCAGAAAAAAAACAGCCATGATTTCCAGTTATATTAAGACTACTCAGTAAACACGTTTGTGCTCTGGTGCCAACCCCTCCCCAGCACACTCCTAGGGAATAAAGATGCTCAGGGTACACTTGAGTATTTTGAGCTTTCTTCAAACCAACTGCAGACTTCTCTGCACCATCAGAGTACGCAAAACCAGCAGATCCCAGTTTATCCCGGACACGGTTTGCAGTCTTGCACAGACACCTTGCAACCAGGGCTCCTGGACTCCAACGAGGGTCTGCAGAAGGTGAAGTCAAACAAATTCAGATGAGAAACATCTTCTCCACACCCATGGAGATAAGAAGAAGCCAGCTTAATTTCATCTCGGGTTAATTGTTTAAGGGTTAGGGATGAGGCACAGCTCCTGGCTCGGTCATTTGAGCTGACCGGCTCTTTAATGGCCTGGAAAGGTGCCCAGGCATTAGGAAAGACACCTTTTCAGGCCACTGTAAGCTAACTAAATAAATAAAGAGTGGAGTCGGAACAGAGCTATAACATAACTGCCAATCCATTACCTTCTCCTGAAATCAATTTTCCTACCGCTATCACATTGAAGCTTTCAGCTGCATTAATCACTAATATTGTGCATTCTTTCACAGCATCCCACATAACTTTAGCAATACCAGAAATGCAGACAAGTAATGGAGCTTCATTTAATTCAATCTGTTAAGCACAAGGGATTTGCTTCATCAAATGTAGTGTACTCGAAACAGAAAGCATCTCACATTTAACCCTAAAAAATGCCCTTCTAGATACAGAGCGCAACAAGCCCTTGGTAGCTCGCGTGTCAGCTGTGTTAGTTCACGGTTAACCTGCCTCCTGCTCCCACACACACAGGTCATCCAGCATCCCTGAGCATTTGAAACCCTTTTGCATTCCCATGAGAGCACAGAAAACTTCAACTAGAGCTGAGGCACCCAAGAAAATGAAAACCTTTCTCTTGGCACCGTCCCAGGAGAAAGGAGGTCCCTGGGCAGACAGTGGGACACTGACCCAGGCACCCCCTGCCCCACAGCCCCAGGGGGCTCAGGCACCAGCCCCACCACTGACCCTCTGCCACAGCAGGATGATGTGGGGGGACAGAGGGGGCTCGAGCAGAAGCCACGTGCCAGTCAAACCCCAGCGTGTGACACGGGGAGGAATCGCCCCCGAGTGCTCCACTTTCTGTGCTCCCTTCTAGAAACAGAAATTCCTGTTTAGGCAAATGAAAGCTTTAGTCATTCATAAAAAAAAACACACAAGCTTAATGCAAAATGAGACAATTTCCACTTCATGGGGAGGATTTTAAATTGTCAGTGGAACTGGGAGTTCAAAAAAAGCCAGAGCTGGAAAAGCAAAGCGTGCACCGAACAGCAGTGGCACAGGACTGGCCATGGGTCCCCAAACTGCTCCCCAGCACCCCAGCCCAGCAGGGACATGTTGGGCTTCACCTTCTGTTCCCCCCCCAGGGGCTGCTCTGGAGAGATCCCGAGCCTGGGGTGTGAGGGTGATGGAGGCAGAACTGCTCCTCTGGCTGCCAGGGCTCGGCGGGAGGACATTTCACCTTGACTGGTGCCTTTAGAAGGTGCCAGAAACTGGAAGTTCTGGATATCATTTCCGAATAAGGCTGAAGTCGTTTCACAAAGAGACTATTTTTGTACCACAGAGACAGGGATGACGAGATCACTGTGTATGCAGATGCTGAGAGACTTAAAAGAAGAATGGTTAAAAAGAAATTTGCCGAGAAAAGCAAAGGAGAAAGGCGCTCCTCCTCCGTCCTCGCAGCGCAGAGCCGCCGAGGAACAGGGCAGAAAATGCTTTGGAGCTGAAACAAAAAACGCCACTGAGAGTGTTCTACTGCACTGAGAGGCTCTGACCTTTCTCATCAGCGCTGCTGCAGATCTGTCCCCCCCGGGATGTGTGGGTGTCCTGAGGATGCGAGGGAGCGGGGACGGGAGCCAGGGAAGGAGTGGAGCAGCTGCTGGCTGTGACCCAGGGCTCTGCGAGCACTGGCCCAGCAGAGGCGGCCGGTTCTGCTGCTCAACGTGACAGCAGGTGCCTGGTCTGAAAGCAGCCAGTGCAGTATCGCATCCCTGACTCACTGCATCCCTGACCAGCAGAGCAAACCTCGGCTTCTCCCAGCACCGCACGCACCGCTCGCTGCTCCCGCCTGCGGCTCCGCGGGCCTGGCTGACACAGCCTGAGCTCTCCCAGGAACACAAGACGTGATGCATGAGCGAGTAATCAACTCGTGGCCTTCAAGGCACTCTGAGCGCAGCCCAGCCAGACCCTGATCCAGGCTCAGCAATTACCTGTGCCCTTCTTCAGGGTCATACCCACCACCGAGCTCATATCGATGTAACATGCACTTCCCTGCTGAACCCTGATGGAGATGCTGATGCAGGGGCCGTCGCTCAGCACTTATGCGCAGGCAGCTGGCGGCATTGATCAGAGTGACAATTTATGCGCTGCTCAGGGTAGGCAGAGCCCGTTTGCTCGTTCGCAGCCTGTCGGGATGGCAGAGGGAGCAAACGGGGAGAGCAGAGCAGGGTGGCACCGACCGCAAGCAAGGGCGTTCTGCTCCAGCTGTTCCTCACGCAAAGTCTGTGTCCCAGCAAGGGCAGCAGTTCTCTGTCACAGAGCTGCAAACACCACGCTGGATACTGCCTGGGCTTTTATTTACTTCTGCACTAAATTCAGCTTTGCCCAGCGCTGAGGGAGGGCAGGGGGCAGGTGGAGGGACCAGACCCTCAGGCCCAGCAGTCTGAGCCGCAAAATGTTTTTAAAACAGCTCTCCTGAGTTCATCTCTAAAATAAGTCATCTATGAAAGGCACTCGGGTTTCTCCACAGCCCAGAGGCCCACACCGCGTGTCCTTCAGCCGAGCCCGGCCGCCCCACGCTCCCCGGGGAAGAGGCCAGACCGACACCGATGGCTGATACTATTTTAATCCTCTGTGCTGCCAAAATTTCCTGGACTCTACAGAACAGTCACAGAGGTTTGATTCAAGATGATGCATCCCTGCTTTTCCCACCTCATTGCAGAAAAAGCTTTAAATTATCTCTTCTGAAGAAGAATTAACACAGTTCATGTGAAGAGACTATTTTGAAGTGAATTTCATAGCAATTTAAGCAGCTTATAGCAGAGCAAATACAACACAGTAACAACTCACTGTGTGCACCTCACAGAAACCAGGCAGTGGACATAAAACCAAAAGCCTCACACTTTGCTCCCACATTTCCCTGGGGGAAATTTCCCCCCTGTACACAGGGAACAACTCACAGCAGAGACAGAATTGGCCTAACAGCGACTGTAAAGGTGGTGCTGGAGAGAAAATCCCATTGTTCCCTCCAGGAAAATACCAGTTTGTAAGAGGCTGGATGAGACTACTCCGAACAGCATCCTCTGACCATGCAAGTTCTGCTTATGAAGCCAGGAGGTGCTGGGGGAACAGGAACCAAAGACAACTGCAGGCACCAGAGTCAGGGACCCCTGCTCTTGGCCAGGACGGGCTTTTGGCCGCGCTCGCCTGCTCTGTGCTGTTCGGGACCTGCAGTCAGAGCTGCTGCCCTGGGGATGCTCCTCCTGCATCTTCCAACCTGCTTGCAAAGGGCTGGAAAAATGCCTTTGGTGATAAATAGCCCCAAATCCCAGCTAAAACCAAGCAAGGAAGTTAAGGAATAAGTGAACAAAAGTGATGAGGTTTTGTTTGAAAGAAAAGAGCAACGATAAACCATACAGACTTCTCTGAAAGAAGGTTACACACACAAGGCAAACACAGGTCCTGTTCAAGGCAAGACAGGAAAAGTTTGGGGCATCTTTTTCCTCAATATTGTGACTCTGCAGAAACCATGCTTTAAAGCGGATTTGACACTGCTGCAACAGTGACACCAAAGCTGTTTTTCTGTTGTTGACAGTATTACAGCCACAGGAAACCTTGCACAGCGCAGGGCGTGAGGGCACAGCAACACAGGCAGCGGGATGCAGGCACCGGGATGCAGGCAGCGGGATGCAGGCAGCGGGATGCAGGCAGCGGGATGCAGGCAGCGGGATGCAGGCAGCGGGATGCAGGCAGCGGGATGCAGGCAGCTCCTCTGCCCACACTGTGGCTGGGGGGAGCAGCAGCCCCCGAGCATGGGCAGCAATGCACCGGCAGCCAAGGTGGCTGCGGGCACCAGCATCGCGGCTTGGGCTGCTGCCATGTCAAGCAGGCGGTCACAGATGAGCCCTGCCACTGACAGCTTCCCCTGACAGCCTCCAGCAAGTTAATACATTTTTATTGACAAAAGATCTCGTCTGCTAGTCAGACAACTGCAGAGGGATATGGATGACAGTTATTCTTCTCCTGCTGCAAACACTGAATAAAATATACTCTCTTACCGAGCAGCAAGAAAAAGCCAAACTCAGCTTTTCTCCCTGAGCGGCGTTAGCATCTCAAGAGCATTTAGAAATGTTTGTTATCTTTCACATGCCTTGAGAGTCATTTTATTATAGTGCAAGGAATGGAGCTCCCACAGCACTTTCCTGCACCCTGCAGCCTCCTGGTTGCCCAAAAGAGAGACCCCAAAACACCTCCCGCCTGCAGGGCGCTTCATCTGCAGAATCCCCCACTGTGTCACCCGTGTGGCACAGCCTGCACTGTCACCTTGCTGCCCTCCTGCCAGCTCCGCTCCGCACAAACCCAGCTCAGCCCCGGCCCCAGGTCCCCAGGGCAGGACACAGACCCAACTGCCCTCTCCAAGTCCCCTCTTCAGCCAGGGGCTGCCATCTGCACAGGTGTAACAAGACACACGCCAGGAAAACGAGAGAAGAGCCTTTCAATTCCAGAACTGCAGACATGTGCAAGCTGGCGGGAGGGAGAGCTGGGTGCCGGCAGAGCCAGGGAACACCAGAAGGTGCTGGGAGGGAGCACGGCAGAGACATCTTCATCCCACGGGAACTGTCACCGTCACCGGCCGCCTGCGCTGGCAGGAGCGGCGAGCGTGTGCCCTCGGTGAGGGGCAGATGGCACACCGTGAGAGCTGGAGAAGTTAATTAGCAAGGCAAAGGAAAGCAGCGAGCTGCAGCGAGGCTGCAAAGATCCGCTCGTGCACCAGAGCCGGGGCAGCGCAGAGGTGTGTGAGTCCCAAGCAGAGATCGGGGTCCTGATCTCCAAGGCAGGAGCTGGGCAAGAGGGTGCTCAGTGCCTTCAGGAGGGTCCTGGCTCAACCGGCACACCTGGACGAAGGGGAAGCAGCTGCGCACCCCACCTGCACCCTCGCCAGGCAGAGCTTGGTGACAACCCCATGATGATGCTGTGCAAAGGGACTGCCCAGCCACAGGGGTTCCTTCCCCCCGGAGAAGACCCCAGAAAGGAGGAACTTGAAGGAGCTGCGAAGCATCAGGTAGCACAAATGGCATCTTCACTTGTTCTGCTGCTGAAATCTCATTGTCCCCAGCTCACGTTTGCCCAAACACTCTAGAGAAGAAACCAAACCTGGGGAAGGAGAGTGACCCTCTCTGCGCCCTGCGACCAGTGTCAGCATGGGAGCTGGGGATGCTGTGCACCAAGGGATAACGGTCACGGACCGATGCTGCAGAGACAGCTCCTGACTCCAACAACACCAGCATGATCCATGCCCTGGGAAGCACCCCTCTTGTTCTAAAATAAAGCGGCAGCAATACTTTCACTGATGCAAACACTCAACTCTGGAGCTTTTCAAGAAAGGAGGATCCCAAGGCAAAGATTAAAAGATTCTGCCTCCAGCAACCAAAGCGTGGAAAGACCAAAGGTGCTGTGTTGATAGCATTACAGAAATCCTCAGCTAAAGCTGCGAACGGCAGAAAAATTAAATGCAAAATCAAAAAGAAGCTACACTGGCCTGTTACCTTCCTAGAGCACCTCTGATATTTATTAATGCATCCTGATTAGATGACCTTTAACAGGATAATGCAAAGAAGGTCATTTTAATGATTATTTTGTCTACAATTTAAATAATTATGCATTCTACTAATAGCTCCTACTATAATTAGGTTTGCCAACTGCATTACATTACACATGCCTGACTTCAGCTCCTGAAGACCTGGCCGTATTTCAGAAAACTTCAGCCCACAGGAGAGCACAGGATTGCCAGAGCTCGGAACAGAACCTGCAGAGTTTAGCACTGGAACTGGTGGGTGCGCAGCGCACATCCAGACCAAGGCAGAGAAATCAATGGTAAAATCGCCATGTCCTGCAGTGATCCAGAGCCATGTAACAGACCCCCTGTCCCCACCCACTGCCCAAAACATCCCCCTGCCACATCCCCAGCCATCATCAATCAATCCTCCAGGATTTGAGCAATCCAGCATGAAAGCAGCCTTGGTGTTTTCGGTAGCAGCATTTATAGCTACAGCTTCATTCTCTATTGCAAGAAGCAATTCCCTCACACACACTACTTTTTTTTATTCAAAGGCTCTATCGTCACTGTACAATTAGTCCTCCTCTCCCAGCCAGAAGATTCCTATTCAGTGGGCTTTGCAAGGTTAAACACACACACTCTCTCCCTCCCCAAGGAAGTTCAAACACAACCAGATCAAACACAAATCTGCTCCAAAGTAGGACCAGTCAACAGTGACGGAAAGAGACTTTGACATTCGCTGCTCTCCAGTTATTTTGTTATGCTCCGAGGAGTGTAAAACGTCAGCCTTCCCCCAGGGTTATCTGCTTCATACACGCAGAAGCCACCATCCCAGAAAGCACTTGAGCAAATACTTACCTTTAAGAAGAAGAGCTTTATTTAGGTAACTAGCATCGCTCAGGTGCTTAAAATTCAGCATCCATATTTACCCATATATATACCATATGCACTTTAGGGAATGCAAAATATTTGTTTCCTTCATTCTGAAGTAACTGTGAAGTACTACAAGATACAGAGACCAAGGAGCAAAGCTCCAAAATGTTTTTCTTTTAATCTATTTTCCCCCGGGTTCCATGACCAGAGTAGCTCTGGGGATGAACACCAGCAGCAGCTGGGATGTGGCTGGAATTGCAGCATCTCTCGCTCGCAGCCTCTTCCAGCCCTGCAGATGCCACCGCACCCAACGGATCGGATCTTCCCTCCCTGGCTCAGCTACATCGTGTGGCTCACTCTAACAACAAACACGCTGCAAGGTTTAAACAGATGCAATAAATTAAACCCATTTTTTTCTGCAGGATTTCACTGGATATTAATATTTGTGAAAGGAAAGACTGTTACCAGATTGTGGCACCGACTGAAAAAAATGCACGGCTATAATTGCTACAGCCTAGATGCTACCAGTGTTTGACGTGATTACAGGTCGCTCGGGATTCATGCCGTGGTTATTGGCAACCACAGAGCAGAGCAAAGCCTGAGCTCAGAATGAAGCCCCTGTCCTTGGCTCCTGCCTGAAGCAGACAGGGCATTGCTGTTTGGTGAAGTCGTATTCCATCTCCTGATTGAAAGCTCACTAATGATTATATTGCTCTGAGAAGCTTGACTACCAGTGCAGAAGGAACCAAGTTTGCCCCAGTGACACCCCAGCTGACAGCAGTCCGGGGCTACAAACCAGAGGGCTTTGCTAAATAGCAAAAAAAAAAACCAAAACAGCTAAAAAATGTCCATTTTGCTCCCTGCTTCAAGTTCCAAGCATCTGCATTTCTCTCTTCATTTTCAGAAGTAATGTCTTTAAAAATTACTTGACACCAACTGGGCAGCTTTTACCCATCTGCTGGAGGAGCCACGGTGGCAACTCTCACCCAGCAATACCTGCGAGGAACAGAGAATCCCACCAAGGGCCTTGACGTGTACCCTGGTACCAAGTGGCAACTTACATGGTGAAAACTTAGATTTAATTTAGACCTTTCCAGCCCAGGCAGAGGCTGCTCAGTGACCCACAGCCGGCCAGAGACACGTGTGCGGAGCAGGACCGGGCTGTCCCAGGGCTCCTCACCGCCGTCCCCAGCTCTGCCCCTTCCCCAAAACCTCCCAATTACCAGAACCCCGGCAGGCAGCCGGTTTCGGGCAGGACGCCTGGCAGCGTGTTTGGCCTCCCCCTCCCGCTGCGTGTTGCGCCGCCTGCTCCCACTGCTGCTATTTTTAAGGGTGAGAGTTGTGGTGCACTGTCGTTTCCCCGATTCCAGCTCTTTTCTCCTAGCAGTTCCCCAAATTAGCCAGTTTCCACGGTAAAACACAAAAACCGCCAGACAGACCCGAAAGGCGCTGGCAGACCTGCACCAAGGAGCCCCCAGCAGTGCCGCTGCCCCAGCGCTCCCGCTCGCCCGAAAGCCCGGGGATTTGCCAGGAAATTCAGTCCTTGTGATAATCAGGCATTTGGTTGGCATTTGGATGGGTTTATGTTTTTTAAAGAATGACAATACTGTTTTCCAGAGGTCAGACCCAGGCTGGCGTTTCCCAGCAGTTTTGTTCTGTGTGGTGCTGCCCCGTCACTTCTGTGTTTTCTGAGAGGGTCAGAGCAAACGCAGCGACACTGACCATGCAGATCACACGTGAGCGTGAAATGTGCCTGCGGGGTTTTTTTCCTTTGAGAAGACTAAACATACTTATTGGTTTAATTAAGCCTGCAAGATGATACAAAGCAGACACAGGAGCAGGGATGCTGCAGGTGAGCGGCTGAGAGCCCCAGTGCCAGGTAACACTGAACAGCCGCAGAAACAGGAGCCTGACACAGAAATAACATGGGGCAGCGATGGCTTTGAAAAACTGATGAGCTGAGGATGAGCAAGGACAGGCACGTTTCCTGGGGCTGACTATAGTCCAGCAACACAGAGGTACCTGTTAAATGACACCTCATTCTTTCAGGTGAACCTGCTTTAGCAGGTGGGTTGGACTGGATGATCTCCAGAGATCCTTTCAAACCCAAACCATCCTGTGATTCTGAGTATTTCACTTGTGACAAAAGGACCTGATCAAGACATTGAACCAAACCCAGCCAGAGGAGAGTTGTCTTCAGCTGGACACAATGACCAGAGCCTTCAACTAGAAGTTTAAACCAGCTTTCCAGCATTTAGTGCTCCATGCATTTTAATTAACCCCAAACCTAAAACCTCAGTTGAGGTGGTGGAACCTGGAAACATCATTTTACTGATGGGGAAACTGAGGCTGCGACTCAAGGGACAAAAGGGAGACATGGAAACATCTCTGCATTCCCAAGCATTCTCCCGGCTCTGCCGACAGCAAGTTACTGGATGATTTGAAAGTGATTTAAGTGCATAGAAAGTATATGAGAGCCCATGTGACTAGGAACAACAATGAATTAGATCCATGTGAAATAATGGCACAGAAGCGTCACCAGCCAGGAAAGCTGGAGAACGACACCTCCAAAGCTCCGTGGAACGGTGTGACCCAGCAGGCAGGTACTCACATCCGAGGCAGGGCCCTTGTCAGCGCCGGGGCAGGAGAAGGTGACGAACTCATGGCACCGCTTGTGCACGACGAAGCAGCAAACTGCGAAGAGAAGACAGAGACAGTGTCAGGGGACAACGGGGGACGGGCACCACGTGAACCCAGAGCTGCGAAAATAAACAGCTATTACGTCTAAATTATGAGAAGAAACATCCAGGACTCTAAAAAGGTTTCTTTAAGTAAAGCCTGTGGCAGATTTTTAAACCTTACTGAATATCGTCAACGGGACCAGGCGTTTCAGTAAACCTAAGCAGAAACAAAATGTTGAGTGAATGTCAGAGGAGGGCTGGGAACCTTATGTTCGCTTTGAGCTCATTGCCACTTGCGGCACACGCTCTGAGGTCACCGCCGCGTATAAAAAGAGGGAGAATCTGGCATTTGTGGGTATCTGAGCTGAAAGTGCATGTGTCCAAAAATGGAAGATTGTACCGACGAGAACAGGTGGGCAATTTTCCTCCCACAGCTCTGCTTTTCTTCAGCAACTCCCCAGCCTCCATTTGCCAGACCAGAAGACACAAATGTCTCCCTCTCCTCACGCACGTCGATGACAAAGTCACCCTTCTGGGAACTGTGCAGGAAAATTCATCCCAACATGCCGTTACCCAGACGTTCCAGCGTGAGTATCCAGGGCTAAATCCATACCCCTTAAACCACCAACCCCTTACAGCGCATGTTAATCTGAAGCTGTCAGCAGTATTTTTGCAATCTGTGCAGCCAAAGCATTGTACTTAAAGGCTAATTTCTTTCCTGAACGCCAAATAAGCACTTTACTTTCAGCCATAGACCTTAAAAAAGCCACTCAGCACTGCAGGTAACTACACCTGATGGCCCAGGTCCTTCTCCGGGGGGTCTCAGCTGACTCTGTGAGCAAAGCAAAGCTGAGCAAGGCTGCCTTTGTCTGGGGAAACACAGGCACCAACCAGCTCTGTCCCAGGGCTCTCGGATTCATCGCATCCTTTTCCCAAGAGCTGCAGTTACACTAAATGAAAGAGCAACTGGAAGATGAGATGCAGAGTCTACCGGGGTTCAGAGAAATTGAGCACGCAAAACAAATGAAGCAGTGAAAAAACAAAGCAGGTTTCAATCGCATCACTATCGAACTTTTCCTAAGGAACAAAAGTGATGTTTGCGATTAAATTCATAATCTCCTCATTGTACCCTGCACATCCAGCTTTAAACTTTTTTCCCTTTTCACATTTTTCATTACAAAATAACCAAACAAACCCAAAAGGTTCGAGAGGCACAGCAGCTGCCA
Organism: Streptopelia decaocto; assembly: GCF_964273445.1. Taxonomy (NCBI): domain Eukaryota; kingdom Metazoa; phylum Chordata; class Aves; order Columbiformes; family Columbidae; genus Streptopelia; species Streptopelia decaocto. The sequence continues at coordinate 6,653,190 of NC_138668.1, read as the reverse complement.
AGAACTCTCTCCTCGTAGGACCTCTCACTTGCTTTTCTGAGTCTAAAAACCAAACATTTTCTTGAAAACATTGCTCACCATTTCTGTCATTTATATACAGAGACAGAGGCATCTGGGAGGCAGGCAGGAAGGAATTACAACTCCATTAGCAAAGATTTGTCCTGAAGTGTGTGCACAAATCCAATAAGGCTCTGCGACATGGGCGGCCGGGAGGGTCACGCTGGTGGTGACATCCAGGACAGGTTCCCAGTGGAGCTGGGATAATTCCAATCCAACACTAAACCAGATTGCTGCCGGGCTGAGCTTCCTAACGCCATTCCTAATGCTGTAGCTCAACAGGCTGTGGGACGCAAACCTGACTCTCAAAAGCAGGTAAAAGAAAGAGAAGCAAGGGATTAAAAAAGGCTCGTTCTTGTCCCTTGGAACCACCTTGGCTATTTCTACATGTGCTCATGGCTTTACTGCCACACGCGCCCACCTGAACAGTGCAAGGGTGGCTGTCAGCCTGGCTTTACTTTGGGAAAGGTTGGAAATCTGACCTTTCCATTTTTGCTCCAGCAGGAAGCCGTGGTGCTTTGCTTTCAAAAGCAACCTCATGTCATTCCCCCTGCACCAGGTGGCCGGCACAGCACCGGGGACCCAGCGCAGCAGGGGTGCTCAAACGCATTGCGTTTAAAGATTCAAAAGTCAGAGGCTTAAGTTCTGCTGCGCACAAGAAGAATCTGCTGTGGCTTTCTTGTGCTCTGCTCATTGCACATTCAACTTGTCAGGCAGAAGTCAGGTGAGAAAGAGAAGAAAAGAGGGGATGTTGGAGCAGCGAGGGAAAAGAGAACACGGAGCCGAGTGATAGAGTTGCAGCCGTGCCAGGGACACACACGTGTGCACACACCAAGCCTGGCAAGCTGCTCGCTCTGCTCTGCAAACACACCGCAAAAGCAGAACACATTCATCTCACATTCACTTGCATAAGCAGAAGAGGTGAAATGCCCATTTCTAGTGGCAGAGACTAAAAAGACAATGTCTGAGAAGCTCAAAACCACCCCAGACTTTTACTGCAGCCTCTCCCCCATATTCTCTTAAGGTTTCATTGAAGAGTTTAATAATTAAAGATAGCATTAAATATATTCACACATGGTGACACTGCCCACTCTTTGAGGGCAGATCTAAAGAACACACTAGAAATACAGTATTTTCAAGTGGAAAAAAAAATGCCATGTGTTCAAAACATTCATATTACAGTTCAATTAAGTTCACTAAACGATAGCCAAGTCACTGTATGTCATCTTTGTGGTGACCAAATATTTAGCAAGAATAGCAGGTTCTCCAGCAATCAACATTAATATGGATTGTAAGGACAATCTGTTGGGAGATGCTGAACAGTAACACTTCCCTCTGCATCCAAAGCAAGCCAGGGGCTCTGTGCCCACTGCAGCAGTGTGGGCTTCTTAGCCAGTGCTCCCAAGGGAGCCCTGCAAGCCCTGGAGAGACCCAGGCAAATGTTTCCTGCATGCTCAGGAAACCCATGCAAAAAAAAAAAAAAAGGCCAGTAGAATTAATCAGGTATGGGAGTTTACTCCAGTAATCCCGCCTTAACTCCAAAACGTGCATCCTACCCAGCAGATGCAAGGAGATTTAACAGATCCTCCCTCCCGTGACTAACCCGGAGCATTTCTGTGCTCCCCCTCAAGCAGGAGCTCCGGCTCCCCCGGCTGCGGCACCGGGACGGGCAGCGCGGCAGCCCCGGAGCTCCTGCTCCCATCACACTGCAGCCTTTCCAGCCTGTATCTCTGTCAGTTTAGAAACTACAGTACAAGCAGCAGCTTTCCCAGGTTGCTAATTAGACAGTTAATTTGTAAATCTTATTATATGGATAATAAAGTTATCAAATCCCACTGGTGAGATACAAGCATCCTGAGTCATTTATATACAACAAAAATGAAACATTTATCTTTGCCATTTGTTGTTGCAAAATGCAGGAATGTTTACTGGCCCTAAACTCTTTAGCACCATCTCCATTGCAGGCATCTGGGGAGACATCTCTGTCCTGGGGGAAGCACCAGATACAAACCCTACAACAGCCAAGAGGCAGAGCCCTCCAGCTCAGCCACTCTCCGCAGCCTTACGAGACTTGCTGAAACACACATTTTTAATAGCAGCCCCAGCACAGCTGCTCAGATCTGGGCAGAATTGCACCAAAGCAGCAGGGCAAGATCACGCACCTCCGTTCCCTGTGATCCCCGTGTGCTTTCAGTAAGAAATGTCTCCTAGAAGGCTGGTTTTTCAGAGCTAAGGACCCACAATAGCAGCACGGATCCAGCATATTTTCAAGCCCTCGGAACTAGCCTTATTTTGAAGAACAAAAAGAGAGAAAAAAGTAATGGTGTTGCTTTTATATATACACACACATATACTTAAAGGCTTCTTGGCCCAAATCACTGTTCAAAAATCCTCAAGAAAAACCACAAAGCAGCTTCCCAAGCTGATCACAGAACCTGCCAACCAGAAAAAGCTCATCCAAATGCATTCCAGGAGCAGGCACATTGCAGAGCACGTGTCCGGCTGCAGCTCCAGCATGGGCAGGGACCTCCTGGGGCTGCGAGCACTGCTCGGCAGAGCATCCATCAGCTCCGGCTGCTGAGCGCAGGGACACAGGCCAGTACATTAAAGCTCTTTTCAACAGCGGGCAGTCGGGAGCAGTTGTATGTTTGTGTGTTTTGGAACAAAGCTGCAAATTATTGCAGCAGACAGAAGCCCCCCGTATGTCCTCCGCAATGGCAGGAGGGCCAAATCTGGCGCTTGATTGCACTGCGTGGAAATATTGCTGCAAAAAGATAGGTGGAAGGCTCCTAATTGGTGAGGACTTTTGTCATCCCAGCCCCACAGCCAGTGACCGAGACGAGCTGTGAACTCAATGCTGACCTGGAGGTGAATCCCGTCCAGTATCACCTGCCCCACAGCTGCTGTGGGTGCCCCAGCGCAGGGTGTCACCTGGACCCCAAAATTGTCCTGCCAGTCAACAGCACAGAGCAACAACAAAACCTCCAGCAAAAGTAAAAAATAAGAGAGGACAGACCTCGACACTAGCAAAGTGCAACTGGAGAAGGGCAGGTGCTTCCAGCATTGCAAAGCAGCTCGGGGAGCAGAAGGAGGGTTTGAAGATTCATCACCTCGACAAGGGGAGAGCTGATGGGAACAGGCAGCTCCCAGCGCTCGGGGAGCTGCGCAGGGCTCGGGCACGACAAGGTGTCAGCACCACGGCTGCTTTAATACACAGGGACCCGTCAAGAGCATTCGAGGTCATGAGGCACCAGGCACAGCCACTAATAAGGAATTTCCGTGCAGTTTGTCACTATGCTGTAGCTAGTCCTGCAGGAACGGACAGTTCCCTCATCCCTCTGATGCTCCAGGTAAAACTCTGTCAGAGGGGATGGGGAGAGACATTGCAGCACACCAGGGACAGCTCTGATGGCACTCGAGGATTGCCAGGCCAGGCTGGGCAGCCTTGGCCAGGGGGATGCTCGTTCCAGCCCCAGCTCTGTGGGCTGCGGGAGGAGCATGGTCCCCCTGTTCCTGCCCCAGTCCCACCCATGAGGGGCTCCGCTCCTCTCTCCACAGCATCCCAGGGAGCAGCCCCGGCTGTACTGACTGCCCCGGTGATGGGCAACACCATCACTGCTGCCTTTGTCTCTCCGGGTTTGTTCACAGTGAGCAGCGCGGCTGTATGCTGAGCGTCGCCTGCACACGCACCTTCCTTCTTTAGAGTATTTTCTTTCTGTTTACAAAATGTAAACAAATGCAAAAGAGTTTCCCCACCATATGCACCATAGCTCACCTCGCACGCTCCATTCACATTATTTCCCAAAAGCAGACAGTTGGGCAGTTTGCCCACAGATACAACAATGCTCAGAGATTTACTCTTAGAATACAAAATCCTTCCCAGGCCAGTGGCTTCTACCCAGAAAAAGCCCTTTATCAAAGATTTAAGCTCCTTATACTGGCACCAGTCTACCCAGGGAGCCAGCCCAAGGTGAACATAGGTATTCCCAGGAATATGAAAGCCCAGAAGTCTCAGGGTTAGCATTTTATTTGCAAGCTCCAAGTATGTGAGGCTGCTGAGTCTGTCCTAGACAGCAGCACAAGGGCTGGGGCTGCATCTCTGCCTACGCTCTTACTGCCAGGCTGATGCAGTGGCCAGTCCTGTTCAGAGTGGGTCTCTTGGGGTCATTTTGGGGTCCCACTTCTCCAGTGTACTTTGACCTTGTTCTGGATCAGACTTTTGGGGTGCTCTAAGCACACTCTAGAGGGAAAACTGCCTTTCCCCATACCCTGGCCATGCTGCATGAACCCATTAGTGCGGGGAGCTGGATGGCTGCGAAGGGTCACAGACACCAGAGAACGAGCAGTGGTGTTGGGCCACCTGAAGCACCACATCTCCACACAGGAGACCCCCCACGCTGCCTCCAAGCCACAGCATCCCCAACACAAGCCCTTGGCCACGGGGCCCTGGCACCAGCCCACAGCAAGGGGTTCAATAGCCAGGAGAGTGGAAACCTGCAGTGTACCCGGCAGGCACAGCCGGGCTGGCTCGGGATGAGAAATCACTTCCTGAGCCCTGCACACCATCGGCTCGGAGCCTGCCACATGAGATCTGATTAGCCTCATCTCCCAAACATCGTTAGCTGGCAGGAAGGTATGCAGCCCTCCTCAAAAACCCAGACGCTGTGACAAACGACTTCCTGCAGAACGAACCCTGCCCAGCAGCTCCATGCGGCACAAAGCCGCGCTGCCTTCCATTTGATCTCCATTTGTTGCTCTAATTTCATTGCGTGAACTCCTTTGTCCTGATGTTCTGAAGATGGGGCTAATCGATTTTCCCCGAGTCCTTCATGAAATGAATAATTCAGGGGAGTCATCTCTTCCCAGAACACGCGTTCCCGCGGCAGGGAAGCCTGTTGTCCACCTCCGCCAGGCAAGGAGAGCTCTGGAGGCACCAGGAACACTCTCAGATACCGTACGTCAAACAAGGCAGACAGATGGAGAGTTAACAGAGCCAGAATAAGGATCAAGCAAGATTCATTGAAAAATCAAACCCAGAGAGGAGTTAAAACCACCCCAGAGAGCTGATGGAGCCGTGATTTAGCAGATGGCTCTAATATCACGAAGCTCAAAGATTATTTCAAGCATCTCAGTGCGTAGCTGCTCCCTTACAACCTGTGGAAATTATCACTTAGATAACTTTTCCATTTCCTAAATAACAAGAGATTCAGGAAACAGCTTGGAATTCAGATTAGCAAAACTGGAGAAAATAATATAACCAAAAAAAGATTTTTAAAGGAGCTTTGTGTTGATCCACCTACGCTGGGCAAACCCATGGGGTCAGATGCATTAGCCCGGCTTTGCCCCGATGATGTACTGAAATGCACCACAGCCAGCAGTTGCCTACAATTTTCCATTCTCATGTTAAAGAATAAGACTCACTGCACCAAACAAAAAGTCAGTGAAGCATGGTAATCATAAAATAAGGGGAAAGAAAGTTTCCAGGAGGGGAAGTCCTGAATTTCTGACAGCATTTTACAGCTTTTAATCGCTTACAGCACACAGAGAGAAGCTGAGCTAAAATTTGTGCTATTTGGATTTAATCCCCGGCTTTGGTTAAAAGCTTTCTGGAGTTCTCACAACACAACAAATATCTTCAGCTCCTCATCAGGCTTCAGCAGTTCTCCCGTTGTCGGCTCCACAATGGTGCTCTGGGATTTTTGGTGCCGATTTGCACTGTTGGACGTGCAGCCCCAGCACAGCGACCTGCACGGCAGCAGGTGACAGAGGGGACAGGGACTTGTAGAACAGGGGCAGATGCCGCTGACTCAAGCAAAACATAAAAAGGGATGTTGGAGGGCAGGGAGCAGCAGAAGGCATTTCTGTACAGTTTGGGTTTCTTACAGAAAAGGAGAACTGGTTTTCTTAAGGAAAAGGAAGATAAAAAGAGCGAGGGAGACAGCAGGCTGCTCTTCCGCAAGGTCTCACCAGCCTCCTTTCTCTACAAAACTCTGATTGACTGAACAGCTATAAAGACTCTCAATCCAAGAAAGTGATTCTTATTCAGACCAGTTAATTCTGTGCTAACGGTACAAAGAAAGCTTCATTACAGATTTGAAGAGGCCCAGCCTTGCAAATTAGTGCTGAGAAAGCTGTCATTCAGTGCCAGGAAGATAAAACTGCATTTCCTGGTATTTCTAAAGAAAAATCAGCAGGATGTATTTTTTTAAAGCTATACAATCTTCCAGCCGTTATAAAAACAATTGGCACTGTCCGTTCTGCTCTCCAGCAGACCCTGAAGCATGTACGACACACCAGCACAGGCAGGACTTTGGCCCACAGCTCCTCACCCTGGGCTGGCTGCCGGCGAGGGACGGAGCGTGGACACGATGGCAGCACCAGGGCCTGCCCGGGCTCCGCGACCCGTCACCAGCCCAGCAGCCCCGTGGCTGATGCCATTTCCCCTTTTCACAGGGAGGGGACGATGGTCCTGCTCCTCCGGCCCCCAGGACCCTTCCCCAGCACCAGGGAAGGACTGAGCCCTCCAGACAAGGAGTCAGCAACAGGGATTCTGTGCCTGAAGGGCAGGAATCCTCTCTTCTGTGAAAATCCTTGTTAGTGAGAGGACAGACTGAAACATGCTTGTTTATTTAAGCTCCTCACCTGCCCATACACCCAGTACCTGCTCCGGGCTTTTTGCTCACATCTACCATTCACCCTCCAGGGAGAACTCCCAGTTCTCCAGGAAAACCAACCCCTCACGGCTCTGCTTGCTGTTTGGGAGGGGAAGAGGAGCAGCGTTGGCTCCCAAACAAGGCTGTGTCTGCAGAGACCCAGGATCCCACAGAACAGCCCCCCTCTAGGGCCATCTCCCAAAGCCCGCAATGCCGACCTGCCGCTCTGCACCCACACCAGGGCTGGCAGCTATTTCCAGAGACACAAAGACATTAATTTTACATTAGAGCCTCAGCCTGGCTCAGACTTTAAATACTTCATCGGCGTTTCTCCCATACCAAGCTGTAACAGCGATTCACTTTCAGGCTGAATAATTTAGCCCCGCGCAGACCCAGGCCGGCACAACGCACGAAGCGGTGGCCACGGCTCTGCCAGCTGTGCCATCAGAACCAGCTGTGCCAGCAGCAGCTCTGTGACCCTCGCCAAACCCCCAGAGCCCGAGGCAGCTTGGGGACAAGGCGCTTCTCATCAGCGAGCCCAGCACCCCCCAGGTTCTGGTACAGGGAGCAGGACTTGCTGCAACATTCAAAGCCAGACAAGAGCCCAGGATGTGCTATCCTGGCTTTACCTTGTCCCAGTTCCTCCATGAATTACAAGTTTGGGCTTGTCCTATGCAGGGACAAGGAGACAGACTTAATAATCCTTGTGGGTCCCTTCCAACTCAGGACATTCTGTGACTCTAAGTTTGAGGATTCCCAGGAATGTCCCTTTGTTACTGATGCTGCAGGATGAAGAGGAAAATGCATTCAGGTGTCGAGGGGTTTCACGAGCAGGATCTGGGTATTTTGGAAGGCTCTTGCAGACACCATCATCTCCTCCTCCCCTCTCTCCTCCCGCGGTTCACGGATGACTGAGCCTTCCAGCCTGTGTTGTCTCCACGCTCTGGTGCTCACTGCATCTCCCACCCATGGCGCAGCACAGCAGCACCCACCTGATTGCTAAGTCCAGGCTGGCTCAGATACAGCTGCTGAACCCTTCCCCAGAGCCCAAGCTCTCCGCTGCCTGTGGCCCTCACCAAACCACTGCCCACGCTGTCACGATGTGGGCAGGACACTCCAGAGAGCTCTCAACATCCTGAGCAGCACAACTCCCGCCATCCCTCCCACACAGCCCGTACTGGCTGCCTGGCTATCACTGATTTTGTTCCTTGTAAGCCAGTTATGATTCAGCCGCCCTTTGAGCTCCTCCAGAGGGCCAGATGAACTCAGCAGGTCCCAACACAAGTTCTGCCCCAACCCTCAGCGGTGGCTCCATCCTTGGTCCCCAGGAGGGAGACGACGTGGCGGGCGCAGCGGGAGTTTCAAAGTGCGCTCAGCTGTCCTCAGTGCCCCCCCGTAGCTCTGAGCCCAGCGCGGTCCCTGGGTGGTGACACCAGCACACATCGCTCCCCCAGGGAACGGCACAGGTGTCCCTGCAGAGATGACTTCCCCTCACACTCCAGTCCCACCCCTGAAAGGCGCCTGCAGTTCAGATCTTCCAAGCACACAGCTGGAGAGCAGGAGCCCGTCACTCCATTCAGTGCAAGCAATGCATCTGGGCACTTGTTTCCCCATGTAATTTAGGGACTCAAGAAAATACGAAGAGTACAAAAAGACAAAGGAAGGACACCCTTGCAGAACTGTAAGGGGAAGCCTTGCTGCTCTCTTTGCATCACGACAGCAGAGAGACCCTATAGCAAATGAAGGGTCGGCTGCTCCAGGCATGGATTCCAGCCCAGCGACTGGGAACTGCACACACCAACTGGGGGTACAACTGGTGTCTGTGGTTTCTTGGGGCAAGACCTTGTCAACAACAATCAAGCGGATCCAGTGCCTGCAGCGCCCATCATGCAGCAGCAGCTGCGATGAAGAGGAGGGAGAGGAAGGCTACTCTGTTGTTCACTTCTGAAAGAGACATCTTTAATATACCTTTTTTTTTTTTTTTTTTTTAAAGGGGTTAAATATTTTGAGCCCAGCCATGCACTTTTAGAAGGATTTGAGTACATATGAACAAAACATTCAAAAAACGTCTGCAGCTTTTATATGAAATACCAGTAATGAATTGACAACATCCTCTGCATGACAATGAATGTATTGAAGCCAGGCGGGATAAGGAACATCAATCATCCACGGCAATATAATAGGTGTGGGTGGGGAAGGGGACAATGACAGCATTAGAGCTTGGATCGGGGAAAGATCTTCATTGCTCCCACTACGTGTGCCAGAGGAACACTGAAAGGCACATCCAGGCTGCGAGGGAAGGGGCTGCCCAGGCAGTGGCACCAGTAATGCTGCTGGCACAGGGTTCACCGGCTGTGGCAGAGGATGGGTCCCTCCACCCAGGACACGGCAAAAGTCCCACTCCTGCTTCCTCTCCGAATTGCTTGGGCCAACAAAGCCCAGCAGCCTCATCCCCAGCACCCAAAGCCACCCCACGGGAGCTGCTCCTTTCTCCCCCTACATGTGCCTGTCCCCTGACCACGCAAGAACGGTCGCACAGGTACGTGGCCAAGTCCCACCACAAATCACACTATTAAGAGACCAATAAAAGCTGCCAGCAGAACAGCTTGCCTGCAGAACCCGTTGCAGAGTGGCTGTTTGCAGCAAGTGGAGCTGCATGCCCTGGAGTGGCCACACGGACCCCGCGGCTGCAGGGCCCCCTGCACTGCTCCCCAGAACCAGCCACCTCCCGGGATGCGAGCAGGGCCAGCGGAGAAGCTCAAAGCAACAAGAACAAAGCTGTCAATATGTTTCCCTGCACGAAGTGCACAGGGATTGCAGACAACTTTCTTCTCTGCTCCTTTTCCCTGTGCCAGGTGCTGTTGCACAGACCCACGCACAGAACCGGGGGGAACCGCACCAGCCGTGAACCTGCCCACACGCCGGCCCCGACAGATGCCCTGAATGAACATGCTATTCCCTAATCTTTAATTATAGCCAGGTGACACGGTGCAGCAACACCAACAGGTAATTTTTCACATTGGAGTTGGTTTCTTTCCCCATTAACATCTCCTCTAACCTGTTTCTTAAAATCCCAAATTATGAGCCTCACGATATCACACACAGAGAAGTTGGTCACGGCCTCTGGCGGCGAGCAGGACGGTGCTGGGCTGGAGCGGGACGACCCAGCTCCTGGAGCCATCCGGTGATGGTGGAGGCGAACAGGGATACTGAGGAGTTGGTGGCTCCCTGGGGATCGCTGGTGGCGGAGGAAAAGCCCCTGGGTGCCGGCCGAGGCTTCCCCAGATGTAGGACTGATGGACAAACTCCACTTCTACCTTACACAAACAGGGACAGGCAGCATCGAGGAGATTGCCACAGCCCCCTCTGAGCCTGGTTCCTTTGCAAGGGGTCAGCTCTGGATCCCTGGGGACACCCCAGTGCCCACGTCCAGCTCTGCTCACACACCCCTACGCAACAGTTTCGGGACCCATCGCAGCCCCCAACAACACCTTCAGCATCTCCACCAGCCAGAGCCGAACAATAAGTACTCTGTGATTAATCGGGGCCCCAAGGGACCAGATGAAACACGCTTGGCAATTAGTTCTGGATTTCTTCCGAAGGTGCTGGAAGACAGTGGGAAGCTGCGGCAGCCCCTGGGAGACGAGTCTTCTTAAAACCTGCACCAGTTACACAACTCACTGCTCCTCAGGCTCACTGGTGTGATGTGTTAAATTACAGATGGTCTCAATTAAATGTGCATAGAAAGCAGGCTTGGGAAAAAAAAAAACAAAAACAAAAACAAAATACACACAACTAAACTTGCCTATGACAAGAAGATCATTAAAAACTTGCCAGCCTACTTTAACTCCAGTGACCTGGTAATTTAATAGTGTAATTGAAACTCCGCGCCAGGCTCTTGAGAGGAGGCAGCAATATGGCGAAGTGTCCCGCAGGATCGATCCTGCCCAGAGAACCAGTCCGACACAGAGAACAGCGCGGTCCCAGGTGCGGATCACCCACCGTCAGCCCGGTTATCACACTTGCCTCTCGCAGCCCTAGAACATGGCTGCTAGCTCACTTTGCAGACATTACTTTCTGTAACAGCATATTAATCCTATCCAAGGAAGATAAAAACCCGGTCCCCAAAGTGCTAATAATGTAATTCAGTTAAAGCTGAATTTTGTTACTTATCTCCAAGACAGAGAGGAACTTCACTCCTCTTTCCTTCCTCTCATCCCTCCCCCCCATATTTTAATATTCTCAACACTCTCTTATTTCCAAAAGCAGAGACCAGGGTAATTATTAAATAGCAATGCTCAGATAACACTGGTTTCATGTCCTCTCCAGCTTCTGTACCCGCTGACTGCCCCCCATTTCCACCATCCATCTGCCCCACATCAATCCAACTTTTATTTTCCAATCCCTGCATTGGAGCACAATGCTGGTTTTGTCTCTGCTCCACCAGCATTTGAACACACTCACACGTGACTCCAGCCTAGGACAAGGGACACCTCGCTGCAGCAGGGGGATTAAGGAGCCTTTTCTACAAGTGGCAAGCATGAAAATAGTTCTCCTGTGTAAATCACAGACTTTGCATTGATTCAGTGTCACAGGTCAACGGGAACAGGTGTCAGCCCCATGCCCACGGTGAAGAAGTTTCAGTAGGTGATCCATAACCATCCCCTCTCCTCGGCATCCCCCCCATGGCATCCTGGTGTCTGGGGTGCAGATGTGCCCAAAACAGACCGTGTCTGCCTCCTGAAACCTAGGGAAGTCAGAGCAGAGCCAGAGTGTCGCGGGGCTCATAAGCCTCTGGCCAAGAGGTTTCTTAATTCTGGTATCAAAATTAATTTTCCATGGCACTGGAGATCCAGAGAGAGACTGAGCTGCTTTTTGTTCCTGGAGAAGAATTTATGCTGAGCACACATTGAAGATAAAGCACTCATTTCCTTTACATGGTCTATTTAGGGTACAGAGCTAAGCCCAGACACGGGTGAGAAATTTCTCAAGCACACTTGGCCAGAAGTGTAATTTCTGCTTTCCTGGTTACCCTCCAGGATCACTCGTGTTGCCTCCAGAAACGCATAACCAGGCAGGTCAAGGGCTGGAGCTCAGCACTGGCCCTACAAATGGGAAGGATTTAAGGTCTTTGACCTAGACAACCTCAAGAGCAGACCACGAACACAGAGACACTACAGGGCAATATTTGGAAGGTATTTATATCCTGCTAAAAGGACAGTGTGGCCTGTAATCTTGTCCCCCTCTGCCAAAAGTATTTCTACAAAACAGGCTTTACATAAATCAGACTAATCCAAATTTGGGGAGATTGTTAAAATAAATGTATTCAGAATTATAGAAGGGTACAGGGGTTTATTTCTCACCTCATTTGAGGAGCTAATTTCCTGTGTGTTAATCACATACACCACCCAGCATCAAGATGCAGGGTCCCCTCCTGTCCAGCCGTGTAGCGGTCACACCACCCATTGGTGGCCCCACGGCTGTGGTTTGGGGAGATGTGTCAGGGTGGGATGTTTCACACCCGCACGGGGCTCGATGCCGTGTGGACATCACGTGTGGTGCCACCATGCCCGTGAGCTCCTGCTGCCACCACCAGCCCTGCCATTTGGTAACTGTGCAGAGGCACCGGGTGAGCCCTGTGACGTGCCAGAGCTGCTGCGCAGCCCCTCTGCTTTTCAGGAAGCGCAAGGAAAAAATAAAACAACAACATGAGTACAACAGCAACTTTTTTTGCTGATATGAAGAGTAATGACTTCCCTGCCACTGCCTCTGGCTTATTTTGAGCATGCTGCATCTTGGGACATTCATTCTCTATATGCAAAGTGATGGTTGAAGGGTTTCTTGAACACGCAGGAATGGCAACAGATCAATTTAAGTACAACCGAAAGCAGCAGTTAGTCAGGGTCCTCTTAACATGAAGCTTCCTACATAAGATTTAATAGATGTTGCAACCATGTCACGTAATTGTGCCACAGTCCCAGGTTTCCTACAGCAATACGCTGACCATTTCTCTGCTCTGCTGCTCCCCAAACAACTGAGTGCTCCCCAAAACCAGCCTGAGGGCAGAGCACAAGGCATGAGTCTGCCCCAACACAGGCACAAACAGCTCTGACATTTCAGGTTGGATCTCGGGAACAATTTCTTCCCCAAAGGGCTGTCGGGCATTGGAACAGGCTGCCCAGGGCAGTGGTGGAGTCACCATCCCTGGAGGGGTTGGACAGACGCAGAGATGAGGTTCTCAGGGACAGGGGTAGTGCCAGGGGTGGGGTAACGGTTGGATTCCATGACCTTGAGGGTCTCTTCCAACCAAAATGATTCCATGATTCTACGATTACCATACCTCCCATGCTCGTGACCTATCGAAAAGCTAGCAGGAACATTCCAGACAATTCCAAGACACTTCTCAGTTTCTCTCTGGCCCTTCTCTCCCACAGACCATCACACACTGCACTCCGCCCAGCTGTGCAACCAGCAGCACGCTCTAGGCATGGGACACCAGCCAGAGGGCTGGACCACAGCATGGTGTGTCCCTCGGCACTGCCACCTCACCAGCACCCCAGGGTCCCCACCAGCTCAGCCAGTGTGCTCCAGAGCTTGCAAGCCCACGAGACAGCCGCAGGACCTGCCACATGGCAGGACATGCAGCTCCATCCCCGTTCCCAGGCGGTGGGAAGCCAGAAACCACTGCTGGGAGCCCAGTCTGCTCCCCCAGCATGGGTGGCCATGGCCAGGCAGGGTCCCAGAGCCCCGGGGACCATGCTGCTCCCCCCGTGTGCTGCAGGCAGAGGGGAGCCGTCAGCTGGACCTTATCTTGTTATTTCAACCACTTCCTCCTGCAGTGCTGGCAGAAAGAGGTTCATCTCACCAGCCCTGCAGCTGAGCATGGGCTGCCTTTAGGGTTTGACTCTCCCATCAGGGGGGTGCACATCCCAAGCCTTCTCAGGTGACAGCAAAGAGGGGGGTCACAGGAAGGACGGGGGGGTCCCAGCACACCAGCCCCTGCACCACCGAGCCCCAGCGCGATATCGTGGTGGCAGCTCCATCTGCACGGGCAGCTGCTGACTGACGTCTCCCCCACACACCAAACCACCAGCACCCAGCGAAGGAGGAGGGTCTGAGCACCCTCCACCAGCCACAGACTCGTTGACAAGTTCTACGTTCATTAAATCTATTTTTAAAAAAGGGGAAAAAATAAAAATAAAAGAAAAATAAAATATCAAGCATTATTTGGTTCTCACCATCTCTCTGCTTTAAAAAGATCACTGCTACCATGGGTAGGAGCACCAAATACCCCAGGCAGGGTCAGGGCATCCCACTGTATCAGGGATGCTCTCCTGCAGCAGCTCCCACTGAAGGGCCTCCCCAAACACCCAACAAGCAGCTACTACCCCCTCTGCAGCGTCCTCAAACAGGAGACACCTGCCCACGGTCAGGTACTCGGTCCCAGGCAGCAAACAGCAGTGTGTGCTCTGCCCCACGCAGAGGGGAAGGACACCAGGCAGCCCTCGGGGGGGGGACTCTGCAACGCTGGCTGCGGGGACACGTGGGGTGTCCCCACCCAGGCGACTCTGCAGATGCACCAGACCGATGCAAGGTTGCAGACTGCCGGCCTCAGTCTGGAGGACGTGTGTCCCCACCGTAAGTCAGCAAACAGGTTTTTGGCTCCCACAGGAGAGCACACCAAGTGCAGTGCAGCAGCTGGCAGCTCCCATCACTGGTCAATTAGCAATCGCCTCATCAAGGCTAACAAGCAGGCTCTCTGTGGCTACCTCACCTGCAGCAAGTGAAAGCCACTCAGAGCACTGAAGGGACACAGCAAGGAAAGAGCAAAACCCGAGTTCATTTCACACACTCACCTAATCCACATTTCCCCAATTCACCCATAGAAAAGGAAAAGACCATCCCAACCCCTGGCTGAAGTCACAGCCTCTCCCCACCACTCTTCCCTCTCCCTGCAGCACTTTGAGCCCCATTTCATATTGTGATATGAAGAAACTCCCAGAGGGTTTGTGCTGGGACAGCTGATTTCCTTGGAAAGCCTCAGAGCGCTGCTGACATTAAACCCTCTCCTCTCACCAGGAGGCAAGAGGAAAGCTGGTGAGGAGGGCAGGCAGACACAAAAAAACCCTGATAATTTGGAAAACTTCCAATGAAGGAAAAAAAGCTATTTATCGAACATGGGGACATGCTGATAAGAAATCCAGACACTTCCTCCAGAGAAAACAACAGCCTTAGTGAATGAAGGGTGAGAGCACAGCAGCTTGGGCAGCACGTAGTGCCAGGGGCTGAAAGCCTTTCACAACCAGGAGGATGCTCAGCCCCGAGTCCGGCCAAGGCTTTGGCTCCCCTGGCTACTGCTCGTGCTCACCCTGCCAGTGAGGCAGGACCAGCGGGCTGGGACAGCAGGGACCAGCATGGGCCACAGGGCTGACACCGACTGCCGGGACAGCTGGGACACAGGTTTGCCCAGCAGTGGACCTTGTGGTGCTTCGGGACCTCACACAGGGCATGAATGGAGGACGCTGGAGGGAGGACGCTCCCCGCGGTACCACGTCCTTCTCCCAGCCTTGCCGTGGCTGCAGCCGGGAGCTGGATGCTCACTTGGCAGGGGAGGCTTTGCCAGCAGCGCTGCAAACAGCACAGCCCCTCAGCGCTGACCCTCGCAAGACAAGCGCTACCACACTCAGCCCCCACATGCTGCAGGAGGATGCAGATTACACCATTTCCTTGTTGTTTTTCTTCCCTTGAAAACAGGCCATTATCTCATGACAGTTTGGAGCACTATGTGTTATTACACAACAACATTACTGCCTTTAAGACATTCAAAGGGCTGCAGCTGGCAAGATCTCTCGTGTACTTGGCACTCCTTTTGATGCTATACGGATACGATATTAAAATAACATTTCCAACATGCAGATTTACCGTGTCTGCTCGCTCCTCTCTCTCCAGCCGAAGCCGTTTAGAACAAGATTTTTATTGTTGCTGCGCGGCAGGCGGTGACAGCGCGGGGAGGCTGCAGGAGTCACCTTGCTGCGGCAGCTCTGTCCGGGATCCGTCTGTCCCTGCCCCAGGTTCTCCTGAGGGAAGGTCTGGGATTCAGCGCCAGGTCAGATTCACACAGAAACCCGTTCAAGCCGATGGCCATGGGGAGCCGGGGGTGCAGGGGGCACCAGCACCGGGGCACAGCCAGCGCAGACATCGGCAATCAGACACCACCTGCAGTATCACATTAGGGGAAGCGTCTTAAAACACACTGGGTGGGAGGAAGAAATCAGACCCGCTCAGTATTCTGTTTTTTTTAAAAGCAATTACTGTTTAGGTGAATTTTCCTTTAGCTCTACGTGGCCGGTCTGCTTGGCTTCTGCTTCACTAAGAAACCTTCATCAAGCCACGAATTAAATTTGCTCTTCCTGGGCAACAGTCCTGTACAATTACATGCCACTGTGCCCAATTAAAACATTATCTAGGCTGCCAGCTTTCAGAGGAGGAGAAGAGAAAAAGAGAAGTGTCGTTTTATTTACATGGAGCTCTGCAAAGAGCTTTCTTGGCTCATTTTCCACATCCACGTCCCTGCTGGCCAATATGACTTTATTAATGTTTACGATATGGCCTACTTTCTAATGCAGCTCTGTCCCAGTGAAAGAATCCATTTGCATTTTTAATGAAATTTGGATAAGCAATTTAGCCTGTCCCCCAGCAGAGCAGCCTCCGCAACCCTCGCACAAGCCCGAGCACCCTCGGAGCAGACGGCTGGGGCTCAGCTGCTGCAAATCCAGGGGTTCTACAGAGCAGCCTCTTCACTGAGAAGTGGCATTTTATACGGAGTTTGTGCTGCTGCAGCTGGCGCAGCATCCGCACCGTCCTCAGCACAATAAGTGCGGCCATCACCGCCTAGCCCAGAGGCAGCTTTACACCCAGTTTATTTTAATGAAGCAATAAGGGGATAAAAACCATGCAAAAGATACTAAACGGAACAATAAAAATCTTTACGCTCGCCTGAAATTTCTCCCAGCTGTTATGTAGTACTTTATATAAATGAAATAGGGCAAATTTCAGAAATACTGGGCTGAGATTTGCTTGTATATCCCCACCAAGTCTCTCCAGCTCACACTGGCCTCTTCTCCTGTTATATCCTGCATAGCGAAGGGAAAAAGGGAACAACCTCTGCTGAGCCGCGAGCAGCTGCCTGCAGAGCTGGGAAGAACCAACAGAAGCTTCCAGTAACTCCATGGGAAGTGGCAGCACCAGCTCGCATAGCCCCAGCCTGTACGGCCGCCTTCAACGGCTCCTCCGCCACACCGAGATCTGCCGTGCAGATTTTTAGAGCAAAAACTCCATCTTCTGCAGAAGATGTGATGCTCAGCCTTTACCTGTGCCATGCCAATGTGCTATGGGGCCAGGCCATCCCACCAGGGCGGCAAAATGAGCTGCAGCCGCTGGATCAACAATCCCAGCACGGCTCCAGGCAACCTCCCCTGAGCCACCCGCGGTGACCCCGGCTCCTCACAGCAGAGTTCACTGCAGATCCCCCCTCCCGGAGCCATCTTGACAGCCTGCAATGCCACCTGCACAGCCCAGGAAAGTCACCGAAATGTCCCCAAAATTGCTTTGTATAGCAGACTCGTGCAGGAAAAAGAACGTTCCTGTGAGCTGAGAGGCTGTGCAGAACTGTTGGTACCGAAGGAGAAGGTGCGTACCCAAAGCATCATCGCTGATCTGGCTAGATGCTGGTGGGCAGTGACACACCTCAGGGTGGTCAAGCAGAGGGAGCTACAAGGGATGCTCTCCACCATGCAAAGCCACCCAAACGCTACTGCCAACACAAACCTGTGTCTGTTTGAAGCATTTGGAGGGAGAAGGGTGTCTTCCCAACCACATCTCATTTTACAGCACCCCCATCACACTGCCACCCAGCCTCCCCCTCGCACCTGCACCATGCTTGCCCACCCCCAGGGTCCTCCCCAGCCCCCCCCATTCCCCAGTACCCGTGGGACTGGGCTGGGGGGGCACCCACAGCCCCACTGCTCCCTGGGGCTGTCCCCTGTCCTGCCACGTCAACTGCATCTCAGATTCACCCTCATCAGAGACTGGCAGCTGCCTGGGGGCGGCTTTCCATTTCTAAATGCACGGCACCCGCTCTTCAGCACATGACAGAGTAATAAATATTTGGAAAGATTTGTTATTTTTATATAAACAGTAACAACATGTTGCAAGGGCTTGATTAAAGAGCCTGCTCCTTGCTGCCATGCTCTCCAGGAGCCACAGTGCTGTTCTGACCCCAAACCCCTGGAGCACCCAGAGCAGGGATGCGGGCACAGGACTCGCTCATCCCACCCTGCAGAGCCTCCTGGTTCCCCACTCTGGATCTCACCAGCCTCTCTGCAGCCCCCCCAAAGTTTTGCCAGAGCACAGCCTCAGAGCACATCTCCCCATCAGCGTTTTCCCAGCTCTCCCCTTTTCACAGGTGTGAAACCTCAGGCTCATCGCACCTTCCTCCTACATCTCCTGGCTGCTCCCATCTCCTAACACCAGCCAGACAGTCAAACTTGCAAAAGGCCCCCAAGGTCCCCACACACAGCTCTTAAAGCATAAATGCGGTCTCTCTAAAACACCGCATAATGCCCAGGCTGTTTATCCTGGGATTGGAGCCTGGAGCTGCAGAAGCAGGTTCAGCCCGGGACAGCAAACTCTTCCCCAGCCACCCCCAGGGAAGCCCTTCTCTGCCCTTCAGATTCCAGGAACATCAAACGCACACCCACAGAAAGGTGCTTCCCGAAAAAATTCATCAGTTTTACACCCTGCCAGCATTCTAATTCTCAAATAGAGCATATTTAGATGGTTGAATCCCCTTCTACACTACATGTTTTTCTGTGTTACATCATCCTTCCTCCTTTAGCACCTCCAGGATCTTCCTCCCCTTCCACCATCACCAGGGTACTGCTGCTCAGCCATCACCCAACATGATGCTTGCCTCCAACTTCAGTGTCATTAATAATAACTACATCATAATTCTATTTTATTATAATATTATTTTTGATAGCAAAGGCTGAGCCCATCATATTCATATTGCTAATGTAATTACCTCTCCCGCTGCAGCCCTGAGTGCCCTGGGAGCGAGTCACCATCCCTGGAGGGGTTGAACCAACATGAAGATGAGGTTCTTAGGGACATGGGTTAGAGGTGACTTGGCAGTGCTGGGTTAACAGTTGGAGTCAATGATCTTAAAGGTCTTTTCCAATTCTATTCTATGATTCTGTATTTAACCACCCACTGGTCCTCCAGTAGACAGGCTACAGCTTTAGAGAGCTCCAGGCTTATGGGGCCACCCAGTAGCAACCGAAAGCAAAAAGGAGGCCACTAAAACAAGGCTGATGCTGCCTGAGCAGTTTTTTCTCCAAGGCTGGGGTTTGCACACCCACAGCCCCCAGCCCTGCAGCCCCACGCGCTCCCTTCCTGCTGGCCCCGTTCCCATCCCGGGATGCTCTGCAAAGAAAACATCAACACGCAGGGACTGTCTATTCAGAGAGGCTCTTGGCTAGGAAGTTCTAACTCAAAAATGCTTTTTGCTGCTGTTTTCAGTGCTGCGAGTTCCCAAAGCAGCCAGTGTGAGTGGCTGAGTCCTTGAGTTCAAGTGCAGCAGCACTCAGGGCTGTGGCCGCATCACACACACAATTTCCATCACCACCTCAAGCTGCTGCTACTAACGGGCTTTCGGAAAGCAAGAGCGGGTAAGAAAGCTCCCAGGAGCAGCACAAAACAGCTTCTGAGCACTGCGGGTTAACTCCTCTTACAGTCCCGTTCTTCTCAAGCCGCGGTGCCCGCTCACGTGTGCCAAGTTCAAGAAGAGGCCAGACTATTTTCAGTTGGATTGATGAACTGAGGAACAATTCCTCTGAAGTGGCTAGCTCCATTATAAGACCAGGATTTGGCCTACATAAAATGCCATTATTCCTTGAGCAGGCTGCTGAAGTCTTTTAGTGAGAAAGGAACATTCTGGACAATTTTTGTTAAAAACCGCAAAGGTAAAAGAATAGCTAGAGCCTTGATCATCACCTCCATCCTGCAAATTACAGGGCTTGCTAAAGCCCTCCCTTTCTGTACCTGCCACCAGCACACCTGACAAAGCAGCATTCCCACTCTCGCAGTTTTAAAGAAAAATATCCCAAATATCAATTGATGCAATATTGGAAGCCACAATACTCTCTATGGCAACCTGAAAGGTCTTAATTATCCATGCAGGTGGCATAGCGAGCAGCCCCAAGGCACACAGAGCTTGTAAACTTTGCTTTTGATAGTAGGTGTCAAGATAAAAAAAAAACCCTCATTCAATCCCTTGAGAGTTCAGGCAGCTCCTTCATTAGCAAAAGATATTCTTGAACTCCCTGCGCAACCTGGAAGACTATTATATTCGCAGCTTAAAATCCATCTGAGTGCTTTAACTAGCAGGGAGCAGAGAAGAACGAATTAAAGCAGGTTTCTAACCCAAGAACGCCCGTTCCCGTGGCAACGCAGCATGCCGGAGCACGGGCGGATGGGAATGCCGCATGCAGATTTTTGCTAATAACCCGTCACCCAGAGGAGCAGAGAAACCTGCACCCCAGGGCTATGGGGGCCGGGCATTCGCAGATTTCTCTGAAGAAAAAGCACAGCAGCCCAGTCTTGCAGGAATTTCAATGCACAGACGAGTCCTCTGATGTCTCAGAACCAACAGAGGGGCTGGTGCCATCTGCAAAGAGGGGAAAGCGTTTAATCACCACTGAATCGCTCATTTTCTCTAGGGAAAAAAAACATCCAGGTGGGCACACAAAAATCAAGAGTTACCAGCGCACGAACGTTCCCTTTGGGGAATTATCAACTCTCCACTGAATTCCTGACCAGCCGGTAAGACAGTGTTTGGGCATCATTATTTCTACAAAGACCAGAAAAACAGCAATCCTAATCTTCAGCAGAATCAGCCTGAAGTCAACTTTTAGGTGAAATTCTCCAGGTGACTCTGGAGCAGAAAAAGCTCATTTTAGAAGCCACAAGTAATCATGAGAATGAAATGCAGCTCTTCAGTCTCACCACTCCTCCCAGATTTAGGTATTCATTTTTCAGCCAGCTCAGTAACAAGAGTGACCCAACATCATCACACAGCAACACCGAGAAAAACAAACACGCTCCCACCACACTCACTCTTCAAAGCCTGACACACAAATAAGCGATTCTGGCTAATTTCCCTCTCAGTCACGTGGAGCAGATCTAGTAAAACCCCAAAAAGCTGCTAACAGAGCTAAGAACTAAGAGCTTGGTTGTTCCCATCTAATAAGGGCTGAGGGCTATAAGGGTTTCCAGCAGCATCCCTACGGCACAGGGGAGTCCCGAGCATCCAGACAGGCTGCTGGACGTGCAACCAGGGCAGGAGCTTGCCAGGATTTTAGCACACACTTCTCCACCGTGGTCACGGGAGCTCCAGCTCCACATGGCTGCACAGCAAGAGCCACACTGGTGACATCGGAGCGGTGGGAGCACCAGCACCAAGTGGGAGCCTGGCCACACCAAACTGGACATGCCAGCGTCCCGCTGGAGCTGCCCATGTGGGAAACGCCAAGTGCCACTGGCAATCTGCCATCTAAGGACTCAGTATCTTCCATTCCTCCTGCGAATGCTTTGCATGCGATTGTGCACAGAGCTTGTCAAAAAGGATTCAAAGTTTGTGCCGTAAAGGTTTGGGTTTGGGCACGTCTGACTGCAAAGAGCAGCTCAGTTCTGCTGCACTACCTGCAGCTCTGCAGAGCCAACACTTCACCATCCACCGCCAGCTGCCACCAAGACCATCAAGATCTCACTGCGAGGATCAGCTTCTGCAGAGTCGGGACTCCAGGTTCATGCAAAAGCGAGTGCCAGTCAGCCCAGCACACTGGACAGGGAAGATGCAGCAGATTTTAAGAGCTACAGGCAGGCAAGATGATGCTGGTACAGAAAGGACTGACCCAGCTCCCGCATGCAATGGCATCACATTAATATGGGCACAGACTCCAGCTCCCTTGATTCAAGTGCTCTTTCTACCGGGGGGGTGTGCGCAATGAGAGCTGAGCCCATGGCAAATGCTCATTCCATCGCACCCATCTCTGGACCTGACAACCTCAGCACCAGCAGACTGCCCCGGGTCTGTGCGCTGCTTCGTTACAGGGCAGCCCAAAGCCTCGCCTAGTGAAACCCGGGTTTCACCTCAAACCCGGCCTCAGGACTGCAGCCAAAGAGGCTTCGTGCCACCCCAGACCACACACAGCTGCCCACGCAGCCCGAGGGAGCTCCTCCTGCGCAGCCCCACACCTTCCACCAGATAGACCCACTGCAAATTTTATTACCAGTTTCTAGTAGCAAGTCTGGAGCAAGGATTTCTTTAGACCAAAAAAGAAAAAAAAAATACTCCAAAGAGCAAACAGTAGTCAAAACTGTTATCTTCATAGGGGCTGCAGCAGAAACTTCCTCTCAAGGGCAGAATTCTGATCTTTCTTACCTAAAAGGAGCTCACACAAACCAGTGCTGCTCAGCTGACATCCATAGGCTCTAGAAAATGAACTTCTCTTGCCAAGCATGGACAGTCATCTTCAGCACTTGAAACAGCCACTACATCAAGATTTTAATTTGAAAAGAACAGCCTCACAGAGCAAACACAGCAGTTCCTGCCCCCACCCCACGTGTGGATCCCCCATCTGCAGGGGGCCGGGCTGGGCAGAGGAACCCCACACTTGGGACCAGGTCCTGCTCCTGCCCTGTCCTGCTGCTCATCACCACGATGGGAACAGTCTGCAGAAGGCAGATGGATCGCTCTCATGGCAAAGATGGACCAAGTCAAACAGAGCAAGATGGCTTTTTAATGGACCGATCGTGGGGAGGGTCCCGGAGCAGCTGCCGGGGATGGCAGAACCAGGCAGCGTCCCCAGGGACGCAGCTCAAGACAGCTCTTCGCTCATGCAAGTACAGAAGTGGGAGAGCAATTAGGAGGAACAGCAACAAGCTTCTCCCCCTTCAGCCTTCCCACTTGAACACCTTCCATTGTGCCGCAGTGCTGGAGAAGGGCCCCCCCCAACACCTCCCCACCACACAGCCCCAGCCCTCCCAGCACCAGCCTGGGGGGACCTGATCCTTCCAGCATCACAACAGAGATGACAGGCAAAGACTTGGTGAGGCTGCAGAAGGGCTGGGGATGGAGCTGCTGCCTGGTCTTGCTGGTGGCCAGAGACAGGCCACTGGAAAGCTCTTGTTGCCAACAGAAAAGTGTCACAGTGACACCAGCAACACAGCTCTCCAACCCTGGCTGCAAGCTGGGGATCAGCACTGCAATGAAAATCTTGTTTTTAAACTGACCAAGTATAGAGAAAAGAGGGAAGGCTGTGATGAGATGGCAGAAGAGTGCAGGAGGGGGAAGGCATGAGGCCTTTTTAGAGATGTACAGTCTTGGCTTACAAATCCCAAACCACTCTCACAGGAAGTTTTATCACAACAGGGAAAGTCTAATTTGGCCCCAGTGCCCCAGTTCAGAAAGCAAAGGTGGAAAAGAACCCCATGGTACCAATGGGGAGGATCCAGGAGAACAGTGCTCCTGCACGGAAGGAAGACAACAGACAACTCAGAGCCAGAAACTGCGCATGGCAGGAAGGAGATGCTGAGCATGGCACAGAGGTTCTCTGCAAAGGGTGGGATCCTGACTCCTTGCCAGGGGAATAACCAGAGGCTTCAAACCTCATAGGGTCACCAAAGAGCGAGTGTGTGCCAGCCACTTCCCTTTTGCTGTTGGATTCCAGAAGCAAAACCAGAGAGCAGTTTGGTGAGGGGTGTCCAGGATCCACCGCACTTGCTTGACACCTTTGGCCTGTGACTGCCAGCACAGCCGCTGCTCCCACCATGAAAACTCCTCCTGGGAGCAAGGACAAGCAGGACCCTGCAAAGGATCCATTGTGACACCTGGCATTAGTGCTTGAGCTGTGCCAGATGCAGAGCAAGGCTACGAAGTTCTAGCTGGTTAGTGAGAACCTCCAGGCTTCAGAAATAGCTTTGGGGAAGTGATACTACAGGTGACGCTTCAGGGCACCCACGGGGACTTCTCAGGGTGCAGTGCCCAGCCCTGCTCTGCCACGGTGGCTTCCTGCTCTCCCACGGGCACCAGAGCCCTCACCGAGCGTTGCATAGGACAACGGAGCTGGTGAGGGGCTGGAGCACAAGCGTGATGGGAGCGGCTGAGGGACCTGGGGGGTTCAGCTGGAGAACAGGAGCTGAGGGGAGACCTTCTGATCTCTGAACTGCCTGAAAGGAGCTGCCAAGGAACAAGCGCCAGGACCAGAGGAAACGGCCTCAAGTTGCACCATGGGAGGTTGAGGTTGGATCTTGGGAACAATTTCTTCCCCAAAGGGCTGTTGGGCATTGGAACAGGCTGCCCAGGGCAGTGGTGGAGTCACCATCCCTGGAGGGGTTGAACAGATGTGGAGATGAGGTTCTCAGGGACATGCGTCAGTGCCAGGGATGGGTTATGGTTGGACATGATGATCCTAAAGAGATCCTTATCATTCTATCTGCCCAGGGACTGGGTGACACCAGGAGCAAACTGAACACAGTGCTGCTGGGCTGGGTGGAGACTGGAGAACTTTTCTCCACTGCTTTGCTGGGTCTGCTTCACCTCCAGCCCAGTCCCACCTGCCCTCTGCCCCACGCACAGCCCAATCTCGGCTTCCCAAACTCAGCCTGCAGGACCAGCCTGTCCCAGCCTGCGTGCTGCCATCTTCCCTTGTTTCCAGTTCTGTTCTTCTGCCTTGATATGAAGTCATGCGTTGAAGTTATCAGAGAGCTGGAAGTGAGTCAGCACAGTAAACCACAGCCTAAGAATGTAACTAATTAAAAGTATTCACTCAAGCCAGCGTGTTCCAACATACTCAAGACCCTAAACAGAGCCAATTGCATCAGTGGGATGCAGCACACAACCCCAGTACGTTGGCTCCCGTCTTCTGCAGCAGATTGTACAGGGAATGAGTCGTGTATCAACACAAAACAGTCAGGGCTTCACTACCACAGACCACATTCCTCAACAGAGACGAGGAGCTGAGTTTTGAGAGCTGTACTTCAGCCTCAGAGACTGCACAAGTCATGCTTCGGTTGAGGGAACATCTGAAGCCACCACCAGGGGCTGATGGGCACAGAGCAGCATTTGTACAAGACCAAACAAATGGTGACCTGGACAGGGCAAGTCAAGCCAGCAGCAGAAATGAAGTGTAACCCATCCCCAGTCCGTGCAGGATGAGCAAGGATTAGGTCAGCCCAATACCCTGCTATCTTTAAAATATTTATTCTCCCACTCTCTTTTGCAGAGGTGGGAGCGTCATTTGCTCACCACAGAGACCCCCGAGGTGACACCAGCAGATGACGGCAGAACAAGGACCTGAGCCAGGTCTAGAGCAATGGCTCAGCCAGCTCTGAGCCTCCGGGGGAAACCAAAATGCTTCACTGTCACTGAGCAGCACTGCTGGGGTTATGGAAATGCTACGCAAACAACTGCTGGGACACCCATTTGCAGAGCAGTACCCACAAGGATGGGGCTCCCAGGCCAGGAAGAAAAGTGGGGTGTTGTGGGTGCTCATAGGCATCCAACATGCATGGGAGCTGCCTCGGTCCTCCCCCCGCGGACATGTAACCTCAGGAGTCCATTGCCTCCTAATAGACCAAACACACCCATTACAGAGCTCAGGAGCAAGGCAGAGCAAGAGCATTTTAATCACTAGCTTATGTGAATAAAAAGCATTTAGTTAGAGACCTCTCTGCTGCAGACAATGTTTCTTTTATGCAATTGAGATGGAGTATCAGAGCATGAAACCAAATCCTGTAAGCGCAGCAGAGACGCGGCAGAGCCGGCCCGCAGGAACCAGCAGCACCAGGTCCCAGCACAGCGATACTGTCTGAGCCCGGCAGAGCACACAGGAAGGGGGAAGAAGTACAGAATCGCAGAATGATGGAATCATTTTGGTTGGAAAAGACCCTTACAATCATGGAGTCCAACCATAACCCAACCGCGTCACTGCCCCATGTCCCTGAGAACCTCATCTCTGTGTATTTTCAACCCCTCCAGGGATGGTGACTCCACCACTGCCCTGGGCAGCCTGTTCCAATGCCCAACAGCCCTTTCCAGGAAGAAATTGTTCCCCAGATCCAACCTCAACCTCCCCTGGCGCAACTTGAGAAGATTGATTTATGAGAACTCCCTAGCATTTCTTTGGCATTAAAATACAGAGATGCTGAGTGCTTCATCACACCACTTGCCTCTCTCCCAACCAAGTAAAATAAAACATAAAAACCCAATACCCTATAATGGATCTATTTTTAATAAATACAAGTATGCAGTAAGACCTGGCTAATGCTAACATACTTTGACAGACGATAACTAACCATCCAGCTATGAGTGCTGCAAGAATAACATCAGATAATTAAATGGCACTTCTAAAAATAGACTACCTGACCTGCTACCGCTTCTGACTATCAATCCAGCTCTCCCTGCAGAGAAACTGCTAAAGTTGAGTCAAACCTCAAAATACTACCTCAAAATATAGTTGTGCTCACATCTGAGGCAGTGCTGTGTCTGTAAGTGATCCACCCCTTCCTCAATTTAGATCACTCAGAAACCTTCACAGAAAGAAAAATCACTACGTGTCAAGGCAGAAGCAGAGACAGATATTGATGGCAGCAACAGCAAAACCGTGGGAAAGGTTGGAGAAAATGGGGCTGCAGCCAGCTGGGACTTCCCAGGCAGAAGCACCCACGTCCCACAGCACCAGCCATGGGGAAGGAGGAGCGGGCAGCAGCACACGGGCACTGGGGGCAAAAGCTGCTCTGCAGGAGGTTGTTTGTTAAGAAATGGGGATTTTGGAGCCTTCAAATTTCATCTGTCAGCACTTTCCATGACATCGAGTCAGCCCACCAGCAGCAACGCACGTGAACACGGCAGAGCCCCAGCCACGCGGCCGTGCTGCCCGCGCCAGCACACGGGGCTCTGCCGCACACGTGTCCGCTGGATTTTCTGGAAAGGGGGGTGAAGGCTGTGCCTGAAGCAGCACGTGTGCTCCTGGTTTCGGAAGGACTGATGGCAGCACTGCGGGAAGGTCGGTGCAAGATCGTATGGGCAGTCCCGCAGGAAGGCAGGGCAGTCCCTGGAAATGAGCTAAACCGCACAGGAAAAGTTGTTATCTGGGTATGGCGACACCAGACAGGCTGGATGTCACCTCCCCCAGACACACAGATGAGTTACCCCATGTCCCAACCAGTCACCCAACAGCGCAGGCTCCTGAATCAGTCACATACAGGCAAATAAACTTAAAAAAAAAATGACTGGTTTACACACCTAACATGCAAACACCTGACATGTACAGTTTGATCCTTCGTTTAAGTCTTTAGGTTTTTTTTCAAAGACTGCTCTAAAACCTAAAGGGTGAAGAATGAAAATGAAAACTCAGGTTCTGACCCAATTCTGAGCTCACTGTCACAGGGAGCAGGGGCTGCATGGCCAGCGTGCAGCCACCGCGGCCCAGGGACAGGGTCCCCGAGCTCCCAGGATGCAGGGGACACACTGAGCACAGAGGATGCTCCCGGTCCGGCTGCCACAGCTCAGGGCTCTGCTCAGTGCTCCAGTGCACCAGGACGGCCTGGACAGAGGGACACGGTCCCAGTCGCACCCAGCAGCACAGAGCACTGGTGACAAGGGAACATTCACTGGAGCATCCCACAGTCAAAGTGCTCGCACCGTCCTCCCACCAGCAACCCAGGAGCTGGGAGGAGCAAAAACGCTGCTTTTCGGGGTGCCTGTGGCTCTGGAGGCCCATCTAAAGCACGTGAATGCTGCTCATGGGGGTGACCCCTGGTCCATGAACACCCCAGTTCTGCAAAAAGACTTCTAGGCAGCTCCTCCCACGTTACTCCAACACTCCCAAACCTGAAAGCTCTCCCAGGTCTAGTTCTTTAACTTTCCAGCTAATAATTTTCCTTCCTCTGCCAGTGAGAGAAAGTAATTTACAGGAAATCACCCTATGGTTTCCGTGTTACTTCAGCATAGCCTGACTTACAAAACCTCTGGCAGGGCCAGGGAGCTCTAAGATGCACCCAAGGAAGGGACAGATGCCACTAAAATTGTCCTGCCAGCATCTGCCATCTCTTGTCCAGTTCACCGGTGCTCCCACAAGCCCTGTATTGCAACTCGTAGGCCCAGTCCCAGTTGTGGCTGAACAGTGGAGCCCCCGGACTAGAGCTGCCACCAGGCTGCCCTACACAGAGGACCTGCTGGCGGTAATGACACGGACCAGAAAAATAAAAAGTAATGATCCCCATTTGGGGGGTACCCCATCAGTACCCCCGTTTGGGGAGGGGGTGCAGGCTGGGCCAGGCATTTCAAAGGGACAGGCAGCATTACAGCAGCACCGGAGCTTCGTGGGAGAAACAAGCAGCATCCTGAACTGCTCCCCGAGCTCATCCACATGAAGCAGGGTAATAATCACATCCTTCCTTCCCGCTCTGCAAACAGCTGTAAGGCAGCAGTGGGACATTGTGTGACCACACAGCAGAGTCCTGCTCCTCAGGAGGGGACACATGTGGGACCCGCACCACGGAGCACATCAGCGAGGAGCCAGAGGTTCCAGCCAGGCTGCACTGCCACTGAACACGAAGCCAACGCTGGATCGGAGCCGTCTATGCAGACTGCATCATCGCATCCAGCTGTCCTTGCAGAGCATCAGCCCCGCACAGGCTGCCGCTCGCACCCAGAGCTCATCCCCTGCGGCTCCCGCTTCCCTGCGCTGCTGCCGGGAGGGGGCTGCACACCCCAATCATTAACAGCTTCAATAACAAAGGAAAAGCTTTTTTTAATTTTCTGGACAAACTGCCACCTTCCTCAGCTGTTTCAGCGCAGGTTTGTTAGTGTCTCGCTGGCCACAAGCACCAGCAGCAACACTGACACTCCCGGCCAGCTCTGCCGGGGATGCGCACGGCTCCCGCTGCCGCCGATGCGAACAGTGATGCTGAGCCAGAAGCCTTCGCAATTAAGCTGTTCATTTTGGTGTAATGGCTTGGAAAGCAGGGCCTGGACAGCACATAAAACCTGAACAGGACAAGACCTGAATGTACAATAACCCCATCAAAGGAGAACAGCTGTCCTGACCGGCAGCCACCTCCTGAAGGCCACTGCAGGGCAATTAGGAGTCCAATGGCCTCCACAGCAGTGGAAAGATGAGATAAGAGTTCTTTATTAGACATCCACTGGCCCTCGCTCATTAGAGGAAAAGCACATCAAAACCAATAGCCAATAAACACGAATTTAAATGCGAGCAGCATGGATCCATTTACAGACACCACCGTTACTAAAAAAACAGGCAATTACGCAGCAACTGCCCCAGCATTTCTAGCACACAGGCACACACTCCTGAGCACTTCCACGTTTCAGGGTCACATACCTGCCCCAGAAATTTTACGACTATGTTAAAATAAACTGTTTGACCCTAGCTCTCCTGAAAGTTCAGTTCTGGTCTTGTGATAAATGGATGGGTAATAACAGCTCCTCAAAAATCATGGGATATTCTAACAGCTGGGAGTTCGTGGTCCTGAGAGCAACCACCCCAAAGCAAATGCCCTGTGGGGCCAAGATGCACACACCTCAGGTCTGGCTAGAACCCACCAGCATTTTTGGTTGCGAACTGTCATTCCTAAAGCCAGAAGCTTTAGCACCCCATACAAGTCAGCAGTGAGCTAACAGCTATTATTTTAGGAGTCTCCATCTGGACCCATTGCAGCATCTTGCAGCTCTAATTTAGGGCACAGGCTGACTCGGAGCCGGCGGCTGTTCCCACCGTAGCACAGCGCGGCGTTTCCCGGCCGGTCCCGGCGCTGCCGCAGCTCCCGACCCCGCTCATCCCATTCGGTAAATGCAAGTGGCTGCAGAAAAGATGAAAAACACTGCCCAAGAACATATGTCCCCAAAACATATTAAAGGCATGAGTTTCTTTAGAGGGGGGGAAATCAGCTTCCCCATTGCAGGGCAAGGATGGCAGCACCACCCAACACTTGGCAGCCCTTTGCTTCCCCCTTTCTTTGGAAGAGACCAGACCAGCCATGTTTATTCTGAACCCTGAGTGCTGACATACCACTTGCTTGCTCACATTATTTTCCTCTTGCTTTTTAAAGAAGTGTTCTTGTTTCACTCTGACACGGTGGAAGAAAAATTACAGGCAGCGATAAGGGAGGAACTTGCAGCAGAGCTGCAGAGTCTGAAGCACCCAGCTGCACCCGATTCAGGAATAAGATAAGTCATGGTGCCCCACAGCTCGGAAGGGGCCCCCCCGGCTGCCAGACGGGTCCTGGGGCCACCGGGGCTGAGGGGACAGGGCAGCCTCTCCCCCGGCATCAGAAAAGGTTTGCTGCCTTCAAACCCCCACAGGCTGGGAAAAGGGCTAGAAAAGGGCAAGACGATCAAAATTACAAAGTGAGTTGTGCATGGGGAGCGATGGAGGGGGCTGCAACCCCTCAGCCTGGAGGTGGGACAGATGATGGAGGGCACCGCAAAGCCACAAAAGCCTGGCTGGCGTTGCAGGGGGGACAGGCTGTTCACCCCTCCCAGGACCAGAGCTGGAGCTACCAATTGAAGCAACAGCAAAGGCCAAAGCAAACGAGAGAGGGGTGCTCAGGCCATGGGACACCCCCAAGCACTTGCTTGCGCAGGTCACCCTGCAGCCCTGGGGCAGCAGCAGAGCCACCAAAGCACGACCCATATGGTGCGGAGCTCATTTTGGTGGCTCTGGAGCAGAGCATCTGAAAGGCAGTTTACAGGTAACCGCTGGATTCGGTATTCCTTTACAAGAATCACAGCCTTATAATTTCTGCAATTAGGAAGGGAGTTCTTCTACCGTGATCTAAAATAGAAGTTTTTGTCACAAATTACTAGCTTTCACTCCCCTCATACCTGAGCTTAAACCGAAACTTAAATGGAAATTTACAGGAGAATGAGAAAGTGAGTCAGTCTGCCCTTCCCAACAGGCGTTTATTTTCATCCTCTCGGACTCAGTTAATAGTAACACCAGAGAAATTAAGTTTCTTCCAAATGTATAAAACTTGGACCGAGGGTGGTGGTTTTGGAAGGGAACCCCGCCAGGCCACGGGCCATGGCAGCGCTGGGACCTGCCTGGGCTCCTGTCCCCATCCAGACCAGTGCCCCGAGGCAGGAGGGGCTCACACTCTGTCCCCACCCCAGGGCAGGAGGGACAGGCAGCACATTACATCCCAGCGCTACTGTACCATTTTTCCTACCCACACACGAGCAACTCTCACGCCAGCTGGGGGAGATGGAAATCTAAAAGATAAAACCAATCTAAAAGATAAGCCTCTTGCCAAGTAATTTGCTGTTTGGCCGAACTGCAGCCAGCTGAAGGCAGAAGGAACTTTGTCTTCTGAAGCGTGGCACACTGAGGCCAAAACAGCTGGAGATTTCCAAAATGCATCTGGGAAAGGAACAGCAACCGCTTGCAGCCAAGTCTTAGATCAAAGACAAACAATCCTCCAGCACGCAGAGCAGAGTGATCCGGGCAGGAATGCCCAGCAAGCTGAGGAGCTGCTCTCCAGCAAAACCAGCCCCAGGTTCTTGGCAGCCCAGCCAAGCATTGGGTCCCAGGGACCCACAGTCGTGCCGCTCTCCTGAGGACAAACAGCACATTGCTGGAGAGACAGACGCTTCTGCCACACAGACACCCCAGTGCCAGAGCCTTCAGACACCCACCCTGAGAAAGCCAGTGCCGGCATCTGCTGGACAGCACAGAGCCTGGAGCCACAGCCAGGCCAAGGCTGCAGAGGCTGGTTTTCTTTTCATACCAGCGATGCTGAACATCACCTTGTGCAAGGTGGCAACACAGGCAGAAACAAAAAAAAGTTCCCAGAATGTATTTCAAAGTGCTTTATTTTCAAGTAGCAGCAGAGCTGAGATTCAGAAGACATGGTGCAAAGCTGCCTACCCCAGTACATGTCACCTGAGCATTCAGGTCAACAGAGGGACTGTTGTTAGAGGGGAAAAAAAAAGCCTTTTAGGTATATAATAAAGGAGAATTTAATTCTGCTTCAAGGTTGAGAGAAGCAAGCCATTTGTCATGCAGTATTTGATGACAGTGCTTGTCCACAGCCCAGACAAGCATTCGCTTCCCTTACAGCAGAGCGAGAGAAGCGAACAAAGGAATTCAAACTCCAATCTGCTTGGCACCAAGACAGATACTCATTCAGTTTCAGGGAAGGAAGAAATTTGAACTACAGTTTGAAGTTATTTTAGAAAAATTCTCTACAAGGGTTTAGTCCTCAACCAAAATGCAAATTGCTATCACGGCTTCCTAAGCAAATGAGCTATTGTTACATTTTTTCCAGTCCAGCAGCATCTTGCTCTGAAGATCTAATAGCAGCCCTACTGAGCAGCGGCTAATTAAAGCCTTTCCTCCTGCCAAAACCCCAGATTCAGATCCTCTAAATGACCCAGTAAGTGAGACTTTTTCCACCTCAGAAGCCCTGGGAGACTCTAGGTCAGGAGCTCTGCTCTCGCCACCACCGCGGCTGCCGTGTCCTTCCCACTGATGGTGTCCAGGGCAGAGGGGACAGGGATGGTACCAGCTCCTCTCCCACTGCTCCTGGCCACGCAGTGCAAGAGCATCTATCTCCCCAGCCAGCATCCCACCTTCTGCACAAGGTCTGGCTTCCAGCAATGGGTGACACAATGGCAGAAGGCTTCTGGGACAGACCTGCCAGCCTCCCAAGAGGACAAGCCCCCAGGACAGAAGTGTGTAGATACGGATGGCTGGGGCAGGGAGAACCCTCAGAAGCCAGTCCCAAAATCAGCTTCTTGGCTGCCACCAAGGTCACTTTGTTTCACCCAGGAGAATAACTCGCTGTTACAGACCTAAAAGCCTCATTTCCAGAAGACTGCGGCCCTGAGGCATCTCTCTGTCAAAGACAAATGAATCAGACAAATTTGGAAGTTAATGGACTGAGCCATTGGAGACAGTCCTGAGACGCAGGATGTGAATTAGTGTGGTTTTACAGCCATTTCTGGAACAGAAAGCAGCAGAATCTCCCGTGATGTGCTGGGGGGACAGGTGGGCAGCAGAAATGTCGGCTTGGCCCTGCTGTCCCCTTGCTCGCAGGGATGTCCCCTCTTAGCAGCTCTGCCACCCTCAGGAGTGCTCTCCATGGCAGTTATAGCTGTTCCGTGAGAGGCACTTCACTCTGATCAGACCCCCAAAAAGCAAGTAATAAAACTCTTCCAAAACCGAGTGAATCCTGGGATGTTGATAACCCCTCTGTAAAGGCTGTTTTCCTAAAGAAGCCCATACGAAGGCTGAAGCAGGCAACAAAAAACAAAGCCTGTACCAAAGCTAATCTCCATCCTGACAACATCGCAAAGGCTGCTCCACAGCAAAAATGGTGTCAGGCTCTGGGGAGCCTATAAATACCCATTTGGGGGATTACTTCAAGCTGTGCGTAAGACTTCTGCTCCTTCATGGGGAAGATGCATCTGTCTCACAGCCCAGGACATGGGTTGCACCGTTTTTCTCACCCAGGCAATCTTTCTCCTCTTGGCTACTGTAGGTTAATGGCAAGTTAGGGAGCATTTCCAAATATTTTTCCTAAACCAAGCTAAAGTTGAAGTATTTAGTGTAATGAATGCAAAGAAAGAAAAAACCTAAAAACAAATTACTCAGCTTCTTAGGGTAGGCACAGCATTAACAATCTTGACAAGCACCATCATTTTGCTTACAAGGCAAGTGTTAATGGTCCTCGCCAAGTAAAACAGGGATGTAATGATCTCTGAATCAGTCTCTCTCCAAACCATTGCACTGATGAAGGCAACAGATCTGGAGACATGGTAAATAATGACTTTGCACTGCGTCAGGAGCTAATCCACTCAGTGATGCAAATTAAATTCGTGGGCCACTTCCCCCTCACTCCAGCTTCTTACTGATATTATAAAAGAATCTTCGTACTGACAACTCCTGACTTCATAGCTACGTCACTGAGCAAAGGTGCATCAAGCCATTCAAAAGAGCCAAGACGACTCTCACTCCTCTTCGCAACCTCACTTTCTCATTCTTCTGCTATAATTGGAAATCATGAAAATGCATTTGTTCATGTGCTAAGAGTGTCAACTATTAAATGTGCTTGCTGTTCAGACCATCAGAATAAAGGTATTTAACTGTTCTCTCCAAAGGTGAAGCTATTACTGTTGCATCCTTTCACATGGCAACAGGAGACGGGGAGGAATCTACTGGCACAATCGGCTAAAACACACCCGCGTCACAGCGGGAGGAAGAAGAGGAGCGGCTGAAGGCTGAGACTGAGGCATCAGCATCTTTTTTAGCTTCCCTGCTGCTGACTAAATATCAAATGTAGGAAGATCAGAACTACAGGAGACTGAAGTTTTTACATGATACCCAAGCGACAGCAGAGGCAGAAACGCCCCAAGCAGCCACAGCTCTGAGACCGGTGCTGTCCCCACCCCCTCAGCCACCCAATGGCTATGGCCCCGAGAGCTGGCATTGTCCCCAGCCCCCCGGCCACCCCACACGTCCCCACTGCAGCCATGGGCCCTGCTCCAGCCCAACCGCTCCCAGGAACTCTCTGCAGAGCCACTAATTTCCCCAACCATCCCCCCAAAAATATTCACCTGTTCCTTCTGCTTGGAGCTGGGAGGATTTCCTTGCTCAGAAGGTTGCTCTGGGGAGCGAGCACTCCCACCCAACAGGGAAAGTCTGCTGTACACCGACCCTCTGGAAGAAACACAGATGTAACCAGCTGCAAAAGAGCCAATTTAAGGTGAATCGTACCATAACGAGTCTCAGGTTTGCAAGCCCAGTAACTTGCATGTACTAGAGCCTACTGATATTGGGTCTTTCAGCAGGCATTGCCTGTCCAGCCAGGATTAGCAGTCAGTATATTCTCCTTGTCATATTCAACAAGATGGATAAATCTGGCACAAAAGCAAGACCAAATATGGAAGCAAATAATTTAAACCAATAAGATGCAACTCAAATGCACTAGATATTCAGCAATTAATGCACATCAGCTGGGGCAGGAAGACTTGTGCTCCTGTGCTAAACAAGTTGAATTCTGAAAGCAGGAGGTTGATGAGGTTACAGGTGTTCACCCCAAACACCTGCTGATTCAAGTATCACACTAGAACTGCCTTTTTTGGTATTATTATTCACATGATGGGAAGAACAAGACAGCTATAAACAGCTGGGGAAGTCAACCCAAATCCCTCAGCAGCAGACAGCTTGAGCAGAGCCGCCGTTCTGCCCCAGGCCGGCTCTGAGCCGCAGGGCTGGGCAGCCAGCACGCCTGGGCCCCTCACCCCGCGAGCACCCCCGCTCCCCAGCACAGCGCAGGGACCCCGGGCGTGCCGGAGAAGCAGCAAGGGAAGGAATCACGTCTTCATCTAACCAGCATTTATCAGCAGGTCCCAGCACAGCAGTGAGCGCCACAGCCCGCACTGCCCGGCCTTGGCCAGCTTCCAGAACCAGAGGCGCGTGGTAAACAAGAAGAGAAAGCCATGGCTTCCGGGAACCTCTTCTGAGGAAGATGGTGAGGAGTCCTATTCCAGTTTGCAAGGAGCATTAAGCTGCTGATGCCACAGCCACAGGGAGCCATCCTGAAGCGATTCCCAGGCTGCAGACCAGCAGACAGAGCCCACGGCCGCCAGCAGATGCTGAGCAGCAGGGGCAGCAGCAGCTTCATCTGGACGGTGATGCTGCAGAAGCAGAGCTGTCGCGTTCCATGAAATGCATTTCCCTTAACAGGGAACCAGGATCAGCTATTGGAAGTTATGGTGAGGACCAAATCACTGTGTGAAGTGGGACCCTGTAAGGACTCATCATGCTTTGCATATTAAATAATCCTGAACAGGAAAAAAAGGACTGCTGCTTGCAAGATGTTTTAATTTTACAGAATTCAGGTGGCCTACTCATAAGGACGACATTTTAATTTGTTTTATTCTTCCAATGGAGGCTGGTCTAAGCACAGGACAGATAAATCACTCACAGCTTAAGGTGATCACAACAGAGAGCACGGTGGTGCTGACACAAAACAGCCGTGAATGGCAGAGACCCCCATCCTTGCAGCACAGCCCACACCACCCCCAGCAGCACCATGGGGCCGTGCACCCCCAGTTCCTGCTGCGCCCCCAGGAAGCAAAGGGTTTTGCTCGCCCCCCTTCTCAGCAGCTGCAAACCCACAGGAGTGTTTCTCATGGGGCGGGAGCTGTTTTCGAGGCAACAGCTTCCAGCCACTGCTCTGAGCACAGCACTGGGGACGACTGGGACTGAACACAGAAAAGCCAGACCAGCGACCTCGGAACAGACCTTCCCATCCTGGTGATGCCAGCTGAGCACTCGGCCGCCTCTGCCCTCGCACAGCACCGGTGCAGCCCTGCTGGGAGCGCTGCCTTCCAGAGGAGCCACAGCACAGCTCCTGCTGGGAATCGCTGCTGCTTCCTACCGCACGTTTGGCTGCTACGGAGCACCACACAACCGGAGCTTTCTTCTTGTGTCCCCCACCCCTCCTGTGGCTTTTGTGGAAAAACTGACTTCCCCATAACGGCCGCTCCAGGCTGGCAGGACGGGGCCAGCCAGGGTCAGGTCTCTCCTGGTGAGAGCCCCTTCTGTGCTGGGACAATGGCCCCTGTGCTTGGGAGCACCCCCTAACACTCACCCCCATGGGGCTGAAAATCTTGGGGGAGATTTTCACCTTGATCCCTTGGGTCACTGTCTGGAGGACGACAGCAGTTACTGTGTCCATTTTACATCCCAGCTGGTACTATTGCCTCTCTGCGCCAAGGGACTCCTGGCCAAGGCACAGCGGCCACCAGCACCACCCCAGCCCTGGCTGCAGGGATGGTGGTGCTGGCTGGGAAGCAGCAGCCCATGGCAAAACCCAAGGGACAGCCCTTGTTTCCCATTGCACTCATGTCCCTGTTGAGACACAAGATCTGATCCAGGAGTCCTTGCAGGGGACCTGACCGAGCAGCACGGCGGCTCTGGTTCCACCAAGAGTTTCTGCTAAAACTCGAGGTATGGGACAACACCAGTGCAGGGGTTGAACAAGTTCTTGGTCGCACTTTGCTTCCTACAGCATCATTTGAAAAGCCTGGAGGGTCTCTGAGACACTAGACACTCTCTCCTCCCTGTTCCCCAGCTCTCAGGGACAGCGTGCACACCCCGCACATCACATCACTCACCGGCACACTGACCAGTATTTGTGCTGGCAACACACAAGGCAACACCACAACATGGCAACAGAAACCCAAGGATGCATCCCAGATCACTGCACAAGGACTCCTGCTTTTCTTTGTTTCTATTGCCTTTTTCAATGGGCTTGTTCCCAGCAAACTGTCACGGATTGCAGCTCTCGCACAACACAAGGAACACGCTGCCCAAAAGACCTACAGTTACCCCACTCTCCTGCAGGGAGCTTCTTACTCACCTTTTCTAAATGGCTCTAATTTGTGGACTTTCAGAATAATGATTCATGAAGCTGCACTAGAGGAATTAATGGCACAGCGTTGCAAACGCCCTCCGCCACCGCTCCGCGCTGTCCTTCATGCCGGAGCCTCCTCACACGCACAGAGGCGAGCAGCCCACGGGCAGAGCCTGGCAGCCCCGCAGCTCTGTTTGTGTTAACGTGCAGCACTAATCCTCTGCACAGCTGGCTTCTGCAGGAAAAATCCACCCAAACATTTCTCTTGGGCAAAATCCCATCCCACCCACCGCTACAAGCGTCCCTTCTCCTTCGAGTCAGAGCAGGGGATGGCACTTTAACACTGCCCTTCTGACTGCACACTTTTTAATGACGCATTCCAAGCAGTTCTGCCCTGAACCTACATTATGGGCACAGCTAGAAGTTAATTTCTTAGTCACTGTGATCATGCAGCTTATTTGCTGATAAATCAGAAGGGGGACCGGGTGGCACCGACAAGAGTCTCAAGCATGTTTAGATTCTTGCCTTTCCAAATGTGGTCAGAAGAACAAGGAGCCGTGCTTGCTGCTTGAGAGGGCAGAGCCCACCAGAGGCGCTTGTGCAGCTCCTCAAGCTTGAGTTTCTAGAGAAAACCCCATCAGTTAACAGAATTTGCACCAAGTTTTGAGAGCAGATTCAACCCCACCTCCTGTTTGGTACCAGATATCAAACCCTCAAGGTCTTGCTCTGTTTTGCAGCCCCAGCATGTGCTGCTGCGTCCGCCCACGACCGACTGGTTGTGCAAGGATGCTCCGCACACCTTCCAGGAGCCCATGTGCTGCAGGAATGTGCAGGATTACAAGCGCGTGAGCTAACAGACACACAGGAATGCCTGTGCTGTTTGCTGAGGAGTCTCCTTAGAGACAGCCCAGGCATTAAATTCCCCTGGAAGACTCAATACCCTCAGAATAATCACAGCAGAGGCTCATATACCAGGGTGGTTTAAACTCCGCAGTGGAGTCACAGATAACAGACACCAGTTAGATGTGATGTGAATGCTCCTGTCACCCCCAAAGCAGCTGGACCCCCTGGCCCAGCTCCAAAACCCTCTGCCCACCTTCCTGTTGCTGACGTTGGCTGGTTACAGACACCCAGGGAGGGAAGCAGACCACCTCGGTACCCAAGTCTGAGGTTATTTCAGGATGACAGCTATCTCAGGAGATAAAGAAAAATCTACCATGCTGACTGCAAAGGGGGAGGGAAAAGAGAAACCACTTCCACTGAGAAACTCAAGCGAACCCTTCTGCTCTATAAGGAGACACTAATGGGGCTTCACATATCGCATGATCCCTGCTGAACCTGACAGCCACGGACCCTGCACTGCAAGAGCTTCTGCAGGTCCAGGTTTCCTTCCACACCAGATCTCCCGCCGCGGCTGCTCTTCTGAACCGCAGGGATCTGGTGCAGGGAGGAGCTGGATCAGGGAAACCGGCTCAGGCTTAAGTCTAGTCTTTGAAGGAGACTTGATCCTTCCACTAAAACACAAAGGGGCACATCCTCCCATTTTCCCCGTCAACTCTGTTTTTATTCACAGTTCTGCAGAACCAAAGAGCACCTGGACCAGCCCGAGTTCCCCTTTCTGCCTGTCCCCGCTCCAGGCGCTGCCCCGGCAGCAACGTTGAGAATTGTATCACCACTACAAGGCGCACAAAAACCCTCCAAAATTATGTTTCCAATTTCTGCAGCATTATATAATTAGCATCATTTGTGTCGCAAATGTAATTGCAGTAACATTTTTAATTAGTCTATTTGAACACTAACATTTCTCCAGTGTGCATAATATGTTGACACGAAATTACTGGGTTTGAGGCAACTCTGAATGATTAGAGTTTGTTTTGCTTTTGTTTCTCACTTGCTTAACACAGTCAGTAAGAGCACGCGCGGGATGAAGTTAATGGCGACGACCCAGCGGCCGTCGCTGCAGCTCAGCCCCAGCAGACGGGTTTCGCTTCCGTCTGGAGGGCACGTGGGGAAGGAAGGGTGGGTTTGGAGGCAGATAGCAAGAGAGAAATAGTTGCTTGAAAGGTAAGGCCCGCCTGATATTTTCCAGCTGCTTAGTTTGGGTATCAAAGGTTGAACTGTGAAAACACACAACAAAACGAGAGAACTGGATTTGGAGGATGGGGAGAAGAAAACCTGGAAGAAGGAATTGTGTTTGGTATGAAGTTTGGAAAGAGAATAAATCTGAAGAGTATCTTTGCTTACTGAGTCATAACCATGGATAAGAACTAAACATTTTGCCCAGAAAAGTTACTGCCTGAGATCTAAGCATCCGTTACTAAATGATGCTTTCATTTTTTCCCCTTCTTAAGGCATCAAGATTCTTCTTTCCAAGATCTTTTCTGCTCACTCTATACATGTGAAAGCAGTAACAGCTGCAGGTTATTTTTTGCTCCAAAGTGAGAATCACGTTCCATGGCTCTTCACCTCTATGTGAGCACCTCCTCCCCAGCCCGAGCACACCCAGCCACTGCCACGCGGCTCCAGGTGAAACAAATCCAGGTCCCAGCGAGGTGCCCCCTCCCAAAACATCCAACACAACTGGTGCCCTGATCTGCAGAGGGACTGACAGCTGCTTGGGCAATAGCAGAAAGATGCCCCATGGATGTCAAGGAGGGCACATGAACAAAAAAGACAAAGAGAAAGCTGCCAGTTCCCAGAAGTGGCATATTCTGAGAATAAGACCAAGAGTTTCTCTCTCAACAGCTTTCAAACCAGTTCCCTTTCCTTTACCCACCCTCAAAGCACTCAAGTTACGAGAACCAAGAGCGCTCTATCCCAGCCGCATGTCATTCCTACCAAGAGAGCCTGCAGACAGAGATGCTGCTCTCTCCCTCCTCACGTATTCCCCGCTAATGGTATAGGAGAGATGGATCTTGAAACCCAGGAAGGGAGAACAGGTACATCCCTTGCTCTTTGTTATTCATGAGTTCACATGAGAGTTCACAGCCTCCCAGCTACACCAGACCATTAAAACAGGGCCAGAAAGCCCCTCTGTGCCACCTCCTGCTGCCCACACAGAAACCATTCTGGCTCTGGAGAAAGACCCAGGAAGCCTTCAGATGTACACAAGGATAAGAAGGAGATTGTATACAGGGATAAGAAGCAGATTAGCAAGCAATTAAGTGGCATTTGCGGTATCCATTAGTATTTCAAGCTATAAAGAGTTGCTTTCTGCTAGCTTCCTGCCAAAAGTCACAAGTAATGAGCTAATTAACAATCTAATTATTGCAAATGCCCTAGAAAGAAATCAGGGCACAGGTGAAAACCTACTTAAAGCAAGCACAGCAGTAGGAAACAGCTCAGGAATAAGCCAGGCCTGTGCCTTCACTACATTTCCAGCCATTCCCACTGAACAACAGGATCAAATAGTTGGGGAAGTTGTTGAATTAAAGCCACATTCAGTAAATGAAGCGCTAAACACTACAATGAAACCTTCCTGCAAGCCCTGCAGAGCTGAAGAAAAAGAAGCCCTAAACAAAAGCCAGCCCTGAGGTTTTTCCCTTCCAGTAAATAAAATGTATTTACCAAGTCCAACAGCACCCGCAGCAAAACGTGTGGGGCACAAACCACACCAGTGGTTTTTCCTGCAAAAATCCACAGAAGATCACTGATATTTAGGAAGGTATCCGAGGTAAAAATTGGTCTGTTCTACACACCACCATCTGCAAAATTTCCTGTTGCAATACAGTAATGCGGTTTTCATGTCTGTAATACCAGAATAACCTGGAAAGTGGTTTCTTAAGGCAGAAAGATGTGTTACAAACCAGTGAGGCACCTCTGGAGATGTCACTGAGCACAGCGTGCTACTGGGAAGCTACTGGTGTCACTGCAGCCTCACAAGGGCTCCAGGACAGGACTGCTCTGTTTAACAGCTGCTCTCCCCATCTGGAGGCCAATTGCTGTGCATTAGCAAGTCTGAGACCACCTCCATGAGCCCCATTTACTGACCTCCCACTGAAGGCTGATTTAATACTGATTTAAAACCTTTAAGGATAAAGCCCGAAGCAAGTGCACAATTACAATTTTGGACAATAGCTCCTAATGGCTGGAAGAGGGACTCGAAAAGGCTCAAATTATCTGTTACTGAATGCTATAGGTAGAACTGATCAAAGCACTAGAAATGACACAGAAGACCCTGCCCCACCAGCAGATGATCCCCACCAGCTTTTCTAGCACATTTCAAATTTCAGGGGCATTGTGTTTGCACAAATACGCCCAGCATGACCATAAGTGAAGCCAGAGAAATAACAGGTGGGTAAACCTGGGAAAATGCACAATACAAGAGACGAGCTGCACAAAA
This sequence comes from Streptopelia decaocto, assembly GCF_964273445.1. Lineage (NCBI taxonomy): Eukaryota > Metazoa > Chordata > Aves > Columbiformes > Columbidae > Streptopelia > Streptopelia decaocto. Next base: position 6,611,634 of record NC_138668.1, on the reverse strand, counting down.
GTCTGAGTAACACAGCTTAACTGCCCATGTATGAAACCTCAGGTACCAGGGGAAGCTGTGACCTTGAGTAACACCACTAGCACATGTTTTTGTCTCCACATCTGCTTTCCTCTGCTTGCCGACACCAGCCCAGGCCTTTAGGTGGGGGTTTGGAAGGCAGATGCTTTTGGTATTTTGTAGTTATACTCCTAAGGCAAGTGTTAAGGATGAACAGCAGTGACATTCAGATTGGGCTACACTTTACACTGCTTGTACAAGTGTCTGCCGAGATGCTCCTGAGAGAATCCAAGACAAAGCCGTCCCACCTGCACCCACTGTGGCACCTCCAGGTTGGATCCAGTGCCACGCGGTCAGCTGGGGGGCTGCTCTCTGCTTCAGATACACAGGCTGCCAAGCCGAGCTGTCCTTGAGATATTAGAGCTATGCAGATGTTTAATTTGCAGGCAAAATACCTCAACTTGGGATTCAGCCACCCGCCAAGATAAAACTCTGCCCAAATATTCCTAAGAGCAAAATTTCACTGCCAGCACAGCCCTGTTTGAATCCCAAACCCAGCTTTAGCCTCTTACAGGTGTGACCCACACCATCACGGCCAGAATTAGCAGGCTAGCTGCAAGCAACCTGCAGCTAGCTAAAAGATCACCGAGCAACACAATAAAACCTGGCTAATTTATCTTCATTTCCTGGGGGAATATCACAAATCACTGAAGAGCCCCTCCCGAATCCAGGCATTATCAGAACAAAGAATTCTGGTTGTAGTAACGCAGAAGATATTACAGCATATTTTGTTATAAAGCCTCATTTTTCCCCAGCAACACAACTAAGCCATTCAAGTTCCTCCAGGCTGCACAGTTACAGCACTGGACTGCCAGCAAGCCAGCGCGCAGCCTGTTTGCCATTAAAACACACGTTTTCATGTAAAGCATGTTAAAAACAATAAACTTCCCTCTGCCTTTTCTGGGGGGATTTATCTGAAGTCTTGGGCGCTTATCTGTGGTAAGGAAACCCCACCGGCTTAAAAGCACCATGCACTTGCTCGGTAGCTGAAAAAAATGACTAAGCTGCTTCCCCGGCCTGGGCACGGCGGTTCCCGCGGGGATGCTGCTCCGGTACCTGCCTCCCCCTCCGGACGCCGCGGCAGCGCGACACTCACCTTGACACTGGAAGCCCTGCTTGCCGAAGCCCCTGCGGAAAGAGAGGCGGCGTGAGACACCGGCCGCGGAACGATCCTGCCGGGCGCCGCCGGCGGGAGAGGGGGCACCGGGGGGGAGGAGGGCAGGCGGGCCGGGAGGGGGTGCCCGGGGACGCAGACCCGCCGCATTGGGGTGCCGCCGGGCCGGGTCGTGTGTCCCGGAGCGGGTGAAAGGGGATCCCGGGGGTGGCGGTGCCGGGAACTCGGGGGGGCCGCTCACCAGATGAAGTCGGTGCAGTGGCTGCAGAAGGTGGGCTGCTTGAAGAACCGCGCCGTGAACTTGTGGTTCTTCACCTCGTGCACGTTCTTCTGCCGCAGGGCGCCCTTACGGGCGAAGCGCACCGGGCCCTCCTCGCCCTCGGGGCCCGGAGCCGCCGGCGGCTCGGCCATGCTGTGCGCGGGCTGCCGGCCGCCGGCTTGGCCCGGTCCGCTGTGGCTCGGCCCGGTTCGGCGCGGTCCGTCCGCTGCAGCTGCGGCCGGGGCTCGGCTGCGCGCGGAACCTCTGGCCGCAGCTGGCGGGAGGAACCGACACACGCCCGGCGCCGCCCCGCCCCCTCATCTACATAAGGATTCCGCCCCGCCCCCTCATCTGCATAAAGAGCCCCGCCCCTCCGCTCGCGCCGCTCGGCAACAGCCCCGCCCCTCTGCCTTTGCATGCTGATTTGCATAGCACCGGGAGGGGGGCGGGACCGAGAGATGCCCCACCCACGGGTCTCATTTGCATACAGCACCTGCATCCCCGCGCCGAGGCTGCCCCGGCGGGGAGGAGCGAGGGGACCAGCGACAGCGCGGGCAGCAGTGCGGGCAGCAGTGCGGGCAGCAGTGCGGGCAGCAGTGCGGGCAGCAGTGCGGGCAGCAGTGCGGGCAGCGGCCCCCACGCCAGCACCGCCGGGAGCGCCGCTCGCCCCAGGCCGACGCTAGGGCAGCGACACCGTCCTCTCCTCTTGTCACTGCTGTCCGGGCAGGCGGGGTGGGGGGATGAGGAGTCAGTGGGAGGTGAGTAACTGATAATAATGGTGGTAATAATAGCAGTTAAAAAAAAAAAAAAAAAAAGAAAAACAGGAAAAAAACCCCACAAACAAACAAAAAAACCCACCAGGGCAGTCCTGTCTTCAGGTCAGTCAGGAGGGCACCTGCACTGAACAGAAAATGCCCACTGCAGGGCTGGCACTGGGAATGATGTTTTTTCCCAAACTACCTGAGGAGTCTGAGGCTTCCCAATGTTAAGGCCAAAATTATTTTTCTCCACCCCAGTTTTCTGCACAGCACAGGTCAGCAGCAGCAGGAACTCAGAGGGATCCAGGCTGGAATGCCAGCTAGGGCAGGGGGTGACAGGACTCAGGGCAGCAGGAGCATGACCACCAGCAGCCCGGGCAGGGCCACCATCCTGGGACAGGACAGGGCTCACACACTGGCACAGGGGATGCAAAGCCAACCAGCTCAGAGATCCTCTCAGAATGATGGGCTTTTTTTAACTTACAGTTCCAATAATGACCTTTTTTTTACCCAGTTCACTGGAAACACCTCAGCTGACAAGCACGGAGGAGTTTTCAAACCACATTTGCCATTCAGCTTTCTTGCTGCCTGCTGGCATTCATGGACGCTGAAAATCGGATCTGTCAGCCTCCTCCTCCGACATCCAGGTCTCCCTTTGCCAGCCCAGTGCTGCATCGTGCCTGGCCTGGGAGCTGTGGAGATGAAAATGCAAAGCAAAACAGGAGACAACTTTAATTGAAACACTATCATGAAAATATTCCTGTGAACAACGAGTCTTTCTAAAATCTCAACTGTAGGATTTAATTCTGGCTCTGCAGCCACGTGATCATTTTCCTTCTGTGTCCCGAGACCATCCTGGCTCCACTGTGATCCAGCCCTCCATCCTACGAGCTCTTTCTCTGAAGAATGCCCCTCCAGCTCTATGGAATTAAACGCCCAGGAGACTTACCAGAAATAGGCCCAGAGCTGTTATTATACAGCTGCTTTAGAAGGTTCATTACAATAATAAAGCATAGCTGACCTGTCCTGCTGCTGTCGGCTTTCCATAAACAGACAGGCTTGTTACTAACACCCCGCACCATGGAATTTTAATGCTAAGAAGGAGAAATAAATTGCAGGCATCCCTCCTCGTGCTGTGCTTGTGTGGTGAGGAAATGAAGGGGAACCTTCCCGAGGCCCCCACTGCGTGCGGGGAGAGCGGGGGCCGGGGTGCGTGTTCCCCCGTCACCGTCCCCATCCCTGTGCCAGCCCATGCTGCGGGGTGGCTTCTGCCCGGGGGTGAGCCCCTATTCACTGCTGCTTTGCCCATAGAAATATGCGCAATGGAAATAACTCCTTCTGCGTGCGAAGGAATGAGAGTAATAATGAAAATAATAACGGGTCATTTTGATTCCTTTCCTGTGTACTTTCGCGAAGGAAAGTGGTGTATTACCCTAAGTGCATGCTGCACTTTACATGTAGCCATGCTAGGCTGAATTCTTCTCATTTTAATTGTAAACTCTGGGCTTTGCCTGTTTCTTCTTTGTTATTCTTTTACTGTATGTACCCATTTTCCAAATGCAGCCCGCATAGCTTCTGCATATGAAACCCAGCAGCAGCAGAAGCCACTGAGAATATGTCTTTAATTTCCCCTGTAAGTATTAAGAATCATACTGGTATTCATGCACAAGCTTTCTTCACTCTGCTGGGCCAAGAAGTACAAAAGCCAGGTACAGTTCCTGCTCTCAGGAGGTTGTTTTCTTTTTTCCTTATTTTACTGTTTTCATTATTTAGCATGCTCAGAGTCATCTCGTATTAAAGGCAGGATTTTCAAGACCATGCTGATTTTCATGGGAGCTGGGTATCCAGATCCCCTCAGCACTTTGAAATGTCAGGCTGAACATCCCAGCAGCTCCTTCCTTTAAGGAAACTGTTGTATTTATTAATGCAAGTAAAGTCCCCACAGGTGTGATGAGAGGACTGACAAACAACCAACTCTGAACCAGCACTCTCAGGGGAGCATAGTGTGCAGAGCTGAGGGGAAATCAGCCCAATTCATTCCTCTTTCCATAAAAGTGCAGGTTTTGTATCATATTTTCCCCTCCATAGGCTCCTGCCATCAGACAGTGCAGGGCACTGAAACCCAATGAGTGATAAGGGCAAATGGGGGCTCCTTTCCCTGTCTGCAGCTGCAGGACACGTCCCTGCAGCACAGCGCTGCAAATCCAGTTTGCTTTACCCTGCCAGGGCTGGGAGAGCAGCCCCTCAGTCCGGGAGACGCAGAGATAGCGAGTGCAGGAGCAGCTCCCATAGAGACGTGATTCACATCCTGAGGAAGGGACCTCATCCTCCCCCAGCAGCTGCTGAGCACACAGCAGAGCAGAGCCCGATGGGAGTCTGCAGGGTAGCGGCTGCAGGAGACAAGAAACACAAGCCCTTTCCAACAAAAGAACCTGAACCACAAACAACAAATGGCACGGGTTTGGGGCAGAAAGCTGCTGCAACACACAACCCGGTGTGTTGCATCAGCCGGCTCTAGCCCTGCAGCTTCACCCTGCGCTGGAGTGGGGAGACCCAGCCCCAAAGTCCAGCAAAGAGGCAGAATCCCAAAAGACATGGTAAATTCTCTGTTTCCTCAGCAAGCTCTGGCTCCACGGGTGCAGGAGCTGCCGTCCCGCCTCGCGTGGGAGCACTGGGAGCTCCTGGCAAGCTCTGCAGCCTCCAGCCCTCCATTGCTGTAGGGATGCTGCTCCCTTGGTGCCTACATGGGCTTTCTCTAAAGAATTCAAAGAAGCTGGAGAACAGATTTTTCTCTTTTTTTTCAGCATTTGTTTCTTAGGGATCTAAATCCGCCACAGGAAACAGGTGGAGGAAGAGTCAAACTCTAATTAAATATAAAGGTGTCTCAGCAGTGCCCAGTGGCCTCCGCCTCCGTTTGCGGATGCTGTCTCACCCCCCCCCCAGCATGCCGGGAGAGTCAAGGCAGGAACAGGGGATCCTGGAGCAAGGACAGGGTCCTGCTGTGCCCTCCCTGCGGGTGCAGCCAGGCAGAAATCGCTCCACGAACAGCAAGTCTAGCTCTGGTTCTTACACTGTGCATCTCTCTGTGCATCTCCCCGTGCATCTTCCCGTGCATCTTCCCGTGCATCTCCCCATGCCTCCTTGCAGCTCTGTGGAGCTCGGGTGAAGCTTTCTGGGGACACATGTGAGCACACTGGGAGCTCACAGGAGCAGAAGGTTGCATGCAGGATGGTGGCATCCCAGGGGTCTCCCAGGGCCTGGGGATGCCCACTTGGGCAGCAGCACTGCTCCTTTGGGTCCAGGAGATATGAGCTTTAAAAGCTTCCATTCCAAACGTCGTTTCCAGGGAAAGCCAGATTCCCCCACACCCCCATTCTCTTCTTTCTTAGGAGGAAACTGGGGACACTGTATTGGAGGGGGTGACAGGTAGCCCCCTCCCTGCAGTGGGACAACATCAGCCCTGCTGGTTTTTCCCTTTCTGCTTTCATGGTTTTTGCATGTTTCACATCCTCCGTGCAGGGAGGACAGAGTGAGGAAGAAAGATGCATTCATGTGAGGAGAGACCTGGTTACCCACCCACTGGAGGCAAGAGCGAACCTCACAGCCAGCCGCCCTGTGAAACAAGCAGCCCAAACATTAGTGCCTGGGTGTTCCAGAAACCACTGCCGGTGGCCAGCGACAGCTATTTGGCAGCCCCATTGCCCCCAAGGCTCACTATTTGGCAGCCCCATTGCCCCCCAAGGCTCACTATTTGGCAGCCCCATTGCCCCCTAAGGCTCACTATTTGGCAGCCCCATAGCCCCCCTAAGGCTCACTATTTGGCAGCCCCATTGGCCCCCAAGGCTCACTATTTGGCAGCCCCATAGCCCCCCAAGGCTCACTATTTGGCAGCCCCATAGCCCCCCAAGGCTCACTATTTGGCAGCCCCATAGCCCCCCAAGGCTCACTATTTGGCAGCCCCATAGCCCCCCAAGGCTCACTATTTGGCAGCCCCATAGCCCCCCAAGACTCACTATTTGGCAGCCCCATTACCCCCCAAGGCTCACTATTTGGCAGCCCCTAGACCCCCTAGGCTCACCGGAGGCAAGAGCGAACCTCACAGCCAGCCGCCCTGTGAAACAAGCAGCCCAAACATTAGTGCCTGGGTGTTCCAGAAACCACTGCCGGTGGCCAGCGACAGGACAGTGACAGGGAGAGCTGCAGAGGCACGGCCGGGTGGTGATGCTGAGCTTCAAGAGCCACTGCTGCAGTCTCAGATACGAAAAGCAGTTTTTTCCATTTACCTCCACCAACTTCTTTAGCAGCCTTGTTTTGATCTGGCAGTGCCAATGCCGAATAGCTGACTGCTCTGGGTCTGCGGGGATGTGCTGGAGAGGAATCCAACAGGGCTGTCACTGAGAGAATCGGGAGCGCTGCCCACCGTGGGGGAGCTGCCCGGGGCACCGCGGGCCCCAGCCTGGCAGAGCCCCTCTGCCCACCCAGCTCCAAACACAGGGAGCAAAGACACCTGGGTGTCCTGGGCAGGGGTGAGGAAACCCTGGGCAAAAATAGCAAAGAAACGTTATCCCTAACAGTTCCCAGAGCACAGGTTGTCGGGTTGGTAGAGACCTGAAATATGCTGACCCTCTGCATGGCCATCCTGGGATGGGGGGGATGAGCAAGAGATGGAGCTGTGATAAAAAACAGTAGTTAAACAGGGCTCCATCCACCCAGGGCAGAGCAGGCAGGACAGCATCTCCCCACACACCAGAGAACACGGTTTCCCGCAGAAGCAGAGCTCGTGCCCCGTTTCCAGGCTCCCAGCCGGCCTGTGCTCTCCTGCACCAGGAGTTTTGGGCCCAAGAGTGCAATGGAATGCAAGGATGTGGTCATACTAAGGGCAGCAGGGAGAGCCAAAAGAACGAGCCCATTCCTGGCTCAGCATGCAGACCTGCAGCTCCTGCTGTTCAGGGCTCATGGAAATGCAGTGCTGTTTTTCAGGCCCACCAACGTTTCTTCCATCCTTCTTCAAGGCAAAGCACGCTGCAGATGAACAAATGAGTAACCTGCGTCTTCCACTGCCCAATGGTGATACACCCTCCACTCGCCCTGGCAAGGGGCACCAAACCTGCCAAAATCTGCAGGAACTGAGTGCTCCAAACCTGCATGCATGGAGAGCTGAGTCCCACGTCAGGTACTTGCGTGGTTGGGCATGTCACAAACATGGTTAGGCTATTTAAATATTTCATATTCCTGTCTGCTGGCTTTTAAGAAGTACAAATTAATTCTGTTTCATGTACCCAGAAATGGCCCACATCAAACCGCCTCCCTGCACAGTTGCTTAAACAAAGTTAGTGGTGAAATCCTGGGGGTTTTGCTGCTTGTTTCCAAAACCATTTGATCAATAAGTGGCTTTCCTGTCCTACGACTCTAAGATAGGAAGCGGTCATTACTTCTCACTATTGATCCAAACCGCTGGGTATCTCCCACTGCCTTCCAAGCTGGGTTAGCACACCGCAGTGGGACGCAGTGTGGTGATGGCAGCCAGAGCGCCACCGCCACCTCTGCTTGTCACATCAGGTGCAAAGGGGAGCTCTGGGCTCAGGACAGCTGGGCAGCAACCTGCAGAGTTCAACACCAGGAGCCCTTCTGCAGCTTTACCACCATGTCCAGCCATGACATCGCGTGTCCACAGCTCGGTCACTGCTCTCCAGCCAAGTTCCGTCCAGCAGCACCATTGCAGGGGAGGGAGCTCCTGCTGGTGATGGCTCCAGGGCTCCATCAGCAGAGCTGCAGACAAGCTGGTCTGGTCTGTGCAGTGTGGAGCATCAGGGGACCTCATGGTACCACTCAGACCACAAACATTTAAAGTCAGACAAAGCTGGGGAGGAAAAGCAATGAAAAAAAAGCAATTGAACAAAGGGATCAACCTACCTGTTGATGAATTTCCAGAAGTATTTGAAAATGTTTCATTAAAAAAAAAATCCCCCAGAAAGACTTGCCGCTTTACTAATTTAGAAATCAAAAGAATTCGTGAATGGAAAACATTTGCATGAGGTTTTCACTCCTCTCTGACTAAATGACTGGTTTTGGACAGCAGTGCCTCAGCTGCTGCTGGGTTTCCTTTACCCCCAGGGCATCCCCTGGGTGGGGGGCTGCAGGGGCGCAGGTGCCAGGTTGCCCTGGGGTGTCCCCTGGGTCCCTGGTCCTGTCCCCACAGCCCCACACAGTGAAGGGCAGAGAGCTCAGCATGGCCGAGGAGGATGTTTCTGCTGTAGATCACAGCAGTTTGTTTTACTCCACAAACTATGCCGGTGATTTATCCCTCCCTTACACTTGCTCATCTGTGTTTGTTAGCCACATTGCACCAGTTGCCATCTGGAGGAAGCAGTAAATTGTCTTCTGGTTGTTCCCTCCAGAGTGCGGTTCCTCCAGCTCCTTCCTGCCCTGTCAGCTCTGCCATGCAGGACCCAGCGCTTGCCTGGGGCAAGGGCCACAGGGACCCAGAGCAATGGGCTGGGGACACAAGGCACCATGGAAGCTCCTGTGTGCAGGGGCTGTTTGTACACCAGGCCATGGCCAAGCCACCCACTGCTCCCAGCCCGGGAGCTGCTGGAGCGCTCAGGTGACAATAATCCTCATCACCCAGGGCTCACATCTGCAGTGAGACAGGAGGAAGGTCTGTGCTCCACCAGCAGCCACTGAGCCATCTGCTCTCCCCAGCCCTCCCCGATATCCCTCCTCCCAACCTCTCCATGAAATCCAGGGGCTTCTGCATCCCCCAGGGCAGCACTGGGGCCTGAGGACAACCCACAAGGTGTCACCTGGGCTTTCCCAGGCATCCTCCTTGCTCCAGGGCTCCTGGAACTAGTGGCAGGTGAAATCCTCAGCTCGGCTGGACCTCGGCCATCAGGTCCCATGTGCTCCTTTATAAACCAACATTTGGCATATTGAGGACCATCCTGCCATTTCCGCCCCCCCCGGCCCAAATTCATTCGAGGTGGAATCTCCTCCACTGAAACGACTTGCTGGACTGTCAGCAGGTAGCTGAACATAATTAAATCCTGCTGCTTTTTCAAATGTCCTTGGAAACCTTCTGCTTGACCCATTTCTGGTGCATTCCAGCCAGGCCAGCTCCTGCAGGGTGCTCTGCCTGTTCCCCAACCCTCTGCCTGCTCCCCAATCCCCTGCCTGCTCCCCAACCCCTTGCCTGTTCCCCAACCCCTTGCCTGGTCCTCAACCGCTTGCCTGCTCCCAAAACTTGCCCACGCAGGCAGGCTCTGCCGGGCAGCACGGCCGGTGCCGGGCAAGGGGAGCCCCCACCCAAGGACCCCCCGCCCGGGAACCTCCCACCCGGGGACCCCCACACGTGTCCGGGTGCCCCGGGCAGACACGGGCTCTCCCCGCACCGCCCGACAGCTCCGCCCGCCCCGGGATGTCACCGTTCCCATGGCAACGGGAGAGAAGGAAAGGAAAGGAAAGGAAAGGAAAGGAAAGGAAAGGAAAGGAAAGGAAAGGAAAGGAAAGGAAAGGAAAGGAAAGGAAAGGAAAGGAAAGGAAAGGAAAGGAAAGGAAAGGAAAGGAAAGGAAAGGAAAGGAAAGGAAAGGAAAGGAAAGGAAAGGAAAGGAAAGGAAAGGAAAGGAAAGGAAAGGAAAGGAAAGGAAAGGAAAGGAAAGGAAGAAAAGACGGAAGGAGCTGAGGAAAGGAGGGGGAAAGGGAAAGGGCAGCAGCGGGGGTTGGTTCAGATCTACCCCGACCGGCAGCATCGCCGCTGCTGGGGCTGGGGACAGCCACCTCCCAGCACCGCACGGCCTGAGCCATGGCAGATGCTCGGGGACCAAAACCCGTGGGTCAGTCCGCTCTGTCCCATGCTCCCCCACAACCACAGCCTGAGAGATTTTCTCCGGGTCTCTATTTTTTTTCTTAAATCAAGGCTGAGTCCCATATCACCACATGACCCCAGGACCTGTAGCGTGGGAAATCCCACCAGGAGATGGGCAGCAAAGCAGGCAGCACTGGGAGCAGGCAGCTCCAGGCAGGACAGACAGACTCGGCCAGGAGAAACATGTATGCGTAAGGCGTTTTGCAGATCGGTATCCTCTGCTCAATCTTCACATGTTTCTGTCTGCAGGGGCTGAGCTGCCCTAGTCCCCTGGTCCTGCCCCATTCCAGCACAGTGCAGGGTGGTTTGGCCAGGACCCCGGCACAGAGACCCTGGTGCAGGGACCGCTGTCCCAGGGCTGCCGAGGCCAGGGACACTCTCACATCACATCATGGCTGCAGAGAAGCGGAGGAAGCCCCACCAGCACCAAGGTGCCAATTACTCCTTCATTAGCAGCCAATGTATTTCTTTATCAGCCCTGTGCTTCTCTGTACAGTGTTGATCATTTTGATGGAGCATTTGTTTTAATTTCCCAAATGAGGAAGCAATCTTGTAAATATTGTGCGGTAATTAAAAAGGCTATTTATTGTGCAGCATTCTGGCTGCTGCCAGCACAGAGCCTGATTAGCATTCCCCTTCCGCCAGCCTTTGCTCCAGCCTGTCCTGCTGCTCTGTCAAGCTCCTTCACCCTCACTCTGACACCAGCATGGCCAGCGATGCACAGCCAAAGCACCAGCACGGCCAGCGATGCGCGACCAAAGCGCCTCCACGCCTGCAAGTCCCGCTGCTCTGATTTCTCGCTGCTAAAAACCAGAAGTTTGGTATCCTCCAAAAGCTGAGAAATCCAGCAAAGAGCGATAAAATCTCTTGTTTCTGAAGCTAAATCGTCTCCTTGGGTTCTTGCCAGCAGCATTGGGATCGACCACTATGGGCAAATCTGTGTGTTGGGGACAATGGATGAACACAGGCTCGGGGGGTGCCCGGGGGCAGTGACCCTTTTGCCATCTCTGAGCTCAGTTCAGGGCTGCCCCGTCCAGCAGAGCCCATGGGTCAGCACCAGCAGATCCCTCATGGCCAACCCTGTAGGAGGACGGGGACAGGTATGTGGCACATGGTCACTTTTGGGGTCACGCCATCAGCTCTGCAGCCCCTGCAAGAGGCAGCATGAAGCTGCAGCCCAGCAACAGAACAGGCTGTGCATGGCTGGGGGCGCAGAAACTTCTCTCTGATGCTTCCAGATCCTCTTCCCTGTTCTCCATGGTGACCAGGAGCCTGTGCTGGCTCTGGGTGTCAGGATGGGAGGCAGACGGTGGCTGTGCTGCCAAGGGACAGAGTAGCTCTGACCAGGGGCTGCCGGGCTTGGGGACATGCTGTGGGGTGGAGAGGGGCCCCATGGTGTGGGGAGGGGGACCGCAGGCTGCTCACACACCTCCACGGCTGGTGCTCAGAGCACGCTGACAGCAAGGGTCAGGAGTTCCATCTCTGGACCTGGACTTCCACTCTCATCACGAGCACAAATTAGTTATCTGAGGCTTTGCCTTGTGTAGTTTCTGTTTATTATTCCCTCTCCACAAACACTCAAAGTGGCAAAAGCTGAAAAAAAAATACTTGGAAGTAGACATCTATCCAAATCCATTTAAAAACCATTTAAAATGTAAATCCTTCCAGCTTGAGTGATGCCGGGTAACAAAACACTTTGGTGCTGGGGGAAGTGAGGCTGAATGTCAGCGGGGGTGTGGAGAGGAGAGGAGGTTCAGTCCCCGCTGCCGCCAGTGGCTCCAAACCCCCGCCAGTCAAGGGGATTGGTGCTCAGGGGTCCCTGGTCCCCACCCACCCGCGCCCCATCCCCTGGGCCCTCTCCCAGGATGCACGTTTCTGTGCTGGCTCCTCTCCCGGGAGCCCGAGTGGGCTGCAAACGACAGCGACAAGAAATTGAAGATCAATAATGAGTAGAAGCAGAACAGGGGGTGGGATGCGGAGGGTTCAGCCTCTCTCCCCCATTTCCTTGCTCCAGGACCTCTCCTGCTCTGCCATGGGGACTGGGACCAGGCCACTTGGGGATGTCCCCGCTTGCCCCCTGTGAAACGCCCCCACCTCTCCGGCTGCCATTGTTTGCAGAAGCCCCCGGATCTTTGCATGTGGTGGTGATGTTCGTTAGTGCTTTTTGCATATATGGTAATTGGTGGGGAGGCTGCTCTGGCATTTGTGCCTTGTTCTTGTGCCTTGTGGCTGCAGAGTAAATATAGCAGCGGAGGCTGGTGCAGTGCTCTGGGCTGTGCAGCAGCAAGGGACGTGGCATGGCATTGAGAGACATGGCATGGCACTGAGAGCCATGGCATGACAGCAAAGGACATGGCATGGCGTGGCATGGCATTGAGAGACGTGGCATGGCAGCGAGGGACATGACACGGTAGCAAGGGGCACTGCCTGGCCTTGGGGCGCATCCCCCAGCCCCAGAGGCAAAAGCCCAATCCTGCAGCACCTGGATCCCGCTGGTGGCACGGCTCTCAAAACTTCCCCGCACACATTCAGACTCCCACTCCCTCCACCATCGCCTCTCTCGCCGGCTCCTACATACAGATGCCAGCTCACACGTGGTACCAGTTCCGCACGTCATCCCCCACCTCCATTGTCCCCGACACCCTCATGCTGGTGCCCACACAGCCACCACCACGCTCGCCCCCGGGACGCCCTGACCCAGCAATGAGCACCCATGGGAGCTCCCCACGGCACTGGCACCCGGGCGCTGAGCACGGTGCTCCCAGGGCTCCCACAGAGACCAGTAGATGAGTATGGGGTGGGCTGGGAGAGATGTGCCAGCCAAATCATGACCTGCCCTCCACAGACGCTGCGGTTCTGCCCGACGGACAAAATGAGCTAAAAGTATTAAATCACTTTTCATTTTTAAGGCTGTGATTTTTCCAGCTGTAGACTGGCAAAGAAAACCTTTATAGCAGAGCAAAGTGAGAATTCCCAGATGCTCCCATGGGGCATGTTCCAAAAAACATCCATCCATCATACTCCACCGCAGCCACACTCGTGGTGTCTTGACGTGCTGCCTGTGCTCAGGGATGCTGCTATTTTAAGAGGAGGCTTTGAGGGAGCACACTGCCAGACTCCCTTAATCCTCCTTTGGACCGTGGGGCTAGGGCTGACGGGTGAGCAGGCAGAGGGAACAGGGAGGAGTTGTTGTGCCGGGAATGAAAAACCTTTTGTGAGCGCAGGGCATGGCACAGGCAGGGACACGTCACCCGGTGGGACTCCACGGCTGAGCAAATAACCCACACAGGGCCAGAGCTGCTCCAGCCCTTGCTGGGCTCACAGCCCTGGGGATGTCCTGTTGCAGGGAGCCCCCCGAGCAGCCGCAGCCCCGTGGCACTGAACGCCGGGCTGGGCTGGGCTGCCCTGTGCACCAGCAGTGTGTGGGCATCGTCCCACCCAGCACCACGCCAGGACCAGGGACACCCAGTGCTGCACCTCGCTGTCACTGCAGCTCCTGTCACAGCACCGTGCCGCCTGACCGGCCATGAATTCCCTGTTCCTGGGGGGCTGCAGCGCGGTGGAGCTGGGCAGGTCTGCAAGCCAGGGAAGGAGACTCTGCTGAATTAACCGACTCATTAATTCACACATTTGCACACTGGGATCAGCTATTTCCAGCGTGATGCTGCTGCCAGCAGTTGCATCCCAAGCAAACACCAGCCGGGGGGACACAGAGTCACCCCCAAAAGGACCAGCTGCAGGTCGGGGCGCAGGGCTGGGGGTTCAGAGGAAGGTGTGAAGTGTGGCAAGAGCTGCTGTCTACCTGGGGGTTGCAAGGACATGGCTGGAATTGGGGCCACAAACTGGGGTTCGGGCTCCTCTGCTGCGGGATGCGGGCCACAAGCGAGCAGCCTGGCTCTGTGTCTGCCCTGCGGGGCTTCGGCGGGGCCTCCATGTGGGACACGCATGGCTGTCCCCGCAGCGGGTGGCACTGGGGAGCGCAGGCAGCAGCACTGGCTCTTCCCATGGTCAATGTTTAACCAGGGTGTTTATCCAGTGACAGAGCTACAGTGTGAGGGCAGGAAGGGCTCGGGCAGACACAGGGACAGACAAACATCCCTCTGATGCTGCTCCCACAGCACACCCTGATTTTTTCCCTGTGTCCCCAAAGCGCTGTCACCAACCACAGCCAGCAGTGCCTGGATACGTGCATAATGTCTGCAGAGCCTTCGGTGGCTCCTGGGGACCAGGGAGTGTCCTGGGCTCCCCCCAGGCTTTTCATCACATGGGGTGGGAGCGTTCATGTTCTCACCAGCCTCAAACCGCAGCAGTTACCACTCCACAGCAGAGCCACGTGCGATAAAGACATGGTGCAGACGCATGGCCAGGCCTAATGCACATTTCACTGAATAAGAATGAGATGTATTTTATGTCCTTAAGGCACATTAAGTGCTTGGAAGTTAATTGGCATTTAATTAGCATAAATTAAGTTCTTTAATAATACTCATGGAAAAACAAGGCAGTGTTACAGATGCTTTATCAAAAGTCACCCTGACAAATAAAAAAATGAATGTGCTGAACACATCAACAGCAAAACAGGGAAATACCCATAGCTGGGTACGGACCATCCTGCACCTCCTGCCCCCTCACCTGGGCCTGGGGACCACAAGTAGCAGTATCACCAACCCAGTGGTACCAGGGCCCCCAGTCCCCCCTTCCCTGCTCCTGCTGGGAGAAGGGCCCTGGAGCTGGGGTGCAGGATGGAGTGGGGGGCAGGATGGAATGGGGGTGCAGGAGGGAGCCGGCCCCATGCAGAGGCAGCTGCAGCCACCAGCGTGGTTCCTGTGGTGTCACAGGCCATGCTTCCTCTCAAAAGGGGAAGGTGGGCGCCCATCACCCCCAGTGATGCAGCCCCACTCCTGCAGAGCTCTGTACCCCAAGCAGGGGCCCGGGCCCCCATGGCAGCTCCCCAGGGCCCCCAGTTCCCACCAGCACCTGCTCCTGTGCCCCTAAGGGTTCCTCTGGGGAGGAAACAGTTCCTTTGCTCTTCATTTGGCATTTTTTGTGGTGTTGCCATGACAACCATCCTAGTGACAGCTTCATGGTATTTGTCTCCTTCTGTGGGCTGCATCATTTTCCTTCCTGAATGAGCAGCTGCCTGTGCCCAGTTCACCTGGGGCCCACGCTGCCCACGATGGGTACCTGGATACCGCATCCCTGCCCGGCCCCAGGGAGCTGCCCGCTGGAAGGGATACAGGCAAACACAGAGCCTGAGGCTTTAATTCCGGCATTTCCTCGCTTCAGCATCTCTACAGCCTTGTCCTTGTTTTAAAAAATAATACACCTTTGTGCATGTGTGCATGCCTGTGTGGGTCACCTCTCGGGCTGGGGAAAACAAAACAAAACAAAACCAAACACCAACCGAAAGGCAAGCTGAAAATAGAGAGGTGACATTGTGCAGGGCCCTGCCAGCCCCACGGGGACATCAGAAAGCTGGGAACATCATCCCTGCCACAGCAACAGTTTTTCTGCCCAGGAGGGCAGAGGAAGCACTTGCGCTGCTCCAAACCTGCCAACAGCAGGAGCCCTGCACACCAGGCTCTTGCTCCTGTTACAGCATCCCAGCAGGGGGGCAGGAGAGCTGGAGCCGCTGCTGGCCCAGCCCAGCACCAGGCTGCCAGCCACAGCCACCCCCCCGGAGCCCTGGGCATGGGACAGCAGTACCAACCCCCAGGGCACAGGGCACCCTGGCATGGCCTTGGTTGGATGGACCCTATGCCCAGGTGATGCTGGGAGGGCTGGGAGCCTGTGTGCCCTGGTGGGGGTCAGAGGATGCTCCTGGGGAGCCCATCCCATGGCAGGGACTGGCAGAAGACCAGGGGAGAGCGGTGCTGCCCGGCCCTGCTTGGTGCAGCTGGGCTGAATTCTATCGTCCTGCAGCAACACGTGAACCATCTCCCGAGCACGGGCTGATGGGGAGGTGGGGGGATGGCGAGGACAGGAGCAGGGGCTGCATGCTGGCTGTGCTGAGCTGCAGCCCAGGGCAGGGCAGGGGTGGCAGCACGCACAGCGCCCCGCACACGGCATCACTTCAGCAGCAGGCGGACAGTCCTGTCCCCGATCAGGAACCTTTGGGGGGGTAAAAAAAAGAGAGAAACTCTGGGTCAGCATTTTTGCTGTTGCAAGCATCAGAAACCCAGTGCCAGCCTGAGCCTGGATTCACCCCACGAGAAGACACAGAACAGTCAGACACACGGAGATGGAGGCAGGTTGGATCTTTGCTGTCACCTTCTCCTCGCGAGGAAGAGAAGGAAAAGAAGTCTCCAACACTTGCACCTCTCTTGAGAGAAGCGGCTGCTTACAGCCTTGATCCAGGGAGGGGAGCAGAGCCCCCGGGGGCTGACAGGGTGGGAAAGGGGGTCAGCCCATGCTTCTCTGTTCCCCTGACCACCGCGGGCAGCACGTACCTCACCAGCACTCCGACGAGCAGGCCAGCGGCCATGGGCCCTGCCCAGTACACCCAGTGGTAGTCCCAGTAGTTGGCAACCAGAGCTGGCCCGAAGGCTCTGGCAGGGTTCATGCAGGCTCCGGACACGCCACCTCTGCAAGAGGAACAGCCTGGCTGTGTCACCCTATGGGACACAAGACCAGCACCCACCCCCACGCCTGCACAGGGCCATGCACAGCCTGGGAGGTGCTGGGGGGCAGTAGCGTCCCCCTCCCACGGCTCCTGGATGCATCTGGCCCTGCTCGGGCTGCTCAGCAGATGCAGACACCCCAGGGTCCATTGCAGCACAGCTGATCCGTGTCTCGGGACAGTTCCCTTCCGTGATGCCCAGAGCTGAGTGGCTGCTCTGCCGCAGCACAGACACCAGCCCAGCCCTACAGCAGCCGGTCACCTGCCTTTGCTCACCAGCATGTGCAAACTGGGGAAAACCCAGCGTGGGGTGGAAGCACCAGTGCCAAGACTATTTTGGGGCTTACCAGGAGCCGGGCTTTTAAACAAGGAAAGCTCTGTGACATGCATGGGTAGCAGAGCAGGGCAGGAGAGACAGTAGTGTTTACAGATTAGGAACAACTGCAGCAGATAAATATTTGCACATGAGGTTTGTGCAGTGTTTAAATAAAAGCTCCGAATCCCGCTAGAGGGGGCACTGCCTTAACTAAACAACCCATTAACATCCATAATTGCATGCACTCCTTATCTGATTGCAGTGGCACAAGACCCAGGCTGCTTGCCCACAACGCCCGCCTTCGCCGAGCCTGTGCTTGGCAGCGCTTCCAGCAGCCACGAGCACCCTGGCGAGGAACGGTTCCAGAAAAAGCCTCTCCTGTTTGCTCAGGGCTTCCTACAACAAACATCGCCCGTGCGGCCTTTTGGTTTTATCAGCCCGTGACAGGTACTTGTCACAGCTGCTCTGGCTGACATGCCATGCGCTGGGCTCCAGCTACTGGCCCCTCCTGCCCCCGACTGGGCTGCGCCCAGCAGTTCCCCCAAGAAATATCGGGGGGCCAGGGGACTCATCCCCAGCCTCTGCAGTGTGCTTGGCTCTCCTTGGCTGCCCTGGCCAGCAGATCCTGTGCTCTGCTGTGAGGGAGCACATCGCATCCCATCCCATCCCATCCCAGGTGCAGGATGCAGCAGCCGCGATGCTGCCCGTGGAGGGTTGGGGGATCCCTGATGCTGTTGCTCAGAGCAGCCCCCGGGCTCTGCCCACCCAGCACCACAGGGAGCTCTGAGCATCGGCTCTGTCCCTGCAACCTGTGGTCTCATCCTGACACCCTGCTCAAGGCAACCTGTCCAGTGACAGTGGCTGCCGGAGTGGATGACACCAGCTGGCCAGTGGGGACACGCATGGGGAGAGGACTCGCAAGCTCACCCTGCCAGGATGTCGGCTGTGACCGTGAAGCCAATGCAGAACGGGGCTAGGGGGGTCTTGGTCTTCTCATTGATGGCGCCCATGCAGACCGCCAGCACCAGGAAAGTGGTCATGACGATCTCACCCGTGATGACAGAGGGGATCTGCTCGTCGGCTGCAATGCTGCTGAAGGCTCCTCCGCTGGCGTTCACGTACCGCTCATCCGCTGCCACTACCTGCGCAGGGAGCCTCGTTGTGCCATCCACGCGCCATATTGTGGGCTTGAGCGGGCATATGTGCTCAGCCAGGACAGCGTGGGCGGCATAGCGTCGGGTTAAAGAGGAGCTAATCTCAGCACTTTCCTCCTGAAAGCCAGCCTTAAGTGCCTGGCAAATACAGACTCATTAGTGGAGGCTTTCCCAAGATAGATAGTGAGCCAGCCACTGCTCTCTGGGTGGCATCAGCCTCACCCAGTTGCCGAGGGGCTTGTGGTAGCATCATGGCATCGTGCTGCTGGGTGTGGGCTGCCGGGACGCTGGGAACCGACAGCACCAAACACAGATCAACCGCACAGCGCGGTGCCGTAAGTGGAAGCGCAAGCAAACGTCGTGTGTGATAACAGCTGGAGCTGCAGAGGCACTGTGAATCGTCCTATGCCTAAACAGTGAGCCAAAACAAACCTCCAGAGAGCAGTTGCTGTCGAGAATTAATTAGTCGAGCCCCAGAGCACAGTGCAAAGGCAGCACCCCCACATCTGCACTGCCAGACCCAAGCCTGCATGGGGGAAAATTATCCAAGTCCTGCAGCCAGACCCTGACAGACCCAGGAGGAAGAACCAGGCACCAGACAACCCTGTGCCCACGCAGCACACCTCTGAGCCACGTCACCCCACGAGACATCGGTGCTCTGAATCACACACAGAGCCGATGCACCGCGGCCCCCTTGCCCTCCCCATCACACCCAATGTGCTGGAGACCCTGGGGCTGGGCACGGGGAAGTCCCTGCGCCCCAGGTTAGTCCTGGGCAAAAAGACCCCCCCCCCAGCTGTCCGTACCTTTGCCAGACCGGCTCCTATCACCCCTCCGCAGAGCTGGGACACCCAGTAAGGAATGAGCATGGTGATGTTCAGCCCGCCAACCAGCCACACGGCCAAGGACACGGCGGGGTTGAAGTGGCCTCCGCTGCAAAGGAGAGAGGAGCATCGGTGAAGGGTTTGTCCCTGGAGGGGTCACTCCTGGGGGCTCAAGCGCCACACTTGCTGTGGGCTGGAGCCACAAATGCTTTTTGTGTCCTTTCCATGAGAAAATGCTGCAGAAGAACAGAATCCAGCCATTTCCTTTCCCTGCAGCTGCCGCTTCGAAGCAGCAGCATTTTCCCGCTGGATCCCCAGCCCTCCCACAGTGCTGCTGTCCCGGGGCAGTGAAGGGACAGGGGCTGGGGTTGGATCCCCCAAGGTCATTCCAGGGCCAGAGAATCAGGGAGGAAAGGTACGCCCTTCCCACACCAATGGATATCCCCATCCCCACTGCTCAGGGATGTGGGGCTGACAGCGGGTCCCCAGCCTGGCAGGACACGTCGCCAGGGAGGCAGGGATAGGGACAAACGCTGTCAGGCAGGGCTGAGGCCACCTCCTGGTGCCAGCAGCATTGTTGGGGGTTTTAGGGTGTATGTCCCTCTGCTCGATGCAAAGGCAAAGGCACAGAGGTGTCCCTGCATTCCTGCCCGCTGCCCAACATGGCCTGGGAAGGGCTGGCAGCAGCCACTGCTCCCCTGTTACAGGACTCAGATCATTCATCTTGAAGATCACATGCAAGACAAACTCGGATACCTTCTAATTAAAACCGATTACCACGGGACACGCATTAATGAACAGGTTTCATAACCCATCAGCCCTAATAATAATTGCTGGTGAAGGCGATGAGTCAGAGTGTCTAGGAACTATAATTACATCTTATTCTTCAGCTGTAATTAAGGACCCATCATATGAGAGCGAGAAGTTGTGTTTAGGCTACCAAACATCTTGGCTGGATGGGACTTGGGCTGCCAATGGCCCCGGGCAGGGTGGGAGTCCAGGAGCTACAGGAGGAGCTGGCTGCAGGTCCATCCCGGCAGAGCACTTGCCCAGCCGTGGCATGGACCACAGCCGAGCCTTCATCCCCAGCCACGCTCCTCCTCAGCCCCAGGACACAAACCTCTAAAACATGCCTAGGGAGTAACACATCTCCCTGCACAGGACCCTGAGCTGGCTCCTCCTGGCTTTGGAGTGAACAGGGGCACCCAGGACACCCCTTGTCACACCCCCCACGGCCTATGGCTTCGCTGTGCCCAGGGTGCAGTGGTGCCCAGGTTCTCTGCCAGCACACGGACCCTGGGTCACCCAGTCCCGATTGCACAAGCCTTACCCTGTGGCGTTATCCCTCCTAATCAGATGCTGATAAATTGTTAGTCAGTTCGCTCTGGAGTCCAGGGCTCACACGCGAGCCCAGCCCAGCTTGTGTCCCCCCCCCATCCGTGGGCTGCACAGAGGAAAGGAATGAAACTCCACGGGGACCGTTTCAGATTCTCCCTTCAGGATAAACTTGTATCTTCGCATCAAACGACACCATTTCCAACATGCACATTTGTTTAAATCTTGCTTTTGAGAAACTGAAACAATTCATAAACTAAATCCAAATTTTTCACCTGAAAATGCACAGGGGAGTAGCATACTCGTGTCAAAATGTTTCATTCTGACATCCTTTAAAAGGAAACGTCTCAGCTTTCCAAAGGAATGCTTCTCTTTCAGTTTTAAGGAGTTGTTTTAAAAGAGGCTAAAAATAAAAGGTTGCAATGAAGAGCCAAGTGAACCCCCCGCACCCAGGGCAGCACAGACGACCACCACTGAACCGTGAACCACGAGGCTGGACGGCAGCTCCGCATTCCTGCCATCACCGACGTTTGTGCAGGAAAGATCCCGAAGGCAGAGTGTAGGGGACACCAGCATCTCCTCCTGCCCACGCATGGACACCCCGTGTGGTGGTGCAGTGGGTCCCAGCCCCGCCTTACCTGACGCCCCCCAGGATGGCGATGCTGAGCCCCAGGGCCAGCCCATGCGCCAGGGCGGGCTGCAGCCTCCCGGTGCCCCCCGTGTCCTCCACCACCGAGAGGCAGCCGATGAAGATGAAGAGCGTGCTGCCCAGCAGCTCGGCCACACAGGGCTGGATGTAACGCTCGAACCAGTGCGGCTGCGAAGGCCGGGACCTGCTGTCCATGTCCACCATCACCTCCTTCTCCCGGGGCTGGCTGCACTCAGCTGTGGACATGAGCGGGGCTGGGATGAAGTCGGAGTCCTGGTGGCAGTCAGCGCCACGGGCACAATGGAGGAGATGCCGCAGAGCAGAGTGCTCTGGGTGCCTCAGATGCGGGAGGCTCAGGTCCCTGAGGGGCTCCAGTGCAAGGATGAGGACCCTCGAGGAGCACCCACAGGCTCCCCTCGACCTGTGTGAAGAGATAGCAGATGGGAGGCTCTAAAAAATGGATCGGATTTGCATTGTTAAAAAAAAAATGGGGGCAATAAAAGCTGATAGGCCAGCCCCCAGGAATATAAAAGCTCCTTATCACTGCCCTTCCTTGGTTCAAGGCTTGACTTTTTTTTTTTCTCCCTGTGTTTTTGTTGTTGTTGGGTTTTCTGCCAAGACTTCAGGACCCAATTCCTTTCCTGTAGGTACCTGGAGTGCCAGCACCTGTGCTGAGCCCAGCCGGGCTGTTTCACCCGGTGGCTTTTACTCGCTCGTGCTGCTGAGAGAGAGCACGTGCCCCAAGGACCACAACATCGCATGCATGGGGACACAGAGATCCAGCAGCAACCTGGGGAATGGCTCATGTAGCTCTGGGGAGGAAAAAAACACTCCTTGTGAAAAATCAGTCCTGGCCAAGGCATAGCTCTTTGTAAGAAAATTAAGATGAGAACCAGAGCCTGTCCCAGCACAGTGCAATTGAGAGCCCCGAAATGCATAGGGATGGATGCAGGAGGACCAGGGGAGGCTGCACCTGGGAACCGCGCTGGGGTGGGTGAGCGAACTGCAGCCCCCAGCCAGCCCAGGCTCAGAGCAGCATCCAGGGCTCAGAGGGGAGGGCAGACACCATCAAAAACTGCTCACATTGGTACCTTTGTGCACGGCAGAAATGGGTTTTACTTCGGGTTACTGCAGTAACACTTCACAGGCTTTAAATCCTTAAAGATAGTATCAGCAGAGAGCCGTATTGCCAAACCTCTTCCTGCAGACCCAAGACAAGCGGTGAGGTGACTGGTTCGCCTCGAGTTACCAGAGGAGCCTGCCTGAACTGCAGGCAAAGCTGATTTCCCAAAACCTCAGCCCAGGTCCTGCCCAGTGCTCCTGGCGCAGGAGCAGCAGCTCTGACCATCTGTGTCCCCTCACGCTGCTCTCAAATAAAAGATCACTGGTGATGGTGCCTAGGGACCTACTGGCAGCTTTGGAAGGTGAACTTCACCCCATACCTAAAACCTTCCCAAACCTCCATCACACCCCATAGGGGCTCATAGCCCAGCCAGCCAGACCCAGGGCACAGCGAAGGCCGTGGGGCTGCAGCCTGGCCGGGGACACCGGTGTCACCACCCACGCCACACCACACTGCACCTCCTTGAGCAATTGCCAGCAGCGCTCATGTTTGTGGTGGGTAATTAAGGATTTGGATTTATAGTTGGTCTTTTTTTTTTCCCCTCTCGTAAGCAAGGGTAAAGAACACCACGGATGTTTTATGATGTTTTCACAAGACACTGTGGATGGGAAGGAAATTTCCACTTGCCTGTCACAGGGATGGCTGTTGCCAGGCACACGCCAGGAGAGGGTCAGGCCAGAGCTCCGGGGAATCCCAGCTCGGGCACCTCTAAATGAGCCTCTGCCAATCCGTGATCCCTCCTGAGAGCTTGTTTCCTACAGACAAAAGGTCTTGGCAGCAAGTTAGCGAAATCACAGGAATACAGGATGAGTGGTGGGGTTGGTGGGTTTTTGGGGCTCCTCTTTGAACCCTCACACGGACCCATGGGACACGAAAATACCTGATTCCACCTGAGCAGCTCAGAGAGCACAGAGACCTCGGGCAGGTTTCCAACCAGTCCATCAAATTCATCTGCCACCACAACTCCCAGCGCAACCCAACGAGGGGTTTGTGAGAAGGATTTTAACTCCTGCTAAAGGAATCCAGTTTTCACCTATTTTCCAGGGTATTTATTATGAGAGATGAATGTAACACATATCCAGGTTTCATCTGGTGCTTCTCACCAGCAGCTCTCGAAGCACCGTACCAGAGATATTGGCACCATGTCACAGCCGGGCTGCCCCGGGTCACCGGCAGCAGCACCGGAGCCCACAGCTGTACCAGCTGCAGGTGTCTCCAGCGGGGTGATGGCACTGGAAGGTTACAGCCCAAAAGTGAAGATTAACTCCACGTCCTTGGCTTTTAAACATTTACCATTATTGTTTGAGGAGCTGGGATGTTTGCCTGAGCCTTCCAGAGGAAATGCTCCATGTTCAGGCAACAAAAGAACTAATTATTACTAAGCACAGGACTGAAACAGCAAAATAGAGGCATGATCTTGAGGGAACATGTTTCACCCATCAGTAGGAGCTCCAGCCAAACGGCTCTGCACCCAGCATCAGCATCGCTGTGTGCCACACGGGTCTGGCTGGGAAAGAAAATAATAATAATAATAATAAAAAAAAATTATATAAAAGTCCCTGAAGGAAACTTGCTTGAGAAATTTCAGCGCTGTGCAAAACCCTGACTGATTTGTTTTAGAAGTTTCGGGAGAAGGAACCATTTTTTGCAGGGCCATGGCCACTGTGCCGCTGGCAGAACAGTTGGGTTGGCTGTTTCTTGCCTTTTTTCTTGGAGCCCAGGACATGCTGCTGTTCTCACCGGGGCTCAGGGTAAGGACAGGTAGAGGGAGAACAATGCTCCCCACATGTAATTCAAGTTCACCTTATAAACAAGGACAAAACGAAAACAATAAAATGATGATTTTTTCAGCACCTCCCAGCTGTGCCTTCCAAAGCACTCTCAGGAATCAATCCAACCAGCCCCTCCTGAGGGACAAATGAGTGACCTCTGGGCTCATCCCCAAATCGTCTCTGACTCCATAAAACAGCAAAGGGGCAGAACTGGACCCAGTAGTGTGCAAGGACAGGTGGGCAAAACACAACCCGCCCGGGCAGGAATGACTGAAGCTTTCAGCTGTGCCAGGACGTGCCAGCCAAGGCGCACGGGTTGCTCAACACAGGCAGAAGTCACCACGCCTGCCAGGGAACCCTGGCCCGGGATCCACCAGCCGGGAGAGACTCGGGGCTGCCCGGACTCTCCCATGCAGCCCAAGGGTCACAGCAGCCACACACGATCTATTTTTGTCTTCACGAGCTGGCAGAGGTGTG
Organism: Streptopelia decaocto; assembly: GCF_964273445.1. NCBI lineage: Eukaryota > Metazoa > Chordata > Aves > Columbiformes > Columbidae > Streptopelia > Streptopelia decaocto. Next base: position 6,587,318 of record NC_138668.1, on the reverse strand, counting down.
TTGGGTATCTCATTTACCCTGAACTGTGACTTGCTGGCAATGACAACTCTCAAGTGTAACTTGTTTACCATAACACATACTAAGTGATGACTACAGACATGATTTGAACTGTGTCTCAATCCAACATTCCTCCTATGTCATTCTGAGCAGAGGGTGCTCCAGCATGGTTTTTTACTTAGTGATGCCACTAACGTGCAAAGAAAACCACCCTGCTCTTACCACCCTTTGCCCCTCATGGATAAGATTAAATACTGGGAACCAAGGTTTGCGCATAAGCTGGATAGAAACTGCTCGTGTGAGAAGGCGTGGGGATGAAAACAGATAAATCTGTTCACATTAGGAGACACTTATATCTGTCCTTGTTTAACAAATTGGTGCAAGCACAAACAAGTGACAACAGCAACTGTGTCAATTAGTAGAGGAAATGGTGGCACAGAACCAGCAACAGCTTCCAAAGATCCTTTTTAGGAACTGTAGAGAACTTTTCCCACGTCCACCTCTCCTTTATCCGTCCCCTCCAATGTTTCATTCTGTGTCTTCTGCTTCATCACACAGATCCGCAACCTTTCATTTGCTTTTCTACAGGAACCATAGTGCTCAAACTCCAAAAAGCACTTAAGTAGACACTTAAGAACATGCTCAAGTGCCACTAGCGTTTAAAATTCTGAAGTGTATAACTTGAGCATATGTGGAGTCTCTGTTGAACCAGTGCAGGTACATTTTACAGGACAGACTGGTGTTGCTGCAATGAAAGACGCTGGCATCGCCAGCATCCATGGTCAGCTCTTTTAACGAGCAATAAAATAGGCAAAGGCAAATCCTTTGACACTGCCTTATCTTTACAGTATTTATCTTGGAGACTTGATAGTCTTAATGATTAAACAACCGTTACTGAATGAGAACTTGCGGAATTATTTGCAGCTCATAGCAGAAAGCCGGGTAAGCTGACCTCTGCCCATTTATAGATCCTATATTGCATCATGGTTGTACTTCAAATCACTACCGTAAGGCTCGAGTGCAGATGGAAATTTCCAAGGGTTCTTAATACAGACTTATCGTTGTCTGTTGGAAATCAGACAGATTTGGGTCAGTTTTGCCTGCACAGCGTAGGCTGGTTTGTGAGAAGGGCAAATAACCAGCAGGATGAAGACACACTTAGACTTTAATTCCAGTATTTAACGTTAAAATCCACCAGGCTCTCTGGGAAGGGATGGATGCTCAGCCCCATGCAGCACACACACACATCATTCCTGTGATCTCCCAGCACTTGGCTCCCTACGACCACCTTGTAAGGCCGACCACAGCGGAGCATTTCCATCCTCAATAACCACATTTCCCTGAGCCCCAGCAGCACAGAGACCTAGAAAACCTTGTAAGCACAAAATGAACGACGAGTAACTCTGTAGAGCAGCTTGAAATGCTCTGTGCTAAACTAACAGCTGCTTCTCATTCAGTTCCTAGAGCTGGATCACCCCTGTAAGGAACTAAATAATTCAATTTTCTAGAAGGGCATTTCTTTCATTCATCTTTTAAGAGCGCATGGACAATGTTCAGGCGTGGGTCACCTGGCTGGAGAACAGGCACAGTGAAGTGTTATCACCCAAACCGTACCTGAAGTTGGACAGGGTGAGGATCAACACCCAGGACTCAGCACAGAGCAGAAATGAGGATTTTCTCATACCTGGCAGGAACAATTTGTGAGTGACACCTCAGAGGCAGGTGAGGACCGTGTGCTCCCAGCCCTCGGTTTGCCACGGCAACTGCACTCAGCATCCTCCTTCTGCAAACGCTTCACAACCACAGGCGCAGGGAGAAGCAAAAGGATTAAAAGCATCTGGCTTCGAGAGCACAACCAGCAAGTTCCTGGGGCTGCCCCGGCAGAGCCCCCGCAGCAGGACCCGCACCCCGGGGCTGACACCTTCACCACAGGTCCCAGGTCACCCACCCTCCAAACACCCAGCACGGGGACAGCCCAACCACACGCCCTGCAATCCAAACCCAGCAGGAGGATGAGGGAGATGCAGCTTTTCAGGTGCTCCACAACCCATTAGCAACACAGTGAGGAACAGCATCGCTGTAGACCTGCAGCAGAACTTCTCCTGCTGATGACACCAAATCTGCTGTTACTACATTTACAGGCATAGGAACTCTGTTCAGGAGGAAAAGGGAAACTACTGCAAGTACTTTTAAGTGCCCTTCAATGAAACGACACAGGTGTGGCTACAACGCGCAGACCAGCGCTAAATTCCGGGCTGATCCAAGCCATCCCAGCAGCCACGACAGAGCCGTGACTGATCCAGAGGCAGGTACCAGCCGGTCTGGCTCCAGAAGGCCAGCGCCTCCTCTCCTGACCAGAAAACAGTTCTTGATCCTTCTCAGCTCGTGGTTTCCAGCAAAGCAGCATCGTTTCAGCAGCACCAGGCACTCTCCAAATCCAAATATTCCCTGAAGAGAGGTGAAAGATTTTAGTTAGTGTAATCATGAGAGCTAGACTGCCCGTACCCATCCTCCCCATCAGCTCCCAAGGTACCACAAGTTCCACCAATATCTGCCGCACACCAGCAGATACATCATTTCCAAACACAGAGGATTAAACTAGGACAAAGAAGATGACAAAAAAAGACCGGCTGGTGGAACGCAGGGCCAGCTCCTGGAGCGAGCACTGTTCAAAACCCGTTTCTATGAAAAATGCAACAGCTCAGCGGCTGCGTCTGGGATGTCGACCAGTTCAAAGGGAACAGATTTGTTTGTTCCAGAGCCAGTAAGACCCCAGCTTGACTCCCACTCAGAAAGCTATTAATATGTCACAAGAAGCTCAAGGAAGATGCTCTCAAAGGGAGTCTTGCCGAAGTTAGATTGATAGTAGAGATGGGGCTTTTATTCTACTATATATTTCTTCATTTTATTCAAAAGAAATCAGCAGGATAGCCTTGCCGCAGCACAAGCATTGTCACTGCACGGGAAGACAGGCAGTGCAGAGGGTGTTACGGGGCTTTACGTTTGTTAGTGTTTTGGTTTCTTTTTAATGCCTGATTCTTACTAACAGAGATACTAACTGTCAGGTAACCTGTCAAAATCAGCTATGAGCAGATTTGTGACAGTACACATTGTCTCGTTTTCCCCATTTTCATATTTAAGCACCTTTGACTCAGCTATTCCAGATACTTTTTGCATGTTAATTCAAATCAAGAGTTCTTCCAGGCCAGACACCGTCTCTCAGCGGGTGCTTGTGCAGCGCCCAGCGCAGGGGATGCTCCCCCAGGGACCCGAATCTGAGCTGTCGGTGGGTGGAGATCAAGCAGCACAACATCAAAGAGGACGGCAGGCAGATCAGACATCGGCAAAGCTGCACCACGGACCCAGAGGTTACTCATCCATTAATGAGTTCTTACTCCATGAACCACAAGGACGAAACTGCATCTATACAAACCCACAAGAAAGTAGGAACTCGCTTTTGTAGGCGCTAGAAGGAGGATTCTGAGAGGTGCTGGGGATGCTGCCATGGCAGCTGCCACCTCACATGGTCCCACCAGCAACCCCAGGGACGCAGATTTAAGCCGCTCGTTTCCACAGGATGGAAAAACCTCTACACCAGGTTAACACACTCTGTGAGGACAGAGCCGGCCCGAGCCAGATCTCAAACCACACCGCTCTGCTCATTAAATAAAAGCGTTGACTTCCATTATCTCAGCTCACCTTCAGCAAAAGGAATCTCAAACCCAGCACCGGGTCCTGGCTCAGCCACGCTCCCCAGGTGCTGCAGCCCACTCTGAATGTGGAATAAGTAAAACATTGATTCTTGTCCACCTCAGGAGCACATCACTGTTCCTTCAACATGGAAACAAACCAATAAAGTACCCAACTTCCAGTCTGGCTTCCATAAAATCATATCTTTGATCTAGCAAACGAGTTTGCAAGACAGCGCAGACCCCACAGGAGCAAAGCTCTCATGTGAGTCAGAGCATCTGCAGGTGGGAGGCCCTCGTATGCTGCACACTGATTAAAAGCAAGAAAAGCAACTTAGTGTTTGACAGTATGATCCAACATGCGGCACTGATGAAGTCCAAAAAAGTTTGAGGATGGCAGGATCCAAATAAAAGACTTACCAGGATTTAGATTTGGGAAAATCGCCTTTAAGGAAAGGAAAAGGGCTGGGGAGGCAAAGGGGCAATAAGACTATTTAAGTCAGGATTCTGACATTCACAGCTGTAATATACCTGTTCGTTAGGAAGGTTATTTCCTTTCTCCTTGAATGTAGAATAATAAACAAAACCAACCAAACAAAACCCCCAAAACAAAACACAAAACACACCAAAAAACCCAAACCATACACACAACCCGCCCCCCCCAAAAAAAAAAAAACCCAAAACAACTAAACCAATACCCAACAAAATCCAACAAACACACAGTGGGAATGAAAAATATTCAAAAACTCTAAGTAACAACAGTGTGAAAGCAGAACACAACCCCCAGAAGCCGCAGGACGTTAAACACAGCCGGGTGACTGTCCCTGCTGCCCAAGGAGCAAAAGGCCCATCAGCGAGTCACCTCCCCAGGGGACAGGGCAGAGCAGTCACCCGCCAGGGGACCCCGGGCACACCCGCAGGCTCCGGCTGCAGCTACAGGAGGAGCTTCAATGGCAAGATGGAAAAATACGACATCCCCTCTGGTCCCCTGCTTTTGCAGAAAGGGTCAACGCTAACGCAGACACAGCTCGCACATGCAAGAAGATGGGTGCAGATAAGCCCCAACCAACATCTCAAACCTGCAGGCATAAGCATACCATCGATACTGTTATCTAGGAAGCAAAGGTTGGAAGTTCCTTTCATAACTGCACAGTCCATCCCTTCCCTTTGAGGGCAGAGTTTATGCAGCGCTTCGCAAAGCCCAGCAGAGCATTAACCAAATATTGTATTTCTGTGCCTTGTCATTTGGGAAATCAGCTTGACACACACAGAGCAGCAGGAGCTTCAGTGACTGCGAGAGGGGCAGGGAAGGCCACTTCTTTTTACTGCTTTTGTTCCTCTGAAATCATGACTGTCACCTCAAAGAACTGTTTCCTTTTTCTGGTACCTCAAAAATCTCCTTCCCTACATCTCCAGTCCAACCCATAATGACAATTTCCAAAGCCAGCAATTTTTACACTACAGAAAGTCACACAGCACAAAAATGGTTGCTTATGCTTGCAACCAATTAAAAAAAAAATACTCTTGGTGAGGCAGGAAAAATGTAGTCACAAAACCGGATATAAATAGGTAATTTCTAATGAGTAAGACACTAGGCAAATTATAAATACTAAACATTTATTGTTTTTCTCATAGGAAGGTTGCAAGATTCCATTTCAAACAATAGGACAAGGTCTTCTGTTGCTTTGGGGATTGTTCGCTTATGGGGAAAGAAAGAGGAATGAGAAACCGGTGTAAAGATACCACCAGCAGCAGTGCAAATGTAGATTTATTTCTTACCTTCACCATCCCAGTGCTGAAGTGCCAAGCTAAGCCCTTCCCAGTTCAACACAGTCTACTTGAACATCATCCAGTTCTTGTGCATCACTAAACAAGAATCCCAGCCCTTCTTCCTTCACCCTTCCCCAACAAGAACACACCCAGTACAGTGACAGCCTGGGAGCCACAGTAAAGCCTGGAGAAAGTTAACGTGGTGGCACTTCATCAAATTAAACCTGAACAGAAGGAAAATTGACAGAATTTAACCTCCAAGATCAGCCGTGCACAGTGCAAAGACATCCGGTAATGCAGCTCACCAGCATTGGTTTTCCAGCTTTCTGTCACAAATACATTTTACACATCCACAAAAAGACAAAAGAGGAAAATCATATAATCCAAGAACACTTTACTTTCAGTTTTAAACAGGAATTACTGACATTTTATGAAAGTCCATCGTACATCTGGGAATGGGATGCGAGTCTTGCCTCATAACAATTACTCACAACGGGCACAAAAGACTCATTAAAAGTACCAAAAGCCAACGGGAGAGTCACCACCAGCAGCACACGGCGCTGTCTGTACCGGTGCCGCTCGCAGACACGCTGAGGTTGGCACATGCAAAGTCCCACTTTCTGTCATCTCTCGTTGTGGCTTTGGGTCTCACGGCTTCGCTCCAAACACATCAGAACGTGATGTTTGCAAGACCTGTTTGAAAACAAAAGGGGGGGGAGGGGAAACAAGTGTTTATTCTTATGCCACCTGTACTTTACGGCCATTACAACAGACACAGGACAAAGGATACTTTCAGAATTTTTAACTTAAATGTAAAGGATTTGGTGGGAGTAAATTAGGAAACAGGTCAATCTGAACTTTAACCCTTTTCTTGATTGTGATGCAGGAATTAATCTGAATAGGCCAGTCTGAAGGAATACTGAAGATATTCATGGCAGAAGGAACAACACGGGGGCGGCTGATGAACTAAGGGTCTGCTCACTAAATTAAAAAGAGAAGGCTGTGGAAAGCACCATTAACCCGGGCAGTAAATTCACACTGGATGAAGAAAAACTGCTGTAGATTGAGGCATATCCTGCATTAGATATTGGATAATCTCCTTTGGCATTTGTGCTTTTTGACTTTTTACCCAAAATTGTCCTTGGTGCTTCTCTAATCGCAGCAAAGAATGTATTCACATTTGCTAAGGAACAGGAAATAAAATTTGCTCTTGAATACTTCTTTGTCAGGAGCAAGGGAAGGGCGGAGAAGGAGAAGGGAGGAAAAAAGACCAACTGACAGGCAGGGAAGTGTTCTGGAAAGACTGAAGTCCCTGAAACTGCAGACAGAAGCAAAGAAACTGCATGTGCAACAGTTTCTGATTTGGACAAATAACAGCTGCAGATATCCATCCTTCACCTGAACCCCAACTCTTTTCATTTTATTATTTCTTAAGCAACAGAAACATACATAATGCTACATAAAGCATGAATCAAGTCTCTCTGTTTCAAAGAAATTCCAGTCTAGGAGAGACAGCATTTAAAGAACAAAAGGAACATTTAAAAGAGTTAACTTCAGAGGGAATTTTTTCCCCCAAAAGGAAGTAGCATGGAAAACTTAGTCTCAAATGGATGTAAATGGGGACAGTGCAGAAGAAGACTGGGCTAAGTAATACAAATTTATTTTTATGTTGTCAGGACACTGTGTTTCCATATACCATGTGCCCATATGGCACTTGATATGCATAGGATTTGTAAACCTTTCAGTCAGTACTGGTAGTATAAAGCAGGCAGTTATTTAAAGTAGCCCATACGGCATCTTTTGGTGTAAAAATTCAACCCCCCCTGTACTGGACAGGCTTCAGGCGCCTGTACAAACCCCCACAAGGCTGTGGGGAACCAGTCCCGAGGTTTGGGAGGTGCTGGCAGCCCCAACAGGAGGGAAGCAGAGCCCACTCCTGCTACGGGAGATTTCCATCGGACACCTGGTGTATGCTGTCCCGTCCTTCCCCATGAGATTTCAACGGGAAGGGCCATCTCCCAGATGCTAGAGGACATTACCCAGATTGCTGCTGTCCTTGGAAGCCCAGCAGATGCAGTAGTGCTGCATTAATTGTTCAAACAGTTCTTTTTCATCTAGGAATTCAAGTGCTTCTATTCTGCAGGAATAAAAAGAAAAACCGTGATTCAAAGTGGAGTCTCAGTCCAGTTTTTAACGTAACCTTCCTCCCTCCATAGGGGGGAAAGCAATGGCCAGTCAGGTAGTTACCTTTCTAGTAAACTAATGGAGGCATCTGTGCATAATGAAGACACCACCACCACTCCCAGCCTTTGTTGTAAATGTATGAAACAAGTAACCCACCGGACATTTTCAACTTCTCAACCCTAAACTTCATGTTCCAGGACTAATCTGTGTAACTTCTCACAAATACCAGCATTCCTCTTCTATCACCTTTTACTGCACTTATCTGGTCTTGCTGGATGTAAGTAGAAACAATAGTACCTCCTCATGGAAGCAGATTCATCCTTATCAAATGACTACAGCAAACAGCTGCAGGCAGCATTTCCTCCAGACAATCACAAGTCAATATCATGTCATGGAAGAAGAGTGATGGGTAAATCAATGCAGCTTCTAACAGCTCCCACATAAGCTTATGATAAAGCACAAACCGAATGGTACAAATAAGATCTGAGCATTTTTTTCCTAAAATGATTCTACCTAGGATTCCTACAGTAAGATCTTTTAATTTCTTCCAAACAAATGGGAGAACTTCTCTCAAGCTGTGCTTGCTTTAAGAAGTTTAACCTGGCACATTCCTCCCTCTCACTCTAGATTACTTGAATACTGGAGTGTTTATTTTCCATGCTAAATATTTGGAAGGGCTGCTACTGAGGATCAAAAGAGTCTGAGGGGCAAAAGTTGCTGAATACACTCAAAGATGTGCAAGTGCTGCAGAAGAACACTTTTGTAAAGATTTTTATAAACAAAAAGTGTTCTTTGCCTCGTTAATACTGAAGGACAGGGTTTATGTAACCTATTTCTTGGTATTTGGAACAAGTGGAAGGAGCTGAACAGATCTAAGGTAGTCAAAAATGCTGCAAAAGAACTACAAGCTATGTCTCTCCACCAGTGCCATATGGTACAATCACACAGTCATCGTTCCTATTTAAATAACCTATGATTTTCAGTCTCACCTGTTCAGTTCCATGGTTTGAGAAATCCCCATATGTGAATACTTATTTCGACCAAGGTAACTTGTTCAGCTAATTCAAACTATCATTAATGAATGACTCATAGCAATTCACACTTGATATTATATACCTCAGAAGTTACTCATTAAAAGGTTTCCTCCCTTTTTAGCTTTTCTTGAATGCAAAAAAAAATTTCACAAAATCCATGCAGATTAATGGCTGTTGTAACAGCCTTTAGTTATACCCTGTGTGCACTAAGCTCTGCCTAGAGACCCAGCCTTGCTCATGAACATGAGATGAATGGAAGATGCATTGATCTGAGAGACAGACAGACCCGCTGTTGGGCACAACTCTCCTCCCTCTCCCTTTGCTTTCACAGAACAAGAGGTCACAGCACATCATCACTGCCCTGGCTCATTACCTAAATATGCTGCCAAGGAGCGAGGAAGGGGAGAACAGGACTGGCCACCTTCTACCCACTTGTAGTAGAAAAAGCAAATGTCTAAGTAATCTTATGTAAGCCTATGAGACTGGAGCAAACACCTGGATGTCACCTCCCTTGGGGACATGCAGAGCAGCTGCCTGTTCTGAGTGTGTTTTAGGACTCCACCCATCTAGTGCTGTGGAGGCTGGATGTTCACAAGAAACATCTCAGGTGCTGTGAACACCCAACATGGCATTGCTCTTTTGTCTGCAGATTTATATCATGAGATGCTTTATATCGCACCCAAATAAATCATCACCACTGCCAGTCTACTTCTGGCAGCAATAACCCTCTGGATCATTAACGCTGCTTCAGGCGTTACCCTCAAGGCTCTGCAGAGCTCCAGACACATTGTCTGCCCAGCCAGCATCCGCACGCAGCCTCCCCTGCTATATCGAGGGATCTCTTACTACGTGCTGATGTGTACTACCTTGGAAATGACATCTGAAGATGACTTTGGGCCGCAAGCAAGCTTTCAGTAATACCTTTTGACATCAGCCTGTGGCAAAAAGCTGTATACTTTCATCATATCAATGGCATGTGCAGCTTCCCAGCCATTTAACAGCAATCGTTCCCTCTGTAAAATAAACAAGCAGCACAATTTTCAGAGGACTCTAGGAAAAATATCAGAGAACAGTGTTTTCCCTGAAGGATTTTGTAGGCCATCTGCTTGACCTGTTCTTTGAAGAGCTCTTATACTCTTTTCTAAGCATCTGCTGTCAACCTCTGTGCAGAGAGGACAGTGAGCTGGATGAAGCTGTGCTCTGATCTGCTGCAGTTTGTGCAACTACTGAAACTAAGTGATATCGAGCAACCCTGGCACTAATAACAGGGAACCCCTACAACATGGACAGGAAAGGGTTTCAGCAACTGCCCTCCCCAAACCTGCTAGGATCACTGCTCTGAGCCTTCCAGAGCACACACACGGGCAGGACTTGCAGATGGATTAATTAAGATTAATATCAAACACGCTGAGAGCTCTGTGCCCCTTTACCTGCGAGTCTAAGGATCTGCAGACTTCCACTCCAGCCAGGTTACACTGTCGTCTCTGCAAGTTCTCAATCATGATCTGTCCAAACCGGTCCGTCATATTCACCTCAGGTAGAGAAGGAGACAAAAGTGTTCCCCCTTCCGAAAAGAATGTAATCGCAGTGAAAAGCAGTAACTTTGGTTAAACTCTTGAATTGTCTATGTCATAAGATGTACAGGATAACATTAAAGTAAAGTTTCACATACTCTTATACCAGGTCTCATCTCCCACTGCCACAGCCTCCTCGGGCCCCTCATGTTTAGTGCCAGTTTAACGGTGACAAAGCTGCTGCCTCGGCAGACACGGGGACTCTGCACCGCACACTGAAAAGCGACTCTGCTTTTAATTGTCAGCAGCGCAGTTCAGGTCTCTCGCAGTGATTTACAGCTTGGAAGATCCTGTTACTAATTCCTGGAGCAACCCGGTTCCCCCAAGGCAGCATTTTTCTTCCATACAGAGCAGCTGTGTTCATGCTGATGTGATTTTTGCTCCACTTTGCCAGAGAACACAGAGGGGTAGTTTTCTAATGTTATACACTCATATCCAACGTTCAGCAGCATTCCTTTTCCCTCTGTCTTATGTAAACCAATATTCTATGGTTTTCTCCACATACGGATTAAGCCTCAGTTCTTCTAGTCCAATATAATCCAGCAATTGTATTTCAGAGTAGCTGCATACTCTTTACAGTGAGCTACAGAGCTACAAAATAAAATACATTACTGAAGAAATTTAGCATAAACTGCTGTCTACACAAAAGGACATGGGCCACTCTTTATTTTACAAGAAGAAATCGCACTGTTGAGAGCAATTTTTATTATAATAACGCATGTCTAAAAATGCCATTTTTGTTTTACCTGCTCATAATTTATAAACATCGCCACTGGAAAAGTGCTTGCTGCCCACTTTAGGAGATCTGCAGATTGCTGCGGTGTCATGTAAACCAGCACACACTCTGCTACCAGAAGCGTTGGCAACCTTTAAAACAACAACAACAAAAAAAACACAACAAGAGAACATGAAACATCTATAAAAAAATTATTAGCAAGCAAGTAATTTCATATTCCCCAAAATTCTTAAAGGTGCTACCGTTTTTATGAACTAGACACTTAAGACTGAATGAAATCACTTCATCAAGTTGACTAGAACTGGGTTTTCTGGCAGTTGACAGGGGACTCCCGTGGTTACAAAGCAGAGATACCAGGAAAAAATCTCCCCTAAGTCAGCCACACTATGAACACAGAAGACTGTGTATCCTGTAAGTGTTTTCTGAGCTGTGAGAGCATGAGCTGAAGTACATACTAAAATTCACTTTGCAGAAGAATTGTACCCTATAGATAAAATCCACACTAGAGATCAGTACAAGTAGGAATAAAACTAGACTAACTTCTTCAATATCTGTAGAACAAGCTTCACGTATAATCTAACAAAATACAGTCTTTAGATTGCGTGTTGCCTCTTCCCCCTCCACCCACAAAAAAAACAAACTAAAAAAACTACACAAGTAATTTCGCTTAGAATTGTGGAGTTTTCTTCTAATTGCTAGAATGAACAAGAAAAAGAAGAGTCACTAGAAGTAGGAGAAATTCCACAAAGAGCTGCGATGTAGGCAAGCAAGGCAAGATTTCAGAAGATGGAAGTGTAAAGATTTAAATGGCAATTTGATGCATTCTGCTTACCCATATGCTCTCTCCCACCCAGCCAGATAGCTGCTATTTATAGATGTTATATTTGAAAGGTCTGTCCATCATCCACTCAAAACTTAAACCCTGCCCCCTCCAAAAGCCTCACACTGAACAGTAGAATCCCAGATATTGGCTTCCAGAGCCAAGTTCTCAAAGGCCTCCATGGCAATCACTGTACCAGAAAGTCTGGGGAGCAACAGGGGCTTTAATTGGAGGCAATAACTTTAACTGGTGTGAGAGGATCATACACCCCAGAGAACCAACCACCACAAACACATTCTCAGAAGTCCAGGCTTCATTCTCCCAGCGATTCAAGAACAAGAGGCAAGTAGTTCTGCAATGTTTGCTCTTCTCAGGAAGGATAAAATGCAGTGTGCAGAGCAGCCTGTGGCAGGAACAGCTGTGCTGCAGCGTGAATGCCCGAACAGTCATGGCGAGAGGTGTCTGAACAACCCCTGCTGCTCCGAGGGCTCAGGAAAAGGTAACCATGGAAATGGCATAATGAGCACCGGCTGCAGATGCTGTGCCCAAGTCTGACTGCACTCTCACCAGGGCACTCCCACAAGCCCTCATCACAAAACCAAAATTAAATGATCTTACTGTATATCCAGGCTATGTTTCTTTAATTTTTCCTCCAGATCTGATGAGAAACGGAGATCTGCTCCCACTATGGAATAGCGAGTGGAGTCCAGGCTGTGAGAATCTGCAAGTTCAACATTTTGAGAGACTAATGGTTACAAATCAGAGAGATGCTGAAATTATTAATCAAAAAAACAAACACACCAGAACATAGGAGTTTGAAGTCAAAGTTTGATCTGTTATACATAACAATGAACAGCAAACATTAATTGTTGTGTTTTACAGACGGTGATACATTAGCATCAGACTCCGTAAGAAGCCTCATCTTTCACTCCGCAGCCTCTGTAAATGCAGATGGGTTATCCTGGCCGTTACCATGGTTTCGAGAAACCCAGAGAGAAGAAAAATGTAAAGATTAAAGGCAGCATTTTTTGTTTCATTTGTAGAGTCTTTTTAGATGACCCAATGTACATGAGGAATTACATCAAAATAAGTACATCAATTTCTGAAAAACTAAGTTAAAAGTAACAGTGTTCCAAACATTAATGATATAGCTACATAAATTAACAATACATAAAGTTACATAATATATATGGGTATCAGACACAGATTTGGGGGCCAAAAGAAGTTATTATGTAGGGTATTTAAGTGTAGAGTCAAATTAGAAACTGTATTCCGAGAAACAAATATTCACCCTGAGATACAAGATGCAGGAAGTGCCTGCAAGTGCTTTCCAGCTTGGAAGAGGAACAAACCCTGACGTCCAAAGACACTTTGCACACTGGCAGAGCTGCCCAAAGCAGCAGCGCCCGAGCTGGCGCTGCCGGTTACTGTGAGCACAGAGAGCACGAGGACAGGAGCAGAGAAGCCAAGCGGCTGAAGGGACGCGATGAAAGGGGATTTCCATTTCGGGAGAGGAAAGAGGGGAAAAAAAAAAAAAGCAGCAACAAAAATAAAAAGCAACTTGTTAAATTAAGCCGTGCTTCAAATGTTCTGGAAGATGTACCTCCATTTAGCTTTCAAGTGAACAACTGCTTGAAAACTAGCAAGTGACAATAGCTGTCTTTCCAGGAACACTTGTGAGCACGCAGAGAAACCAGAACAGCTCATGCAGAGTTACAGAGGGAGGAGAGGGGAAAAAAAAAAAAGGAAAAAGAAAGTTGTGCAGCACATGATTCAACATTTTGAGTCAAGGCTTTTTTCCATGTGCATGTTCTGTAAAAGCTTTACTACTTCCCACACCCTTCTATTTAAGTTTTTATATCAAGGCCATGATAATGGCATCAAAAAAGGCCACACAAAAAAAACCCCACACCACACAGATGAAAGTATTTATATAGTGATTGGTTTGCTGTCCAGAGATACAGCGCAGCAAGCAGTCACCACAATTAGTATGAAATTAACGCAATCTTCTTGTCTGGCTTAATTGACTTGGACATATCAGTACGTTAATTATAACCAGAAATAAAGGACATTTTTTTTTAAGCGATCCAGTAACAGAAGTGGTACAAACACTTGAGACGTGGAAGCAAATACCTCTTGCTCGCACCATGTTGATTCAAGAGTTTTTAGCACTGAAAAGCAAAACCTCTCCAACTTCAGGTTAGGAAACGGTCCTTCTAAATGGTTCCAATTTCAGCAACCAGAACGGCTCACATTGGTTTTAATAAGCCTGTATTTGCATGAGCAAACCCCAGGGGATTTCTGCTGGGCCCTGCCATGGTGCGAGGAGCAGCCCACACGGCCTCAGCGCCGCTGGGCAGCGCAGCAGAGCCAACTGCTTGGCAGATGGAGGTTGTGGACAAGGGAAAATAAACGGCCATATAGCCATAGGCTGGTTATTTAGAGTTAACTACTGGAGAAAATAAATTTAAAAAAAGCTGACTAGGAATGGATTGTCTCCTTCTCTTCGAAAGCCTTTCATTCCAAACCAAATGCAATCACTTCCACTTTCAGCACCCGGGTTGCCTGGTCCTCCTTTGGTCCGTTCAAACAGAACCTTCTTGTTCCTCCACACATTTTCCTGCCACCTTCCCTCAACTCAAACACAACTGCAGACAGTACCGAGGCCGAGCTGCACACATATCACACACAAGCTGATGCAGTTGCCAGACATTGTGCATTTTAAACATCTCTGAAAGCACCTCATCAAATATCCCCATAATTCATATATTTAAACATTCACAATCAATACTTATCTCCTGAAGGAAATCTTAAGGCAAAATATGAAATTTACACTAGTCAATTTTAAAATGCAAGAAGAGAGGCAGACGGAAAGAAAGCAAGAGGAAGAGTTGAAGCTAAGCCCTTCCACACTTCCCGGTCAGATTTACTGCTGGCTTCCACCTTTGGCCCACACTTGGCATTAAAAAAAAAAAAACCCTTTATATACAAAGTCAAAAGGATGAAGAGATCAAATTTAACTAGGTAAACACCTTCAAGATCTTAAAATCAGACTGACAATTACTCCATCACTTCATACTTCGATAACATAACTCATTTATTGCACAGCAATGGCAGCTGATGATAGTTGGAATTGTTCCCAGCCTGGAAGTTAAAAGTCAAAGTACAGTCGTAAACATCTCAGAAAATAATGCACTGCTAGGTCATGGTCTGGCACCAATTTCTACTTCACTGCAGAGTCTGATGCTCCAAGTATGAATATTTGCAAACATGTTGCCACCCTGACTGAGCAGCACTGGTGCAAATGTATTTTACGATACCTGCCCAGCTACAGAGCAGCTGAAAAAGCAAGTTTTAGCTTGGTAGTGCAGGCACGTGGCCTCCATTGATTTCTTCTTATGAACAAGAACGTTTTTTTAACTTAATCAATTTTTTTTGTGGATGTGTAAAACATATTTGTGACAGGAAGGTGGAAAACCAGTGCTGGTGAGCTATATTACTGGTGGCTCAATTCATTGAAAATCCCATATTCTGAGCAATAATTCCTATCCAGGTGCCTATTCTTCATGTAGTTTCTTAGCAAAGTTGCTTGGTCACGATGTTCGTTCTTAAAGCACAGAGTTCTGGTTTTCTGTGCGATGCTCACGCTTAACACATTCAGTTTTGAACAAAGTTTCTCTCTTGTCTGAAATGAAGGTTTGAGAAATATCAGATTCAGATTTCATTTGAGAAATACAAGGGAGGGAAGAGTGAAGGAAAGAGAAGAGCGCCAGCGCTCCAGCCCTCCTCCCAAGCTCAGCCTCTGCTGCATGCATCTGTTTCCTGTGCACGATGCAGAGATTATTCTGCTCTCATCATACCACTTGTTTGTATATTTTCCATGACTTCTGGCACAGAAGTAACAATACCAGTGGGCTAAATTTAGGTATCACTGCAGTAAATGAATAGTAGGAGGAGTTGCTTATAGTTGCCTTTGGACCTCACTGCAATAAATATTTTCTTCAGAGGAATGTGCTACCAGCAGAGGAATGCTCTGGTTTATGGTGGCCCTGGGGCATTCACCCGCCTGCTGCAGCGGTGTTATTCAGAGCACAAGGGTGTATTTCCCCTGCTACCAGAATTCAGAGTTTTCTTTTCTTTTCTTACTGTCTTCTCAGATTAGAGAAACAACTTCCTGGAGTTTTTCCAAGAGACAGCACGCGGGATGCTATTGACTCAAACTGATTTCATCAGGGTTTTCATCCTAAGGTATCTTTGGCAGCTTTACAACCACCCAGCCCATACAGCCTATTCTGCCGGCTCACAAGGCATGACAGTGAGTTGGTCTCACTCAGGTTGGTTGTTAATTGCAACATCAGAACAGGGTACGTCCCGAAACACAACGAAATTTAGTTCATCTTGTAAGCAGAGGATCATTCCCAAAGCAGGCATGCAAGTCAGACACGTTGGGTCACAAGTAAGCTTGGAACGTAGTGAAAAGGAGTTAAAATAACCAACTCCCAAAGCTGAACTAGACAGGGACAGAAAGTGTCCGAGTGGCACTGAAAGGTAAGAGTTCACAGATGTGTAATCTGCACTCGCAAGGTGCAGCACTTACTTCCCAGTACTGGAATCTGCATCGTAAACCAGATAGCGCTGACCTCTAAAAACAAGTTAACCTGGTACTGCCTCAGCAATGTCACATCACTGCACAAACACTCTGCTTTCCCCCGAGACCCAACGCTCCCCAGGAAACAAAACTACTCAATGACAAGTGTCATCTCACTTCATTCAAGGGCAGAGGCCACAAACATCTACACTTGAATTGCAAGCTGTGCTGTCATGGCTTTATCTGAAGTGCAGGAGAAAGCAGATGTTGCCCTGAAGCCGATAAAGTTGTCTGTAACACTAGCTTCATGAAATGAAAATATTTGCTGTAAGAAAAGCAATAGGAGAATGAGAGTCATGTCAATTGGTATTAAAACTACTCAAAAATCAAATTTCAAGGCACCTAAACAAATTATTGCTGGTATACACAAGGCAGCAGTGTGGAAATGATTTGGGGGTGGGGGACAGGTCAGGACAACCTCCCTCCTCAAGATTCTAAAATCCTGGTCCATATCCGCACTCTGAAAACCACAGAAATGAGCAGCATTTTCCTACATGGAAACGCTGCTTCACTGTGCCCCACTACACTCCCTGTTCCCAGAACACTGCGTTAGTCTAACAGCTGGACCAGGTCAGACCAAAGGTGCCCCCACTACAGTCTCCTGCCTCTCACGGATGCCACCAGCAGCTACCTATGGAAGAGACAAAAAGAAGGCAAAACATTCTACTAATACTGGTATCTATGTTGTTTTCTTTTTTCCAAGAATCCTTAAACTTGATCTGCATTTCTGGACCATTCCTGAGCCACTGTTTCTATATATCTATTTATTATAGCACCCAGATCTTGCACACAGGCAGCAATAATCAGTCAGCAGCCTATCATTTGCATGTGAGGCACAAACTATTTTTTCCACCCATGTGCATCACTTTATATTAATCCACATTGAATTTATCACCAAGTCACTAGTTTCCCAAGATTCTTCAACAGTTCTTTACCCCTCTGAAGAGTTCAGACTTGCCAACAAGCTGCCATGTACTAGTCACTCTATTTCCCAATCATTTCTTAGTGTTGAAGAAGAACAGATCCTGTGCACAGATCTCCATCTTTCTCCATGATGAAAATTAACAACATATGGTACCCTCCATCCCAGCTCTTTATCCATATGAGAACCATTCCTCCTATCCACAGCTGTGCGATTTCTTTGGCACACTTCAGTAAGGGACGCTGTCAAACAATTTTTTCTAGTTCAAGCACTATTAGTTGGATGTCCTCTTCCAATGCATCTATTGACTCCTGTAGAGAGCTGCAATACAGTTGTGAGGCAGAACTTATCCTAACAAAAGCTATGCTGACTCTTCAACACTGTATTATTGCTGCGTTCCCCCAAGTCTGTCTGTCAGAGTTTCTACTAATTTGTTTAGCAGAGACATCAGTCCCACCAGCTCATAGTTCCCTGGATTTCTCCTGGAGCCTCTCAGAGTCACAGCTGCCACCTTCCAGTTGTCAGGTACTACGACACTTTTAAAACAAGAGGATATATGCCAGTTAGTAGCTGAGCGAATTCGTTGTCAAGCTCCTTTAGATGTGTAAGAGATCTCTATTCATCCATCTGATTTGTCTGCTTAGTCCACAGCCTGTTCTGGTGGCAGTTCCACGTGCAGCAGAGCCAGCCCTGTGTCCTTAAACCAGAGCTCCCACATAGATTTCACTTCAGCTGACCGGTGGTTATCAGGTGCCAGTTCAAACTGGGATTCCACAACAGACTTTCCCCAAATATCTGGGCATTATGCCCCATCCCACAGATGTCAGTGTAGCAGAGCCTGCATCAGCAGGTCACAGGAATACAGCAACTCTGAAGTATCTAAAACCCAGCACTTAGAACAACAGAAACAGCTTTAGAGGAAGAAGCCGCTCCAATGCAGTCAATCAGTGATACATTAATTGCTGTTGACTGCTGTGACTTGCCAATTAGTAGCTTTTGATTACAGTACACCACTGCAACTTGATAACTTCGCAGTAATTTTACTGTACCAGATTTATCAACAGCTGCTCAGTAACACAAATACTATCAGCCCCTTCTCATTGACCCTGTATTAACGCCTTTGTAACAGTGCTGATGCAGCACATCTAGTACAGACGAGATACATTCTAAGAAGATCTCCCACCTAAAACACAGTGGTACTTAGGAGCCCGTTTTCTGAGACAGGGCACTGGGCTTTCAGCTTTCGAGCCCTCAATGTACAAGGGAGAATTCTGCCATTCAAATCACATCTAAAAGGTCAGTAAGTTAAGACGCTCTAACATGTATCAATAAAATGTGCATAATATGCACAAATACACACAGTCAATTCAGTGCGTGGCAGTACCATGATCCAAGCACTATGAGCCTGGGTGAAGCCTCTACCCCAGAAAGCAGGAGACACCCCCACAATCTTCACACTCCTCCTCACTCTCGGCAGGGCCCTGTCGAGCCCTCCAGACCCTTGGCTAGAATTGTGCTTATTAAAATCACCTGTAGATGGAATCTCATCAGGGAACACTGAACACAGGGTCAGGGTCACATCTGCTAACACTAATTAGTTGGTATCACAGATGCAGATAATTACTGTTCCTCCTAAATGGTCCAGGGCAGCCACTACAGAGTCATATCTGCTATTTAGGCACTGAAAACATAACTCACAGAATCACAGAATGTCAGGAGTTGAAAGGGACCTTGAAAGATCATCTAGTCCAATCCCCCTGCTGGAGCAGGAACACCTAGATCAATGGAACCCAATTTTTTCCACAAGGAAAGAGGTTTTCAAATTACAGTCCTGACAGAAACATAACAAGGCTGTACGACAGTACAAGCACACAACACCACCTGAATCTAATCTCCTCTTCATACTAAAATGCCACAAACAGCACTGGCTCCTGAGAATGGACTTTGCAGACTGTATTTCTTCTGTGAAGACTCCCCTAAATGTAAAGACCTGTGCTCTTAATGAGACAGAAAGAAGACAGAGGAAAACACTCAACAGATATTTTAATCCAGTAAATATGGCTATCAGTAGCGTTTTTCCTTTTCTGTAACACAAAAACCCCCACAACTTAAGCCACATATGACAGAAGAAAAATCCCAACAGCTTTCTGGCAGAATAAAACCACTTCAAGAGAAGACATTCCTAACATGGCACAGAACAAATGGGCAGGAGTCTGTGAGAGAAGAAAAAAGCCTCTTTTCCCTCCCAATTCTCTGTCCAAACAGCATTTCAAACATTAAAAGCCTGCCCACATAGCAGAACAAAATGATCAGAAAAGTTTTAAAAGTGCTGCAGTACATTGCTGGCTTATTTTGAAGATGACTCACCTATTAGAAGAGAGTCCCCTGAATGGGATTCCATAATTGGTTTTGACAGGGGAGGTTTTGATCTGTGGGAAGAAGCAGCATCTCTGAGCAGTTAATCTTGTTTTACAGTGTGCTTAGATTTTTTTAAACATATATATGTGTGTGTGTGTGTGAGAGAGAAACAGACAAGAGAATACCTCTGCCCTCTACTGGAAATAAAAAGGTTTGCAAGGTAGACTCAGTAGGAAGTTGCAGTTGAGTTTTATACCCAGCAACTCTTAAGTTTTGAGGTAATTGTTCAAGAGGAATCCAGACACTCTCTTCAGGTATCCTCCATGTATCCAAACAGAATATCCGCACCATCCCAGCTATCCTACCTCTCTAACGGAACATGCAAGTCTGGGAATTTACCGAAGTCTTCAGTAGAAAGAAGACTTAACCAATTCTTATCATCATGAGGCTTCTCCTGCCCATTATATTTTACATAATTAAGAATAAAGTCTGCTTGCCTCCCTAAAGCTTCCACATACCAACTTCTCTAATTTGGAATAATGGCTGCACAGTCACATGCAAGACTTGCCTGTATAATGAAACCTCTACTCTAAATCCCAGAGCACAAAGAGTTTCTCAAAAGAGAGATGAAATAATTGTAGCTTGCAATCCATGACATTTTGCTGAATTACATTCAGTTCCACAAAGCAAAACATACTTACTTGATATTATGTATTTTTCTTGCAACTATCATTGGAAAATCCACTTCAAAATATTTTTTAGGGAGAAGATTTTCATCCTGAGAATTAGAGTAAGACTCTAGAATTAGCAACATTCGAGTTTCACATGCACATGACAAGAAGATACAACCTTAAGTCCCAAATAGTTTTGGTTTAGTTTACTCTGGCATTTGTAACAGTAGTATAACTTAACGTCTCACTGCTTTAAAACAAACACACACCAAAAACCAAACCCAAAACAGTTAAGAGACATTAGAATGTTCTCTAAGCATTAAGGAAACTATTTTCCATTTTATGTCATGCAGCAAACCTAGACACCAGATCACTGAAACATACATTCCAACAATATATTATCAGGATCTAGCAGAGCGCAGCAACAGGAAGCTATTATGACATTTGCCCTGCATCTTCAGTATATTCTTCTAAGAAAGGAATCGGGAATATTTTACACAGAAAGTGACTACATTCCCTAATTCATCCTCAAACTGAAGCCAAACTATGAGCGCACCAGTTTTCCTCCACTACAAAAAAGGGGAAAACCTCTTCATTTTGTGTTGTCACCATCTGACACCCTGACAGATAAGTCGTACCAAGTTTCTCCCCATGCAGCAGTCCTTTTGTGATGGATATGAACTGCCAGTTCCAGCCTGTCAACCTCATGAATTTCTGAACAGTAGATTAAATCAGTAGTGAAAACACTGAAGCACTTGATTAACTGGGTCCCATCTTCTGTATGTTAATTATACCACACCTGCTCTTTACAAGGAGGAAGAATTGGAATTACAGGCCCCACTTTAGCTTTTAAAAAATCACTGCTATAGGAAAATTAATAAAACTATTGACATAGTTTTCATAGGAATGTAGTTAAGAAAAATATTCACATCTGAGAAAAAAATTCATTATTTTTTCCCTTCCGCTGACTGAAATATAATGAATTGTGACCAAGCAAAGTGCATCTGGCCTCCCTGGGCTTTCTTCCAGAAACCAAATTTACAAATGTAAATGCTAATGAGAAGATAGCTTAGAGGTGTTTTCACTCAGAACAGTACCATCACATAATACCTGAAGAATGTGAATTTTGGTGAATTACACACATGCAAACAGACATACATATTTAAACATCTAAACTCACATTTTTGTAAGTAATTCAGAAACATGTCAATAGAGCCTGTATAATCCTATACTTTGACACCTTATTCCTGTTCTAATATGGGATAAAAAAGTAAAACCTAATGGCTCAGAGATAACAGCACAATGGGGAGTTCAGCTCTGGTCCTGACAGCCCACTAGAGGTCAGCGCCGTGTCACACACATTTTGGTGAAACTCAGTGAAAACTGCAGCCTCTCCTGTGCCCTCAGCTCTAAAGGTACCTAAACTAACCCTTCCCCAGCCGAGCCCGGGGCAGAGCAGTGCAGGCAGCCCCGCACACCCGCTGGCCCACAGCAGCGCTCACTGAAACTGCTCCAAACGGCCCCAGCCGGGTCTGTTACTCTCAGCTCTTGTTACCTTTAATCTCCAGAACAGGGTATCCATGCCAGCACCAAGATTAACAATTTGACAGTTGCATTCTGTCTTCTTTAGAAAAGCTTTAATCAGATAACTGACTCCATGAACACGAGCGTAATAGCCTGTTAACAACAACAAAAAGGTTATTTTTATTATTACTTTCATATAATACTTGGTGTTTAACACATACTAAGATTTCTAGGTAACTTTATACACTCACTATTTAAATAAAATGTACTTCCTAGGAAGAATAATTTTCTCTTTTTAAGATACCTAAGTGGTTCGGGGGTTTTTTATTACTAACAAAATCTGATGCACTGATAAAACAGGATTGCTTGGGTAAATACAAGTTTTAGTCAAGTTTCACCTCAAACTGTGCAGAATGCTAGTTGTGTGCTAGCTAGGGTACACATTTTTTGCAGAGACCAGAGCCAACACAAGCTGCTGTCCCGGGTCAAATCAACATTTTTGATTGCTTTGCAGAGATTACTGCACACTGAGACACACAGAACACAGAAAACAAAGGATAAGAGTTTGGTTTAAAGAATAATATTTAAAAAAAATCAGGTACCATATGGAACTATTACTGTGAAGAAAACCTGTCTTGTTCTTTCATGCATTTCCTACACTCCATAAATACCCCATATACATGGAGGGTTCGTCAGGTGCTCCTCAAGACCAGTGGAGAACACGTTTGCACTGTCTTTGTTCACATTCACACGCCAACTTGCCTCTGTTGATTTCAGGTGCTTTTCTCTCTTTGGCTTGTCTCACAAAATACTGGATATAAGGGTCCTTCCAGTAACCAACACTCACAGCAAACCTGCCCAGTAGAGAGGAAAAAGAAAACGTAAGAGAAACATGAGATAAAGCCACCAAGACTGACTCTAAAGGATACACAGGCTGAAAAAGTCACTCTCTGACCCAGGTGTGCACATGCAGACAAGGTTTAAAAACCCTGTTGAATGGGTGCATTTATTTCAATTAAGAAGTTACAGAAAACCTAGTAGCAAATGTTGGTTCTTGCCATGTTAAACAATCATCTTGTTAATGGTCTGCGTGCTATTCAATGAACTGTGAGTGAAGGCCCTACTACCTCCAATACATCCTCCCTGGGGACCCAGCTAAGAGAGGAACTACCTGAAGTTCCTCAGACTGCACACAAAGCACGTGTTACTTCTATAGATCATTATGCTACGAGCTGTTCGCACTTACTCCCGATCTTCCACATGTCTCTTCAACACAACAACAGCGCTGTGCTATTCTAATAGAACTTATTAGTTTTACAATGGATTTGAAAAGGTAAACTCTCAAAAACAAACTCAGCCACCCAACAATTTGCTGCTATGCCACCAGCAAAGCTCAGAACAAACCAGCAGCAGCCACAGATGCCCCAGCATAACAGAGAACCAAAACTCCTGGCCCTCCCAGCACCCACCCTCCAGGAGAGGTGAAGTAAAGAATTCCAAAAAATATCAATTTTTTTCCCCCCTAGATATTAAACATCACTGAAATTTCTAACCACCACTGTTAGCCAGTGTAATGCCAGCTATCACTGTGTGCTGCTTAATAAACAAACTCCCTATTGAAAATTGGGTGGGTGCTTATTAACAGGAGTGGGGTAGTTCAGGGCAAAGCCGATGGGCAGAGGTGTCCGTGCGGGTGAGCAGCCCAGACCCCACAACCCACGTTGGGGACACTGTGCCCCTGCTGGTCCGTTTGTCCTCCCGCCCCAGCCCCACTCACTCCGGGCACACGGCTCCAGCTGGGCCTCCCCGGCCCCAGTTACGCTCTCGGCCTCAGTACAGCCAAAAGACACCGGTGGGCACCTGGGAAAAGGGACTCCCTCCCCTCTTCTCTCCTCCAGCCCAGCTTCCCGGGGCCCGGCCCGTGTTCCACCGCGACCCGCTGCGGGAGGACACCGGAGGGGCCCGGCCCAGCCCACCCCATCCCGCCGCTGCCCCCAGGCGCCACTACCGTTTGCAGACAGACGCGTCCTCGCACGTGCCCCGGACCGCCTCATCCGCCTCGTCGAGGCCAGCGGCAGAGAGGGGGTCGCGGGCAGCGGCCGCCATGGAGGGCTCGGGGCTCAGCTGCCCGCCGCCGCTGCTGCCGCCACCGCCCCTACAGCCTGCCCCCCGCCGCCGCTTATTGGGAGGCCGCCGCAGCGCGGCCCGCCGGGACCCGACGATTGGCTCACAGGCCCATCCATTCCCATAACACCCAATGAAAGAAGGCAGGCTCGGCCGCCCCGCCCAGGAAGCGGCGGCGGTACCGCACGGGAGGCCGGGAGCAGTAGTCTTGGGAAACGCCCGGCGGCAACGCCGCGGGGGGTGCGGGGTGGGGTTGGACCCCGGGGCTGTCCGCTCCGGGGGGGGCGGTCCCCGCTAACCGAGCCCGGCCCAGCTGCCGCTCCTGAAGCAGCAGCGCCCCTCGCTCCTGAGAAAGCGGCAGGCGGAGGAGCCGCCCCCGAGCTGCCAAGAGCCGACATCCGGGTTCCCGGCCGCCCCGCCCCTCCCGGAGCCCCGGCTGTTCTTTCTGGTGGTGAGGGCGGGGCCGGAAGCGGTGGTGGGTTCCGGTGTGGGCGGGGCCGGCGGCAGCAGGGAGGAGGTGGAGGCCGGGGCCGCGCTCTGGTGGCGGCGGCGGAGCAGCGGGTGCCCGGCGGGAGGCTGGGGGAACGGCCGCCGCCATGAAGAAGCAGTTCAACCGCATGAAGCAGTTGGCCAACCAGACCGTCGGCAGGTGAGCGTTGGGCCCAGGGAGCCGGCGTGGGCGGCGGCTCCGTTTCTCCGTGCGAAGCGGCTGCCGGGGAGCGGGTGGAGGCTCAGCCGCAGTCCCGGCGGGGCAGGGGGCCCGGCCCGGTGGGGCTTCCCGCGCCGCTCCCGGGCGGGGCCTTTTGGGGAAGAAAAGCTTGTGTCAGTTCGGGAAGCGCCTGGCGGGACGGGGCCCTTTACTGCTGGCAAATTAAAAAAAAAAAAAAGGGCAATAAGAAGTTTCTGGTCATCGGTTTTGCCGCCGGGAGCGGGCCCGGGGCGGCCGGGCGGGTGTGTCGGTCCGTCGGTCTCCGGAGGTGCCGGGGTCTCCGGTCTGTCCGTCCGTGTTGTTTTTTCGTCCGTCCGTCCGTGTGCTCAGTTCCAACTCCCGGAGCCCGTGCGGGTGCCCGGGGGTCCGCAGGGGCTCCCCATGGCCCTCAGTGCTATTTGCATCGGGCGCTTCCTGCCTGGGGTTTTGTGACTTTCAGTTCCTTTGTTACTAGGTTAATACTGAATTATTTCGTCCTTTTCTCACTCTTCTTCACGTTTAAGACTTCAGAGAGTGCATCCTCTGTGACTTAACTTTAACAAAAATAACAGCAGCCTCACAGGTGTCACCGCCAGCGGCTTCCAGGGCTCTGATGTCTGGAAAGTCTTTAGCCTGATCCTGTGGAAACAAATCCGTGCACAGACACAGAAGCGTCTGTCCGCCTGTCTGTCCACCCACCGCCCTTTGGGGAGCTGGAAGCGCAAACGTAACTTCGCTGCGTTTCCAGGACAGTTCTGCATTTTTTTCCCCCAGAAACTGCTCTCTGCTTTTGGTGAAGACTTAGTCTGAAACTAAGAAAGTACTTTCAGTACTTTTACTGAAAGTATAAACTTTCATGTTATCTGAGTTTATACTTTCATGGCCTCCACTCCAATAAGTCATTTAATACAATGTTTATTTTCTTTGGGGCCTACACACGTATAAAACAGGTCAAGTGTGTCGGCTAAGAATGGTTACATAGCAGATTTTTTTAATAGTGTATTTGTTTTGCTATAAAAGAGAGCATAACTTCCAAACCAATCAGGTGTCCTGTTCTCATTTCATATAAATTAATGGATTTTTTTAATATGCATATTCTTGAAGTGATTATTGCTGTTCCATTTTGCACGTGTTAGGCCTGCAGCTCCAAATCCCAAGTGGAATTTCAAGTAATCTGCACTGTACTGGGTGGGATAAACATCCCAGGGTGCTTTCTACATCAAGGGGAAACTGAGAATGAAATATGGAGCAGTGTTTATGGTTGTGTGCGGGTTGGGAGGCTCGCAGTGACCTTTGCCTGCCTGCAGCTGAAGCTCTTGGTGCTCACGGGCGGCTCTCAGGGTGTGGTTGTCTGCGCTCCATTATTAGTCAGGTTTCTTTGCCAGGTAATCTGCTGGTGCCTTGGCATCTGCGTCCCCAGTACTGAGATTTTTTTAGTTTCATTAAAATACAGACAAGTACCTGCAATTGTTTTCCATTAAAAACGACTTAAAATGACACTGACTCATTTTTATAAGCTTAATATTAATTAAACTCTGTTTCTGTCCTGTTTTAGTCAGCATTAAATGCAAGCATGTCTGTAGTGGTTCTGTCTTTGCTTGTAGTGTGTTTTTTAATAATAAACTATCTTAAGTTAGTTGTATGGATTCTTTTATTCTTTTATTTCAATTGAATAGAGGAGAGGAATCTCTGAAGAGTGAGGGTAATTGTAGAGTTTTGACCAGTGCTTGTTGCCTTTTTCACATAGAAATGATATTCTCATGTTTTTAAGTCCTTTGAATGAAGCAAATTGATGGTTCTAGGGGTTGGTTTATGTAGTCTTGGTACAACAATGTGGTACTTACTTCTTTGTTGCTGATCTTGATATTTGTGTCTTTCCACGAAAGAAAATATTTATAGAAAAATATTTATGTAATTGTAATCACTTTCATCACTGTAAATCTGCGTTAATTCTACTGAAAGTCAGGAAACTTGGTTTATGGCTGTGATTTGGGCATGGGAGGCGAAGAAACGAAGCTGGGAGGTTTGTGTTGGCTTTCGCAGTGTGTGATCACTGGGATGTGTGTGACGTGGGGTCAGAGCAGTCACTCCTCAGCAGGAAAAATCAGCTGGTCAAGAGCTTCATTAAAGCAGAGGAATGGCACTTCTGGGCAGCCTGTGTGTCTGCATGGACAATGTTACATAGAATTATGAAACTAATGTAGGAAACTAATTAAAGAGGGGATTAGCTGAGTGGAACAGGATTCCACAGTAATTAATAGATGGGTTAAATATTTTGCAGTAGTTATCTTGTGGATGTTGTTGGATGCCTGAAGACAGGTATTCAATCTGCCATTGACTACCTGATGTGTTTGGCGGATTGGTGGTAGGTGCTGCAGGTGTGCAGGTGTTTCTGCTGAGGGGGAGAACTCGAGCTCCGGTTAACTTGTAAAGTAAAACATCAATTATTTGTCTATGTAAGCCTGGAGGAAAGGGGGAAATGAAACAATATCTTTTGCCTTTATTGGAAAGCGGCAGCGCGAGCCTGGGTTGCTGTGGTTTGGTGTCAGCCGGTGTTGGCTGCTGCAGAGACCGTCCCAGCCTGGGCCGCCCCTAGCGGGGAGGTGGCACCGAGACTGTCCAGGGGTGGCCTCAGTTGAGTCCCGAGCTCTGGATCTCGGTGTGAGCACGAGAATCTTGCATCTACTCAGTGACGATCGTTACATACACTTGAGCTGAATTAACGCATCAGAATAAACTGGCATCTTGACCATGATGGATATGCAGCTAATCACACACAATAACCAGCTCAAGTCCGATTTTATTTTTGAGTTAGATCCAAATTCCAGCATAAACAACTGGAAACAGCTTGAAACTTTTAGTTAAGTTTGAAAAATTAAGTGGGGGAGGGTGGAGAAGAAAAGAACAACCTTCATTTTGAACTTTGTGATTTTTAGATGGCCTGTGGTTTCTGAGAAGCTGTACGCTGACATTGCCCTTAATGGAATTTATGCATTAATTCTTTTAAATCCTCATCTGTTTTGAGGACCAAGGCTTGTGTCCACAGTTCATTTTTCCGGACACGCATTTCACGTGTGCTTTATTTGGGCAGAGTGAAATGAAAGGCTTTAGTAGGTGCTGGTTCAGCGATGTGCAGGGCGAGGGGCTGGTACCTCCTTGGGCTGCTCATTGCAGCAGAACGGAAATTGTTATATTGTGCGTGGTGTCAACAAGGTAATTCTTCAGATATCTATGAGTGCTTGTCTTATAGTTTTCATACCCTCTTATAAATTAGGGAGGGAGACAGGTTTTGATTAGAAGCTCAGGAAGTGTTCTGCTGTAGCAGTCATCTCTAATGAAAATAGATGTTCAGAGGTATTGTCATTAAAGGCTTTCAAATGATGCTCTAATAATCATTTGAACTACATAGCTAAGTAATTATATGAGGAATGAGTCCACAGAGGTGTATCATGCTGTTTACTTACAGAAAAGCAGCTTGGTAATTAATGACACTTATTATGCTGTCTAACGATTTTACGTGAGTGGGGCTTTCCTGCCTCTGGGGACACCACTAGTAATGTTGTTCCCATCAGTTTCTTTCCTCAGCTTTTAGGTGCAATGGGCAGAGTACCGTACAGATTGAAATGATTCCAGCCATTGATCTGCAAGGTTTATGTCCAATGCAATCAGCTCAGATCCCAGATATACTTTCTGTGTTCCCAGGAGAGATTCTCTACCTGTCGCAGGCTGTGCGGTCATTTAAACCAGGACAAGCAGATCTGACTAACTATAAATCTGGAAGAGATCACAAACACCTTAGAAAGATGGGCTTTTTTTCAAGAAGCAAACTTACTATAGCTTCTTTGTTTTCTACTGTTTAAATACAACCTCTGGTACACAAATAGGTTTTTCCAAGCCTTGTACCCAGGACATTACTGTGACTCAACAGAGTATTCGAATGTATCTTTTAATAGCTCGTGCCCTGCATAAAATTTACTATGCTAAACTATATTTAGTATTTCTTCAAGACACTTGGCAACCTGTAAGTTGGAATAACTTAATTTTTACATTAAAATAAGTTATGTTTAAGGGACTATAACTGAATGATTGTGTGTGGTAAGGAGCTGCCTACATCTGATTTGTATGGGGCAGGATTGCTGGAAAACAATAACTTTCAGTAATACTTAAGGGAAACAGCGGATGGTCCAAGTTATTAATATTTTTGTCCTGCTGAAGTGTTATCCATTGATTCTAATCTTCTTCATAATTGTTCTGTGAATGATTACTTAAGAAAGCTCTCTTGATTCTTCAT
The DNA here is from genome assembly GCF_964273445.1 of Streptopelia decaocto. Lineage (NCBI taxonomy): Eukaryota > Metazoa > Chordata > Aves > Columbiformes > Columbidae > Streptopelia > Streptopelia decaocto. Next base: position 6,558,288 of record NC_138668.1, on the reverse strand, counting down.
CTTTTGTTGATAGTACTTTGCAAACCAGTGCTTTGGAGCATCCGGGGTGGTGAAACAAGAGTGCAAAGCACTTCAATCAACACAAAATTAACTCTGTAAAGCCATTTAATGTCAAAGAAATACTTCTTCAATGTTGTGGGGTTTTTTTCCCCACACAAGAACTAGAAAAAGAATGACCCCGGTATTTGAAAATTTCTGGCCCACCCAAACAAGCTTTTAAAAAAGTTAAATACAATAAGCGTTGTTTACTTGGAGTGCTTGTTGTCATTGGTAAATACTTGAAAAAGTGGTAAACAACTACGAAATACGTTCATATTTATGGATGGGGGAGAATCTGCTTTGTGGTTGGTCTTTTAGGTTGACATTTGTCTATGAGTATTCGAGAAAAGAAAAAGAAAAATGTTGTTTCAGTGTTTATAATAGTTATCTTAAACATTTCCTGTTTATCTCCAAATGAAGTTTGAGGTCTCTTGAATTAGAAAATGGACTTAGATCTTTCTGGATGGCAGATTAATTCAGTGACAGGTTTAAAGAGTCCGAATGGATTGAATTAAGGAGTTCTGTTTTGTTGAATGTGTGCAGACTTCAGGACTTCGTGTAATGAACTTTGAGGACTGATTGAAATAAAATGCATGTGAATGCTGAAGCACTCGTACACAGATTGTAAGGGAATGCATTTTCTAACTGTGTGCCTGGGGCTGGTTTGGCTGTGGAATGGGCAGAGGGGGGGACGGGAAGCTTTACAGTGACAGAAATGCTGGAATTGGCACATTCAGCTCCATGAACCGTTCGTTCCCTCTTCACCACTCCTGGGCTGCTGAACGGGCTGTGCAGAAGCACCAAACTTTGCAAAATGGTGTTTCCATCCCAGCTGTAAGCACGGAAAGAACCAAGTCACCCCTCTAACATTGCTGGGCAGCCTCCGCACTGTCAACAAAGTTTCTTGGTATCTGCATATTTATCTGTTTCCTGCACCCTTTGGGGAAAACTGACACAATGCAATGCCTTGTGCAGCTCAGGAATCAGATTTTTCTAACAGTACAAACTTCCAGTTATAGGAAAACATGCAGCTATTATGTTTTCAGTTTGGGACTGCGTTTTGTGGTAAGACTTGGCACTTGTCAGCGCATTTGGAACTGCCATTAACGCGGCAACGAATGGAAGAGTTCGTGGATAGGAATTGTGTCCGAGCTGTGGTCTGGATTGAATTTTATGAGCGTGTCTGTTAATCCCATTGATTAATGTACCCTTCAGAGCAGATTGCTGAAGCCAATGGTAAAATTACCTGAATTTACGCAGGTTGAGATGACGAGTGACTTTTCCTTATTGTTCCTCCTGGGTGGCCAGCGGGTGATGTGTGTGAAGACAGTGCTGGCTGGGTGTGCTGGAGCCCTGGGACATGAGAGGTGTCTGGGACCAGGGGTTTGATGTCTGACATAACAGCAGTGAAGGTAAAAATGCGCTTGAATGTGCTGTAGTGGCAGCTGCTCAGCTGAATGGTGGGATCTGCACTGCAGCTGGTGTCCAGATCTGCTGAAATTTATTCACAAAATCTTGGTGTTACGCTCTGTGAGGATGAAGCTATGATTGCTTGATTCCAACTTGATCTGATGGTGGTTCTTTACAGCAAATAATTTCAATATCAGGTTATGCCCAGAGTCAAAATCCTGAAATAGTAATGATTTAATCTGCTAAAATAGGTGGAAGTGATCTAACAAGCTGTTTTAACTTGATGCTGTAATGTGACACACTTGGAATTTATGAAAGCAAATGTATTTCATAGATACTTGCGTGGTATTTTTAGGTTGTGATAATGGATCTGTGACCAGAACTGCTCTTTAGAGGTCATTGTATTAGCAAATGATTAAATGGCAAATACATACGATCTTTTTAGGATGTGGTGTCTTAGTGTGTTATAAATGTTTTCTAATATTATGCACAGTTTCCAGAAAGAAAGGTTTCATAACATGAAGGATATAACTCTGTTCTTTTGGTGTTGGGAGAACCTCCAGCCCACATAAGGCAGTGATTCGCTGTCCAGTTTGCCGGGCACAGCTCTGCCCTGAACCTGTGAGGGTTCAATAATGCCAGTTAAAGCGGGCAGGTACGGCTGGTCTGTGAGAACAACCAAGGAGCCTCCAAGCAGCTGGTGCTGACAAACCAAGCGATTTTAACAGGTTACTGTGCTCGATTTACCTCATTTTTCAGGGCTGTTTGCTTAAAGTGGCACTTGATGCCTAGACAAGAAAAAAATAGGGAACTTCTGAGTATCCTCTGTATTTGCACCATCACCTTGTTGACTGAATTAGAGCATTTTCGTTAAAACTTATTTATTGAGAACCAAACAACCTTAAAAGCTTTGAGTGCGCAATGGCTGTTCGTGGCTGCTAAAGGCATTACCAGAGGAGTCGTGTGTCTCCTGCCGCACAGGAAAGGAGCTCCCGGAACATGGAGCAGCCGGGGGGGTCACCAGTGCTGCTCCTCCCTGACCTGGAGCCTCCGTTCCTTGGCACAGATTGTTCCTTGTGTAGTTAATTGCATTGCAAAATGACAGGAATATCCTGGAGCAACTGCAGCGGAGGGAATGGGAGAGCCAGGGGAGCTGTGGAAACGAGTATGCAAAATATCCAAATCGGTGCTAGGTGAGAAGGATCGACAAAGGAGTTTTTCCTTCTGTCTTACAAGTTGTTCTGTGCCAGAAATTGCTGAACTGAGATTTTTGTATAAATGTACTTGTTGGCTCTATTGCGTATTTCTCAAGATCCCAGTGACATTCCAGCATGGAAATTAATAAAAGGAAAAGTGGTAACTTGTACAGGTGAGCGCTGCACAGAAAAGGGTGGTCATTGCTGAGAAGGGTTAATGCACTTGCACATGTGACCTTGGCAACAGAGTTAAGGCTCCAAAAAACTACTTTAGCCAGTGGCAGAAAAATTAAGTTATAAAGTTGGCCCTTTTTTAGAAGATAAATTGCCTTGCATACAGATTTGAAACCTAAGGCTGTGATATGGCTTTGAAAAGAACAGCAGTTTATTCAAATGCCAACCTGTTTTTAAATCTAGAATTAATTATGAAGCAATTGGTGGAAGGAAGTGTTAAACCACCTGATTAAAAGTTCTATTTTCTGTAGAAAATGAGGGGAAGATAGAAAGGTAACATTTTCATGGAGAAAAATGAATGTGTGAATTAAACTGTTGCAGATTCCAATATAGTCTGTTTTGTCCTGCTGGAAGCTGATTTAATACGCAGATTAAGTGTTCTGAGCTGCTGGTTTTTGTAGGAGCGGAACAGGAGGATAAAGTAATCCTGGTTTTGTAACCGGGTCCAAGTGTGTGTTGAAGTGCAGTGCAGGTTAATAAACCCGTGTTAGGCTGTTCGTCCAAGACTCGTATTTCCTCCTCAGAAACCTGGGGATGGAGTAAACTGTGACTTTCAGTTTGGTGCTGAAACACCCAGAAGGTTCGTGTGGAACACACAGGTGGTGCCAGAACTGCCCGTGACACACGTTAATCCCAGCTTGTCTGCCCAGCAACACCAACAACGAGTGTGCGGCCGATGCCACAGCACCCAGTGAGTCCTCACAGTTGTGGGGTCATCATCACACTGGGCTCCCAAACTCTCTCCTGTTGGTCAAACATCATCAAGGGTTGAGCCATTAATTGCTAATCATGGCTGCTGATCAGAAAATCAGTGCAAAGGCTTCACTGTGAAACAGCGGGCATAAGGAATAATCCCTATTTTGCCATAAGCCTATTAGTCAATTTTATATAACCTCAGGTCCCTGAATTCCCTTATACTTTTTTACTGCTACTTCAAAGCTTCCAACTCCTCTTTTCTTTCTTAGTTTCTATTCCTACTTCATTGTTCTGCCTTTTCTGTGTTTCCTTGTTTTGCTTTTTGTGTTGATTCAGTTTGGTTCCTTTTCAAAGGTTTTCTCTTGCCAGTTTTGTGAATCCTTGAACTTAAAATAGACCTGTCTGGACTGCATAGTAAATTAAGAACAGCATTACCTTTGAAATGTTCATTTTTGGTTTGGAGTTTTTTGACACTTATGCAAGTTAATAAGCTGAAATGTCCTGCCAAAGTGTAAATAAGCAAACAAATACTCAAAAAAATGCCCAGGCTTTTTCTTTTGTAGCAATTCAATGTGTTTTGCTCATTCCTCTATTACCTGTTTTTCCGATTCAGACACGTCTGCACTGTGAAGGATTTGCCTTTGCAAAAGGTAACGCTGCTGCTTCGTCTATCCCAATGACTGACAATGGGCTTCTGGGAAGAGAAATTACAAAATTTGGAAATAGCTGGAGTTAGTGGGCAGCCCCACCTGCTCAGTGGCTGGAACAAAGAGCAGCGTTTTGTGTGGAAGTTCAGGATTCATTTGAGATTGGGGGGGGGGGGGTGTCTTTTTTTTCTTCTCTCCTGCAAAGTGAAGGAGTTCTCATGTCAGCAGGTGGTTTGGCAAGCAGACTGGTCCCTACCTTAACCGAGTCGCTGCCAAACCCCCAGGCAGGACCTTGCTGAGCCGCTCTCTGCTCCAGGAGCATCCCCTGCTGCCTCGGTCTGTGCTCGGGGGTCCGACCGCACTGCTCTGCCCGGCTTCACTCCCACCCCTTCTCTGGCCTTGCACTTGTGATCTTGGCACTGAACTTCATCTGATGGAAAAATGGGTTTTCTTGCAGCCAGGCCAGTCCTTTGAGATGTGGCTGGTGGAGATGGTGTGCCAGGCGAGATGCGAGCAGCCGAGGACGGTGGGAGGGAGGACAGCACGGCTCTTCTCAGCAGCTTTGCCAGCTGATGTCACCCCCGTGTTAATGAAATGTTGGCCCTAGGGTGCAGTTTCATGATCAACTTAAGCTCATCTAAAGTAGCTGCTGTTGCTAAAAGGGAGATTTCCCCTCTCCCAGCACAGCCTGTGCTGGTGCCAGCTCCCCTGTCCGGGGAGGGCACCTGGACAACTGGAAATCAGTGATTTATTTTATTTGGTGCAATTCCAGTGTGAGCTGCTGTGATTGCTGCAGATGCAGGGGAGGGCTGTGGGGGCCAGGGATGTGTACCCCACGTTTGGGGCAGAGGATCAGCTTCAGGCCAGGCTCCTCAAAGGACAGAGGCTGCAGGGGGGGAATCCAGCATTTCCTCCTTGCCCTGGGTTGGAGTTGGTGGAGGCTCCGGCTGGCACTGGTTCCAGAGGGGAGGGGAGCAGCTCTGGGGCTGCAGCTGGGCCAGGGTCAAGTTCAGCTGGAGCTGCTGCTCCGGTGTGACTCTGGCTGCCAGCGCTGCTGGAGCACGGAGGTGCTGGGGAATTCCCTTCTTGGCAGCAGCAACATTTATGTTGGCATACAGGGGCTGTAAAATTGCACCTTAGATTAAGGAATAACAAATTCAATAATTATTTAGGTTGCTTTTTGCTCTACTGCCTCTTCTATCAAAGTTGTACCCAGCTAACTTGAGATAAAATCATTCTACATAAGAAAAGGTGGTTGTTTGCTTGGAGGAAGGAAGGGCCTTGTGTGAAAATAAACTTTTGAGTGTAAATAAATACTGGGCAGTTAAATATTAAAACCAATTCCTTACCGAGATATCATGTAAGGGTGTTTCTATACTTCTTTTTTAATAAATTGTATTAATAACTGACGCATTTGGGAAGTTCAAGTTCTGTAATAATGTTAAATAAAATGCACTTTAGCATGGGAAATGTATATCGTAATACTTAAAGGGGAAAAAGCAAGGGATAGAAAATACATTGTGATTTGATCAATGTAGGAAGTTTCTTGTGTAGCTTTAACTTTCTCAGGTTCCTTGGGGGGTTTTGTCGCTAATTTGTGACAGCTTGACCTGGGAGTTCTTAACTTTGGAAAAACCACATGAGCACTGTCAGATTTCATCCTGACTAGGGCATTTAAAATTTTAATCCCCTATTGCAGCACTTTGCGAGAGTATTTATACCTTCAGAGGAAAATGCAAATCAAATGCACTTTTAAAAATCCACTTTTTGTTATGTTGACCTGACATACACTGTGTGTGGAGATGTGGGTTTTATTTGAAAGTCAGAAAGAACACAGGGAGAGCTTTACAAGCGAAAACTTAGTTCTCGGTACAAAATAGTACAATAGCAGTGAGTGTTCAAGTAGCTCGGACGGCAGTCGACTGGAAGCACTTTAATTGTCAATTTTTATTTGTATCCAGAAGTTTAAAAGCTATTGGACTTGTCACCGACTGCTTACTGGAATGTCACTTCTTCTCTCCAGTAAAGCTGCTTTAAATCTGCTTCTCCATTTCAACTACTATTATAGTTTTGTCATCTTAAGTTTAACTTAGTGCATGTGGCTCATAATTATCTACCTGGATTTGTTACACAGACTGAACTGTTTGAACAGTATTTTTTTCAAACTGCACCATATTTGGTTTAATTCTCTGCATCTAATATTAAAACCGTGCCTGTTTTCCAGGGAGGGGCTGGAGTTGTGGAGGGCAGTGCAGGGCCTCGCTGCGATGACTGTACCTCCCAGAATGGCCCAAAAATAGGATTTGGCTCGAGCCACGGTTGTTCTAAATAGCTAAATATACTGCCTGGCTTGGGAGAGGAGCCTTGGATCTATTTCACTTCCAAAGGAATCTCAGATCCCCCAGTGCAGACAGCCTGCTGTGGGGTTCCCGCAACTGCGAAGGCACAGGCTGCTCGCTTTTAAAGATGATTCTGTCCAAAGGCTGGTCTGCCTTTAATTAGAGCAGACGGGCTTCATTCTTCACCATCAGAGATCAAAGTTGCAGCTTTTAGATTGAGCGACCAAGCAAGAGTTTGATGGGGGAACTCAATGGAGGAAGGAAGGCAAAGGAGCAGAAATCTTCATCTGTAATACTCGCCGAAGCCTGAATTGTAGTTTTGCAGCTCCTGGGTTTCTGAAGATAAAGATCTCAGTTAAATATTTGGGTGCCTTGGAGGTGATGCACCATTATTTAAAGCACTTGTAAAGGTTTAGGAGCACAGAAGCTGCAGTAGCTGCATGGGGTAAAATCGGGGAGCTGAGCATCACTTGGGTGCGGAAGGGTGGTTCCCTGGGAAGGAGCTGGGGGTCTCTCCTCCCAACCACAGCCCTGCGCTAAATGCTCTGGAAATGCTGAAAGTGGTGACTATTGTCTGGCAGTCATCCTGAAGTGATTTTAAAACATTAAAAAATGACTCGGAGAATATTGATGCTTACCTTGAGTCACGCTAGTTTCGTTTGAAAACGTTCAGCCACAGGGAGGATCCCAATTGGTGACCGTGCTTTCAGTATGAATGCTGCTTTGTTTGGGGTTTTTTCAGTGGGGAGTCAAAACAGGATGAATTTGGGGCTTGTGTGACATGATGACCCTGGTTTCTGTGGTGAGAAGTGTGCTTGGCCTGACACGTTTCTGTTCTGGCTTGTCTTCAAAACACTGTGCAGGTGAAAGCAAACTCCTACGGTATATCCACAAAGCTGTGTATTGCCACAGGCTGCCAAACAAGCAAAAGAAATCCCTTGTAATAAAGTGGTTTTGAAAAGTGACCTTTAATATGTGCACTTACGAGGGCCGCAATTGAAGGATTTTTGGTTTCCAGTTGCACAGAAGGATCCTTTAATGTGTTTGAGATCTCAGCCCCTGAAATGCACATAGAAATGCAGAATCTGGGTAGAAGATGGGGGGTGGGAAATGTGTATTTGAAATTCTGGTTGAGATACAGTCTGGGTGTGAGCAGGAGGGGCAGGGGAAACCTTGTCCTGTGCTTCTGAGCTGGAGAACAAGAGGCTTCCTGCATCACTTTAGTTTCTTGAAGTCAAAACGAAGTAAAAATGAAGGAAGATACTGCTGTAAACACAGATTTATTTCAGGTTACTGACTGCAGCAGTTCAGCGTGCGCCGAGTGGCCCTCAGGAGTCACTTCTGCAAAACACATCCCATGTCTCTGGTCTTGTTCAGCTCTTTCAGGTCTTTCCCTGATTTAAATTTTCATTTGTTTTAAAATTATTTGACATGTTTGATGTTTATGTTCCATAGACTTGGATTATAAAATACAGAGTTCACCCAGCTAGAAAGGGGAGCCTGTTCCTGGAATTTAGCACAATGTCAAATGGGGAGAGTGAGCTGGTAGTCCTGAAACACCTTTAAATGATATCTTTCTATGAAGTCTCTGTTAGTATATGTTAAAAAGGCAAACCTTTTAGAAGGGAAATTCTCATCTAATTCTGGATTCCTTGTTTTGGAACAGAGCTGCTGATTCCTTCATTTTTCCTGGCAGCAAGTCCTGCCTATTGTATGTGGAAGCCGGCAGGATGTGCCGCCAGCCTGGCCAAGGTGCTCCAGCGTCACCCCAGCACAGCTCAGCTGGTGACTCCTGCTGGCAAACACTTTGTTTAAGGAAAAACAAGCAGCAGAGAAGGCTGCCTTTAATTCTCTCTCATGTTTCGGGTGGATGTCTCCTCGCTTCCACCGAAATCTTTCCAGAGTTGAGGCACGCGGACTGGTGGTTTCGTCATGAAAGTGTCCTCCCGTGGCATCACCTCCCGGCCGCGCTGCGTGAGTCAAGGTTTCTGTTTCCACTTCGACGTTTGAACTGAGTCACTAGTTCTGTTGGGAATGTCCAAGTTTTTATGGCTCTTGGTGTCAGGTTTGCTCTTGTTCCTTCCTTATTAGCCTTTTAGGAGTGGAAATTTCTACTGGTTTTGTAGCTTTGACCTGGTTTGGAGATCAACCCCTGGGTCAGGACTGATGCTGGGCAGTGGACAGGACCCTGCTGTGAAGCTAGTGAGATCTCAAATACTGTTTATGTAAAGCTTTATTTTTTTTTTAATCTCTAGTGCTGGTTTAATAGAGCCTTTTCATTTTATACACGGAAATGTAAATTCTTTCCCCTTTCGAAGATAAACACTTTTATCTCAGGAATTCTCATCTGCTGCTTCCAGACGTACAGAGGAGACTTCTGGCTTGGAAGAGCGAGGGAGCTGTAAACTGAAGAAGTGAGGGGAGCAGTTTGAGAGCTGTGGGGTGAGATGTGTTCTGCTCTCACCGAGCCCTGCGCGCTGAGCTGGGCTGTGCACAAGGGCCTTTCCTGAAAAGGGAAAGAAACAACTAAAGAGAGGTGGCCAATTGGGGGCACATGCAATCCATTTGTAAAATGTCACAGCAAGTTAAGGTATTGTAATTAGTATGTCTATAATAAAAAAAAAATACGGTCTTTCAACTCTCAAACCTCTTGATTTTCATGTTCAGGCTCTACTCAGATTCTGGCTCATGGAGCCACTTTGGATGCTTGTGGTGGGCAAACTGTTTCACTAACTCAATGGGAACAGTTTGAAAGTACCATTTTTAGGGAATTAGATAGTTTTATGCTTTTTATTTGTTAAGGAGGTGAATATAACTGCAGCAGACGGTTGTTCAGCTTTGGTTTTGGATGCAGGCTTTTAAAATGCGCTGCTGAATTTTCATTGAAAAGCTTTGTGCCAGGCAATTCATGTAAAGGTGCTGGTTTAGCAGGTGTCCTGCCTGCTGTTGTAGCAGGAAAATGTCACCCTCGGTTCTCAGAACCTCTCCTTTCACAGGAGCCTAGCTCCGTTCCTGCTGCCAGCCCGGCAGCTATTTTCTTTTTCGGCAGCTGAACAGCAAGATGCGGCGCTGCTGGCGGTGGGTGCGATGCCGAGCGGCGCTGCTGGCGGTGGGTGCGATGCCAAGCGGCGCTGCTGGCGGTGGGTGCGATGCCGAGCGGCGCTGCTGGCGGTGGGTGCGATGCCGAGCGGCGCTGCTGGCGGTGGGTGCGATGCCGAGCGGCGCTGCTGGCGGTGGGTGCGATGCCGAGCGGCGCTGCTGGCGGTGGGTGCGATGCCGAGCGGCGCTGCTGGCGGTGGGTGCGATGCCGAGCGGCGCTGCTGGCGGTGGGTGCGATGCCGAGCCCTGTCCCGGCCCCGGCTGCTGCTGCTTGTCTGGTCTCACACTGAAGGTGTGGGAGGTTCCAGGTGGACAGGTCCCTGTGTCCCTGCCCTGTGCCAGTGGATCCTGCTGCCCCAACCCGTGGGGGACGACTCCAGCACATGCAGCTCAGTCACAAACTGCTATATTTGGGGCCTCTCAGCCCTCGGCGGGGTTTGGAGGGCAGTGTGCTTCCCCCTTTAGTAATGGCTTGGAGGGACCTGGTTTTGCAACTGAGAATGAACAGCTTGGACTGGATGGAGCTGAGCTGCTGGGAATGGAAGCAGCCGGAGCTGGTTGGGCCGGGCCATGTTCACGCTGTCCCACGGGAGCTGCTGGGGGGTCTCCAGATGCCAGCACCGCTGGGAACGCTCTGCAACTCAATCTTCCCATCCTGCAGCGGCTCTTGATTCCAGAAGGATTTCTTCATCACTTCCAGGCTAGATAAGATACAAATAAGACCTAAAAAGGGATAAGGAGAGAACTTAAGTAGCAGTGAAAAAGAAATTCTGTTATTTTCTCTAAGTTTGCTAATTCTCTAATTAGTCGGCAGAAGGAATTAGTGTCCCGTGAAGCTGCAGTTAGATGGAAACTTTAAACTAGTAGTCGCTGTTATTCAGGGGAGACAGAGGCGCCTTTGATGGTTTGTTACTGTTCCCTGCTCAGCAGGGAGATGGGCTGTGCTGCTCTCACAAGGTTGCATTTTCTATTTCGTGGCTGTGGTCACCGCACGATATTATTTAGTGGCTTTTTCTTGGCTTCCTCATTAAAGGTGGAATGTGGGCCTGCAGGAAGGGTGAGGTCTTCCCTCCTGCATTTCCGAACCTGACAAGCATCGGCGGTGGCTTTTCCAAGTCGGCGCTGGCCTGGGGACGCTGTCCCGCTGCCACCCCTGACTCCCGAGGAGATCCGGATTTACAGGCTGGGACTTTAAATCCTGGATAAACCAGTTCAATGCACAAAGAGCACTTAAGCTACACATATGGAAATTGTTTTGCACTTTACATAAGGATATATGTATATTTAGAGTTGAAACAAACTTCTGTTAGCACATCACTGAGCTATCTTTGTTTTTTACTCAAATTAATATAATTTCCTAGGAAAAAGGAAGGGAAGGAAAAATCAAACTTTTAATGAATCTAAAGTAATGTGATTTGCTGCATGGTGGGAAAAATTCTGTGAAGTCTCAGTCAATCGCTAATCTTGTGATTATCAGCAGTTCAGTGGCTTTAATGATGTGTACGTATCTTGTTCTAAGTACTCTGAATGTTCTTAGAGGTTGTTTTGAATTCTGCCGCCCGAGGTGGCTGGTTTATCTCAGAAGCTGCTGCTCGGGAGGGTTGTGTGTTCTCTCTGCTCTGTCAGCTCTTTGCTCCTGGGCCGCCTGTTCTGTGTCCGCCGGTGTCAATGTGTCAGCGTCCAGGGTGAGGGAGCTGCTGCAGCACTGGCCTCTGAGCTCACTTTCTCTCACACTGAGCCAATTTTAAGGCGAGAGAGATGAGACGCTCAGCGCAAGCTTCGCTTGCGTCATGGAGATGCAGAAACCAGTTGCAATTTTCTTAAGCAGATTTCCAGGCAAAAGAAAGAAACTGAGACCCGGAATCACAGTCATTTTGGTTGGAAGAGACCTTCAATATCACTGAGTCCAACCATAACCCAACCCTGGCACTACCCCTAGTTCTCTGTGTTACAGATGTACCAAGGGTAGGGTAGAGCAGTGTTAGAGCAAATGAATCAACACCAAACATCTGTGTCAACATTAAACAATTCAAAGTTTACGTGTAACTGGGACTGGGAAAAGGTGTAGAATTGTATGTATAAAGGTTTGAGTATGTTTGTAACAACTTAATATTTGGTCTGGAGTGTGTGTAAGCATTCAGCTATGTTTCTGTCAAGGACAGACCTTTACAGGGAATACTGTGAACTTCTGATGATGTTTTTAAGTCACCTGTGTTTGCTGTGCCGGGATCTGCGTTCGGCATCGTGAGCATGGTGGCGTTTGCAGCAATGGTCATAATGGGATTATAACTTGAAACTGGGCAAGTTTTGTGAAAGCCTTGCAGCGATCTTTGACCCAAACGTGCTAATTATTCTGACAAGGGTCTTTTTTTTTTTCCCTCCCTTAGGGCTGAGAAAACGGAGGTACTCAGTGAAGACCTTTTGCAGGTATTGTAACACAGTTAACATGTATATTTTTTAAAATGTTCTTTGTGAAGTTTGAGCCTTCTGAGTTTTGTGGGATACCTAATATGAGTAAAAACCAATACTGCAGATGACAGGGGGGAAAACAAGGAAGGCTTTGGCTGACTTCTCAACACATGGAAAAACTATGATGCCATCTGAGCAGAAAAACTCAGGTACTTCTGTTTCTGAATGAAATTATATGGCTTGATAAAGTGAAGGAGGAAGCATTTTTGCTTTTAATTAGATGAACCAGCTTGTTAAGCTTATGAACCATTGGTGCTAATGACTTGCCAGTCTGGTCGAAGGCCATGAGCTGGGCAGAAATGATGATTAGGCACAGCTGGTTTCTGTCTCCATTTCTGTTCCTCTCGAACAGGTCAACTTGGGCCTGAAGAGAAGTGGCAGAAAACAGGCCAACTGCTTGTAATAGATAGCGGCCTTTTTTCTGAAACTCTGGAATTACCCTAAATAAGTGTACAAACTTACGGTCTTTTTAAAAGTATGCCATCTAATCAAATATTACTTGCATGGTGGAACAAATGTTAGATTAACATGGTTGACTGATTACACAGGACAAATTTGACTACAGACTTGTTGTACATAGTTTTCTTCCTCTGGGTTACTTTGTGAAAGATTTTTTTTTTTTTTAAAAAAGATAAAAATGGTAGGACCTGACTTGGCCAGAAGGCTCAGAGCAGCTGCTCCAGGAGATGATGGGGATGGGGGTTCAGATGGTTCCAGAGTATCCTCGTGTGCTGGAGTTCAGGACCTGTCTGTGAAATGTGGAAGCCAAACAAATGGTGCAACTACTTTTACTTCAAATCTCTCCAGATGTTCAGATTAAAGTAGAAGATGAGAGAATATATCAGCCTTAAAACCTGAATTCAGCACAAATACATAAAATCATCCTGAGTAACGGTGAAACGTGTTTTAGGGGACTGCTGTGTTTGAACCACAAATACCTTAACAATTTGACAATACTGTTTTAATTTCTAAAGAGATGTGTCCAATTAAATGGCATAAAGGATGTTAAAGCACCTTGATCGCCTTTCTGGGGCCCATCTGTTTTCTTGGTAAGCTGCAGAACAGTAACAAGAAGTGAAAGCCAAAAGTTCTGCTGCTTGGTGCCAAAACAATTTTGCAAGCAAGGCTTTCCCAGGCCCGGAGCAGACGGACTACACCCAACTGGAAGAATTTACTCACTTATTTGTTTGCTCTTGGGGGTTTGTGGAGGGGAGTGAGGCTCTTATCTAGCTAAAGAGCTTAATAGCATGGTACTGTTCACTTTATAAACATGTTTCATAGTGTTCTTTTTTATATTTAGCTCAAACTTTGACATAAGCTTGCCATAGCATTTTTTTCTGTTTTCTGAAGTGTAATACTCCATTTCAAGTATCTCTGTTGAATGTGTTCCTGTCTGAAGACAAGGAATATAATTCAGTACTGGAAAGGCTTCTCCAAGAGCCCCGCTTTCTGGTGTGCCTTAGTTTGGGATAATAAAGCAATTGTGGGCTGGTTTGTGTGCTGCAGATGCCCCGTGGGTACAGACAGCATGGCCTGGGGTCACACTGCAGTTCAAAGGTAGCTCAATGGAGGTCAATGTCCTTGGTGGGTTTCCTGACATCTTTGAACTAAAAAGCAGATCAGAGAGGAGAGTGTATTATCCTGAAGTTTCAGAGGTGGAAAAAAACCTGTGCTCAGTATTGTGAGAAGTCTTAGCTACAAGACCTTGTAAAAATAAATGCTTCCACAAAACCTGTGCTCAGTATTTCAAGAAGCCTTAACTATGTGACCAAGCAAAAATAAATGCTCTCACAAGAAGTGGATGGTTTAGAATGTGTTGGTGATATTTAATTCTGAAGATAACACAGGAGAAATAAATTGTCTTTGCTGCAACAGTAGACCAGAAACAGGACTTGCTTGTCCATATAGCTTCATATGGACTTTTGAAGTGCACTTCATTTTGACGTATGTAAATAAAAGGCAATGCCTGGTGCTCTCAGAGTAGCTGTTCTCGGGCGGTCGATATAGATATCCCATTGTAGTAGTGCCAGATAAAGCTGTGGAAGGAAGAACCATGTTGTTCTTACCTGGATGTGTAACATTCTAAATGAGAATTTGTAGTGTTTTGTGTTCATTAGGATATTGCAGTCTGCCTTCTGGAACAACCATCAGTATATCTCCTGCTTCACATCCCTGTGTGCTGCCCTGAACGGGAGCTCACAAGGGGCACAATAACTTAGCGCTAAAATTGCTGCTCTGACAGCTCATTTGTATTTAGGATTGTTAGGAAAGCTGGGGAGAATTACTGCCCTCCTGAAAATGTAACAGGACTGATTTTAGAGCTGGATCAAAATCTGGAGTCTCCTCAGATTATTTCTACGGATGAAATCTACTTTTTTTCCCCTTGCTTTTAAAATAGAAACTGAATCCAAAGGGCCTCCTTTTATTCTTGGTGAGTCATCAAAATGCAGATAAACCACATTCTTTTTGTGCTGTGCATAGAGAGCTCAGTGCCATGAGCAATTCTGTCCCAGTGCTCGTCGCTTTGTTTGCTTTTGGGGCTCTTTGGAATAAAACAGTCCAAATTCTTTACTTAAAATCCCTTAGAAGAACAGTTTATTGATGTATATCTTTGTCATGTGCACGGTCTATGTATTAAGCCATATTTTGAATATACTATGATAAACAGAACTCTTGTTTGTGCATTGGCACCTTTTTTTCATTCCAGATCTCTCTTGAATTTCTCCCTGAAAATATTATTTTGCTTACAGTGTGGGAACTTTGTATTTAACAGCCGGAGAAGAAAAGGCAGTAGAAAGTTTGCAGCACGAAGGTTTGGCCCAGTGTAAACGAGCAATCAGATGTGTCTTTGCCCGTCTGCTTTACAGGGTCACAGTGAAAAAATGTGAGAGTTTTTCCAGAGTTTCCCCCATAAATTTGTGCCTTGGATATCTGCGTGTGCCATTCATCTCAGATGGCAAAGTATCAGCCTGATTCTCAGTAGGGGCAGCGATTTTCTCCGGTCTCGTGAGCATTGCGAGCTCCGTCAATTCCTGTGACACTGAGCAAAATGCAGTTGCAGTCTCTTTCCAAGCATTTTTGCTGTCAGGCACTTCTGCTGAGCATCTGAACTTCTTGTAAGCTGTAGAACTTGGGAAATGTGCAACCCAGAACTAAGTGTGGTATGGGAGGAAGGTTTTCTGCTGAGGCCAGGCAAATAACTTCTGTTTTTTGTTTTGTTTTCTCTTCCTCCTCTCTCCCCCTCTTACCAACTAGATCGAGAGACGTCTTGACACTGTGAGATCTGTTTGCCACATTGCACAGAAGCGATTAATTGCGTGTTTTCAGGGCCAGCATAGTACAGATCCTGATAAGAGACATGTAAGTACAGTTGCCCTCTGGTTTGGTTCAGCAGCCAGTCTGAGTACAGTATGGTCTGGCCTTCTAAATGCCGATCAGCTGCTGTGCCTCATGATCCAAGAAAGCTTGTAAAATCATCTGCCGTGTTGCCATTATTGGGTGAAATACCAGCTGTGGACCCTGGGGTACGGTTCTGCACAAGCTGAGTACCCGCAGCTTCAGAAGATATTCTGCAACTTTGATCCAGCTCCTCATGCTTAGAATTAACTTTGTGTACCGACATCTCCAATTAACTGTACATGTTTTTCTGTTCATATTTGATTTCTGTCCCTCTTTAGCAAAGCTGTACGTAGGTTTTTTTGAACCAGAAATAATCAACATTCATGTATTCTCCTTTTATTAGAGACCTCCTGCAAACAGGGGCACACAGAACGAACCTCTGCAGAGACGAATGACAAGCTGGTTGCTTACATTTCAACTTAAAGCTGTTTCCTCGTCTTTGACAGTAGTTGAGATACATTTTGGGCCAGTCATTCTGGCTGAGACAGAAAAAAGTGCTTTTGAATGTATCTGAGAACAGGAGTCTTGAGGCTTGAAACTTTTTGTGACTTGGCATTTTCTTCAAGTCAAAGAATGAGCTGCATATGCGTGTAATAGAAACCATATGGAAGAAGAGAAAAATCTGAGCGGGGATGGAGTGGGAAAGCTGGGAAGGATGAGTGGCACTAAGCTCAGCACTGTTCTTCTGTTCTGCAGAAAAAACTCCCTCTGACAGCTCTTGCTCAGACTATGCAGGAAGGGTCTGTCCAGCTGAGCGATGAGACGCTGCTGGGGTGAGTATTGGGCTTTAGAAGTTGCAGCCGGTCATTTTATTGCCCGCAGGGCTCTAATTAGAGACTTTGGCTA
Source organism: Streptopelia decaocto (assembly GCF_964273445.1). Lineage (NCBI taxonomy): Eukaryota > Metazoa > Chordata > Aves > Columbiformes > Columbidae > Streptopelia > Streptopelia decaocto. Next base: position 6,541,914 of record NC_138668.1, on the reverse strand, counting down.
TATAAGGGCGGGTTTTCAATGTAATGAAACTAATATTTATAGATGCCTTTTCTAATCCAAAGGAGAAGTCGTCAGCAAGCATTTCTCTTGAGTGATTCTGGGGGCAAGTTTTAGACTTGCTCTGAATTGCATTCCTGAGGATTCCGATTCTCTGCTGTCTTAAAAGCTTTTGAAAATGGCTTTTCCCTTGTGGATTACTGAAATTATTATCTCCATTTAAAGTTTAAAAATTTAGTGTAAATAGTGCCTTCTGCAGTTTTGCATTAATGACTTAAAATAATGCCAATGTGCATTAATGGCTCCTAGTTTAAAATAATGCAAATTTCCTTATCCTGGCAAAGTGCGTATTTGCGGCTTACAGGAAAATGAGTGAAGCGAATGAATGTCAGTGTGCTGAATTCCTACAGCAGATGTTTTTTCTCATTGTGGATGGGAATGCTAATGGAGACAGTGTAGAATGACCTTAAAAACCTTAGTGTGCATTTTTGTGAGCTGTTGCAGGAGATTTAAACATGGATAAAAATCTTAGAGAATAGGATTTTTCCTTAGAACAAGCTTAAAGCAAAGGTCAAATCATGGGTTTGGAACCTGAGGCTGCTGCATATATGATTGCTTAGAATTATGGTGTTAAGACTTCTGCACATTAAAGGGGCTTAAGAGAAGATGAAATACTGCATTGAGCAATTTTGCTGCATCTGGCAAGATGGAAGGATGGGCTTTGAAATAAATAACTAACTTCTCTGCCCTTAGGGCCACTGTAACCACCTGGATGACTTAAAGCCTCCAAAAATGTCATAATGGCAAAGGAATTTTAGAAGACAAAGGTCTAATAACACTCCTTACCTGTCCCAAATTTGCCTATGTTGGCATAGAGCATCTTGGATTTATGCCATTAATGCCTTTATAGAACACAAAGCTTTCCGAAAGGGTAGCAGGCAGCAAAGGGCCATCACTGGTTTATTTTGAATCCTTCTGCTTTAGTCAGTAGTAACTCACACTACAATTTCCTGTAATTCTTGAAGGAAAATGCTGGATACCTGTGGCGATGCAGAGAACAGACTGGCTATGGAGCTCTCTCAGCATGAAGTACAGATCGAAAGAGAAGTTTTAGACCCGCTGTGTCTGCTAACAGAGGTAAGTCACTTCAACCTGGTGGAAGAAATAAATCTGGATTGATGTATAAACTGAGCAAAAAGCGTTTATCTCATTTTTAATAATAAAACTGGTTTGAGGCGTAATGCATTAGTGCTGAAAGTGGATATTAAACCTACAAAATGTAGTTTATTCCAATACACAATTTAAAAATAACCGTAAGCCTTGAATTGCCATTTTAGACAGAGATCCCAAACATTCAGAAGCAGAGAAAACAGCTTGCGAAGCTGGTGTTGGACTGGGATTCTGCAAGAGGAAGGTAAGGAATCATTTTAGTTACTAGGTCCTTTTCATGTTAAATTCTTGTTGGCGTGTCATAGCAAGTGATCCGATGCTGGTACTTGCTTCTGAAATGCTACTGTATGCTTGTTAATGCTTTGATGAAAAAAGACAAACTTAAATGTAAGTTACTCAAAAAAGGACTCATGACTACTAGATCAAATTGGAATCTTGATTTTGGAGCTCTTAAGTGCCTATATATAATGGGGAAAATTCTGAAAACTCATCTTCTTTCCAGTTCACTTAAGTTGTCAACTTAAATAAGGAATAGAAGTCTATTTTTGTAACCATGCCACGTGGTTTTACAGCATTATATTGAACCATCTCATTGGTCAGGACCAAAGTTGTTAACCTACCCTTAAGTCCCTTTAAACAGTGTTAAACAGTGGTGATAATTTATGTAGCATTTTCTGGGCTTGGTAGTTCTACCGTATTAAACACCTGTGGTATAAATGGTGGAGAATGCAGGATTTCTTGTGGATTTGTATAGTTGCTCAGCTGTCTGTGAATTACACCAGAACAATGGGGTTTGAACACCTTCTGTATTTCTGGTGGAAAACCTCTGAAACTGTCGGCTTTGCTGTCAAAAGAAACCAATTTCAAGGGAGCCATAAATGTAGGTTCTTGTTTCGTATTAGTTTTCACCAAATGACCGAAGCTTTTCTTCCCCAGATATAACCAAGCCCACAAGACTTCAGGAACGAATTTTCAAGTGCATCCTTCAAAAATAGAATCTCTTAAGGAAGAGATGGATGAAGCTGGAAATAAAGTAGAACAATGCAAGGTATGACAAGATGAGTCTCTCTCATTTACTTACCTCTCATGAGTAACAGCAGCAATTAGAATATGGCTGTTTCTGTGAGCCTTGCTTGTGGAACTGGCTGATCACTGCAGTTGCAAATGATGTGGCTGTTAAGAAACTGTATGTCTTAAAGGTATATTGGTGGCAGCTGATCTCTGTCTGAATTGCTTTAATGAGGATTGTTTTTTAAGCTGGGTGTTTTTACGTTATTTTCTGTTTCAGTCTGAGTCAGTTACATGTTCAGGGCACCCGTGGGCTTCAAGGCACCGTGTCCTGTGCAGTGTGAGCTACCTGGCTGAAACTCAGGCTGCTGACAGGAAAGAAACGTTCTGACTATTCAGCTCTGTGCAGTTCACGTTCAGTTTCACTTCTCAGTTGCCAAATGCTACGTTATGTCACAGTTGAACTGAGCATCAAAAAGCTTTAGTAACTCTAGTCTTTGTATGTGGGGATTGGCTGTAAATATTAACAACACATTCCCATACAATCCAGCTGTTGACTTAAGTTGGCAACTGCTTTCCTGTATACAGCAAAGTTAAGCATTTTGAATTAATTTTGCTTGGAAGAATCTGTGTAGCAGAGTAAGTGGGTTATTGGCCTCCTGTAGTGCCTGAATCAATAGTTCAAACTTCCTTCAGGCAAAATAAACATATGTATTTGTGTCTTTGTATGTAAGTTGAAATGCCCCTGTAAATTTGATGGACTTTTTTGTGGTGTGTTTCTTTTTCACAGGATCAGCTGGCAGCAGACATGTATAACTTTGTGTCCAAAGAAGGGGAATATGCCAGATGTTTTGTTATGGTGAGTATTTTTTCAGCATGACTTTGCAGCACATATTTGCATAGACACGTCTCAAAGATTACATTTGTGTGCTAAACCTTCTAGTCTTGTGTTATGTGCTCATCAGAAGCTAATGCTCTTTTTGTTTTTAAAATGTGGCTTCTGTTCTCAGTTATTAGAAGCACAAGCAGATTACCATAGAAAAGCATTAGCAGTCATAGAAAAGGTCCTACCCGAAATTCAAGCCCATCAAGGTAAAGTAACCTGTGCTCTGGCTGATGCTTCTCCTTGCCTGTGCCACCTATGCACAATGTTCTCCTCCTGTATCTCGATTCTCTTGCATGCAGACTGACTTAATAAGGCCATTTTGATCTATTTAACAATTTTACATTCCCAAGCATAATTCCATCTTTGTGTTCTCTGGAGTTCTCCAGCCATATTTTAACACACTAATAAAATATTAAGGATCTGTCTGATACCCAAGAGAGTAAAGGAGGGATTTTTCTATTTGCTTGCACTTTTTTCTTGATATCACGTGACTGTTGCTAGTTCACACCTGGCTTTTTAGGCCAATGAGAGTTTTGTTGTGATTGAGGAACTTCTTAGGGTCTTTGCTTTTTGAATAATTGCTAGATGATTAGCAGAAAAACTCCCTTTATTCTAAGGAGCTCGACTTCTTTTCCTTCTTTTAAGAAATCCTTTATCCCAGTGTGCACAGCTGGATAATGGAGTGTTTGGATTATTGTGTTGAATATCAGGAGTTAAGAAAAGCAACTAATACAGCTTCACCTCTTCCCCATGCCACTAAGCTTGTTGTTGTCAGCAGGGGTTAAGGTGTCTCAGTAATGGCTGGTGTGAAGATGCACTGTTGGTGTGGAATTGCTGTACTGAACACTGGCTGTACTGTCTATTAATCTGCTAATTGCTTTGAATGAGAAGTAGGCTGAAAAAAGTCTGAACCAAATGTAACCTGAGCTGAGCAAGACTCAGGTATCTTCAGTTATGGACCACATGCAAGTCGTAAAAGATGAACTGTTTAACTAAATATATCAATAAATATGAGCATATTGCAAAAGGATGATCTAGAATATCTGTAGTTCTGATGAGGGACACAGTAATACGAACAAGCGATGCTGACACAGCATCAGGGCTGCACTGTGGCTTATGGAAGGTTCTCTGTTTACAGATATGATTGCTGGAAATGTGTTGCTTAGCTGCTTTGTACAAACTTTTCACAGGACAAACGCATCAGAGGAAATGGGCCACCTGAGGAGTGCCCGGGGCAGCAGCTGCTCTAAGGGCTCCGGTGTCTGAGCGCAGGGCAGGACCGCAGGGGTGGTTCTGCTGTTGTGTAGTCCCTGTGACTTTGAACAACCACTAAGATTCCTCTTCCTAATGTTACTTGCAAAACTGGGAAAAATGACCTTACGAAGGATGTAGTTGATGTGGTTTCCTAAGAAAAAGGGTAAATTAAATCCTTTGCAGAAGCACGTTGTGTCTTCAGAAGACTCTTTCACAGTCTGCTGCTTTCTTGGCCTTTTTTTCTGCATAAAATAGTAACGCATCTGTACTAACAATAACCTTTTACATCTGCATTTTTTCAATTCAGACAGCAGAAATGGGTGAAAAACTAAATTGTAGGAAACAAGAAATTCACATTGAATTTGGAGAAACTTGTTCCAATTTTGACTTTAAAAGTTAAGCAATAATTGAGAAATTGAATTAAAATTTATGCAAGTGTTAGTGGTGGGCTGTTAATGTGCTAAGTCTAGTTGAGGCTGTTGACATCCGTTTTAAGTTGTTGATTCCTTAAATCAGCAATAAACTTTGTGTTAACAGCTCAGTTTTTATCCACCTTAAGTACATTTAAAACTAAGATCAGCCCAGGTCATGCAATCTGGACAATATTTGTCTCCAAGTTTCTCACAAAGCCAGGCCTTTTGGTGTCTTGGCAAATGAGGATTAATGTAATTTACAGTCATGTAGTGGCACTTGTTTTGAGTCCTAGTGGGACGTGCACTTCCCGTTACACAGAGGATTTGTGTGTGATATTCCAGCCAGAAAGATGCAGAAGTATTTTTTCTTCAACACCAGCAGGCTCATTTTCTCTTTACTCATGGTATAAGGGACTTTACCAATCACAGGCTGTAAAACTCCTACTGTATTCTGCAAATTCCTTTGCTGTACTGGAGGCTGCTTTCTTTTCTTGTGTGGGACACAATTCAAGCGTTAGATATTCTGCTCAGTGTTTTGATAATTTCCAACTAGACAAATGGACTGAAAAACCAGCTTTTGGAACTCCATTAGAAGAGCATCTCAAGCGCAGTGGCCGTGAAATTGCAGTCCCGATTGAAGCCTGTGTGATGATGCTGCTGGAAACGGGAATGAGAGAGGAGGTGGGTAAATACCGTATCACGGGCTGGGAGGGGTAGGAAAAAAGGCCTCGGTCACACTTGTAGACCGATGTCCGTCCTCTTCAAGTTGCTTAAGTAGTTTTGTTCATTAGTGTGGTTGATAAATGTTTTGCAACAGAAAAACTTTCAGTTCTACTTGATTAATTTTGAGATGAATGCACCTAGAATGAAAATGAGGAGATGGCCGAGGGTGAGAGGTACCTAAAACGTGATCAGATGGCAGCGGCACAAGAAAAGCTGGTGGGGTCAGAAGTGGGAGGTGAAGACACCGAACTTGAAACTGCTCTGAAAGACTTGTAAAACTTCTACTGTTTCACGCTTGTATTAATGTGTTCTTACCACTGGAATTCGACTTCTATTATGCAGGGCTTATTCAGAATTGCTGCTGGAGCCTCCAAGTTAAAAAAGCTGAAAGCTGCCTTGGATTGTTCAACTTCCCAGCTTGATGAATTTTATTCCGATCCCCATGCTGTTGCAGGTATTGTGGATGTTCTGAATCAAAACGAGGTATAAATTGATAAAATGCAAGTTTATGCTGCTCATCTAACTGTTGATTTGCTGCAGTGTAACGTGTTGATCTCTGTGTAGATAACACTGTCAATGAAAATAAATTGAAATAACACTTCATTGCATAACTTAGCACAGATAAGTATAGGGTACACACACTCATCACATTTGTATTCATATCTGCGTGACAGAGCAGCGTTAAAATTCAGGTGATTGTAGTAATCCCAATATCACATTTCCTGTCACGACTAGAGTGTTAACGTGATCAAGGGAGACTGGAGCCATATGTAAGCAGACCTTCAATAAGGTCTTTGTTCTGACAAGATGTTTCATATTTTATAGTTTCTGTCAAATTACAGTAATTACTGGAAGACTTTTTGTGTTCGGTGTTGAGCAGATACACTGTGAAGTGTCAGGTCTTGCCACTGTTTCACGGGAACTTGGGTCCTGTTGCAGAGATAAAATTGCAAATCTGGGGACAGAATTTTAAATGAAGACCGAAAGCATCAGCTCAGAAGCCTCTTTCTGCTCTGCATTGCAGGTGCCTTGAAATCCTATTTGCGAGAGCTGCCAGAACCTCTAATGACCTACAGCCTGTATGAAGAATGGACACAAGCTGCAAAGTAAGCATGCTAGAAATAGTTACAAATATGTAGAATGTCTTCCTATATATCACATTCATTTCTTCATATATGAATCCCAAAGAAAAGGCCAAGCTCACACAGTTTACTTTTCCATTTCTGCTCTTAACAGGTAAATATTTTGTGTAACGAATTATTTAAATTTTGTGGTTTAGCTTAATATTAGTTGCACAAAAATGTTGTGAAATACCTATTTTATGTTTAAACCTAAGGGCTGTTTCAGACTATAGGCTGCATAGTATTGATGATTAAGCAGGTTTTTTGTTGCAGGTAGAGATAATTCAGGGGTTGGACAGGCAGGTTACTGAATTACTGACTACAAAACAGTGCATTTATTTTGCATAAGTGGAAGTTTATACAGTCATCTCTTTGTCCACTGCAGAAACAACAAATTTCTGATCTGAAAGTAAGATGTAATGGATTTTTTTTTTTCCTTTCAGTATTCAGGACCAGGATAAGAAGCTACAAGAGTTATGGAGGATTTGTAACAGATTACCGAAGCATTATCACGCGAACTTCAGGTCTGTATGAACATCTGTGGACTGGCAGCGCAGCTGCTTTGCTGGGGAGCAGTTGTGTTCCGTTTTGTTAAGGTGGGACATGCCTTCTGTTCTACCCAGTTCAACTTTAATGACTCGTGAGGAGAACCTCAGTAGCCAGTTACCAAGCAGGAAGGCTGTTCATCATATTTCTCGTTTGTTGGGGCCTGTCTTTTTGAGTTCTGGAATTTTTTACTTAGTTGCTTTCAACAAGAAAGAAATTCTCTTTAGTTCCTGCTGTTTAATTCTTTATTTCTTTTTTGTAGGTATTTAATCAAATTTTTAGCAAAGCTTGCACAGAACAGCGATGTTAACAAAATGACACCCAGCAATATCGCAATAGTCCTGGGCCCCAACTTGTTATGGGCAAAGAATGAAGGGTAAGTTGTTTTAGGAAATCTACAAAACAGAACTTCCATGAAGCTGTAGAATTTCTTGTCAGACTGTTTTAAATTGAATAGACTATTCACAGCAACAGGCTATTTGTCTAAAAAATATTTCAAATGCTCTTTCAAGCTGTGCCTCAAGATCCTTACAGTCATGCATCTTTGTAGGAGCGTTTTCAAACGCTGTGAAGGTTACTGAACAGGCTGACTTTCATCAAAGGGTGAACTTAATCTTTATGTGGTACTTAGGAGTCTCGATACATCATGCTTAGCATGATTTGTCATTTAGGTAACATGGGTTTTTTTAAAATTTCCTTACTTTATTAGAACTCTGTATAAAGTGTTCTGCAAATCTCTCTGCAGATCCCTTGCTGAAATGGCAGCAGCGACTTCAGTCCATGTGGTAGCAGTTATTGAGCCAATTATCCAGCATGCTGACTGGTTCTTCCCTGGAGGTAAATTCTTGCCATAGTTAAAAGAATTTTGTATTTGTGATAATCCTACGCATGTAAATCTCCGATAGCTTTTTGCAGTGAGGCGCCGGTCTGTGTATGTGTGTCTCGGGATACATTCTGTCTGTCTTTCAGATCAAGATTTCAATGTGTCTGGTGCATTTGTTGCAATTCCTGCTGTGAATTCAAATCACTTGTCACACACTGGGAGTGACCATGAATGTGGGACACTGGAACGGAAGAGGCCTGTCAGTATGACCGTGATGGAAGGGGATTTATTGAAGAAGGAAGGGTACGTGTCATTCTCGGGTTAGGTTTCGGTTATTGGCCCACTACTGAGGATGTAATCAGACACGCTTTTATTGGTCTGAGGAGGAGAATTTCATGGACGTACTATAGGTAACAATAGTGATTTATTTCCCCCTCCATGTTGTTGCAGCCTGAGGAAAGTTCAAAGGTAACGTACTGGTATTTGCTTCCGTTTATACTCTGTGCATGATGGAAAACACAAGCAGGCAATTACTGCATACAGTGACCATTTTCCTGTGACAGATTTGGGGGGTCTAAAATCCACTGAAACAGAAGTGTATGTAGTAGCATCTATCAGTATCTAACTTCTGATATTCCATGGCTTCTTTTTCAAAGCCCATAAGCTGAGGTGGTGTTACCTGATGCCTTCATGATAAGACTTCTGAGTTGATGATGGTACAGTATACCACAGCAAGCAGTAGAACGCTAAAAAATAAAAATAAAATGTGCTGTTTTCCCATATAACATGTAGTGCAACATTCATTTATTATCACTCATATCATGAATATTCAAGTGATGTGCTGTTTTGTTTTTTAGCTGTTTATGCAAACGTGAAATTGTTAACCTGAGTGTTAACTCTGGCTAGCCACATGCACATTTGTCAGCACTGACAGAAGAAAATCAATTCAAGATTCACTGTCTTTAACACAAGAAGGATAAAATTGAATTCTAGAATGAATGTGCTGTATACATTCTAAAATCTGTTAGAGTTTTAGTTTGTTCTCATACACACATATGATACACACAAATCATAGTGTGTATCCAGTGGCTTTTTCTTGTCTGTCTTGAAATCCGTACTGCAACTTAGAGATAGTGTTTAATAGAAACAAAATTCATGTGGCAAAATATATTGAGCAAGGAGATATTCTGGTATGTAAGGAAATGTATGTATTTACATGTAAAATTACTGAGTTGTTTGACCTCATTGTCATCAACGTCTGTCTCCAAATGTCCTTGAGTACTTTGTTCCCCTGATGTTCAGCTTCCCCCTGCGTGGTTCAGCCAAATAGTTGCATGTCTTAACATTACCGGTGTTAACGCATTAAGTCAAGGCTTTCCTTGTCGCTACTTTGCATGCTGAGCAGCAGGGGTTGCGTTTGTCTCTGGGTTATAACATCCTGTTGTCCTGTTGCTTTAGTGACCCGGTGTTGGCTGGCGTGCTGTGTTCACTCTCTCTTCTTTCTGTAGCTTTGGTGTGAAGGTTGTGGACTTCCAAGCGACGCCGCGGCGATGTGGCACTATAAGTAGAAAGCACACATCCCCGGCCTTCCAGCCGCCCCTGCCGCCCCCCGAGGCCGGCGCGCTGGCGCAGGCTGCGGAGCAGCACGCACAGGCGGCTGCGCCTGAACCCGGCGCGCCGGGCGCTGCGCTGTTCTCTGCTGCCGCAGCTGAACACGTGCCAAGCCAAGGCAGCGAGGACAGCAGGTAAGAGGCACGGCGGCTGCTGCGGGGCCTTGGCAGCTGCTCCAGCAGCAATCTGGGGTGTCGGCTGTGTCCTCTTCACAAGGCGCCTCACCGAGCTGGGGTGTGTGGTGGCAGCTGTGAAGGTTTCTTGGGTGCGGGCAGAAGTGCTGTGCTCTCCTGCCGTGCATATTGTCCCAGAATTGATCTTCCAAAATAACATACCTTGTTCTGTATGATCTAGAATGAATCTTCTAAAAAAAGAGGATTCTTTTTTGGGGGGAAAAATGGTGATAAAAACACTAAAAAAGACTGTACTTGTGCTACCCATGTTGGCCTTTCCAAGTTATGCCCTAGAGGTGTCCACACAGTCTGACTGTCAGTTTGCTGCTGAAAGAACAAAACTTACCGGTGGCAATACTAGAAACCTGTTGGTCTTGTATGTTGTTTCTTGTATGTGTTATCTGGATATGTCTTTTTTTTTTTGTCTGTAGCAAGTGTTAGCAATGACCAGACCTGCTTGCTAGAAAACTGGAAGTTGATCCATCGTATTTCAATATTAGTTTGTTTAGGCAAAGCATGTATACAGGCTTTTTTGTTACTTAATTACTATCAAAACTCTGTGCATTCACATCTCTAATATTAGTATACACCGAGTCCTCGACTCTTCCTTTCACATATGGTGAAAGCAGCACTTTGCTTTCAATATTTCTGTGGTCTGAGTGATACAACAAGCCGTATGTGAAGGCCTGTGGTGCTCTCCAAACATGGACCTCTCGCACTGCAACTCACAGTAGAAACACCACTGTGGGGGTTGATGCAGCATTGACTCTTTTGCATATAGTTTTTGTTCTCAGGTGACATTTTTACACAAACAACTCATTTGGAAATCCCCTGCAGACTAATATTTCCTCTACAGATATCTTCTGTGGCAGAGACAGCTGAAATGAAACCTTGAGAAAAGCATCTAAAAGCTGCATTTAAAATCTGCCCAGACTCTGTGTTCAAGTACTTGCAATTTATTAACAGCATCTGGAGAAATTAGGATTGCCATGTGCTAGTAAAAGTGATGGAAATTTAGTCTTTTTGAAATGAATAAGATGCTGCAAGAGACTGTAAAATAGAGAAATGAGTGAAGGCTGCAAGTGTGTACAGGAGGATGGGCACTGCCCAGCGTTCCTCAGCTGCTGTTCCCTCCATCGCCAAAGGTCGGGAAGAGCTGAGCTTCCTCATCTGAATGCCAACGGTTTTACAGGGCTTGCTCCCTTGAGACAAGGTCTGGTCTCCCAGCAAGATAGAAGTTGAACTCCAGTGGGGTGGAGAGAAGATTTTGGGCAGCCAACAATGGCAAAGGTGCCTCTGCTGTGTGCACGGTGGCTCCTGCGGTCCCTGCGCCCTCCTAAGGGCTCCCTAGGGCTCTGGAACTGACTCCATCTGCCTCACCTGGATGCTACACGGAGCAAGTTAATTCCTGTCCCTGGGCCTTTTTCTGGCAGAGCTTCACAGATTGCCATCCCTTGGTCTGTAGTGGCTGGGTCTTACCAGAGAACTGCCAGCGAATGGATATGATGCTGTGACAGTGTTCTGAGAAGGCCAACAACTATAGGGGTGACAGATACATTTGAATGAGGAAATTGGAAAAGTAATTTTAGATGAACTGTCACGTTGGGAACCTGTTTTTAAAGGATCTGCAAATACATTGTGGGTTAGCATGGAGACTCTCCTAGATATCAGTATTGCATTCAAACAGGTACGGTGACACTGCAGAACTACTTGGATTCCCGATTTAATTTAATTTAATTTGCTTGCCTAAAGTTGCTTGTTTGAGGAGCTGTAGCACTGTTCAGTCTTGGTGAACAGCAGCCAGCGCAGGTTTTCGGAAGCATTTGAGGGTAACTAGCACAGTTAGCAACGCAAACCTGAGCAGGTGCAGCTGATCTGAGCAAGGCATTTTGCAATCATCTTCTAACTTGGGATTTTTAATTTTCAGTACCTCCAAATCTAAGGACAATGCGTCTTCAGTTACTCCTCCACCCGTGAGGAATGGTGGGCATGCAGGCACTGTGCAGAACCAGCCGACAAGTAGCACTAATCAGCTTTCTGTTAATCAGCCACAGAATGCGGCAGGTCCCAGTCCCCATGCAATGAGGAGAGGTACGTTTTTTCATTTGGTTTTCAAGCCACTAAGTTCCCATTCTTTATGTACTGCAAACATGCTTACTGAAATAACTTTATCGGTATATCTCACTGTATTACAGACAACACTTTAATGCATTTGCATTTCACTAAGGCCCAGCTATAAATGTACCTTTGACTCCTGAACTCTTTCATGAATGTTGTTATACCAGCGCTGTTTAACAAAATCACTCAAGGACTATTGATCAGTAAACATGTGTACACATTTCTGTGGGCTCTTATTGATATTGCTTTTATTTGATAATATACTGTTTCATTTGGATAATGTACTTGCGTGCTCTTTTGTGCTACTGCTTGCTTTCTTTCGGGATTTTGGTTTCCCAAGACACAAGGGTGAAATCTCGCCTGTTTCCTTGACAGCTGTAAAGAAGCCAGCGCCAGCACCCCCCAAGCCAGCCAACCCCCCGCCGGCACAGCCGGGCAGCCAGAGTCCTGCCCTGGCCACTCAGCCACCCTCTGTCTCTCCAAAACCACCTGCCAGAAGTTCTTCTCCTCCTGCTCAACACGCCAACCCCGGAGCAGCCCCAAGCTCTGGTTCGCAGGTCTCTGCTCCTCGGCGATCCTCCAGCAGCCTGTCCCCGCTCCAGGCTCCCAGCCACCCCCCCCCGCAGCCCCCGGCGCAGGCGACTCCTCCGCTGCAGCCCAAAGCAAACAGCCAGACACCTCCCGCTGCGCCGGGCAGCGAGCACGGACCCGAGCAGCCCTGTTACACTCCTCCGCAGACCCCGACACCGCCCGACACCCCCCCTCTGGGAAAACACCCCACAAGTTCCCTGGCGTCACAGCCACAACCCGCTCCAGAACCCTCCCGGCCCCACTCCCCGCCCCAGAGCGGGACGCTGCCGCGGCCACGGCCCGTCCCCAAACCCCGCAACAGACCCAGCGTGCCCCCTCCGCCTCACCCCACTTCGCAGCCGGCCGGAGAAGGCCTTAGTGCGAATCCCACGCAAACAGCTTCCAAAATAGTGACAGGTGAGTGGATCCTTTCGCATTCGGGGTCTCCTCAGGGAGGGGAAATGAAGAAAATAATGCCTGTAGCTGTAGATTGCTTTTGGAGGGGGAAAACAAAAAGCACAAATAACAGTTAAAACATGAAATTGCTCATTTCCAGTTAAAATGCCCACCCAGCTGTTCTGTGCGTGAAGGTTTGGGGCACTTCCATAGGGGAGGTTGTCATTGCTGAGGCAGAAGCGTTTCAGAGGAAACCTAAATTAGCTTGCTTTATTTTATTTATTTGCTTTATTTCCTGCTTTGGAAGCAAAACACTTATTATAGCAACCAACCCTCTAGGGCTTTCTCCAGGCACAGGATCATGGCAGTCTCAGTTATGCTGATACACCTGTTGCCAAAAACCCCCAAATATTTGGTGGAGGGAGAAGGTGTTGCCAAGGACAGAATATTTCAACACATACAGAAGATCAGAAAGTGCCAAAAGTGGCCACTGATACATGTTTTAATAGACAAGATACTAAAACAGGGTATGTTTTACCGTATGAGAACAAAGTCTTCTGATGTGCTTGAAGCTGGACATCCAGAAGCTGAAGAATCATATACACTTACTATATATCTTGGGTCAGTTTCTAGATAGATCTTCATATTTTCAGTGCAGCCTTCTTCTTCTGTTTTCAGACATTCGTGAAGGAGAGAAACTTTGTCTTCTCACAGGAACTTCATGAACCTTGGAGTTCCTGTAGGGATAATGGTAATTTAAATCTTGGGCAAAAAAAGTAAAATAATGTAACTGCTGAGGACAGTCAAAACTAGCAGATCTTGAAATGTTCTATGAGGCTCTGCTTATTTTAGGACATGTTGAAGGAAGTGATAATGAATGTAGGAGACTAATGCTTTTAAATCTACTTATATTTAATAATGGTTAAAATTTACCAATGACACTGCAGCTTCTCTAGAATGACTAATGTATTGGAATGCAAAGTGTAAATTCTGTTGCTAACAGCTTTACCCCATGATGCCTTCACAGGTGGGGATGGTTACTGCGAATAAGGTTTGTACTTACCAGAAACATGCAACATAAGCTAAAATGCTCCTGCTCAGCAGTATTTTATTTGTAGCTTTATTTTGTATATGCGCTTTGGAGTATGTGCTCTGTCAACTCTGTGTTACCTCATCACTACATATCATTCTGTTTGTAAGAGTTTAAGAGCTATGCTGCTTAATTTTAATAGTCCTGTGAACATTGTTATTCCCTAAAACAAATTGTAAAAATAACTATAATGAAGCAAGCGACACTTCATACAAAGCCACCAGAACTACTAGTCCACAAGTCAAGTGTGAAGCAGTGACCCGTTTAAAACAGGTTTGATCTTATCAGTGCAGGCAAATATTCAAGTTAGTGGGTTTTTCCTACAAGTCAGTGTTTTATGGTTGCATTTTAATGTAGCTTTCACTTTAGGTTCTCGGTTATTTTTAACTACTTAGAATTGATTTGGCAAAACACGTGTTGATGTGACTAAACCCCTGTGCAGACAAGCACCCAGCAGCATCTGCGCTCTGGCACGTTTGCATCCTGCCAGCTCTGGCCTCACTAATATTAATAGCACTAGTCTGGTAATCACAGCTGCCAATGACACATTAATAATCTTAATATCCTTATGGGTGGGCTGGAGATGCTGCCTTTCAGGTACCAACTGCATGACAGGCTGAATTCCTGAATTATCTCAAGATTTGACTGTTTAGAGGAGAGATACTGAAATGAGTATTGGGTTGAGAAGTTGGAAGTACAGTTTTCTTAAACTGGAGAAATTTGCCGTAAATGAGCTGCTTAAGCAACTAAAATGTAACTTGGCTTTTTAAAATAACAGACTTTTCCTCATTGTACTTCTGTCAGTAACTTTAAAATACAAGAGTAATTTATCGCACTTCAGAAATAAGGCTGGGCCCTGGATCTTCACAGCACTTCCACATAAGTAAAGAAGGGGAGCTGTGCTGATGAGTCCAACTTCAAAGAAAGACTTGAGTTTTGAAGTCAGCTGACTGTGTTTATTTTCATTTGGGATTTTCTGGTTCTGAGCAAATAGCTTTAATGCTGGCGGACAGGTAGGGCGTGTTGTACCCCGGTGTAACTGGAGAAGTACTTGTCTTTAAATCATCCCCAGGGGCTGCTTCGTTAGCGGGGGAGTTGTGGTAACACAAATGGAGCGATGGGCACAGACTGGTGTAACAGCTCAGTGCCGGCTCCTGTGCCGCTGGGGAAATAGAAAAAACACTGAAATGAGCAGCGTTGAAACAAAACGGTGTTAAAACTGCAGGGACTTAATATCATCCCTTCCCAGTGCAAACCCCAGCACATTGGCCGTGTAAGTTGTGTCTGGCAAACACTGGTATGAAAGCTGCCTTGCAGGAAAACTGGTAAAAGAAAGGTGATAGTGAAGGATTCTCTAGCAAAACTGATAAAGGAACCTAGAAAGTGAGTGTGTTTTAAAAAAACACCACCCAGGGAATAGCTGAAGTGAAATTTGGGCTCCCACACAGCAGCACGCTCGGGACAGGAGCACCCACCTCTGCCAGGTCAGGCTGTTTTAAAGGATTAATGTTTGTTCTGAATTAACAGCATTGCATATTGCGTCAGAGTATCTGCTCTGACATTTACCTGTGACATACAAGCACTTATTATAGACTGACTTATCTAATTCACAATGCAAAACAGCTGGTTTTAATTTTAACCTTAAGTAGTGGAGCAAGGGAAGACAGGTGGCAATAATGGGAGCAAAATGAAGTTGCCAGCAAGCTTCATCATTTCAGAACAGGAATTCTGAATTGTTTTCACAATACTGGTGAATTCCTTTGTCCGGGTACTGGACTTTAGTAATGCCTCAAATTCTATTTATGCTATTAAAGTAATAAGCCCTAGAAAAGAATATTCTAATCAAAAATTTTATTAAATAATCTAGATGTTTGACCTGCATTCAGTAGGAACTGTATGGGAAAGTTCGATGGTAAGGAAAAGGCATCTGATTGGCCAAAAATGTTGCTAATTGATAATCATGTGTGTGCTGCTGCCCACTACTAACCTGTCACAGTAACCCTGCTTGTGTTCTCGTTAGCGTGGCATGCACAACGAATGGCTAATTGCTCGCTCTTCCATTAACATACTAAAAGTACTGGAGACCAGAATGTGTCAAGTTGTTCATGTTTTGACTGGCCAGTTCCACATTGTATCTCTTCCACGTACAGAGAATCCTCTCTAGAAATGCCTGTGTTTTGTTGTACAGAGTTTGATTTTGTATTTGAAGTGGCTGCACTGTTGTTTGTCACAAACGCCCCTTCCCTGTGTCACCTCCTGCTCTGTTCCCTCCTTTTCCAACTCCCCCTCAGTAGGCAGCTCATGGTGGGGAGAACTTCCTCACCCACAGCTCCCACGCACCTTTGGAACTGTAAATAAAGGCCCAAAGGTAACAGCAAAAAATGCAAGAAGAATTTGGGAACGTTCACACGATTGCAGTTTGTTCTTCTCTGTGATACTGCTTCTGTTGACAATAGTAAAAGTGACTAAAACAAATATCAGCTGTCTTTAAAAGTACTTAAATTTTCATGTGTTGCAGAAACGGCAGTTTTGCAGTACAGTGGGGACAAAGGAGAACTGCTGATGTTAGGAAACTTGCTTTCATGGATCAGGGACTTATTTTAACACATGAATGTGAGGCTGAGTGCAAGGTGTGGGTTTAAAGTAGCCGCAGCAATTATTTCTTCATTGAACAGTGATGATGTCGGGGGTGCCACAGGCCCGGCACAGCCCAACCACCACAACACCGGCTTTCGAAATGAGAACGAGAGCTGGGCAGAGAAATCTGGAAAAGATCCCCCAGCTGATGGTGTTTCCCAAGTCCCAGCAGTACCGATGGGCTGTTCTGTGCCCCCTGCGTGATTTCATTCGCCACTGAAATGCCATCTTAGCAGAACGTGGTACTTGCCCAGACTTGGGAGAACACATGTAGCTCACAGCTCCCAAGAGAACAAATCCTGGAGTCACATGTTTGGGAAGCCGCAGCCATGCAGGTGTGGACACTGACCCATTCGTCGGTGTCACTGGACACACAATCGCTGCCCGTGGCGCGAGTCTGGCTCTGTGGGCACATGCTGAAAATGTCAGACTTTATGCTCAAGATACGAGTCAAAGCCTTTATAGGAGGCCTGGCTATGCCACCTGTGTTTAAAAGCAAGGCATTTATTTGGATTCTTCATTGATTTAATGCTCTAAATGATTTTCTATTTGGATCAGCTCCTGTGTTGTTGTAAGCGATGTTGTGGCATATTCTAGATTAGCTTTCCAAAATACTGACTTAATATTTTCAGTTATGTCTTTTTTGAACTGTAAGGGATTTTTCTGGTCCTACCAGAAAAATGGCCAGACATCAGAAATGCAACATTTTGAGCTCCTTCTTGGACACCTTGGTGGGAGCAAAAGTCTCCTCCCCTCAGAAGAGACAGAGAACGTGATGTTCCCTGTTATACACAGGAAAGAGGTTTAATCTGCCATTTGGGTTAAATATTTTCTTCCTCTTGTGACGGTGCCTCCTTTTGACACCACACATGTTCCTGTTGCTCCTGAAAACCGGAGGTGCTGGTTGCCAGGCTGATGATTTAGGTGCCCATTTTTTTTGCTAAGTGACCATTGAGTTTTGCCATGAAAGTCTGGAGCACCGAATCACTCTTAAGGGCACTGAAGAATCTGATAATAAACTGTACTTGCTGTCTCCCATTCTTCAGAAATAAACATGGTTTGTTATTATGTACAAGACTGAAAAATGGTATGTGGGGGAAGCAGCTCCTGAGGTTTATTTAGTTTGGCTTAGCCTGTTTGTGTCCGTGTGTGCGGGTGCACATAGGTGCCAGTGTCTGTTTGAAAAGCCTTTGTCGGTCTTTCCTTTCCGTCTCTCTGAGGAGCTGCCCCAGAACACGCTCGGGATGGGATCCCACTGCCCTGCCTGCTAAACTTGCTGTTCATTTTTTGTGCAGACCCTAATTCCAGTATCCGAGAACCACTTCAAACCCCTTCAGAGCTTCTTCCAGACGCAGCGAGCAAAGAACTGCACAACCACCTCCTGCTCGACGTGGAGGACACGGAAAGCACCGCTCTGTGACGGACACTGACCTCCCCAAGGTTCCTCTCCTGCTGGGAAAACTATTGGAGCTGACAGGGAAAAGCTTCTTTTGACGATATGGCAAAACTGTAGAGTTGTGACTTGTGCATCACGGAGACGGTGAAGAGCCATTCAGAAGAAGTTTAATGATCTGTGTCTCGGCAATGGTTTTCAAAATCTTGGATGGAAGGAATTAATTACTGCAGAAACGTGCATAGGAAGCTTAATTGCTGCTAATACAGATGGTATTAGCAGAGATTCCAAAAGAATAAGAAGCAGAACAATTAGTTATTTAAAGTGCATGTATTATGGAAATAATCTTTTTAATGTCACGGTTAGACTTTTATTTCTAGTTTGTAGCCATTACAAGGAGATGCCTTGCAAGAGACATTCCCTCTCTGATTTGCTGCAGATTCTTTTTAAAACATGAACCAAAAAACGCCGGAGTGCTGGTGGTGACTGCTGGTTCTGTCACCCGTCACAGCCGTGGATGATTCGAGTGCCTTGAAGGACTGTCAGACTGCAGAAGGAAACTTACTGTATCTTTAATCATTTCATTGCTACTTAATGATCAGTACTTAATACTTATTTCATAGTTATTTGTATTAACCAAGCCTGCTTTTGTTTATGTGAGACTTGCTACTGTTTCAAGCTGAAATCGTGGAAGTGTTTTTTGTGCTTTCATAGAAAACGGTTGAATTTTGAAAGAACTTTGAAACAGCTGTTTGGATTCTTCAGTTGGGTGAACATTTATAAAATTAAAGATTGTCTTTTGTCATCTTAAAGCATCTTTATTCAAGTTTGTGAGTAACATTGCTACTAAGGGACAGGGAAGGTGACACAGTTGTTCCCTCCCATGTTTCTGGCTCTTCTGACGACTTCAGTGGACAATGTGAGTGACAGTGAATCTGATCTGTAATGTGTGGATTGATGTTAAACACAACTGAGTCCAGCTGCAAACCCATCTAGAGCCCATTTCATGGAGTGGGATGGGATGGGACAGGCCACACAGTTTCTGCAAACGAGAGGGAGAGGAAATGGTCAGTTTTAACTTTCCTAGAATTAATTCATTAACCTGTGAATTCCTTAATACCCTGTAATACATTTTCCTGAAGTTACTAAACTAGACCTCAGGCTTAACTCCAAAATAAAACTGCATTTCACGAAGGCCCTGACAAGACATACTGCACGTATTAGAGTTATGATCCTCTTGATGCCCCAGCTGGAAATCCCTGTGGCCGCCCAGTTGTTCCCAGTTCAGGCACCGCTGACCAGGCACCAGCACTGGAACAACCTCCTCTAACCCCAAATTCACTGTCAGGAGCCAACAGCTCTAGTTCTGTTACTCAAGGTGATGTTTCAAACCGTACGCAGTGTACCTGAGTCCAGGGCAGGCTGTGAAGGACTTAAATAAGTGCTCAGAAAATCTTCTGGACTTGCACATTCTTCAGCATTATACAGTGAGTTAATTGTCTCTGCCGGGATCAGCAGCTCAGGGGCAAGAGTGTGCACGCTCTCCAGTGTATCCTCGCTGTCATCCTGGATCGTAAACAGCATATTTCAGTGCAGTGACAAAGCACGTGGCCATGGCACAGCTAAAGGTGAGGAAATGGGTGTTTCTCCCCCAAACCCTGTGTCCCTGTCCTGGGAGCGCACAGCGATGGCATCGGCCTCAGGAGTCCCTTCCACCCGGCTTTAACCTGTGGTGGTACAGCTGATTAGTTCAACCAAATGGCTGCACAAAATAACCCTGTGGAGGTCTGGAAAGAAACTCAGCATAAAGGAAGGAGGTTCCGTAATGCTGTAACACTGCTCTTGGAATCCTCACAGGTGTAAACGCTTTGTAAACTCTGCTTGGGAGCGGAGCGCAGCTGCTCCCTGCTGCAGGGGGGTTCTGTGCCAAACCGGGCACGCGTCTGACCGCCTGGTGATTTGGGGTTACCTCAGAGCTCTGGACACCGGCTGCCAGCGTGAGCAGGAGGGCGAGCAGCTCCGCGACCAGCTCCGCCGTGGGCTGGGGCTCTGCCGTGCTCTGTGGGGATGTCACGGGAGGTGTCACGGGAGACGGCGCCGCGGCCACGTACCAGTCTGGGAACAGCCTGGCGGGGATGTTATGGGCCACCACCAAAACTTTAATTTCCTGGAATAAAGCGCTGTGTGGAAAGAGAGTGAATTCCATCCTAAAGCACAGCATGGAGGGGGTTTTTTAGTTTCATAAAAAAAGCAGCGACTAATACTCTAATTTTTGGAATTCCAGTACATGCATGTACAAATGTTGACAGAGCAGGGTACAGAAATAATAACAGCCTATTCCCAAGGATGGAATGTTCCTGTTTTCTGAAACCTCTGCAGGCTGTTGACAGTCGCTGGTGTCCTGCAGATGGACTCTGGTGCGGGGGGGGCAGGAGCTCAGCTCCTCTGGCCAACAGGCCTTCAATGGGAGAATAAGAGTTTGATATAATCATAGCCAATGTTCAGTTTAACCTGAAGGAAACATTTTACCACTCTGGCTAAAATTTTGTTTCATCAAAGTGATATCAAACACTCACCCATGACCTTGACTTTGGAGAGAAGCTAAATCTTGGATGATGAGATGGATCGTGCTGCTGCAAGACTGCAGAGGAAAGGGTAGAGTTGTTACAGCATTGCTTATTACAATTTAATTTCTGAATATAAAGATAATTCATCAGCTGCCCTACATGGTGTTTCCCTTTGAGTCCCAGGCGCTGAGGACAACGCACGTTGTTCCTGTTGCGTCTGACGGATTGATTCTGTCAGAACAGGGCTCTGGGCAGTTATCCGCAGCACTGGCTGGAGCAAATCCCAGCATGAGTTACCGAGCTCGCACAGCGCTATTCGGGTCTCCCAGCCGCTGTGCGCAATACGTGTTACACATTGCAGCCCCCTGGAGCTCAGCAGCCACTTTGTACCCGGATGAATCAAGGTTACTCGATCCCACCGGGAATTCCTGTAACTCACCTCTACCACATGACAAACGTGGCTGGAATAGACAAGCAGCAGACCCGAGACTTGTTCCCTTGCAC
This sequence comes from Streptopelia decaocto, assembly GCF_964273445.1. Lineage (NCBI taxonomy): Eukaryota > Metazoa > Chordata > Aves > Columbiformes > Columbidae > Streptopelia > Streptopelia decaocto. The sequence continues at coordinate 6,520,914 of NC_138668.1, read as the reverse complement.
GGTCTTCTAATGAATTTTCAAACAATCCTCGGTGATAACCTTGTTTCAAAAGCAAAACTGGCAGTTTGTCAAGCGGTTCACAGCGATAGTTCATCAGTGCAGTGTGGTCTGTTCTGTGTTCTCTGCTGCCACACACAACAGACTCACAGTTGGTGCTTTGGTTACTTGGAAGAAACATTAAACTATTGCCACCATGGGAATCTCTTCTTAACATATGCACCAATGCAGTTCACATGAGCTCCCAAAACGGCACCAAAACTTGGGATGTTTCAGTAGCTGAAGCCTATGAGTCCCATTAGCATTGATTTACAGATGTGGTTTTGTTTTGGTGCATGTCAGAGGTTTTTGCACGTGCAGCTGGGCCCTTGGCTCTGCTTGACACTGGCCCTACCTGATACGGGTGTTTAAAACACCAGTTGCCTTAATGTGTCACCTCATCAGACAAGAGACTTGGCAAACCTTAGCTGGCTGGGAAAGTCGCACTGGAAGTTGGTTGCAAAAACAGCATCAAACTTCAAAAATTAAGTCTCTCTCCCTTAGGGTTTCTAATAGTTGTGTTTTATTTGTTTAGGAAGGATTCCCAAGTGACAAAACTCTTTATATGGTTTAACAAAATAGTATTTTCTTATTTTATGGGCTACTACAAGGCTTGTATCGCCACTCCATGCTGCCCGTTACACAACTCCATGCCACACGCTTTTGTAGGTGATACTTGCTACAATACTTAACGTATTTATGGCATTTTACGGCAGATGACCATGACATGTGGGACGCCCCGTGGATCTTCGCCCTGCACCAGCAGGCATCGCGACAGCGGCTTCGCGAGGTGACAGCGTGGGGCTGCGGGTCCCCCGGCCGCGCCACCCCCGCCACCCACCTGCCGCCTCCTCCGCCGCCGCCCCCGGGCGCAGCCGGGCCAGCACCAGCAGCCTGTGCAGCGGGAACCGGCCCTGCGGGAGCACAGCGGGACGGGGCCGGGCCGCTCGCACCGCCCGGGCCGCTCGCACCGCCCGGCCCGCGGGGGCAGCCCCGGCCCCGCCGCTCCCTGCCCACCTGCCCGGCGCGGTCCCGCCGCTCGCCCAGCAGGTTGTGCCGCCGCAGGGCCGGGGGCTCCGGCGAGTCCGGACGGCTCCGTGCCGGGGGCTCCTCCGCCATGGCCGGGCTGGAGCCCCCCGGGCACACACTCCCGGCGGGAGCGCTCGCTCTTTGTTGCGTGTCTGTGGAGCTCCACAGAGCCCCGGGGGAGGGAAGGGGAGGGGAGAGCACCGCCCGGCCCCCCGATGGACGTTGGGTGCGGGGTGGATGGTCCCGCCGCGGGTTTCCGCGCACGGACGAGCGGCCCGGAGGGGCGGGAGGTCGCGGCTCGTCCCCGGGGCTCTGGGCTGGTGTAGCTGGTCCGGGTGTCCCTGCTGGCGTTTTTGGGGAAGGTCCAGGCCCGGTGGGGCCGTGTCGGCTCCTTGTGCAGCCCGGGGAGGCTGCAGCGCAGGCGGCAACGCCCCGTAACTGAGCACAACCTCCAGAAATGAAACTCGCACTAGTGCAGCCGCACAGGATCCGAACCAAGCGGGAAACACGTGCTTGGAGCTGGGTATAGAGGCACCAACAGAAACAGAGTCCAGACCTCCTGAATTCCAGGCAGTGCTCGAACTCCAAAGAGCATAATTAAATATTTAAAATAAGCAAACAAACCTCTTCTGCCTCCCTTAGCTCTTTAAACCCATCTCATTGACGGTGTCGAGCACTCAGCACCTTTTACAGCCAGAACCCCATGAGAAACAAGGAAAGGATCAGGGAGAAGGGTCTTCTTAAATAAAGAAATAAAATTTAGAAAGCATTATGAATTACATTAACCCTCTGCTAATTCTTATTATTTACACCAATTAAAATTAGTTGATGGTGTCTGGAGTCGAATAGCCGGCCGTTACGCGAAGTAGGCCCAGAGGAAGACTCCGGCGCACACACACAGCAGCAGGTTGATGTTCAGCACGTGTTTCACCAGCGGTTTCTCCTCCAGGGACGCCACGGGCAGCGGCTCGGCTCTGGGCGACGCCGCGTTCTCAGCGTTCTCCTGTCTGCGCTCCATCCCGCAGAGCCACAGAAGGGCTGTCAGCAGCTTCGAGTTCCCTTTGGTGTTAGTCGCACCTAGAAAGACAGCACATAGAGAGGTACAAATCTCACCAGCGAAACACAGCCCAGGAACGTATCAGTGTGGCCTGGACAAAGGGGTTTGGTGCAAAACCACACCAGCGTTCTTTAAATGACTACACTGGCTACGCTGAGGTGTGGGGAGCCCTTCAGTGAGCATCTTGTGGGGCTGTAGTACCAATTTCATTCTTCCCCGGAGCTCTGAGAGCTCAGGTTCTACTGTTCCTGACATTTAATAAACAGCCACAGTAAACCAAAGCTAAAAGCTCAGCTGCAGCTGCTCGGTGCCCATCAGCTCTGGTCCATTTGGGGTGAGTGCACGCCACAGGTGTAAATGGAATTCTCGCAGCGCTGGTGTTGATCAGGGCACACACCACTAAACACTCGTGCAAAACAAACAAGAGACTTCCCAGCGGCTGGGAGAGCTGCACAGTAACGCATTAGCTTACTGAGCTTTTCAACAGCTTTTCCTAGATGAAAGGAATACACAGCAAAAGCTGCAGAGTTACATAAGCAGTGTCCCAGGCCTGGCAAAAACAAGTGATGATAATCATCGCTGGAAATGCAGAACGAGTTGCTATGCGTGTTTGTGCCTAACACCAACAAGTACAAGTTTTAAAAAATGCAAATCCTCCTTCACTGATCTGTCAAGAACTCCGCCCAGGGCTCTGGGTTCTCCCTGGTGCTAGAGTCGATCAGAAAACACCACTGAAAAACAGAAATGGAATTTCATGAAAATAATTGTGCTTTTCCTCCACCCTCCCCTTTCTCAGCCAGCTCTCCTTGCAGCGGGGGCGGGCAGCACCGGGCTCTGGTGCGGATAACGGGCACGGCTTTCTGTATCCCAGCCAGCTCCGTCTTCATGTCAGGCATATGAAATGCCATCAAGAGATGGAAAAGAAACTAAACTTCTGCTTAGGTAACACTGTCAGGTAAAAACCTTCCAGCATGCCCTGAAGTTACAGCAATCTGGAGGAAGCAGCTTTAACATTTCTCGTCTTCAAAGGCTTTTACACAGTGCCTAGGGTTGTTAGGAGTAGGTGTTACTGAATACGACGTCGGAGCACTTACATTTATTATCATTTGAACTACTTTCAGAAGCAATGCTTATATCAATCTGGAGAGCGGGACGCTGGGCTTCACGCGCTCCTTTGGCAGCGTCAGGGGCAGGGCTGGCTGCCGGGTCTGGCTTGGCTGGCAGGTCCCCGCGTGTGAACCAGGTCAGCCGACTTATCTGATGGCATGAAGAGTGCTGTTAAAGAAAACTGCTTGCACGGTTGTTCAAAGGACTACCTGAGCGTGGAGCGGCCTGCGGAGAGAACACTGAGAGGGGCTGGAACAGCCGAGGGCTCAGCGGGCAGCGGCAGAAGCGACGGCTGCACCGGCACGGAGTGGTTTTGCCTGGAGCGCGGGGGCTGAAGGACACGGCTCCGATCGCTGGCAAGGTGACATTTCTGCACGGGACCATCGTGGGATGCGGACAGGGAGCAGGTCAGCAAGGGAAGCAACAGAAAGTGTGGCCAGGGAGGAATGCTTCAAAGAACTGGGGTTGTTGAAAGAAGAGAAGGCAGGTGGGAGGTATGATAATTTTCTTCAAATATGTAAAAGACTCGCTAAAGAGGAACGTTCTCAGTGTCAGCAATAGTGTGGAGAGAAGGGGATGAGCACAACAGGAAGCTGAAAAGATTCAGGTTGGAGATGAGGAAGAATTGCTGCTGGGAGGGCAGGGGAGCCCTGGAGCGGATCCCACACCTCCCCGGGCGCTCTCCCTCTGGGCATCTCAGAAATACATCACGTTAGTCCTGTCGTGAAGCGAGAGGATGCGCTGGCTGTGGGAGTCCCGAAGGTCCCCTGGCCTCTCCTTTCTGCTATTAGTGTTTTTCTGTAGCCTCAGTTTATCTATTGAAAATAGTCAAACTGGCATAAACCTGTTCCAGAGGAAGTGTGCTCTCTGCCCTTGATTTCTCTTTTCCGCGAGTAAGAATGGTTCCTTTCTAAACTAGTAAGAGAGTTGATAAAGATGACCCAGAAGCTGAAATTTCTTGGAAAATAAAGGGGAAAAAAAGCTAGTTTTTCATTAATTAAACACACATTTGAACTTAAGAACAGCTCTTTGTAGCATCTACTGTTGACCAGTTTCCAGGGCGGGAGTCTGGATTTGTGGGACCAAAATCTTAAATGGCAGCAGGGAGCTGGAGCAGAGGAGGGGTTGCAGTTACAGGTTATTGCAAGTGTGATCGTAAATAAAGAATGAATGGAAACTTCCATTTCCAACTTATTTATCCCCACATTATTCCCATGGCTGTAGCGTGGGGCATCCCGGAAACCGTTACAAATAACAAAAAGCGACCTGAAGGGGTGACGCACCATTTCTGCTGAGGGTGGTTCTGTGAGCAGGCTGACGAGCAGCACAGTGAGGGTGGAGACGGTGGACAGGACCATGGAGAAGTAGAGATAGTGCATGTTCTTGACCACGGCCGGGCGCGGGTCGGTCTCACCGCACAGCGGCTCGGGGTAGATGAAGTCCAGCACCAGGCGGATGACACCCAGCAGCAGCCCAGTCACCAGCCCCCAGAACGCGCCCTGCAGACGGATGGGGAGGGTTAGGAAAGCAAGAACGACGTGTCCACCCAGCATCATAGAATCATGGGATGGTTTGGGCTGAAGGGACCTTCCCAGCTCCACCAGTGCCACCCCTGCCATGAGCAGGGACATCTTCACCAGCTCAGGTTGCTCAGAGCCGCGTCCAGCCTGGCCTGGGATGTCTCCAGGGATGGTTCATCCACCACCTCTCTGGCCAGCCTGGGCCAGGCTCTCACCACCCTCAGGCACAACAATTTCTTCCTCATGTCTGAATCTCCCCTCCTTTAGTTTAAACCCATCATCCCTTCCTCCCTTTTCTGCTCTCGCTCTCAGCTCTGCAGTGCTGTCACAGCACCTGGGACCTCTCCTCGTGGGGTCAAGTGTGTCATTAATTTGGGTATGGCAGGGAAGGATAACATCATAAAACATCTGGAGGTTTTGTACCCCCTGATGCTATTTGTTTTGTCTCATTCTCTCCCTGGGCTCACTGTGCCTTTTGTAGTCGCCCTGATGCTGATAATACAAGTCAATGTAATAAGATGATGGCTAATTAGCCCCTAACAGGCTTCAAGCTTTGCAAAGGTCATGCTGGAACAGAGCAGCACAGTCATGTCACTGCTTCTGAAACACCAGCGGAGCCTTTGTAAGACAGCAGGAGCTGCAGCCCGGGGCAGCGGTTGAAACTACAGGACCCTCAGGAGGACTACGAGGCCACAGAGCAGACTGTGCTGAGCGCAGTGGCGTCATTACCTTCTCGTTCGCTCTTTTCCAGAAGCAGCCCAGGATGAACACCATTGCCACGGGGGGCTGCAGGTAGGAGCTGATGGACTGGATGTAGATGAAGAGCTGCCCGCCCTGGCCAGCCTGCACCAGCGGGATCCAGAGGATGGAGACCACCGTCAGCAGCAGCACAAACACCCTGTGCAAGAAAAAGATGCTGTTGCTGTCAGCTCAGACTGTTCCTTTCCAGTTTCCCAGCTAGCAAAGCTCCTGCTTGGTTCTCTCGTAACCATAAGGCCCTACTCTTGTTCTCCACCAAACCTGTACAATATGGAGATACCACATCTGTGCAGGGCACAGGCCACAAGCTGCGCCCAGATGTGTATCTGATGCTCAGGCTCTGATATAACACACCTGTCCCAGTTCTCTGTACCTGCCAACGATCATGAGCTCCAACTCGGAGCAACGAGGGCGGAAAGGTTTCCAGAGGTCCATGGTGAAAATGGTGCTCGCACTATTGAAGATGGAGGTCAGGGAGGACATGAGAGCTGCTATCATCACGGACATCATCAGGCCCCGGAGTCCTGGGAACAGAAGAAGTGCAGCCACCCTGAGGAATCCCCAGCAACCCCACTATAAGATGTCCTCAAATTCTTCTTTAAACTAGACCAAACTTTAAAAAAAATGGTTTTAGCCTCAATTTTAAAGTGGCAGTTATAGGGAGGTGTTAACAGTTGATTATCGTTATTAAACATCTGTGCTTTGTCTCTCATCCAAGTTTCACTGAATCAGACCTCTGGACACTGGATCGCCACCCATCTCTCCTGTTGCATTCTGTCCCTTGCCGCTGTCTCACCAAGCCCAACGTAAACCCCACTGCAATTACAGTTGCAGGGTATTTTCCTCTCTGAACCTCTTCCACAGACACCTTTTGGCTGATGCATCACCAGGCTCCTTACCTACAGGCAGGAGTTCTATCACCAGCTTAGGATAAGCAATATCAGAACAGCCAGAAGGGTTGCCACAGATTTTTCGGCAAATTTCTGCATCTGCACAAGCCACCAGATCTAAAATAAGGAAAGGGGAGTGAGAGGCAGTATTGCATAGTCACAATAAACCGACGTATCTAAACAAGTTAGTTTCATCCGCTGGGCGTTTGGTGCACTGCAACCTTTTAGTTAATTCAGTAAAGGCTGTTTCAGCTCCACAGAGGAGGCACAACCAGTAGTGACAGATCAAGGGAGCAGATCTCTCGTTCAGCACTTACCTGGGAAGAGAATCCGGCTGATCATGCCTGGCATTACCATCATAAAGAGGGGCAAAATTTTCAAGTAGGAGGTCATCAAGGAGCCTCCTTTAGCATGAGAGAGGTTTTTAGCAGCAAGGGACCTCTGAACGATGACCTAGAAATTAAGAAATGTGTTTGGTCTGCTGTCAGCAGAGAGGAGCTCGCTGAGGACCATGATGTACCGATCGTGTTCACGTGTACACCTCATCCTCCTCTAAACTACTGAAATCTTGGAAGGGTCAACCCAGAGCTTGGCTGTAGCTTTATAATTCCTGCTTCAGATCCTGCGTATCTTACAGAAAAGTAGATATGGAAAGCACTGCTTGTGTCATCAGGTCTGAGCCTTGCCTCTGCAGGATGCCGCGCTGCAGCATCTGCTCCTTAACTAATCAGACTGAGGCTTGGAATTTTCGTTTCTTCTTCGTTTGTTGGGGAGTCCCCTGAGCCGCTGAGCCTGCCTGGTCAGCAGCCCCCCTGCCAAAGCAGGACAGAGGCTGAAACCAGCAGAATTAGACAAAAGAGCAGTACAAGAGCATCAGGAGGTGACTTAGGGCTCTCGTCTTGCTGGCTCCGATGTTGTCGCTAGGAGGGATGGGAGTCAGAGCCCTGGGAAGCTGAAGGAAGGTGGTTCACAAGAAGTTCACAGGTGGTTCACAAGAAGTGAAAGGCTTAAGTTTAAAAAAAAAAAATCTTAATAGACTGGGGTTAACTGACAAATACATTCTTACCCCTCTATACCTTGAAATGATTCCCAAAATCTAGTTGCGCATAGCAAGTTTGGCATCTTTAGGATTGCAACCATCAGATTTTACCGATTTCCCATCAGAAATAGTAAACCAGTCCAGGCGAGGTTGCAAACCCTGGGTTTGTAATCACATCCAAACAACCAGTAACTTTTTATTGAAACCGAACAAAGAGATGAGGAGCAACCCACCTGATCCGTACACCAGTACCACAGGGACGGGATGGTCATTCCCAGCAAGACTCCTGGCCAGGGAAGGTCGGAGTTAACAGGGTCTCGGAAAATGTGAAAAGCATCTTGTCTCGGCAACCCACAGCTGCTGTTTTCCTTGCGGGTGCTGGGAATGGCATCAAAGTATTTTGTCTGCAAACCTTCAAGACCACCAACTTCAATAAAGCCTAAAACAGGTCATGAGAAGCAGATATCACATCTTCTCGGGTCCGTACTCTGATTTTCAGTCTCTGTAGTTTGCTATGGGTGATGCTTCACAAGTGTTCTTTAAAATTGGAAGCTATCGACTCTAACATTGGGGATGGCGTAACACTAAAACTGCTGGCTAGGGAACATGCTGCTTCACTATAATACTGCTTCAGAACCTGTTTCTTCAGAGATTTTCTTTTTTTTTTTCCCCTTCTTTAGAGATTTTTCAGGGGGTACTCATGTATTCTTACCGCATAAAGAACTACTGTAAATTATTTGTACAAGCATGTAGAAGGCAGTTCCCAGAACAACAACTGAGCGATCAGCTCTGATGACCCAGCTCGTTTGTAGTTCTTGGTAAAGCTTTTGTCACAGTTTTAGCAACAAAACCCCAGGGAAACACTCACTGAAGACCATGAGGGTCAGGGCCCCGATGAGCATGATGAAGGTTTGCAGTGCGTCAGTGTAGATGACGGCGGCCAGGCCACCTGTGAGAGCAGAGAAGCAGCAGATGAGGGAACGGGGTTTGTTCTGTCAGAGCATCTCACGCTTTGCAGCGGTTTTGGACGAGCAGCATCAACCGAGCCCCATGCCCGGCATCTTCTGGCCATGCTGGGGGCGATTTGGCCAGTTCCTGTGCCTGACACTTTGCCTGAAATTTTTCATGTTTTGAATCATAATGAGTCACCATTTTGTCACTAAAAAGCCAAAATCCAGTATTAGTACTTCTCTGGGAAATACATGAAAAAGCTCCAAAACAAAGGCCGAGCTGAATAAGAAGAAAAAAAAGGGGAGCGGGGGGATCTTTATGAGCAACATCACTGGGGTGAGCACTGGGAAAGAAGGAACCTTTATTTGTTTCGGATTTGCTGCTTACGCCATGCATGGCTTTCTTCCATTTGGCCGCTCCTGAGCCCTGCGAGGGCACCAAGATTGACAATGGTTTCCGCATTACACGGCTCATTGTTGTGTAAATCACTCATACCTCCAAAAACCCGGAGGACAAACATCTTGTGCAAATGCCTGGAGCGCAGCTTCTCCTTAAAGCAGAACCAACATGCACTCCTATCTGGAATGGCCTTATGAGGGGGATTCATTTACTCTTACCTGGGAATTTTTTCTTAATAGGCGAGCTGTTAATTGCTTTCCCCCCACCCCATTATCCACTCATGGCAAAGCCAGATGGTGTGGGGAGCGCAGGACTTGTGTCACAGCTCCACTCCCTGGGCAGGGGCTGTGGTGGGATCTGAGACTCAGCCACGTACCCGCCACGGTGTAGACGGCTGTGATGGCCAGCAGCCCGGCCACGGCGATGTAGAGGTCCCAGTGCAAGGCTTGCTGAATGAAGAGGGCCCCAGCGTACATATCAACCTAGAGAAAAACGATCGTTATCACAGTTGGCACAATGATATGATGATGAGCAGTGCCGACCAAGCCGTGTCCTTCGTGGGACAGACCCATCTGGTTTGTAACCGTTGAGACTCCCCACAGTGTTTTCTCCACCTGGCACATCCCTCTGCAGCCCCAGCTCCTGCCCCCTCTGCAACGGCACCAGGCTCAGTTCAGCATTCAGGCAGTTTGTCATGAGTGGTCCATGGAGGGGCAGGGAGGGAGATGATGGAGCTGTCCCCAGAGCAGTGGAGCATGCACAGAGCTCAGTGAAAAAGGCATTTTTGGGGGTGAGCTTGTCCCTTCCATGGAGCATCCAGGAGCTGGTGGGGAGAGCCGAGACCAGAGCACAGTGCAAACCCCCAGCCAGCCCCAGCACCCACTTGCCATGCTGCGAATTCCTCCTGGTGACACGGTGACAGTGAGATCACAGGGAAACGCGTCCTCAGGGCTGGGAGCCAGCCCTGACAGACGAGCTCTGTGGCTACGGGAAAACACTTTGTTTTAGGAGAGCTTCAGGACAGGCCAAGTGCAGACCACAGAATGACAGACAGATATAAAAGCATCTCCAGTACAGGACTCGTATTATCAGAGGTTTCCATCAAACGGCTCCTCGGTGCCACCCGAACCCTGTGATTCGCACTCGTTCAGAGGGGACGTGGGCAGGCGGGTGTCAGACACCGTGTCCCACCCGGCCCCGTATGTACAGGCAAAACACCAGCAGAACTTGTCTGATTTCACAGATCCCTGCACTGCTGCACAGTTAATAAACAGCCGGTGACATGTTGCACAAGGGTTGATTCAGTTATTTATTGAAGGCACTACATCAAAGAGGTGCCATAAATCATGAAGCTCTTTTCACCTAACCACATACCAGCTCCTACGTTCTTGTTCATCCTGCACAGAACACCATTTAGCCTCTGGGCAGGTGATAAATGCGCAAAGGGAGGAAACTGGGTGAACTGCCAGGTGTACCAAGCATGACAACAAATGCATCCACACTCACAACTCAGCTTTTCAATGAACTGTTGCTCAGGACATCGACACTGAGCTTTCCCTCCTACTGTAGCAAGCGTTCAGATCCTTCACGTAAAAAACCAAAAAGTTATTATTTTTGTGTGGGTTCTCAAACAACTATAGTCCAGCTTCCTGAGATATTGTGATAATACACCCTTTTCTGCTAACGTAGGGAAGGGCCAGCAGTTGCATTTCTCAGCCTCACTGATCAGCACATGTTTCCAAAGTTAATTTAATTCAGTCTGTTTCCATGTTTTTTTCTACTTACTGATATTTTGGTGAAAATATAGATGAACAAGTAGAGAATTGCCAGGAACATCTGGATTCTTTTGCCTCCAAAACGTTTCCGCAGGTACTCAGGCATGGTAGTGACCTACACAAGAGATGTGTCAGAGCCAGGGGGACGTGGCCCCTCCAATGCCCTCCGAGCCACTGTGGTTTGCACTGGTGAGAGACCAGAACAGCTCTGCCATTTGCGCTGTGCTTGTATTTGGTTCTCAGCTGGCTCCTTAGGCCAGCACAACAGCTTAGCAAGCACTGACTTAGCTGTAATGCTTGGCTCACTATAAACTGTGCAGTGAGAGCCTCTGTCCACCCCCTCGGGACACAGAGCAACTTTACTCCATTGCTGGGTGGTGGAATGGTCTGACCCCACACCTGAGCCCCCAGTGCTGTCCCCAGCACCTCTCTTCCCCTTTAGCCCAGGCCACCAGAGCAGCCGGGAGCACCATGGAGCAGAAACTCAGGTGCAGCAGGAGATGATTAAGCCCAGGAGCCCAACAGGTGGTTTAAATACCAGCAAATCACCAATGGGCACAACATCCTTTCTACTTACTCCTGCTGCTATGTAAATGGGAAGGAAGAGCCAGGCCAGCACCAGGACAGAAAACATCCCCTGCAAAGCAAATGGAAATGTAGGTGAGTGATGCTGGTCACAGCTGTGGTGGGCTGGGTTGGTGGGGACACAGGGACAGGGTTATCCTTCAGGTATCCCCAGCAGCTGGAGGTGGCTTCCAGCTCAGGAGCCTGAGTATTTGGAGCTGCCACAGCGGTCCCCTCGTGTTGGTATAATACACATTTGTTGGTGTTGGAGTTTCCCCGTATGGCGTGGGCCACTGTGCCAACTCACGTTCCACTCGTAGGCTGCTGTGGCGATTCCTGAGGCGGCTCCAGAGCCGGCCAGGCCGATGAAGTGGCCACTGCCAACGTTGCTGGCAAACAGGGATGCGCCCACCTGGGGAAAGACAAGAAATGGGACCTGGCCATGGGACAGGGGGTGTTCTCAGCCTGGTGATGGGCAGTTTGGGGCTCTGGTGCACACCCCCTAGTGGGTTCCCTCTGGGGGCGTTACACAAACATGCTGTCAGCCCACTCTTTACTATGGAGAACGTGAAACCCTTGTCACCCTCTGACACCTTTTTTTTCCTATGTGTTCAGTGGCTCCGGCACCTCTCTTTGGCTTGTTTCATTGTTCACTGCCTATCGCTCCTTTGTGGGCATGTTTAGGACCATCCCGCTTCTAACAGCGTCTGGTCTCTCACAGAGATGCAGGGCAGAAAGCAAAGATAACCAGTAGAAACGTCAGTTCATCAGGTTCTTACGTTAGTCTGTACTGACTCACTAGCCCAGCCCAAACGAAACACCCCACGTAGCGATGGGGACCACCCAGTTAATTCTGGAAATCTCCTGATCAAAGCACGCAGAATTGGACAGGCTCTGCAGGGTCGGCTCTTACATGGATGCAGGGCTGTGGCAATGCCCTGCGACAGGTCTGCTGCCCCAGTCTTGAATATGGGAAAAAAACACACCAGTATTATAACTGGGTCTTTGCAAACCATGGAAGTAATTTCTTTTCTTTCTTTCTGTTTGGAGAAATAAGTTCTGTTTGGACAAAAGTGCTTTTCAGTCTTGCTGTAGCCCAGGGGCACAAGGAGTGTAACGATGAAGGTACTTACAGGCCACCAAACCATCTGTCCTCCGGCTAGAAAGTAGCCTTTGACAGTGCTGCGCTGCGTCTTCCACATGGACTGGGAAAGCAGAAAAGCAGAACAGGGGTGTCAGCAACCACATCAGCTGCTGCTCAGAGCATCGCCCAGCGGCGTCCCCAGCAGGACACTCTGTGCTCTCACCGGGTGACAGCAAAGGGTTTCCTGATGGACCTGCGGCTGCTGCTGGGAAATGCTGGGGGACGAGAGAGCAGCAGACGCGGGAGGGGACAGACCAGGGCTCTAAGCCAAATGCAAAGTTTTCTATCACTTCAGCACCCTGATTACATGTTTTCTGTGAGAAGCAAACTAAATCACTCCAGATCTGTGAGGAAGATGAGCAATTTTGGGCAAGAACTGCACACATCCCTGGTTATTAGGCACAGCTGGGAGAAATGCTCGGTGTTGCATGTATTACACATTGACTCCTGTTCTGCAGAGATTTCAGGTAGTTTCATGCATCATCACAAGAGTTATGCACCATGTGTGCAGGGAGCAACTATTCATCTCCACCTTATGACAGCCGATTGTGCTTTTGCTATTACAAATACCATGCCAAAAGGATGTCCTTCTGCCTTAATTATATATAAACAGTATTTTAAATTTATGGAATCTGCTGTCGAGACCACTGCAGACAAGCATAGGTGATTTATAGACAACAGTTCCTTCCTGGATGAACAAAACATTATTATTAGCAATACTTTGTACTCAGATGACCTCTTCCTTACAAGGGTTCTCAAAACTGTGGCAAACACTAGAGCTGAACAGCTCTCCTCTGGAGCAGTGAGGACACTTCCCCAGGCTGAAGTGAGGAAAAGAACCTGTAAACTCAATCTTTCCACTTGTTCAGTTGAATCCAGTGAAGTGCAGCTGGATCCAAGCCAAAGTAAAATTATTTGAGGCCCAACAGCCGTATTTTTCAGTATAACAGGGCATATACAAAAGTTTTTAATGATATCTGCTTACCCACAGCCCAACTGCGAGGACAAACACAAAGTAAAGCACAAGGACAGCAATGTCGATGGGCTCCAGCATCTTTTGGGGAAACACGTCCCATGAGGGGGTCACAGAGGATGGGGCGGTGCCGGTGGGCTCCATGGTTTCTTATGCAGGCTGAGCGTTCCTTTGTCTTGATGCATATATCTGTTAAAAAATGACATGGTGACATGGTTAGGAGACCGTGTGGCAGCACTGTGAAGGTGCTTATTGAATTATTCAGGGATTATCAGTGACTCTGGCTTTGGCACTGCTCATGCCGGAGCTGTGGAGAAGACTCTTGTCTCTGGCATTTGCCTTTGTCCGTGAGTCCCATTCCATGGTGTGAAAATGCTGTGGGCTGGTTGGATTTTCTTTGCACTGGATAATTGTCTAAGTGGTGGGGAAATGGTCACGCAGGAGAGGATGTGAAATAACCAGAGGAAAGGACCAGGACGTGGCACAGCCGGTGATGACAGCCTGTGGGTCCCAGTGCGGCAGCACCGTGGGACTGGCCTTGGTGAGAAGCTGCTGCCAGAAATGTGCCCATGAGGAGCTGTTGGGATGTGAAGACACGTGAGCTGCTGCAGTGAAGGTGGTGTTTTCCTCCTTGGCCACAGCGAAACTTGGATACTGAGTGCAGGGAGTGCTTGGGGCTCCTCCTGAGTGTGGCTCCACCAGGAACGGATGCCGGCAGTGTCCTCGAGCAGAGGGACAGACAGACAGGATGAGCAGCGGGTACCGTGGGCAGACGGTGCAGCCGCGTGGGACCAGCACCAAGGAGCCGGGGCTCCCTCCTGCACACCAGCCTGCAGATGCATTTCCTGCGGGTGAGATACTCATATGCTTCCCACAGGAATAAAAACTCGTTTTCTTGTCCCGAAATGCCTGATGAGGCGATGTGGCACCACTGAGAGAGCCCTGCAAGGGCTGTCTGGAGCCCTCTGGAGCACCCCGTGGTGCCAAGCTGCTGCCCCACAAGGAGTTTGGTTGGGTATCTGAATTAACGTAGTTCCTCCTCGTTTCCTCCTCCTCCCCTCGCCCAGGCTTGGCCCCGTGTTGTGAGCGGGGCAGGATGCAAGTGGCAGCCCCGGTGCGGCCACGGCAGGGACAGGGCTGGCTCGGGTGGCCGGTGTTGGTCACTGGGGATTCCCAGGCCAGCACCTCACTGCTGCACACCAGCCACTGAGCAGGTTTGGGGTTATTTCTCTCACCCTGCTGAGCCGAGGAGATGGTTCCTCTGAGGAGAGGCAGATCCAGCACTTGGTGTGGCCTTGTGGCCACCCCAGCTCTGGGTCCAGCCCTGGTGTCACTGGGATAGCTGTGTTCAGTGTCTGCTGGTCCTTGTCCTCCTTCTGCCTCTGCAGCTGGCCAGGTCCTTTGGCCTCTCTTGCACTTGTAAAGCAACACTTATAAGCTCCCCACAGCCAAAAATCTGGAGAAGGTGGGGCGAAGGATGGCCTGCACCAGCCCAGGGCTCCTGCCGTGGATGGTCGGACAAGTGGTTGAACAAGTTCTTCCTCCGAACGCAAAGCGCAGACCGAAACAACCGCCCCATCCCTCAGTCGCGTGTTTCACAACCACCATCAGCTTTGCTCCTTTGTCGATGTGTGGAGCTGCAGCTAGAAACTTCCCATAGCAAACCTGCGACCTGAAGAGTTCCCTGAGGGTAAGAGGCTGCTCTGGGCACCGGTGACACCGCCGGCACCAGGTGTGCACATAGAGCAGCAGGAATGGAATCCCACATGCCGGGGATGCAGTGATGCCCCCTGCCAGGCATTGGTCAGGGGTACAAGCCCTGCCCTGTGTCCCACTACACCATGTCCTGCAGCACAGGGCTGCCAGGCTCCTGCCCGTGCAAAAAGGTTGGACAATAAATAAGAAATTTCTAGTGGCTGGTACCATTCCATCACCCGCCTTCCACAGCTGGGGGTGCATCCGAGACATCAGCAGCCTCCAGCACAAGACCAGAAGATGGTACAGAGCCCTGTTCTGGTGGGTTGGCAGCACCAGATTGGGATCAGGGACTTGCAGCATTTTGGCAGAGCCTTTTCTGTGCCTTGTAAAGCTCCTGGATCCCACTGAGTTCCTTGGGAGCTTCTGCCTTGTGAGGATGCGGGACATGGACAATCAGATCAGCGCTGTCTTACCTCTTTAAGAGCCAATATATCTTGGCTGCTGCTGAGTTTTTACTGGCATGCTTTAACCTCTAACTAGGAAAAGAAAAATAGGGTGTGTTATGCCAGCCTTGGGAAGTTGCTAACTCCGCTCTAACTCCTGCTTTCTCTTTCCCAGCTATGATATTGCTGGTTCTTTCCATCCCGAGACCCTTCCCACCCCAGGGCCCACAGGCAGGGATCAGTACTGGCTGTACAGCCAATGCTAGGGGCTCCATGTGTTCCATCTCACATGGGATTCAGCCACGTACATGGGAGAGCCTTGTGTCTGTCCCTCCAAAATGCGTGCGGATCTGGCGCAGAGCTCTGCAGGTAGTTGTTGTGCTTGTCAGTTAGAAAATAAAGGGAAATGTGCAGGGGAAATTCCCAGGGCTGAATTCAGGTGCCTGGCTGAAGCTCCTCCTGTGGCTCCCAGGGCTGGGGTGAGGTTGGGCATCAGGAAAAATGCAGTAGAGTCGGTTGCTCTGATTTCAGATCCTAACTCTGCCCCGGCCCAGTGGAAATTTTGCCCATTTTGTGAATTCAGCTCACAGCCCAGTCTCCCTCGGTTCCTGGCACAGGCGGCAGCGCTTCCCTCGCCAGAGATTGTGCGGAGGGAACATCGGTGGCATTGAAATGAAGCCGCTGAAGCCAGCCCTTTATCAATGGTCCCAGCAGAGACTCAGCCCACGTGGGTCTTGAGCAACCCGTCCGGACTGTATCGCTCTAAATGCTTCCTCAACGGGGTTTTTTTAAAGCATTCCCAGGTCCATCCACCTCCTAAAGCCACTGGGGCTGATAAAGCCCAGCATCGCCCCGAACACGCGGATCGCCCAGGGCTCCCCGACTCGAGGGAGAAGCCGAAAGGGAACTTACTGCGCTCAGCTGGGTCTCATTCTGCTCCTGCGCCGGGCACCACCGAGCCTCTGCCAACTGACAGGCAGCTTAAATATTGCCAGAGAATCAGGATTTGCCAGCGGAGCTGTTAACAGTGTCGCAAGGAATGAGAAGGAATATTTATAGTCAAAGTTAAACTAATTGCCCGAAGTTACTCTTTCGGTCTCCCGTGGCTCTGGTGAGAAGTGTATTATTTTCATTATCAGGGCTCATGGGTCAAACTCCACAGAGTGCCATTCTCTTAAGCAATCCGCACAGCTAGAGAAGGGACAAGTAACAATAAAATATCCGTGCTGATGTCCTCTCAAGCTGACAGCCTGTGACACAGGGGAGCTGACAGCCAGTCCTGTCTCTGTGCCTTAGCCTTACAAAGAGCAGAATTCATCCCTGGGCTGGGTTCAGAACTCATTTCTGAGGCTGTAGGTTAATCCCAGAATCGGGTCTGCCTTCAGCATCATCTGTCTGAAAAACCCCACGGTGGAGTTATCAATCTGAATTTTGCTGTGCGGGATCCCCTGAGCGCACGTTTTACTGACGGGTTCTCAGGTCTCTGTGATGCCGGGGGGGACATCCCAGCAAAGCCCCTGAGGAATGTGGGTCCTGCATTGCCAGCTGGTCCCCAGAGAATCTCTGAGCGCAGGTGCTGCTTCTGTCTCACTCGTCATTTCATGCTGCAACTAATTGGGCTGCTTTTACCAAAGGTTTTGTGAAACTTTCCCCCTTCTCTGACAATCTCAGTTCTCACTTCACTTTTGAGTTTTCTAGGTTGACAATGAAGGCAAGTTAAATAAAGGCACCCCTGAGCCTAAGAAACCAGAAAGCAAAGTAGGAAAACCCAGTATCAGTATTTTACCTCATTGTTTCACACTTGGCTCACAATTCTTACAGACGTAACTAAAGGTTTGTGAATTTCATGATTGCAGAGGCTTTAATTTGGTCCACTAGAATGTGGGAAACCCAGATTTTTCTAAATTATGTTAGAAGAATGCGGAAGTCCTAGGCCTTCAAATTGAGCATCCAGGTGCCTTGTGCTACCTCCCAGTCTGTGCCACTTTCTTCCGTCTTCCAGCCCTTCCAGTCTGAAACCGAGACCCCTCTTTGTCTCTTTGGCATCTTTCATGGCACCTAGAAAATAATTACAGCTCATGGCCCTTCAAATCCTTACCAAAATACTTAGAGGGAGAGTTCATACATGATTCCACTTTGGCTTGGAAATGCCAGCTTGGTCCTATTTTGTCCCAGTCCACCAACTGGTACTGCGATTGTGTCTTCACCGTGACTTTACTCTTTGAGGGCTTGTTTTCCCCATTTCTTGCAGGCAAGAGTGAAAATCCTTAAATAATCTGAAATTTGCAACATAAAGTGGGATCTTTAGGGTGACGTTTCCCGTCTCTGTCAGGATGGACGTGGCGCAGCACCCTCACCGTGGCATTTCCCCCCGCTGCCCCTGGCTGCAGCTGAGCTGTGATTTCCTCTCCAAGGACAGGCTTTCCCATGGAGACAATGGAGGCTGACACAGATATTCTGTTCAGGCTGGGATGTACAAGGCTGAAGGAGAGCACCCAGCCGGTACGGTGATTCTGGGAAAAATTACCTCCTGTTTGCAGTTACCAAGAACCAGCAAAACAAGAGTGTGCAGTGAACGATGCCGATGTGTGCGCTGTGCTGCAAGGGAGGCTCCAGGACATTGTTTCTGGGCTGGTTTGTGGACTCCAGCCCCGGCTGTGTTGGACTGAGCGCTGTGAGGTTCGACGGCTTCACCGGGCAGCTTGAGATCCCCAGGGCTGCAGAATCACAGAATCATTTTGGTTGGAAAAGACCATCAAGCTCATTGAGTCCAACTGTGAACCCAACCCTGGCACTAACCTGTGTCCCTGAGAACCTCATCTCCGAAGAGCCAGGCTCAATCAGCCAGGAGGGCGAAAGGAACATCAGGAGGGGTTCAAGGACTTTACATGCACGTGCCCAGCAAGTGGTTTCTATGCAGAACACTTTTGTTAACTCTGTTCAGAGCCGTTTTACAGTCGCTGGTGCTGTGGCCTCCAGGGAGGACCTGGCGATTGAGCAGCTGCTGTAAACAAGCTAAACTACAACCAGGAAATCTGATATGAACCCAGCCCCTATCTATCTGCTGTTAGTGTGAAGGGAGATAAATTGCTCCAAGGACATAAACTCAACCTCAGCCAAGAATTCCTTTTCAGAGGGAAACAATTCACTGGCTCACATGCTCACTAAATGTTTTCTTCTGAAGGCTGCAGAAAAATCCATACTATTTTAAGAATTTGCTGCTCACGTTCACGACGCTGGCACACAAGCAGCTGTCTTCACAATTATGCAGTTATTTTCCCCATTGCAGCCCAAAGCCCAGTCCAGATCCTGCATCTCCTGCAGGTGTAAATGGCCAATATTCAGAAGCACAGTTGCAGAAGTGTCAGATGCAGAATTCCTCACATGTTCACCTGCAGCTCTTGTTCAAAGCAATTTCTGACAGAACACAGAGGTACTTGCAGTCAGGAGGCAGAAAGCAGTAGCTTTATTTTAGGAATAGCACATAGGCATTGGGTAGAGACTGAACTGTGGATATACATAGTCCTGTTATCAAATAATATAATAATATGTCAGAAGTTCTGGTTCTTTTAAAATATTCACGTAAAAATACCAAAGGGATTGGAGTTCTAACTATTTTGGAAAGTTACAGCATGTAGCAAAATCTATGTACAGCATTGTCACATCTGTAATGGCAGTTTCAAAAGAACCTCCAGTGGTTTAAATATTTAATATGTTTTTGGAAAAAAGAAAAGAATCCACTGAATGCAGTGTGCAACATCCAAAATGGAAAGAGGAGCAGAGCGAGCATTGCCCTGTCACTGCCATCAGCCAGAGACAGGGCTGGACCGCTGGGAACACAGCGCTAGAAACTACCTGGCACTTAAAGCTGTATAAACTGAGAACACTTGTGAAAATATACTTCACTTTCTACAGCGGGGATTAAAAAAAAATACTGAAAACCAACTATTTGATGGTCATAAGGTCTCCCATAAATAATGCACCGGTCGGTGATTCTGTGTGTGAGCAGAGGCCGCAGGACGAGCTCTTGCTCTGGCAACGGATGGAGGGGGGTGACCTGCGGCACGTCACGGCGCGGGATGCTGAGCGGGTCGGTTCGGAAGGCAACGGATGCATTTTGCACAGAGCGATGCTCCCCACGGTAACGCACGTGGGTTTGCTGCCAGAAAGCTCTCGGGCCGTGTCGCCCGGAGGTGCATGCGCGGGATGCTGCTAGCCCTTTAGTCCCGGGGCATCCTGGAGGGAATGAAGCTACCTACATAACGATCAGATGCTGCTATGTGCTCAATTCCAGAGTGCCCTGGGGATACTCAACATGAATGACTGGTCACACAGTAATGAAGGAGGGCAGGGAATGTGTTTCTCGCTGGTCTCTGCAGGGCCTGGGATGGCACTTGGGGCTGCAGAGGAGCCCCACTCATTGTTAGGCTACCAGGGGCTCTGTACTTTCCAAGGAGGCACTAAAATTCTCAGGGATTTATATCTCCTGGTGAGTTCAAATAAGCCTCGTGCTGATGATGTTAAACTCTTGGGAAGATCTCGAGACATGTCAGTGTCTGCCTCACCGTTCAGCAAAGCTGACAGCCAGGAGGGACTCAGGGCTTTCCTCACCCTCCAGCACAGCTGGATGGGACCAGACTGGGTCTGGATTTGGGACCACACGGTCCCAGAAGCATTCTGCAAGGTCCTATTGCTTTTCACCAGCACTGGCTGGCAATGGCAGGGGATTAAAGCCTCTGGGCCACATCCAGCAAACTCCACTCCACTGTTGTGGCCTGTTCGGGTGCAGCTCCAGCCCCAGCCTCCAGCCCAAGGGCAGGAGGGCTTGGAGAGGGAACTGGGAGGAGCTCAGCAGCATCACTCCTCGGGGCTGGGGATCTGGAGACAGCCTCATCCCCCAGCTCCATCCCTGCATCCCCAGGAGCCTGCGCAGGGGCTCTGACTCCAGCCCCAGGGCTGGCGGGAGAAGCGGTGCCTCCCGGGGACAGCTGTGTCCTGCCAGGGCAGCCCCCTCGCACAGGCACCAGCTGTGGGGACGTGGGGATGGTCTCCAGCAGCTGCTGGTGCCAGTTACATGTGTTCTGGGAATGTGGGAGAGTGGGTTTTTACCCAGATGTGTCTGAAATCCTTGACTCAGCCGTCTGGAAGTGGAGGATGTTAAGAAGCTGCTGTCAAGACCAGCATGGTGTTTACCTTCTTGTCCCTGTCCCCTCGCACCCACCCACCATCCATCACCTGTGGTGCCTCTTCAGCGTCCAAACTGCCCGACCCCTCGGCCAGTAGTTCTGCTTGGTGGCAGCAGGTGACAGCAGCATTATTTACAACCAAACTCAGGAGGAGCAAATTGCACTTTGTTGGCAATAGGTTGTTGCACCCGGCGCTGCTACAGCCGTCACCAGGCGAGGGGGGACGTCACCCTGGGGCTGCGCTGGCTCTCACCCACCTGCACGTCGCTGAGTGCCCGCTGCAGGAGAGAGCAAAGAGCAGGGGCTGAGGATCAGGCAGGGCAGCTGCTGTGGACAGGGAGGGTGTTTCAATACTACTGGCCCCTAGAGACTCAATTCTTCCCCGGCTTCCCACTGGGCAAGCTCTGCCAGTCCCCGTGTCTGCTTTGTGCTGCCCAAACCCAGCCCTCCTTACCCAAGAATGTCCCACCATGACAACATCTGCTTTACTCTCCACAGGGATGGTGCTTGGACCATCAGCCCTCATGTTGTCCTCCTGCACTGGCCAGCCAACTTGCACGTGAGAAAAACTGCACTTTACAGACACTGAAGTGCACGTGCTCACAAAAAGCTCATCTCAGTCCCACAGCTCAGATGCAAGTAAAACGCTTCACTGACATCTAACAGGAAACCCCTCACTGGCTTTGCAAAGTGCAACTCACCTCAAACTTGCTCATGAATTCTGCAAAAATGCCAAAGAAGGCTTCAGAAGTTGTCATTTTTGAGTCTTCCCCAAAGAAGGACAACACCTTGCTGAATTCCTCCATGGCCTTGTGCTGCAGGTCGTCCAGGGACCGCATGGCAGGCTGGGCACTCTCCAGGAAGGACTGAGATAAGTGATTTAAGGGAAAGCAGCTGGTCTGGTACAGATCAGAATCACTTCTGCTTATCAAATGGCTGCGTTTCTTCTCGGGGCTAAGGAAAGACCTGCTGCAGGTGCAGGTGAAGGGCACGAGTGAAGGGAGCCTGCTGGCACGCTCAGCTGTCCCCAGCAGCCCCTCTTGGGTAGGACAGACCCCAGTGAGCTTTCTGGCCTTGTGGCACTGGGTTTCTGCCACACAGGGGCATGTGGACCGGTGGTCACCACAAAAGCTGTTCCCCACACTGGCTGAGAGCGAGGGGAGGGTGGAGGTTCCCACCGCACTCCCACCAAGTGCTCAGATGGTCCTTTCCCACCCGCCGGTCACAGCCCTGCTGATTACCAAGGAGGCACAAAGACAACCGAGTGGTTTTACTTCAGGGCAGCAAGTCACATTGGTGTTTTACCCCTTTGACAGAAGGATACGGTCATCACAATCGCAAATCTGTCCTCTGCGGTCGCTGGCATGTTGTGACAGGCCATCTGTATGTCACTGACGGTGGTGTGCAGGTCTTTGAGGTCGGCTGTCAGTGTCCTCTGATTCACTGCATGAGAAGAGAGGATTCAACAGAATGAGGAGACTTAGGGCTGGCTTGTTCCCCGCAGCAAAGCGAGGGCAGCGAGCACGGGCCACCAGTCAGGGTGGCTCAGGCTGTCGGTACAGCCTGTCGATGGTGTCCAGGACATGGGGGACAACTAGATCTTCTGCTGGCTGCTCAGGCCAAGATATGCCAAGAACCTCAAAAGGAACCTGTGCCAAGCGCAAGGAGCGTAGAGGACACGGTGACACAGGGCAGTGATGGACACACAGGTCCTTGGGACTGGGATGGAGCGTACAGGACAGCAGGACAAGGGATGATTTCCAGGCTGGCATCTCATCACAGCGCCAGTGTTCAGGAGAGCGATGAGCAGGTCAGAGCCTTTGCTGTCCTGGGCAGCCAAGCCTTGGCTCTTGCCCGGGTGAGGGGAAGCGGAATCACAGCATCCCCGGGGGGGTTGGGCTGCATGCTGCAGCCGTGGCACCCTGGGTCTGTGCGAGAGCAAAGCTGGGTGGCCCTGGGTAGCACCTGGCCTGCAATTGTGTATAAAGTGGCAGGATTTGGGCAGCAGGGAGTCTTCAGTGACAGCAGTGCTAGTTAACAGGCCAGATACAAAATCCAGCTGGGAAAGCTACAAGTATAGACCTTCGTTGGAGGAAAGGTACATCTCTAGGCTTGAATTTTCTCCTGTATTTATCATCTGTAGCACTAATTCCCAAGGGAATTACTGACAAACAACAGGGGATGACGTGCAGCGAGAATGCAGTCTGTGCTTTGTGTGCAGCCAGCTTGTTGTGCCACCATCAGCACAAGCTGGTGGGTGACAGACCCAAGATCTATGTGACACTCCTTTTTTATTGCAACCAACGATGGTGACAGCACCAAAGCTGCACCCAGGATGGAGGGAGCAGAGCAGCTTCTGGCACCTCCCTGTTCTGTGCCGCATTTGCACAACAAGAGAACTCTGAGCTTGGGAACCCCTTCTTCAAGTCAGAAGGAAGGTTGGGGTTGGGGATAGAGCCCTGTCTGTGCACTCCCATGTGCAGCAGCATGGGACGGATAGAACCTCCCCTGTCACTAAGCTCGTCCCTTCCCACCCCCATCCTCTCGCTCAGGACCATTCTTCACTTGTTTCGGCTGCCATCCTGCTCCTGCCAACGTTGTGCAGCCCATGACTGATCCCAGACCCATACAGAACCAAGAGACAGTGCAAGGAAATGCAGAGCTTGCAGATGCCTTTGTCCGTTTACCTTTGGCAGCAAGTGGCACTGTAGGAAGATCGTGGGCAAAGCCCAGGAGCTCAGGGAAATGTTGGCTGAGTGATTTGGCAAGAATGTGCAGGAAGGTGGATTTCCCATCGACAGTCTTGGTTGTGTTCAGCTGCAGCAAAGCAAAACAAGTAAGTAGATCCCTATGCAGAGGAGAGTGGGTTTCACCAGGCACCACGTATGCAGGGGCTCCTCCTTGCTGCTGAGCTCACCCTGCGTTCACGTGCGAGGCAATTCCCAGCCATGCCATGTGGATTAATGTTTAAATAGGACTTTTAATGTTTATACAGCATGTTACACCCAGATCAGTGCCAAGGAGATGCTAAGCAATGCCTCCCTCCCCCAGCACAGGGCTGTCACCCCGTCCTCCACCCCCAGGACTCCCCCAGGGACCTAACATGCAATACAGACCCTTGTTTTCTCCCCTTGCAGCCAGAAAGCCGTGGGCTCTGACAGCACCTGAGTGCAGGTATCACACTGAAGGACCAGATCTCTCTGAGGTCAGCCCTGTGCACCATCCTGCCCTCCCACTCCCGCTGCACTGGGAGCCTTGTACCCGCACACACCGTAAACCAGCACTCAGAGCCCCTGGCAGCAGTGCCTCCTGCCCAGGAACACGCATGCTTTGCCTTACCTCTGTGAGAAAGTTGATTTTAAAGCCTGTTGTTTTGCTGGTCTTGGGCTGCCCGTTGTTCAGATAGTTTCCCATCGCCAGCACAAACTGCAAAGAGAAACCTCAGTGAAAGACAGGCCAGTGACCTCCAGCACTTATACCATCTCCCATCTCACTTGTACCCGCTTTTATCTCACAGAGTCCAATATGTGGTAGGAGCAGAGGTAAGAAACCTCCCTCTGTCTACAGGACAGTGGGACAGTTCACGTTTTTGGTGCCAGATCACTTCTGCTAAGGGGCCTCGTACATGTGCTCATAGATTATCATTAACAAAACCATATCACTTCATTCAGAGGATTAGATGAGTGGCTGCACTGCCTGCAGTGCTCCCGTGGGAGCTGGGGACCCCGGTGGCTGTCACCAGAAGGAAGGGCTGTTCTCACCTCCAAGATCTTAGCCAGCTTCTTGCTGCTTTTCAGCTCCAGCGAGGCCTTGCAGATGCACTCATAGCTGGCTTTGATCTCCTCTGTCTTCTCCTGCAGAGTGGTCTTAAAATGCAGGCTGCGCAGACGGATCTTGTATTCAGGTACTGACAACATCTGAGAACAACAGGAGGAGAAATTTACTACTACTACCATTAGCTGTAAATCACCACTAGCTGTAATCCCTCCTATCTGGTGTTTTTCCTGGCATATTGATTGCCCTGTTCATGGAAGCAGTGGGCACTTATTAGTGCAGGTGACATTGTTGAACAGCTGGGACGTGTTTGTGGCTCGTAGAGCATAGCCACTTTGCTGCCATAGGACAGGAGGTTTCATGGCAACACACACAGTGACTTTGTTAACAGAAAATAAGTCAGAGTTGGGCAAAGTCACTCTTACCGTGGAGTGAACATCGTGGTGTGCTTTGGCTGTAAAACAGCCACAGTGGGAGCTGCCACACACCCCGGGTATCAGCCCGAGCATCGCTCACTGGTGGTCACTGTGACCAGTGCCACCAGTTCTTCCCATAGAATCACAGAATCATTTTAGTTGGAAAAGACCCTCAAGATCATCAAGCCCAACCATTAACCCACCCCTGGCACTACCCCATGTCCCCGAGAACCTCATCTCTGCGTCTGTCCAACCCTGCAGGGATGGTGACTCCACCACTGCCCTGGGCAGCCTGTTCCAATGCCCGACAGCCCTTTGGGGAAGAAATTGTTCCCCAGATCCAACCTCAACCTCCCCTGGTGCAACTTGAGGCCTCATCAGAGCAGGAAGTTCTCTTTTCACACCTTTACCCCTGGCCCCAGGGAGGCAGCAGACTCCCCAGAGCAGACCAGGTCCTGCCTCCACTCTGCCCTGTGTTCCCTCCCCTCCAGCTCGCAGCAGGACATCCTGGGGACACCAGGGACCTCCTCACTCCCAGAGCACATCTCTGCCCATAGGTACCTGCAGCACGAACTGGTCGGGCTCACTGAGCTTGCCAGGGTTCTCCTTGTAGCTCTGGAAGCGCTGGACCTCCTCCCCGTCTGGGGCATAGAGCAGGAGCTGCTTGATGTGGGAAGGCTCCAGCCGGTCTGTCTCCATCGTCATGAGGATCTGGCGCAGCTCCATGTGCGAGAGCTTGAGGTGGGCAATCAGGATGGCTGCGGAGAAGGGGGCACGTCACTAGGGAGGGGAGGAGGATCAGACCCCGGGGGTGGCTGCGCTGGGACAGCATGGGACCGGGAGAGGAAGATCAATCTCTCCACAATGAGTGACGTAGACTTCTCCATGTGCCCACAGCAGCATAGGGTCGGCCCTGGGGACAGGAAGGGTTTCCTCCCCAAGGCCCTGCTGCACAGGGACCCAGGGATCGCTCTGGTCCTGCAGACCCCCCCAGGTATTGCACTATGTGCATCATGTACATCACCAATGCATCGTGCTAGGATGCTGGAAACGACCCCCAGTGCATCCTGTCCTCCCACATTCCCCATGGCCAGGGGCTCACAAGGTCTCCCTGAGCCCCCACCCTCCATCACGCTGCAGGACATCCCGGAGAAGCAGCACTGACCCTTCCTGGGGGCCCTGCACCTCTCTCTGCCCATGGGGCTGTGTCAGCTCTTCCTCTCACCCTCCCCAGGCCCATGAGCCACATCCCATCCCCATCTGTTCTTGAAAACCTTCTTCTCCCTCCTGCCTGGGGCTGAGCCCAGCCCAGAGAGGCTGCAGGAACAGACCAGACCAGCAAAGATGTGCTGGGGTTGTGCTCATGGGATTGTGCTCATGGAGCCTCTTTCCTTTTACCTTTCCAGTTCTCTACAGCCTGGGTCCCATTTCTGGGCTGGTTTTGGGGCTACGTTCACCGCAACATTTACTTACATGTGTTGTAGGCCTTTTTGTGGGACAAAATTTCAACCACATCTTTCTTTTTAAAGTTTTCAGGCATGAGAGTTGGCTCTGGAAGAGAAACTGAAAGATTTAATCATGGGTAAGGACAGGCTCAGCTGGCTCCAGCAGGAAGAAAACTGTCCTGAAACAGTGAAACTATGAATGAAAGAGAGGATAAATGATGTTTTGCACACAGCAATGGCTCCGGGAATCCTTGAATTCTGCGATTCAAAGATCTCCTCAATGGAGGACTCAGTTGGAGCTGAAAAAGGTAAAACAAGAGGTGAAACACACAGAAAATCCCAGACACACCCCCAAAAAATACAGCCCCTGAGAAGAATCCCATTTAATCCCAGTTCCACTGCCAACCCCACCTGTATCTGCTCCTTGCAGGAGGGCTTAGACATCTCGTGGGCATTTTGCTACTCCCAGTGTAAATGCAGCAGCTGCACTGCCCCACAGGATGGGACCACACCGCTGTCACCCCGGATGGCACCACCCCTGCCAGCACCGCCTGGCATCCCGGCCTGGACCCGCTCACTGGGTTTGCAGCACCCAGACCCCGGGGGCTGGGGATCTTGGGGGGTGGGTCTGCAGGACACCCCACCTCAGGAGCCATGGGAAGGCTGTGCTGGCCTACAGACCCCACATGTGGGTCTTGGAGGAAAATAACTTATTATATGTATAAAAAGTGTTGCCTGTAACGCTCTCAATGGGCAGAGGAACGTTTTCATGGCTTTTTCAGGGCTGAGTTCTCAAAGCAACTGAGCTGCAATTCGCTTCCTCTCTCGCAATGGTTGCGGCTGCTGCAGCACAGCGCGGTGTCTGCACACACCGACACGGCTGAGCGCCCCGCTGCACAGACCACAGCAAGCAGGGGCCGTGCACAAACCATTCAACACGTGGTGCAGGTTTGGGCTTCTGCTCATTGCACACCAGGTCAGGAAGCAGCACTGAGGACAACAGGGAGCGAAACCCTCCGTCTGAGTTTCACTGCCCTGATCAACTGAAATGCAGAGAGAAAACAGATAATGGCAGCGAAGAAAATTAAGGGAGATAGGCAAATAATCTCCACCTTAATGATCCGCTGTGCCACCAGTCACAAAATCCTGAGGGTGAAAGAATTCTGTGCTGTGGGGTGATGGCAGGACCAGGCATCACCTCGCTGCCCACTGAGCCCCAGTTCCTCCCAGTGCCCCGGTCTCTGGCTGGTACCAGGACGTGCTCTGTGGCTCAAGTACTTACTTGTAGGTTTCTGCGTCCCGAAGTGCAGCTCCAGGTCGAGGTATTTGACCATATCACTCAGCTTGTCATAGTCCGAGTCTTCCCCAAGCTGTGGGAGGATGAAGAGTCAGGGGCTGTGGTGGCAAAGGGGACAGCCCAGCGCTGCCCGTCTGCGCTTGGCCACCGTCAGCCCACCCCACACTGAGGCCTGTTTCCCCACAGGGAGCCTGGACAGGTTGGTGACACTGTCCTGTAACTGGAGACTCGGCCACCATAAACCCTGTCCAGAAAGCAGAGCCTGGTGACTTGCTTACCTCTGGAGGGGACAGTTTCTACATGGGTCACTAAGCCCATCTGGTGGGACCCGTTCTCATTCCAGAAGAAACGAAGGAAACTGGAGATTCACCCCATCAGCATTTCCCTGCACCCTGCAGCTGGCAGCCCTGCCCCGCAGGTTCATCTGACTCCTGACACAGCTGGAGTCCTGCAGAGCTCTGCTGCTCTTCACTTGCTGCTCGGCCATGATTGCTTAAGTCAAGGACAAAGTGTGAATTCCAGAAACTTCAGGGTTTTTTGCATACAAAAAAATCACCAGGCAGAATCATCTTGTTCTCCGGAGTGCTGGGGAGAGGGACCTGCAGGATTCCAAGTGCTTGCTGCGAGGTGGGAGCCCGTGGGGCTGGAAGGTGATCCCACAGCTCCCCTCTGGCTGCTCAGGACACGAAGAACACGGCACGTCTGAACACAGGAGTTAACTGCATCGAGGAAGCTTCTCACTACTGAGACTCGAATCCACCTCCAGCATTCTGCATCTCCGCAAGTCCATGGTGCCCAAGGATTATCACATCTAGTCTCAGCTTAGCTTTTGCTTTCCCTCTCCGGTGTCCTCCCATGCCTCTCTACTCTCCCCATCACGTTGCTTTCAACTATCCTCATGTTTTTTGAGTGACAAAACATCCCACAGCTACAGAATGTGTGTGAAGGCAGCTCCTGCCTATGTCAACCCACAGAGCGCAGGAAAGCAAGTGCTCCCCAGCACACTGCAGGAAAAAAACCCACATTTCAGGTGCTTTCCGGAGCCTCTTCTCACCCCAGCAGATTTGCTCCAAACAATTAAAGGGATGAAAATAAATATGAGACTTTCTGTACCACGTCACCTTCAGAGTTCGTGGAATGTGTGGCCCAACAAGAGGTGATGACAAGATGCTCTGGGAGGGGACAGCTCCCCCCGCACCCACAGACGTTCCCACCGCCCTGTGCAGCCTTGGCAGCCGCTCCCCATAGCGTGGTTTGAACCCTCATCTCTCCCCATTCCCCGTTCGGGGGCCATACCTGTCCCCAGATGGTCCCTTCTGAGTTCTCCACCTGCTCCCAGCGCAGCCTCTTGACGCTCATGTGGTTGGACTCACTCCTGCGGTGCAGCAGCCCCCGGTGCAGGGGGGGGGCACAGGGCACTGGGGGAGGGGGCGGGGGGGGCGGCGGGGGCGGGATGGGGTGCAGGTGGCTGACAAGGGATTTGGGGGCAGGTGACGTGCTGGCCTTGGTGGCCTCTGCCTTGGAGGGGACGGTCTGGGGGTCATGGAACTGCAGGGGGGGTGGAGGCGGGGGGGGGCTGAGGGGAGGAGGGGGGATGTGGTCTGAGAGCGTGGAGTAGGTGAGGGAGCTGCCCTCGTCGCTGCTGCTGATGTACTCGCTGCTGCTGACATCGTTGGTGACGTAGCTGCCCTGGTCATCGTGGAAACTCATCTGGGAGAGGGAGAGGCTGAAGGTGGCACCTCATCCTTCACCCAGCCAGCCCTGGGGGGGTCCTGCCCCAGAGCGGGGTGGCCCTTGTCTACCTCCACCACCCCCAGAGCCCCAGGATGTGTCCCCAGCGGCTCTGCCCCCGTCCCGGTGAGATGCAGGCTGTGTGATAGATTCTCTATGGCCAGCACAAAGACCATGCACCTGCAACATACTTACCTCCTCGTAGTCATTCTCGGGAGTGAGGAAATCATCCACGATGGTGACCCGGTGTCCCAGCTGCTCACTGAGGGCGTCCAGGAACCGGTCAGTGTCACGGCTGCGTGGGGGCCTGGAGAAGGTGAAGAGCTTCTTCCGTCGTGACAGCGGGCTGAGCGGGTAGTGGCGGTGCTGGGGGGACGGGGCCGGGCTGCTGTCCAGGCTGACGTAGGGGTTGGACTCAGTGCTGCTCGGGGAGGCCACGCTGCTGTGCAGGCGGTAGTAGCACTGCTGGGAGCCCAGAGCCTCGCTCGGCCACGAGATCCCCGTCCCCGGCTTGCGAGCACCTGCGGGACAGAGCGATGCCCGGGGTATCCTGCACTGGGTGCTCCTTGGGGCACCCCCCTGTGACGAGCCCCAGCGCCCCCGAATGCCACATGAGATGATGGTGCAGCCAGCAGAAAGGAGCACAGGGTCCCGTGGGATTTGCCATCCCGCACACTCTGCTGCCCTCCTGCCGATGCAGCTTTGCAGGAGCCATCGCTGGGCTCCCACCGTCACCGCTTTGTTATAAAATAGCACCAAGTGAAAGGTGTTTTTCCCTCCATCTGCCTGGGCAGCACCATCCACCATCACCTGAGACCCCCCCAAAACTTCTGCGGGAAGCTGGTCCCTACCTGCAGCGTGTGGCAGCTCCGGGGCAGGAGGCGATGCTCTGTGCCGGGCAGCGTTACCCATCTTGCCAGCAAAGCTGCCAATCAGGCGATTTTCTAACTCTGCATAGACAGCTGACATCTGAAAAAAAAAGGAAAAAGAGCTGCTCTTGATGCCCGAATCGAGACAGGGCTTGTGGAGAACCCAGAGACCTGCAGTGTCCTGGGGACAGGACAGCCACGCCAGCCCCCAGGCTCTTACCCTTTACAGGACGGCTTCACCCCAACCCAAGACTATTCTGTTTTTTCTGAAGATCCCCAAGAGCCTCTCCAAGGCTGCAGCAGATGCTGACAGACACCGGCTCTATTAAAGCTGACTAATTGCCCCGGGAAGCGATCTGGGTGACGAGCTCCACAGCAGGGATGCTGTCAGCCACCAGCAGGTATTTATCCTTCTCCCATTCCCTCTTTTCCACTTT
Organism: Streptopelia decaocto; assembly: GCF_964273445.1. Classification (NCBI taxonomy): domain Eukaryota; kingdom Metazoa; phylum Chordata; class Aves; order Columbiformes; family Columbidae; genus Streptopelia; species Streptopelia decaocto. Next base: position 6,490,375 of record NC_138668.1, on the reverse strand, counting down.
CCTGCATCAACATGACAGGACTCAAGTTCTCAGCCCTCCCTGTGAACACAACGGTCCTGCACACGTTGACCAAGTGCTTCCCAGAGGCTCATCCCCCCAGCCCCAGGAGGTCGCACCATTTTGGGGTTGGGTGTCTCCGGGAGGGATGTGCCATCACCGGCCTGTCTCTCTCCAGGGATCAGGCGAACTGGGACCTCTACGGTGTCACTCTGACCTACTGGGAAAGGAAGGGACAAACCAGTCAGGATCCCGTCCCGCCAGCTGCAAAGGAAACCCTGTTTTTCGAGTTATGTCCATGGAGAGCTTCTGCTCGGAGGTTAATGGCTGGAAGAACATTGTCTGCTTCTTATAATTAAATGGTTTGTGCAGGGAAGTGAATGAGGATGAGCCCCAGAGCCGGCTCAGACTCGGTTTAAGGTTAACACGAGAGGTCGCAGACTCTGCTCTTTCCGCAGGGCAGCTGAGGACACGGCTGCTCCCTGCAGCTGGCGAACATCTGCCCAGGCCAGCAGCTCCCCCAGCGAACGCAGCTGTTCGCCACTCTCCTGCTGCAATCACAGCCAGAAATGCTCCTCAGAGCTGGGTTAGAGAATCTTCCTTGGGGAAATGTCCTGGAGCTGACTGGCCTGACAGCCAAGGAGCACGGCGCTCCCGGGGGAAGCTGGGAGGAAGGTGCAGCCGAGGGGTGGGGAGGTCATGGACAGAAGCTGTTAGTGCAGGTCAAGTGCCCTTCACAATCAGCTAAGACTGATGGAGGAATAATAATTATCACTCTCTACAACTGCCTTGAATGGAGTTTGGAGCTGGGAGGGGTTGGGGTCAAGGAACAAGCACCAGGATGAGAGGAAACGGCCTCAAGTTGTGCCAGGGGAGGCTGAGGTTGTATCTTGGAACAATTTCTTCCCCAAAGGGCTGTTGGACATTGGAACAGGCTGCCCAGGGCAGTGGTGGAGTCACCATCCCTGGAGGGGTTGAACAGATGCAGAGATGAGGTTCTCAGGGACATGGGGCAGTGCCAGGGGTGGGGTAATGGTTGGACTCCATGATGTTAAAGGTCTTTTCCAGCCTAAACAATTCCGTGATTCCATGAATAAGCAGGATGCCTTGTCCCACCATCTGAGAGAGGAGGACAAAGACCCAAAGGACTGAAAACACAACCAGCAACCTGGGGTGCATCTGGAGGAGAGGGTTCAAGATCTGGGGGCTGTGGAAATCCCTGGAGCAATACAAACTGGTTGGGATTTTCAGAAGAATGGGGAGATACAGGGCTTCTCTCAGAAAGGATGGTTTGTGCCTCGAGTGCAGTTCATCAGGAGTCTCAAAATGGCACTGAACCATGGTCACCTTCCTCACATGGATTCCATAAATGCTTCTTTCCCTGTCAATTTGGTGGTGTCCAAGAAAGTTCACAGCTGAAACTGTGCACCCCAGAAGGGAGCGCTCAGACCAGCATCAGTTCACATCTGAGCAATGGATTGGAAACAACACCCAGCCTCAGCCCAAGTGGGTAATTATTGGAACTGCTCATTTCAACTGCTTGTGAAAATGGGGAGTTGCAGTCACAGCCTCTTCGCTGGCTCTGTACCTGCGTCCTTTCCCACCATCCACGCTGAGGACCAGGCCAGGGTTTGTTTTGTGGCAGAGCAGAGGTACAGCTCAGGCACAGCCCCCAGCCCCTCTACCTGCAGCGGGACCCCCCGATCACCCACCTGCTGCCCCCCCCTCATCGGGGCGGGGGGTCCGCAGGCTCCCCCGGCACAGGGATGCTCCTCGGACGGAGCTGCGGTAGCGATCCTCTGCGTCCGGCTCGGCTGTGCGGAAAACACCCTTCGTCAGGCTCGGTCGGTGCGCGCCAGTCCCCACAGCTCCCCGCTCCTCCTGCCCTGACCCCTGGGACTCGCAGCTGCTCTCTGAGCCTTTCACTTGGCCATGACCTCTTGACAGCTGCCTGCCCCCCCCTAAATCCCCATGCTGGGGCCAGGGAGCGAAGCAGGTCACACAAACAGTGCAGGGGGTGGATGCCCAAAGATGGGACATGCAGTTGCTTTTTCTAGCAGGATTGGCATCCACCAGCTCATGGTGCACGAGAAACCCCAGCCCTGAGCCGGCCTGACCCAGAGGGATGCAGCTAATACCTTCCTGTCCTCAGGGGACAAGGTGGGAGTGGGGACCAGCACCAAATGCTGCCTGGGAGAGACACTGTCTGATGGGTTGGTTCATGTGCAGTTTGACGTGACAGCTCAGAGAGGCTCAGACCCACAGCAGGATGGGGACAGCAGAGCATCAGTCTCCGTAGTATCCAACAGACCAATGCTCAGACAACCCGATACACACAAACATCTGAGATAGTCACCGAGTTTGGAAGAAGCCCAGATAAAGGACTAACCCAAATTCAGAGATCTCTGGCCATCACGCTTCCACGCATGGACACACACATAATGCACCAGAACAACCAGAACTTCACGTGGTCAGAGAAAAGCTGAAAGGAACCAGAGAACTGGGAACAACAGCCCCAAACAGTCTGATCCCAGGAGATTCACTCCTGTGCTCTCCTCCTCTGCCAGGGCTGGAGACTCCTGCCTTGGATTCCTGAGATACAGTTGCAAACTGCAAATACATCAGCTACTCTCTGAGATCTTCTAAGGCTTATGAGCTAATTTTACGATCTAAATTCTTAGGAATATGCAACATGTTAGGTGGCTTGAGCCATGATTCTGCACACACAAAAACAAAAACTGAGAGTACAAATTAGGTGAACAAATACCCAACAGGAGTATTTGCACCAGGACTTGGAGCTGTTTCTCCCTGTGAGGTGAAAGGCTGTGCTAAAACAACTGTGTTCCTCCAAAAGTCTCTCTTCAACCAACACCTCTTTCATATGGTTCTACCTACAGAATTTAAAATGAACATATCAACACAACGTAGAAGAATTTGAAAGCAATTAAGAAGCCCAAATCCAAATATTAAGACATTTAAGTCCAAATTTGCCCTCACTTTTCTGCCGTTGGACCGCAAAGCCCCTAATCCTCAGCAAACCACAGCTGGTTTTGGTGTTGCCGCAGCCCCGGTGATAGGGAGGAGGAGAATGCCCAACCACCTGCCGGGTCTCTGCTCCCCAACCTCCAATCACAGATACCTGGAGGACATCCCGGGGACATCTCAAGGGACATCCTGTCATGGCTTATTTTCCCTCTCTGCTCTGAACGCTGCCCCTAAGCCATCCACATCCTTTCCAAACCTCTAACGACCCAAGCAGCTTCCAAAAACCTTCACTCCCAGCAACATCACCTCTCAGTGCAGAGTTTCCTTCCAAAACTCCACAGCTCCGTGGTGCACAAAAGAAAACCTCCCGCCTGACATTTACAGATCAACCTCACTGGTAACAGGAGCTGGAATCTCCTGTGTGCTGCTCGACACCCCACACAGCCACCAGCCCCATGCAGGCAGCGTGCAGGCAGGAGCCAGGCAAGGCAGAGCTGCCTGCTCCCTCGTCACCCCAGCCTGCTCCCAGTGCCACTGCCAAGGTCCCCAGGGACCCGGTGGGACATGGCGTGTCCGTGCTGGAGCACAGGGGTTTTTCCTCTCACCTGCCAAGGACTTGTAACCAAGAAACCTGGCAATCTTTTGCTGGCAGTGCTCCTGCTCTTCGTACGTCAGCAGCTGGTAAATAAACTGCCATATGACTTGCTTGGCCGGTGTGTCCAGCACCGGGTACACATCCACAATGAGAGTGTCAATATTCCTGCAAAATCAGAAAGAGAGGGCTGGCAGTGAGCGCATCCCTGCAGCACAGCCCCGCCACGCCGTGTCCAGGGCTCCGGCACTTCCCTGCATCCCAGCTGCTGGGTTTGGCTCCGAGTCCTTGGCACAAAGAGGTTATCTCGGAGCAGAGGTGCTGGTCTGCGAGCAGGAGATGGAGCCATTTAGGACATGGAGATGTGCAGCTGGTGCTAATGGGGAGAGCAAATTCCAGGGACCAGCAGCAGCTGCCAGCCAGGTATAAAACCTGGTTCGTGAGTCAGCTAGGGTGTCTAGGGAGCAAGAGGGGCAAGTGAGCACCAGAAAGCAAAGAGAAACCCTAGAAAGTCTGAATTTTAGCCAGCAGCAGGTAAGTAGGCTCAGGGAGAGATGCAGTGGAGAGGGTGGCTGGGCTGGCAGCCTCAGAGGACTGAAGGCTCAGCCTCATTTTGTTCTGTGGTGTGTAGAGATGGTGAAAGGGCTATTGTGAACAGCAGGGCTGAGCACCCGATTCGGGGAGGAGGATGAAGCAGCCTGGGGGAGGATGGCTGTCCTGGGTCGGAGGGCTAAAGTCAGTGCTGAGAAACTGAGGCAAAGATACTGGGTTAAAGCTCGTTGCAACTATTACATCCTTAGTGTAGCAGTAATAGTAAGAACTTCTTAGGAGAGCTGGAAGGAAATTGCATATGTAGGACCAAACCTGTTGTCCTGCTGTTAGCTGAAGGGGCCATCAGTGCCCTCCCAGGCGCAGGGAGAGTGAGGGGTGAGGAGGCTCAGAGGCTGCAAGGGCTCCATTAATGAAGTGTCCTGGGGATCTCAGAGGCCAGGAGGGATGAGAAGCGATAGGAGCCATCCAGAGCCTGCCAGCAGCTACCTGCTAAGCTTTTCCCTAGTTCAGCGCTAATTTGCCTTTTCTCTTGGCTGTGAGGAGCCTGCTTCCCCTTCAGAAGAGTTAAAAGTTAAAGAGCTGCTGAGGCTGGCGGCTGCTCTGCCCTGCAAAGCCTCTGCTCCTACCAGATGGTTAGTCATGCGCAAACTGCCTGGGGAACCAGAGCCCAGAATGGGGGTGTCCTGACTCTGTCCCCTTTGCTGTTGGGAAGTGCTGGTATCTGCATGCTGCAGTGGCAGGAAACATCAGCTGAACGTTTGGGGATTTCCCTCCTTGGTGGAGCAGTTAGAGGTCACAGCTGGCTTGTCTGGGACCGGCATGCAATTAGGTCATGAGGAATTATTGTTAAATGGAGCAGCGGCCTCTGTGTGGAGCCATCTGGGGCAGCTGGAGGCAGGAGGAGAGGGTGGGTATGTCCGTGTCCATGCTACACCGTGCTCCCTGCAGGCAGCAGCGACAGCCCCAGCTCAAACGCTGCTGGGGGACCAAGGAACATGTGCTGCCCTGCACTGGGACCTGGGGATTGATTCGTGGTACTGGGGTTCCCATCCTTGTGCCGCTGAGCAAGAGCAAACACCCTGCTAGGATGGGGTTGGCATCTCCCAGCTGCAGACCCCAGGGACTGGGTCTGCCTCACCAGCTGCTCCGGACCTGAACTGCCCAACTGAGGAGTCCTGCAGAAGTAGCATGTTCTTGAGAGAGCACGGAGTGATGAATTCTGCGTTCCCAGGGCAGTGTTAGTGATAACAGGGCCCCAAGAGGGTTCACTCAGCAGGTGCTGGGGGGATTTATGTGGCTGTGCCTCCCCAGCACCTGCCAGCACAGCAGCACCCAGGCTCCCTGCAGAGCATTGCTTTGTCAAACTGAGGATCTGGACCCCCTGATCCTTTAGTCTTTACACTGCAGGCTGCTCCACCATTGCAGCAGGAGCTGGCCTGGAAGCTGGAGTTAGGTTATGGTTGGACTCGGTGATCTTAAGGGTCTCTTCCAACCAAAATGATGCTATGATATGTGGTTCATGGGGGACCTGGGCTCTCAAGAAGCAGCTGAGCAGCCTGGCTCTGTCAGCTCCACAGGTGCAGATAGAGGCAGAAACATCTCCCAGTGCAGAGAGGGATGATTATTCACCACGGTGCAGAAAGGTTAAAGACCAAGGGCAGAAAACAAAGTCACTACTGAAAGCTGTGAGTCTGCCAGGGGCTGGGTTTCAGCCCCTGCAGCAGGGCAGGGAGGATGCTCGACTGCAGGACGAGGGCTCTGCCAGCCACAGCCATTCCTGTGCTGCGGCCAAGATGCTGAGAAGGGGGAGAAGACAAGGATGAAAAGGGTGAGATTTACTGAAAGAGGTGAAACAGGATCTGTGGCCATCGGGGATGGCCAGACAGCAAGAGAGCTCATGCCCTGGGGGACCAGAGTTTTTATGAGGGATTAAAGGTTGACTGAATTAACCTCAGAAGCCAATGGGTCTGCCCTGTCCTCAGGCAGGACACCTGGTGAGAGATGGGCACGTGCCCACACGTACAGGGAAATACACAACTGGGGAAACTGGAGAATGCGATCCCAGCAGAGCTCAGTGCTGCCAGCCTCACTGCCGAGGGCTGCTGTCTGCTCAGAGACCGGCTTGGACGTGGGCATCACTACCAGCATTGGAGGAATGGAGCTGCTAGGGAGTTACCGATGTTGGAAGAAGCCTTCCAGTGCTTTGCAGATGGTGTAACGCTCGGGAGGAGTCAGCAGATGCTCCAGCTGCTGGGTGAAGGTCCTTCCTTGGATCTTGATGCTAGAGGGGAGAATCTCTGCAACCCACTGCAGGGAGGTGAGGGCAGAGGAGCTGCTCGGGGAGTCAGCAGAGTCAGAGTCTGCAAGGTGCAGGTAGAAAGAAAAAAGAAAATTCAACAGACAAAGTGTCTTAACTATGGGTTAGAAGGCTTGTCCCAAACCAAGGGTCAGTACTAGGGACAGCTTCACCTGTGCACAACCCCTGCTCTATAGAAACACAAATCCTGATGTGCTGATACAGACACTGTTACACCTAAAAAAGCAGATTTCAGTCACTGGAAGGCAGCAGGTGGCAGGATGAAATAGCGCATCTGGAGCTGGGTCTGGCTCTGCCTTCCTCCTGCTCTGGAGCTCATGGCTGGTCCAGTAGGTCCACAGTTTTGTTTTTAGGGCACATGCAAGTGAATTGGTAACACTGGGCTCCTGACATGAAGCTCAGGGGACTCAACTGCTGCTCTGGAGGGAAGAGACAGTCCCTGATCCTGGCCCTACGTGTTGCAGGGCAGCACCCTGATAATGCACCGACCCTCCTGCCTTGGCACAGCTCTGGCAGCACCGCAGGGACCGAGCCCTGCCCTGGCTGTGCTCCTGCTGCTGGAACCCTGCTGACAGTCACCCGCATCGCCCAGACACCCTCATCTCCCACTGCCTCGCTCACCAGCAGCAACATGAATTATTCATAACAGCAGCAGTTATTCCAAACAGCACAGTCCATACACAACTACGGGATGTGCACAGCGACCATGGATACACAGGGTTGGATTACTGCAGTCAAGTACACGGCACAGGCTGCACGTGAATGACATTGGCAAGGGCTGTCAAGGACGATCATACAGGAGGATGAGCCCTTCTGGAGAGCAGCCAAGCCTGAGATCAAGCCTGATCCCAGCAAGCGGGCAGCAGTGAGAGGAGCAGCGTTAGGCTCCAGGCAGCGCCTAAACCCTGCTGAGCCCACGGCGGGTATTTGGCCATTCCCTCCTGTGTGGGTTTCTGCAGCTCCAGCCCCTCCTGCGCTCTTACCGTTGGAGACGCTGACGATCCCTTCTTCCACCACCAAGGTGGGCATCGCCCCGCTGCCCTGCAGCATCGCCACCACCTTGTCGTGGGAGCAGTTCCTGCGGGGACAGGAGAGCCGGCTCAGCGCTGCCGGGCTGCTGCCTGTGTGGGCAGTGGCTCTGGGTGAGCAGCGCTGACATGGAGCTCCCAGCTGGCTCCATTTATCTTGCAAAAAACCTCACCCTGCTGCTCGGAGCCAGGCAGTGCTGGGCTGTGCCGCACTTCCCCTGGACTCTGGATCTTTGCTCTGTCTGTGCTGCTCAGAAAAGAGCCTCCCCAAGGGAGCGTGTGAATCGCACCCCAAGCCCTCCGCTGTACCCGCAGCACGGAACAGCCGCAGGACATCCCGTGGGCATCCTGCAGGGCTGTTCCTGCAGGCAAAGCCAGCGTTACTTTAAACTCAGACCCAGAAGATAAACTTCCAATCTAAATGATACAGTGCTGCTGGTCTCTCCTTGCCTGTCCTAATTCTGCATGAAAAGAAAATGCAAGGTGGATGTAAAATGCATTTTTGTAGGTAAAAAAAAAAATATCTTGGAGTGTCCTTGGAGAAGGGTACAGGCCAGGCTGGGCCAGCGCCTGCCAGAACGTGGGCTCAGAGGACAATCGACTTGGTCTGCTCTATTTTCTGGCAATGCTGCATCAGCCAACAGTTTGCTGGATCAGCTGAAACGTGAGAACCTGAGCACTGACAGACGCAGCATCAGATGTTTAACCTTTAAATATTCATCACTCTCTCTTACCCTGTAGCCTTTTCTAACCCTTTGCTCTTGCTTTTTGTGCAGAAAGACAAACCCGAGGCAATACAGGCTGCTGCCACTGCCCAGCGAGGTGCACGCTCAGCTCTGGTTTGATTGCTTTTGTTGTGCACAAATAATATGTAGAAGAATTAACTTCTGGGTGGAAATGCAATTGCCCTTGTGGTTTTAAGGTTATGATCCCATTCTGGGAGTGATTTGTGGGCTGGCTGGTGCTCTGCTCCCCCTAGAAGCAGAGCCCCAGATGTGTTTAACACATACAACTTAACCCACAGTGGCTCAAATCAGGGTCTGCGGCTGGGCTGCAATTGCAACACCAGTCATATATAGTATGTATGTATCATGCATTACACATGGTTATTTGCACTGGGAAGTGAAAGAAGGAGCAGGGATGGAGCTGAAATACTGCTCTTAGAGCCAGGTTTTGTAAAGGAGGTGTCTTTATGGGGCATAACCCCTTATGCGTCTCAGCAGACAGTTCTCGAGGACAACCAGCTCTTGTCTCAGTTGCACAGGAGTGAACAAGTGACCATGCACTTGGCCACTGCACCCCCAGGACCCTTTTTGCAGAGCTCTTACCTCATGTCCAGCCCATTGAGGAACAGGATTCGGTCTCCAGCTTTGAGAGCAGCTTTCTCCGCTGGGCTCCCTGCACGCATGGGGGACGAGAGGGGCTTCAGCTGGGGGTCCCTGCTCGGGGGGCTCCCCTGTGCCAGGGAACAGCACAGGGCAGGGACCCACTGGCTGTTCACTGGACACAGGGAATTATTTCGGACTATTCACAGAACACAGACATTTTCTACCTTTCAAAACAGGGAATGCATAAAGCCAAACTAAATTGTACCAACGACACTAGTCATTCAGCTCAGGGAAACTCTATCCCTGAGCCTTGTAAAAGTCACTTTTGCTATTTTCTAGCAAACAGCCAGCACTTAAAGTTGTGAGTTGCGACCAGAGATAAAGAAGTGTCTTTGAATCTTGGGGCTGGAGGTTTTCTTACCTGGCAGAACAGACTCGATCCACACTGGGGCATGGCCACGGAGCGTGAAGCCAAAGCTTCTGTTGCCTTTATAAACTCGCACAGTTCTGCAGGTAAAAAAAATAAAATTAAATACAATTTAAAAAGTAAATATGAAATCAGAGCCCAACAAAGATTTGGTTCTTGTTCCCTTTCCCAGCCCCTCAAAGCCCCACTAGCTTGGGTATCCCCTGAATCCCCAAGCCCCTGAGCATGGCCTCTTGCTCTGCATTAATTACTGAATTCATAAATCCACCATCCAGTTCTTCAAATCCAATGTGTTTTTATAGTGACCTTATATATTACACAGAATAAGAGAGACAATGTGTTTTAGAGGGTAAAGACAGGCTGATGAGAGAGAAATTAAATTCAGCCAGGAAATTTTGGAAGTGGCATTTGGAAATCTGCCTGCTGGGAGTCTGATTGGAGTTGTTCCCCGCAGGGAGCTGGGGGAAGGCAACATCGCCAAGATCATTTACAACCAGAAAGCCTGTTGTAGGGACATCCCCTTTCCTAGTGCACCTAGTGCATTCCTGTGAACTCGAGGGCATCCAGGAGAGGAGTTACCTGCGGGCAGCCCCCGAGGCCACATTGCTGGTGAGGAGCGAGGTGGTTTTGCGCAGGCTCTTGCTGATCTCCTCGTGGCTGCGGGGCACGGAGCTGGCGCGGGTGGACACCAGCAGCCGCTCCTGGTGGTCCTCGCTCCGGCTGCGCCGCAGGCGGTTGCTGTGCTGCTGGCTCTTGGAGCGGCACAGCTTGCTGATCAGGCTCTGCGACACCACCTCGTCAAACCGCTGCCGGTGCTTCTTGGGGATGAAAATCCTGGGAAAGCGAGACAAGGGAGGGGAGTGAGGAGCGGGGCTGGGGGGCTGTGGAACAGAGCTCCGGATCCAGCTGTATCTGGAAAGGAAAGGTCAGAGCAGCCCAAAGCTCTCCTGTGCTCTCAGCCTTTCTCAGGGCTGGGGACACCAGGGGTGTTGGGGACACTAGGGATGCTGGGGACACTGTTCATATCTCCTGTCCCATCCCATGCACGGCTCCATTGGGGTGAGGAGGTCAGACCCCTCCCACCCCTCGGGAGACGCTGGTGCTGTGGGGATGAGGATGGGCATGGGGACACGGCAGGCAAGGGGACATTACTGGGACTTGCTTCCCCTCGGGTCACCTCCCCTGTGCCCAGAGAGGCTGTTCTGCCAGCAGCCAAGTGGCCTTTGTGCCCCTTGAAAGGACCCCCCGGGACCCTCAGGGGATGCACAGCGGGATCCCAGGGGGAGCGAGGAGGGTCTGTCTGCACCACTCCCACCCCGGCCAGGAAATCACTCCTGTGACACCAGGAAATGCTTTTTCTGTTCCTTTTCCTTCTCCCATCGCAAGAGCGGGACACAGGCACCCCCCTCACCTGCTCCTACCCTCCCATTTGCACATTTGGGGGCTTCTAGAGGAGCTGTGATTTCCCAGTGTTTCTATAGCAACACCTCCCTGCACCCAGAAAGGCTGCCTGTGGCAGCTGCATTTGCTCGTTAGACAATAACACTGTGAGGTTCATTAGTGCTCCTCACCTCGTGGTGTGTGTGAATGCGCTCCCTAAATTAACATTAACACAAACCCCAACACTGCCGGCAGAGGAGGGTTGTGAGCATCACATCCAAACTGCCCAGCACCACATTCCCAGAGGGCAACAGAGTCAGAACTGGCATCAGAGAACCCGAAGCAACTTGCTCCGGGGGGCCATGACACCAGTGACACAGCTGTGACAATGGCAGCTGCTAAAGAAGCGTGGCCAGAGGGGTTGGGGCTGGCGGGAGCTCCTGCGGGTCTCCCCACGCCTTGGGCAGCTTCACCAAAAGGACCTGAAATCCTGGGTGAAGCCAGAGGAAAGGGAGGAGGAGGCTTCAGAGCCCAAATCTACCGGGACCAGGACGTCTCTGTTTCTCCCCAACAAAACGCAGAACTCAAAATAAAAGCTGATGCTCACACTGCGTAGGAGCAGGCAGATCGGCAGCCATCCCGAGGCTGACATATGCTCACGCAAAGCATTTAGTGATAATTTAAAACAAGTAACACATTGGTACAAATCACAGTCAATTTGTGATTAAGCAGCAACTGGAAAAGAGAGAAATCATGCTGATAAATAGCTGACCCAGCTGTCAGAGGCTCCTGCGGGAACGTGGGCTGTCACAGCACAGGGAGGACATGGCAGGACCCCCGGGCTGGGCTGCACGTCCCCTCCCACCCCAGAGAAATCCGGGTTCCTTGCAGGCAAAATGAGCACGTTCCTATTTAAACTGGCCAAATTAAACTGGCCCCGCTCGTTCCATCAGGGCTGTCCCACTTTGCACTGGCTGTGGCTTCACCTGCAGGCAAACAAACCTCCGAGTTTTGTAGCCAAGTGGGGTGAGCTCTATAACCAGGCACAGGACAGGAGGCTTTAGGGGTTTCACCATAGACTGACTCAGTGCTACAAGTAAAACAGTGTCTCATTAAGGAGAGGAACTGAGTGACTGCTAAAAATAATCCCATTAAAGCATGCAAAATTGTTTCCTTCTGCAGAACCCTATGAGAGCACTTGCAATGTGGCCTCAGGGAGCACGGGGTGCCCCTGTGCTGCTGGGGGCCTGGGTCCCCCGAGCTCCCCAACACCCTGCGGTTCAGCAGCTACTGACCTCCTAACTGTGTGTGCTCAGACCTCATCCTTAATGAGTGCCCCACCAAAGGGAGCACATGGGATGTCGTTAGACAGTGGTGATGCCTCAGCCTGTCCTCTGCTCCAGCATGATGCTGCCCATGCAACATGCACCAGCATCAGCACCGGCACCAGCCCATTTCTGCAGCATCCTGCCATGCCATGGGAAAAACCCGGCTTTGCCCATCAGTGTGGCACCGCGGAGCAGCACTCAGCTGGGGTTTCCATCTCCCAGCAAACCCCACCGGGGAGCGGGAAGCATGGATGCACCCACCCTGTCCAGGACAGCTCCTGTCCCCACAGGCTGCCCGTGGCAGGGCTGGAGACCATGCAGCACCAACCTCGAGCCTTCAGCTTCCTCTTCCTCCTCCCCATGTGCTCCAGGTCAGTCCTGGCACAGCTTGGCTCTGGGGCTCACATCTGCAGGGGATGTTCAGCACCTCTCGGTCCTTGTCACACTCACTATTTTTACAACTCCCAGGCGGGTCCATCACAGCTCCAAGCAGCCAGTCCCACCTGTGCAGCCTGCGCGGGCTGAGAGCCGTGTCCCCACCAGCCCAGCGCCCACAGAACCACCTTTCACAAGGGCACACGTCTGGTGATGGGCACCGAGGTCACCCGAACGCCCCACCCTGAGCTGGGTGCTGAGACCTGCCGGTGCAAGATGTGTCCCCTCCAGCGGGGCAGCGGCGGGACCATATGAAAGCAACCGCAGGTTTGCTGCAAGGAGTCCCTGCTCCTCGCTCCATCTCACCCGCTGCACACCCCAAACCTCCATCCTCCCGCCCAGCCCTTTGGTGGACAAGAGCCATGGAGACAAAGCAGAGCCAGACATGCTCCTCCTGCCTCTCCCCAGCCCTCCACCCCCAATTTCTAATCTGAGCTTTGCTTGAGGCCCCCCACCAGCTCGCAGCTGCTGCGGTGGGCACAGGCTGGTGGCAGGGCCACACCAGTGAAGGGGACCCGGTACCCTCAGCTCAGAGAGGCAGGAGAGATACCGCGGGGAGGTCTGCCAGGGCGCGAGGTGTCCCCAGCACACCCAACACCGTACACGACGTGCGGCGGCGCGGAGCAGAGACACGTACCGAAAATGCCGGGAGAAGCTCCGGTCCTTTCCCATTTGTCAGGGCACGGCGGGAACAAAAGGAAGACGCTTCAGATCCTCATGCAGCTGAGGCTCAGCCCCGGCTCACGCCCACGACGCGGCCGGATCCAACAACCAAACCGTGTGCCAGCCGGTGCCCCCCACCGCTCGGCACCCCCACCGTGTGTGGGGACCACGGAGAGATGGGCCGGCAAGATCTACCTGGGCTGAGCCCCTGCCTCCCCTCACCACCCTGCCACACTCCCGGTCCAAGGCGGAGGTTTTACCATCCACCCAGTGCCTTTTTTTAATCAATGGGGCTTGGGTGCCCGCGCTGCTCTCGCTGCTCCTCTCTGCCCCGGCTTGCAGTGCCGGAGCCTCTCGCTTTCCCTAAAAACTGCCGTCGCTGTAATTTCCAGCTGGAACGATCTCGTAACAGAAAGGAGGGCACGGCTCTGCGCCGAACTCCGGGGGGATGCCTCCCTGGTGCTAATTAGTTGACTTCTAAAGTGCTTCTGTTTAAATTGCATGCTGCTGTAATGGGTGAGAAACCTTAAAGGCGAATGGCATCGGCGGCGGGTGCGCGGCTGCAGGTGGAGCCACCCGGGCTGCACAGGACCTGGACAGAGTCATGGGCCCAAACCTCCCACCGAGCCACAGAGCACCATTTACCCTCAGGGTAACACAGCAGCACTTTGCATTAGGGATAGAAGATTTTTTTAAATCTTCTATTAAAATAACGCTATCTTTAAACACAGCACAGGCGTTTGATGAAGAGGATGTGAAGCTTTCCAGAGCTGCCAACATCAGGTGCGATCTCCAGGTAGCAAAGGAAGGAAAAATGAAAAATGTGTGGTTTAGCCCCAAAACAACTAGCAAAGACCTGACCTTGAGTCTATCAGTTTGCAGAAAAACACATCCTGAGGTAGATTAAAACACCGAGCTACACTTGGACTATGTCTGAACTGTGCTGTGCAACAGCTACCAGTGTGGAAAAGCACTTCCGCCCTGACAGCGGCTGCAATGCTAAAATTCACATGCTTTCAGGAGAGAAAACTCTTGTACTGCTTTACCCAGCTAACAGGACTTCTGCTTGTGGACCTGGACAGATTTTTCTCAAACCTCATCTACCTGCGTGCGTGGTCAGCCGGACATGATCCTATAATTCTATGATTTTATGACTCACTCCAGCCTGGCAGCGAGTGCAGACGTGTGATTTTCACAGGGGCTGTTATCCTGTTATCCCCGGTAATGAGAAGCTCCATAATCACTCATCCGGCTGCAGATGTTTTGCAGATGTGACCATTGTTACCATGAATAGGAATGAAGGTGTTTTTCCAGCCGGAAGTGCAGACATGGTGGGATGCGGTGACCGCCCATCAGAGCCCGGAGCCCCTTGCAGCCCTTGCCTGGCCACCCCACTCACCTCCAGGGACAGCCCCAGACCCCCAGCCCCTGTGGCAGCTTTTGGGGAGGGTCACCCTCTCACGACACATCCCCGCACTGGCTCTGGTGATGACTGGACCGTTCTGTGCTGGTGAGAGCCCTCGGAGCGGCACCGCAGCCCATGCCAGCCGGGGTCACCTTCCCTACCTGCAGCCGAGCGCCGGGGCCTTGATGGCTCTTGCCTCTCTCTGTGTTTTCTTTAAGCTACTGGAAAACACTCAGACCAAGGAACTGCTTCCCAAAATAAAAGTTGTGACATGGTGGTGGTTGCAAGTGGGCCAGGTGATATAATCTGCATTAGAGCCATAGTGACATTTGCCAAAAGAAATTAATCTGCTAACAGGAGATTTTGCACCGAGGCATTTTGGTCATGACCTATTTGAACTCAGCTGATAAAAAGGGAACTCTGCTCCCAGTTGTTTTCACTGCTGGCACGTTTGTTTGGGTTTTTTTTTCCTGCTGCCCTAATTCCCTTTTTTTGGGCAGTTGACCATATGTTGGGCTATCAGATTAGGGATTTTTTAAAGCGGAAGCAAACAAGAGCTGCTTTTCCTCCATCAGTGTCCTGCCGTCCACATGGTTTCACCACGGGCAGGACAGTGTCCACCTGCAGCTCTCGGTGCCACAGCGGGAGCGATGCGGATGGGGGGTGACCCGTGCTGCAAAGCGCATGAGCACCCAGGGCTCAGAGAGCCCCCCAGCCTCGGAGGAGCGGGTATGTGGGGGGGAGGACAAGCTGGAAAGCAGCACAATCCATAATATATAAATCCTGATGGCTAAAATGAAATTTCTTATCCAGAGACAGTCACAGATGGCTGGAGTATTTTAATACGGGGACATGCCAAGCGATTTTATTGCCATGAAAAACAAGCTGAGACAAATAGATTGTGTCTGAAGCATTATTAGAATGAACTCGGTGGAATTTCTCCTGTAATAAGGGAACCCCTGATGGGCAGCAATTTTATCTTTGTCCGGGATCAAAAGTGTCTGCAATCAGAGCTGCAATCGCCTGGGCCTGGCCAGCTGCAGGCATTGCTTTTCCCCCAGGAGCAAAGGAACCATAACCAAAGCAGCAAAGTCACAAACTACCCCCAACTATTCGCCCTGCAGCAGGGTGAAGCACAACGTGACCTAAGGGAGATCCACAATGACACACAGCAGCCTGAACAGCCCTGGAGCGATCACCTAAGGAATTAATGTGGCTGGATGTGCTCCCGAGCACACGCGCTGCTCAAATCCAGGTTAACGGGATGATGTCCATGTCAGCATCACCGCCCATGTTTTATGCCCCAGTTTGGATAGCAGCGCAGGCCAGCGATGAGGAAGGGACCCGTGTTTCCATCACTCCCCAATTCTACCGCAAGCAGATGTTTCAAAGCCAAATGCCGCTGCCGGGAGCCAGTGCAACGCTGGCACTGGCACCGCCAGTGTTGCCGCCGGCGCAGGGGGAGCATGTGGCACAAAGGGCAACCGATCTGCGGTGTTGTGCAAGTGCTAAACATGGGGGAGATAGCCCCTGAACTGCTCGTCTCCAGGGGTGACTTTGCCCCCCCAAGTCTGGGGCAGAGCCAGCAGCTGCTGCATCAGCGCTGCAGAGCACCTGGGTGCGGAGCTGCACTGCACCTCTGCCCTGCTTTGAAAACAGCTCCAAAATCAGAGCAGTGCCGAGACGCCCCTGGGGCCCCCAGCCTGCCCAAAATAACCCGCTCTCCCCACGCCGGTGCGAGACACAGGCAGCCCCTGCACACGCGCTCGGCACGGGTGGGTGAGCAGACGAGTCAAACCCCACAGCTCCCCCGGGACTAGACCCGGGCTTTGGCATTTGCAGGTGATGGAGTAACACAAAGTAAGAGATTTCCCTCTCCCCAGCAGAGCTGTGATGCCCACGATTCCCTGACGAGAGCAGCTCCGACGCAATCCCGACACTAAGAGTTAATTAACTTTTAGCACATCTCATTTTTGCAGTGCCAGGGGTTGCTAGATTCCAGAATTAAGCTGCTTTAAACCCATTCCCCTCCCAACCCCCTCGGCTTCCAGGAAAGGTCCCTTCATTACTCACCCAAGACAGCTCATCTTTCCCCCTCGCCGCTGGATTTCACCATTCTTGAGCAGAACTACAATTGTGCACTTTCCTGCACACACCAGCCATATGGGCAGGGGATGGGAGCAGGGAGGACCCGGTGCAGCACGTGCGTTATCCCCGCTATCCACAACCAAACGGATGAAGGAAATGTCAGCAAATTAAAATCTGCAGGAGCTTAATTCTGGGCAAATGGGATGAAATCCATTTGAGCTAAAAAGAAAAAAAAAAAAAAAAAAGCACCAGCAAATGCTGGAAAAAGCCCAGCCCGAGGACAGACGGGAGGAGGAGAGGTGTCTGCAGCCCCGGGTCTATCGGAGTGCTGAGTCGGGGGGTTTTGGGTTACATGGCACCGCAGCACCATGCAGGGGTCACGTTAAACCCTGGAGAGGGGACAGGCAGGGGAGGGAGGACAACCAGCAGCCGCAACGGCCCGAAAATAAATCCAGCTGGTGCAGAGGGAAGATCCAGTCAGGCCAGCATGGGGGTCAGCAGCAGATGGGGACGTACCGGCCACCTGGCTCTGCATGGCGGGGACCACGTGGTCACCCATGGTAGCTGCCACCTTGCACCCCACGGCAGGGCTCGGCCAGGCTGCCAGGGCCTAGGGCTGCTGGCGTGATGGACGTTGGGGACCCTTGTCCCCAGCATCACCCCCAGGATCGCCCCCAGCATCCCTCCCTCAAGATGTGCGGGTATGCAGGACTGTCCCCGCATCTCAGGTGGAAACAGCCCCCAGGGACAGGGGAGCTCGGCACAGCCCCGTGGGGACACCTGAGCTGCCGGTGGGTACCGTGTGTCCCCGAGCCTGTCTTCACACAGCTCCTCATGCCCACGCAGGGGTGGAAATCATCCACATGAACACGCAGCACCCCTAACTCGAGCACCGGGAGCCGCTCACCACCTTCCAGTGACTTACTAAAAGCGTTAAAAGCTCTTGCTCGGCAGCAAACCCCTGGGGTGGGAGACTCCAGGATAAGCACCTCATATCACACACGGCACCAAACACAGAGCTGCCCCCACTGCCCCAGCACTCCCACAGCTGGGAAACATGGTGTCAAAGCACCTTTTAAAAATTTTCTTGACTTCATTAAGATTACACAGGAAATCTTTTCCCTAAGCTAAATATTGCATTTCCATTAAACCAAGATTAGCTGCCTGATTTATGGCACCTCTTGCCCAGCCCTGGGGGCACAGGGCCAATTCCGTGGGGGCAGGACAGCCCGGTCATGGGCACCTGGACAAGGTGGCTGCTGTGCAGGTGACAGTCCCCTCGCAGCCCAGCTCTGCAGGGGTCTGTGCCCGTCCCCCCTCAGCTATGGGGGAGCCCATGGGGCCCCCATGCAGCCGCAGCAAAGCAGGGGGACATTGAGTGCCAAGGACCAGGGATGTGCTCCCGCCATCCTCCCCACCGCAGGATCACTGCAGGCACAGCAAAGACCCCGGCATGGGGACGTTGTTATGGTAACTGTAATATCTTGCAATTCCACTGATTAAAGCAGGAATTGGAAAGCCAGGCCCGGAGCAGGGCCAGATGGAGACCTGATTCCCTAATGGCCACCGTCTCAGCCTGGCCGTAATCCCCAGCACATGGCCAGGCACCGGCACCAGCACCGTCCCGCGGTGCCAGCCCATGCTTCAAGAAGAGCACCGCACCGATTGCACTGGCTGCATGCCCACGGTATGGCTGCTCTGCTGCGGGCTCAAGAGGTGTCAGGGGCCCACAGCCCAAATGGAGCGTTGCCAGAGCATCCTGGGATGGATGGGATGCTGCAGGCAGTGATGCAGCCTGTGACCTCAACAGAGACCCCTGTCCCCTCGCCATCCCTGCCGCTGGAGCTGCTGGCAGCCCTGGCCGCCCCCTCGCTGGCTGCCAGCTCTCGCCGTTCAGAGCTCGGTTTATTTTCTGGCCAGGCTCTCAGAGAATCGCCAGCCATTCTGCAGCTAATCCCATCTCCATTCAAAATGACAGCCAGAAATAGGAGCCACATAGAATCATCGAATCATTTCAGTTGGAAGAGAACCTCAGGATCATCGAATGCAGCCATAACCCACCCCTGGCACTACCCCATGTCCCTGAGAACCTCATCTCCGCGTCTGTTCAACCCCTCCAGGGATGGTGACTCCACCACTGCCCTGGGCAGCCTGTTCCAATGCCCGACAGCCCTTTCCGGGAAGAATCTTTTTCTAATATCCAATGTGAACCTTCCCTGGTGCTGGAGGCAGAGGTGCTGGCTCCATGGGACCAGTGACCACCGCTTCTTGCAAGGACGGGAACAGCCAGCGGTTGGTGCGGTGCTGGCTGCTGGGATGCATGTCCCCCATCCCACCTCGGGCAGGACAGTCACACACGCTGCCGGGCACATGGATGCTGGGCTGAGACCCCACCAAGCTCAGCTTGGCTGCTCCTTGGAAAGGGCTTTGGCATCTTCCCCATGGAACCTCCTGCCGCGCACCGGCACCGCTCAGCCCTGCACGCTGCTCACCAACAGGCAGACGGGTGCCTGTGGTTTAATGAGCACAGAGCTGGTGCCCCATACCTGATGTTGTCAATGAGGTGCTGGTGGGACTCCTGGGTGAGGACCATGCAGAGGGCATAGGCCAAGTACTCCACCTTGCGCTCTGCCGCGTACTGCTTCAGGATGGTGAACACCTTCTCCTTCACCTCGGGCTGGTCACTGAGGATGTCATCCACCTGCAGCGAGGAGCCAGGACAGAGGAGGGAAGGGCCATTGAGTTAACTGTGTGTGTGTGGAAATGTGTCCGTCCCATTGCAGGACCTGGTCAACCAGTAAGGAAGGAACCCACATAGGAAGGAAAGAGAAATTTCATTCATCAGCCCATACACATAGCAATGCTGGGGCTTCACACATGTCCCCAGTATCACTGTTAGAACTGTTGCACTGGCAGCAGCGCTATGACAGCAAACCCTGGAACTCCACCAGGTGACAAGTGTCCCTGCAAGAGCTGGTATGGCTGGGGGAACCCGGTGCATCAGCCTGGTGTCCTCTAGAGGACACTGCGATGGGCTTTTGGAGCTGTTTGAGCCCCCAGTCACTGCGGGATCCTGCTGGGCAGCTCTGCCTGGCCCTGAGCTCTTGGGGCTGCGGGGAAGCAGGGGAAGGGGGCATGGACATGAGTCCTGGAAACAGCATCTGCAGCCCCCAGCCATCCTCTCCATCTGTGGCAGCCTTGACAGGCAGACTAATTAGCTAATTACCAGCCAGCCAATTACCCTGCATGGGACCCTCCTTATTAGCTGCTGCCCAGGCCAGGGGCTGTCCCTTGTTGTGGGGGTCCCTGGGTGCTGCTGTCTTGTCTGCAGCTGGGCTGGGTGCAGCAAATACACATGGGATGCACAAAACTCCTTGTGACCACCTTGCAGTCCCTGTGCACGGTGAGTTTCCCTGTGAGGTGATGGATTTGTGCTGGCAGTAGCTTTAAGTGCTTCCCTCCAGCTCTACAAGCACAGGGGGGAGCAGCAGCAGCGAGGGGAGCAGAGTGGAGCCCCTGGCCCTTGCGCTGGCTGGAGAGACCCTGCCCAGCCAAGGGGCAAAGCTGTTTGCTCCAGGTGCTTGTCCCCCTTGGCAGCTCCTGGGGGAGCCCTTGCTGGCACAGAGACCCCTGGCAGCACCCCCCAGGTGCTGCTGGCTTGCACAGCTACTACACAAGTGCTGCAGAGGCTCCCGGCAGCACCAGCGCTTCAAGGTTATTGAATCTGGGGCAGCCCCGGCAGCTGCATCCCCCGGGCAAACAAGTGTGTTTTCAGTCCCAAGGTCCAGCACGGGAATGACAGAGCACATGGTGTTCCTGCTGGGATGAATCCCAGGATGCTGCCGTGACATTTTTGCCTGGGCTGAGACTGAAGGGCTTGGTGGGTGGGAATGGGGGGGCGGGGGGAAAGGATGTTGGCACCCTTCATGTCAGTGCAGTCCTCAACAGGTCCCTGAGTGTGTAGGGGACAAGAGGAGATGTTGACCTGGAACCAAGAACCTGAGCCCCTCTAGTACTTGGGGATGTCCCCAGGCTGCTGTCACAGCTCCAACCTTGGCCCCATGGCCACCAAGTCCATCTGCCAGGCAAGTGTGATTCAAACAGGGGCTTTGCCAAATGAATGAAGGTGGGAAAAGCCTCTGGATCTCAGGCTTGCAAGTGACCTGTGGGCAGCGGCGGCATGAAATGCCAAACCCCCGGCACCCTCCAACCTTCCCTTGTGACAGGTGGCAGGAGTGTCTGGGTGCTTGCAGTGCTGGCAGGACCAGAGCTGAGCTCCCAGGTAAATGAGGGGGTAAAGCACCCCACAAGGCTTTATTTTCTGCATCATGTAAAAAAATGGAGCCACTTAAAACATCTGTGCCACTAACTCCCTTTAGAGAGGCATTTACCAGCCAAGCTGTGCTCCTGCAAACCTGCGTCCGGCCAGGACTGTCACCAGCGGCTGTGCTGGGCAGGGAAGGGACGTGGCAGAGGTCCTGAGGGCACTCAGAGCATCATGACCACTTCAAAAGTGCTCTCCTGTGATCATCCAGGAAATGTTCCCATGGTTTAATGGGACTTCATGAGATGGAGGCAGCGTGGAACAACCTCTCATCTTCTTGTTAATCTCCTGTAATCAGCAGGTATCTGTTTCGTGTGTGGTGCTCTGCCTTATGAATCCAAACCTCAATGTGTATTTGTGAATCTTTAATGCAAAGGCTGGCTGGGGGGATTTGGCTGATATCCATGAATCTCTTTATGAATATCTCGTTTCTTTATCAGCTCGGGATCAAAAAAACCCCACAAGCCTGGTTATTTTCATAACAGTATTTTAAAGGGCTACTTTGAAATGGAAATTAGAAAGATTAAAAAAACAACCATGATCAAATTTATAATTAGCACGAGGTGATGTGTTTAGTAAACTACCCACTAGGCAGCCTTCAGGAACACAATGGAGATGTAATCACATCAATGTTTTCCATTTGCAGAGAAATAAGGGCTCAAAGGTCTGTGGGATGATGTGCTCAAACTTGGAAGGGACGTCCAGACATGCAGGAGGTAGGGATCTGCCCCCGTGGGTTTCCACATGTGCTTGTAGTGCAAGGGAATTAGTACTTCGGCTCATCCCCTATCTTTGCAGCACCGTCTATCCCAGTAACCATCAGACTTTTCCTGGGCACTAAGCCCTGCAGCTGCACCCCAGCCCGCTGACCAAGCCAGGAGCATCCCCCCCATCCCACAGTGCTGCAAACATGGCAAACTGCTAGGTGCAGGGGGTGCCCAGAGCCCCGCACGCCCACCCCATGCCCCAGTCTTACCTTTTTGCTGAATTCCTGCGCTTTCTGCTTCCTCTCCTGCCGCACGGCCTCGGCGCTGGGGAGGGGGTCCTGTGGGCCCACCCCCCGCTGCGGCCGCAGCAGCCCCAGCCGCAGGGCCTGCCCGTGGCAGGACCCTCCCAGCAGAGCCACTGCCTCCTGCCCCGTCACCGGCGTCCCGTTGACCTCCAGCACCAAATCCCCCGGCTCCATCCCGCAGGCAGCGGCTGGCGAGCCCGGGCTGACACTGGCCACTCGCGGGGGGCTGCCGCTGGCCAGCTGGAAGCCGAAGCATCCCCGGGGAGCGGGGGGGATGTCGAGGTGCCGCAGGCGGGAGACCACCCCGATGCTGGGGGGCACGTTGGCGCAGCGGCGGGCCAGCCCCTGCAGCGCCTCGCAGCCCAGCGCGGTGACCGGCTGCCCCTCGATCTCCAGCACCTCGTCCCCCGGCCGCAGCCCCGCGGCTGCCGCGCTGCTGCCCTCCTGCACCCAGACGACATAGCATGGACCCGTCCCACTTATCTGGAAGCCGAAAGACTCGGGCCAGCCCTGGTTGGTTGCCGGCATGGCTGCAACTGGAAAAGAAGAAGGAAAAAAGAAGGAATTGTGGTGGGTTTTCCATTCTTAGTGTCAGCTCCTGTAGATGCCATGCGGATCTTATCTGGTGTAGGGGGTCTAGGTTGTGCTGCACCCCTCCACCATGGGAGGAAATGCCCCAATAGAGACACTTTTCCTCTATATTTCCCTAAAAAATAGCTTTTATTCCTCTACCAGCAGGCCGCTGGCAGTGCCAGCGCCATTAGCAGTGAGCAAGCTGAGGTGGCCAGAGAGGTCGGGGCTGCAGCCAGTGCTGGGACCGTGGCCTCGCACAGCTCTGTCCCCTCCTGCCAATCCCCAACCCCCCCTCCTGCCTGCTTAAGCACCTGCTTGAATTGCTTTGTCTAGAAAAATGCTGATTTCATTTCCCTGGCATGTCACATTAATGAACAGATCATCCAATGACTTAACACAGCTTTATTTTAACCAGCTCTTCTCAATACTCAATATTTTAGCAGCTTGCAAAATGACTGCAGATCCACTCGAATTTGCCAGATCCCCTCAGCTCTACTGGGAACATTCCTTCTGCCCTCCCTGTCCTGTCCTCTGTATTATCACAGCCTCCTGAAATGCAAAGATGAGGATTTTCACAAGGACACATCTGTAGTTCACTTGAAGGCTCGGAACCGGCTCCACGACTGCTCAAGGAGAAATGAAGCACATCATCCCTAAACATCTGCTAAAGTCGTCTTGGCCCAAGGTAAATTGGAGCAGCTGATCCATGCAGCTCCCTTGGATGCCCCTTCATCACCCCCAATGTGTGTTTGCATTATCCACTGACACTTGCTAAATTAATCTGTGTGTAGATTTTCTCTTCATTTGGTCTCAGCTGTCTGTGAAGATGCTTTTTACTCCCCTGTTTATTCCATCTGTGCTACTTAGCGCACATTAAGTATTTACAAAAATGCAACGTAGACTATTTTACCTGGGCAAATTACCTTACGGAGACTATAAGGAATCAGAATCGCTCAGAAAAAACATCCTCACAAACACACCTTGAGTCAAAATCTTGGTCAAAATTCAGTAGCACTGAAAACCTTTTTAATATCCTATTACAGGCCAGAGAGATTACAAGAACTCTTCTCATGTTCATTTTCAGCAGAGATAAGACGGCCCAGCTTGCTCTGAGAGCAGATTCATGAGGATGGGCTGGGAAAACAGCATTACCGCAGCAATCTGTCTTAATAACCCGAGCCTGCTCTGCTGCTGCAAACAGCTACCAAGGCTGCATCACAGAGAGCGCTACGAGTGCTGCCTTCATAAGGAAATATTAAAAAGGACCAAACAATGCGCTGTAACTAACACTACAAGTGTAATAATCTTGTCCTCCTTTGTACAGCAGTGCTGATTAAAATGCTACATTAAAATGAGCTATTATTGTTATTACTTAAAGAGGAGACAAAGCCGTTGCCCATGTTAACAGGTACAGACGTCAAGGACCGGAGGGGAAGCGTGAGGGTGAAGCACAGGGTGAGCCTGGCAGCAGCGGGATGGAATTCATGGGCGAGCGGATGCCAGAGCATCCCTGGAGCTGTGGCACTGGGAAGGCTCCAGCAAGAGCCCAGTAAGCACTGGGACAGCCCCGGCACCGCTGAGCTCCACAGCAAAGCCCGGCAGAGCTGTGGTCAGCGCCTGTGGAAGCTGCGTCGCCCCTTCCACCTCGCGCTCCCGGCTCAAGCACTTACAGAAATCCACAGCCATCCCGGCAGGCACTCACGAGGACAGGTCTGTTCTGCCACGGGCTCAAAGCCTTCCCGGTTCTCCTCCATCACACCTGGAAGCACGTCCCACCTCCCCACCGGGTTCTTGGGGGCATCTCCCCGGCTCCCCCGTCCTCACCACAGCCCCCAGGGTGCTGGCGGCACCTGGTGTGGGGCAGGTGAAACAGCGGTGGTGCCGTGGGCAGGGGATGGCTGCACCGTCCCTGGTTCTCACTCCAGCCTTGTGCCCTTCCAGCTGCTCCAAGTCAGCACCAGGCACGCGGGAAGGTCTTTCTTGCCTTTTCCTTTCCTAATTAACTTTATTTCCATCGCAGAGGGACACATGGACAGACCAACAGCCACACTTGCCCTGGCTGAGTGTGGTGCTGAACTGAGCCTGCAGATCTGGGGGGAATTAGGAGCTGGAAGGAGGTAAAACAGATTAGTGCTGCGGAGGGAAATCCCTTATCGCACAGGGAAAGGTGAAGAGATGGTGCTTTGCTCAGTAAGCGCCGCTCCCAAATGACAGCTGGGTGTGTGGAGACCTCGCTGGCACCACCGCTGGAGACTTGGTTGAGAAACCAGAGATTTTGGGAGTATGTGTCTGCCAAACAACAGGGGGTTTGCTGCAGGGATTTGGGTGCCAGGAGCGACTCTGTGGGTGCCAGGAGAGCTCTACCCAGCCAAGGGAGGAGGATTCTTGCAGCGGGGGCAGTGGAGGGTGTTTCACAGCAGAGACCCCCACACTGCCACCAGCTGCTCGTTAAGCTGCTATTTGTGATTTTCTCCTCTGCTTCCTCAGCACTCAGGGATGCCGGGGCTTAGCATGCTAAGAGGTTTTAGGGTATTATACATCCTGCTGTGGCCCCACGCAGAGAGCTCGTCCTCCCGCGGCACCGCGCAGGCTGAGCCGCAAGCAGCATTGGGCTGGGGGGAAACACTGTCCCCGGCAAACCTGGGAGATGTGAGGTGGGATGGGGTGGAGCCTTAGGAAGAAAAGCTGCAGGGGGTGCTGTGCCTGCCCACAATGTGGTGGAGAGTCGTGAGGGTCTTGCTCTTGCTCGTGCCCTTGCTGACCCAGCGTTCGCGTTGCGGGGAGCACACACAGCCCTCCCGTGCTGACACAGACAGGCGTGCACCTTCCTGCACAATGTCAGGGCATCTTCTCTGCTGTTCACTGCCCGAACAGGCATGCAAAACTGTGACGGATATTCTTCTTTCAGCAAGTCAAGTAAGTGGTTCCTTTCCCTTCATTTTTAAGTGACTCAAGTACTTTAAAACACCGACAGTGAACTTTAATCCCTGCAAGAAATTAGTAGTGGGATTCCAAGCTAATGAAAAGATTGTTTCCTTGCAGATCTTCTGCTAGACTGTGATCAGACAAGACATGTCGCCCATTTGCACAGCACTTGGATTGAATCAGCTTCATTTCTCTCAAACTCAGCCTCCTATTAAAGTATTTGCCGTCTGGTTTGTCCTTGAGCACCCAGAGCCTCCAAGGCCACCAGGAGCGGATGGAGCTCAGCACCGGTGCCCGGTTCAACGGCACTTGCTGCAGCTTCTGCCAGTAGCGCCGGCAGCTCCACGCCGTGCACAGGGTCCGCGGCACAAACTCTGCCCACGGAAAAACAAACCACCTCACACCCATGGCTTCTTCTTTGCTGCCAAACTCACCATGTTACATCTGATGTCTATAGCTCTACCTGGAGCAGGACAGAAATTGTGCTGTTTCAATAGGAAGGGAAAAAATGGCTTTTCCACAACATGCTTTGTGCTGCGCTCTGGACAGCTGTGCCCCAGCGATATTCTGGCTGCATTTCTCGCTCCCAGGTTGAGGTTTGGTGTGCTGTGGGCTGAGAACATGCCAGGAAAAACAAGGTCCCTGTCCTGAAACCCAACCTCGACTCCTGCCGCCGCATCTCCTGACCACGCCAAATACTTTCCTCTTGGTGCCAAAGTGCCCCGAGCATCCTTGGAGGACTTACCTGTGGTGTGTGCGATCCAGCCAGCGGCAGCCGAGCTGGCAAAACCATCACCGCAGGTTCAGAGCGTTCGGATCGGTTACCTGGAGGCAGCAACCACCTGAGTTTCTATGGCAAACTCTACCCAGGCACCGTAACCCAATCAGCCGCTCATTAGCAGCGCTGCGGGGAGCATTTGACACCACCACGCATGGAACCGCCACAGCACCCGTGGCTCCGGCGGCTCCGGCACCCCAGCCAGGGCTGGGATCCCAAACTCACCCATTTTACAGCTCAGGGAATGCGATGGGCAAGAGGTGGCTCCCTGGGAAAAGGGAACGTAACGCCCAGAGCTGCTGCAGAACACAAAGGGATTGGGCTTCAGAGATTTCACCAAAGGCAACAAAGCTGGAGAAGCTGTTGCAGATTCCCAAGAATGGCACAAGATGCGCCGTGGCAGCGTTAACGAGGAACTGCTGGAAACGAGAGAACAGCTCGTGAACTGCCCGCAGACGGTACCGACCGCTTTGGACTGCCACACAGCGCTGGGATTTAAAATAATGATTTAACTTTTATTTTTACTGCTTTAACCTTCGTTTTCTGCCGTAGAAGAAGGAAGATGGCCGGAACGAACGGCTCTCCCGGCCGCCCCAGCTCCTTCGGGAGGCCACGGCTGTTGGAGCCGCTTCCCGGTGTGTGAGCGCCTGGCAGCCCCGGCACCTGCTTCCGGCAGCCGGGGGAAGCGCCCGATCCCCGGGGCCGCTGGGCCCGGGCGGGAGAGGCACCGTCCTTGGCAAGGGCCCTTCGGGCCGCGCTGTGCAGAGAGACCCGCGGGCGGCTCCCGCGGTTCTCCCGGTGTCCGTACGGGGCCGAGGGGCCGCTGCTTCCGGGTGGCGCCAGGCGCTTCCGCCGCCGCAGATCGCCGAGCGACCGGGGCGGGGCTCGGCGATCGATTAGCCGGGCTCGGGGCGGTGGTGAGCGTGACCCCTGCTGGTGGGGTGGGGGCAGCTCCCGGCGCGGCTGAGGGGACAACCCCTGCTCCCCCCGCCGCGTCTCGGTCCCTCTGTGTCCCTGTTCCCCGGTGTCCCTTGGGTCTGACGCCCCGCAGGCCCCGACTGCGTCCCCAGGTCCCCTCACTCTCCTGCTGCCGGAGGGCCGAGCGGCCTGTGGCCCGGCAGCGGCCGGCCCGCGGTGCGCGGGTTCGCGCCCGGGTTGTCCCAGCGCGGAGCCCCTTGGCGCGGCGGCACTCGGCTGCTCCGGCTGCTCCGCCCTCAGGGCGCTGGGCCGTGCAGAAATACACAACAAATAGAAACAAATCCCGGGGGAGGGTGGCGTTGCGGGCCAGGCCGGGGCCGTGCGGGGCACTGACCGGGGGTTCTGTGCGTTGCAGGGCAAGGATGGACTTTCTGACGCTGTTCTCGGTTTACTTGGGTTTGGTTCTCGCCGCTCTCGCCCTGCTCTGCGCCTGCTCGGGAGGGAAGGGCCGTGTCCTCAGCAGCGGTGCCAGCGGTGCAGGCCAGGTGAGGAGCCACGGGCAGCGAGTGCTGAGGGCTCTGCCTGCTGCACCTGCTCAGTTCATGGATTTCTCCTCTAAAAAACTTCTAGTGTATGTGGTTACAGTGATAGAGTCGTACAATCATTTCAGCTGGAAGACACCCTTGGGATCATCGGGTCCAACCATAACCTAACCCAACTCTAGTACTAACCCACGTCCCTAAGAACCTCTAAACACCTTTTAAACCCCTCCAGGGATGGTGACTCCAGCACTGCCCTGGGCAGCCTGTTCCAATGCCCCACAGCCCTTTGGGGAAGAAATTGTTCCCCAGATCCAACCTCAACCTCCCCTGGTGCAACTTGAGGCCGTTTCCTCTGTTCCTGGCGCTTGTTCCTGGGGAGCAGAGCCCGACCCCCCCTGGCTCCAAGCTCCTTTCAGGCAGTTCAGAGATCAGAAGGTCTCCCCTCAGCTCCTGTTCTCCAGCTGAACCCCCCAGGTCCCTCAGCCGCTCCCATCACGCTTGTGCTCCAGCCCCTCACCAGGTTCATCACTCTCTGTCCATGATGACGTGGTGTATTCTGTATTTCATCATATTTTGACACATCTTGGATAACTGCTCATTGGGATTAGAAACAAATATTCTTCCTGTGAAAGCAGGTGGTAAAAAACTCATTTACGTCTCCCAGCTCCTGCTCCTGCCTGTGCTGGTGCAGCTGCAGCCACCACAGGGTCATGGTGGCGATGGAACTTCTCGCGATGCTCAAAGTACATTGTTCAGTGGCACCACAGCACACCAGCTTTGAGAAATTTAATAATAGTGAGGCCCCAAGTGTTTGCAGTTTTATGGCATTTGCTGCTTTCATGAAGAGGAAGAAAGAGGGGAGAGGTTTGCGGATGAAAATAGGGAGAGAATTATAACTGATAGCAAATGTTTTTGGGGAAGCTCTTTAATGTGAGTCTGTAATAATGCTGCAGGCAGTTGTTTCCTAAGAAAGAGGGAGGAATGAAGAGCTTTAAAAGAGGATTAAGAGTTGGCATTTTATTGTAAAAACAGGGAATTAATTGAAAAGGCACTAGCTTATTTTTCTGTCTGTTTGGCTGTGCTTGAATGAAGAAGTTAAAAAAAAGGTGTAGCATTCTTGGAAGGGAAAGAATACAAATTACGATTTACACTGTAAATAATATTTAATGCTGTTTACATGAGTCTAAACGGACTTTCATTTTTATTACTAGTATTTTGTTTTCATTTTGCTTTATGTAGACATGCAGATCACTGCACAGAGAAATTTTTTATTTTCCCACATTTCTTAATAGCTGCTTCTATGAAACGTGTAACAATCACCAATTAAAATACTGCGGTGATGTAGAGTCAGTGTCTGGAGAAGTGTAATCGATGCTAGTACACATGAAATAAATATAGGTAGTCCTAAATAGTTTCTCTAGACACTGTATTTTAAATTCACTTCTGACTGTAACTAATGAATCATATAAGCTTGGAAGTGTGAAATTGTTTGACTGCGCTCCTGTAAGATCCTTTAAAGTATTTATTGTGAGCAATAGGAAATTATGAATTTGCACAGAGCACAACTGTTCCTGGTGCTCTGCACCCCTGCTCTGGTGTCCATGCTGCCAGCGGTTCGGTTGTGTTGTGTTCATTGTACAGGTCTCATTCTCGTTAACATACAGTTAATTTAAATCTGAATTTTGCAATTGCACACAGGTTGCTGTTCTGTCTGGTTTTGTGTTCCCTGCTGCGGTGCGCAGCCTCTTTCTAAAAAAACCTGTCACTTGAACTGCTGCTAGGCGGCACACCAGTGAAAAGAAAATTATTTAGCGTCTTCTCAGCTCTACATATGCTTTTTGCCTTCCGGTCTTTCACATCTGAGACAAGAAGCTCTCACTGCATATTTTCTTTCTGTTAGCTAGAAATAGGCTCAGCTGCTCGAGTTCTGCTGCGAGAATGGAGCCGCGTGTCACCATAGAGACCTGTCCCCTCCCGACCTGCAGTGTTCGACAGTCCCATGCTCACCGGCCGCTGCTCAGGATTCCGGGGATGGGCAGTTTTTGCCTTGGTTGTACCTTGCTGTGTTTGAAAGGGCAGTGGGACAGGCCTGGAGTTGTCAGACTGGCTCATAGGGATAGCTGAAGAAACCGGATTTTGGGATTTTGGTGGGATGTGTTTGGTTTTTGGTTGGGTTGTAGGTTTTTTTCTTTTTTGCCTTTTTCTGGAGGACAGCAGGCTTTATCCCTTTGCTTATCTCTGCTTACATCTGTCAGATGTTCTGATGAAGCATATTGTAGTTCAGGAATTGCTCAGTTCTATCCCCTGCTCAACCAGTTACCCAGTCTATAACCCGATATAAGCTCCTTATAACTTTCACACATTAACCCAGATACATTTGTTTGTGCCTGTTGGGCTCCCAAGAATGTGGAACCTCCCTCCCATTTTGAAAACCTTCTTAGGAGCTCAGATGCCCCTGCAAACAGGTGTCGGCCCCAGTGACATGGCTACAGATACAGAACTGAGGGATTAGGGGACTTGTGTTTTTATTTGAACTCTTCCCCAGGCAGAAGCTGCGTGCAGTTCAGATAACACAGTGTTTTCATTTGCTTCAGGTGTTGTCCCTTGTAATCCCCACACGCCTCCAGAGGGTGACACAGAGGGCACTGCACAGGCTCTTCCACACCAGGTATTGCGCTTTTTTTTTGTGCTTCTGACATTAGTTTTCACTTGTATGTCTGGTTACTGTCGGTGACCTCCTGCCACCGTCGGAGCTTTCAGTGTTATCCTTTGATATTCTGTCTTGGTGAGGGTGCTTGTCAGGGATTAGAGATTCCCTTTAAGGTTTGCCACGCTGTTGTCTTCCTGTTCCTTGCTTATTGTTTAGAAGATGGTACCCTGAAATATTTGAACATATTGCTGAGAAAAAGATAATGTGTCTCAGTAGTTTCCGGTGTGACAGATGTAGGTCACACTGGTGGGAGATTGTATCCACAAGAGAATTACAGCCGACTCTCTGGCAGCTGCAGATTGAGTTTTGACATTTATTTAGAACTCCTGGTAAAGGTCCAGTGAATGGATGTTCAACACAAAGGCCTGAAGTGAGTGAACGCTGCACTCCAACGCGTGGCTGATCTGAGGATCTTTGCCGGGCTGCCAAAAGCTGTTGCTCAGTGTGACACATGCCAAACAAACTGGATGCCACACGGTTGTGCCGCTGGCCTCACAGAAGCCACAGTCTGCAGTAGGTTGGAACAAGTGTTCACCAGTGCTGATCTCCTGCTGTGCTTATTTCATGAGCCTGCTTGTATTATTATAGTTGTTTTTAAGATTACCTTTTACTGGGTTTCCTTTGCTTTCAGAGCAGCACAGTATGTGTCTTCTGGCAGAAGGTTTTGTGGCATATTTTGTCAGCACCAAGGGTGCTTTGTGCTTTACTGTGCTGTTGGAAGAAAAAAATCCAAATGACGTGACAATACTGGAAGTGAATTTAGCTGGCATATTTAAAGTAATGTATGTGGGAAGAAAAAGAAGCCCTTGGATGGAGAAAACACTATTAATATGCAATCCATGCTGGCCTGAAAACCTAAAAGAGGTGTCTCCTTGCGTTTGGAAAGTCTTTGCTGATCACCTCCGAGCGTACTTGACCTGCTAATCAGGATGCCGAGTATTAAATAGACTGTCCTCTTTCTGTTCCAGAAGCTGCTTGTTTGTTGTGCTGCACGTGGCCTTGCAGGCCGCGGTGTTCGGGGAATACACCTGGGAGGTGTTTGTGTACTGCTGGGAGCTGCAGTTCCCGCTCCTGCTGCTCCTCCTGCCCTACGTGCTGCTGGCCGGGAGCGCGGGCGGCTTCCTGCTCTGCTCCCGCACCGACCCGGGTAAGCTCCTGCTGCTTAGCAGCTGCAGCTGCTGGAAAACAGAATCTAAAAAATGTTACAAACATCTTAACTTTGACTTATATCTCTTGTTTATTTCACAGGTATAATAACAAAATCAAACCATGCATCCTTGGTTAAGATGTATGCATATGATGGTGTGTTATTCCAGAAGGGCGTCACATGTCCTACGTGCAACATGGAGAAGCCAGCCAGATCGAAACATTGCAGTAAGGATCTTAACTGCCTTGAGAAGCGTAACTCTAAGCCTTTCCCAGAGTAATTCTCCATCAATAACTACAGTTCACACAACATCTGTTCTCTTCTCCAGCTTGATGTACATGGGACTGTGTTTTACTGGGGTCCCAGCTCACAGTGGCCCTTTGCCCATCCATGGAACTGTTTTGCTGCTATTTCTTCTCACAGAAATGACGGTTCCGAGGGTATCATTTGGGGTCAGAACAGGCAAGCTTTGGAGCATCTCAAAGTTAAATGAAAAATGATCACCTGTCAAGACCTGAATTCAAGATTTTGGGTTTCTCTTGCAGAATTTTCTGTTATCATCTAAAATAAAGCTGGGAGCTACAAGCTCTACCTATTATATGCTTTACTAGGCAGTACTGTCGGAGAAACTAAAGTCTTTGAGCCGCAGCTTGGTGAAGAAGAGGAAGTGAGATACATGTCTTTGGTTTTATTTTGTGATATGCAATTTAAATTAATGCATTTGCTTAAAAAGCTATAAGCTAAATCATTCCCAGATTTTTTTCACATGAAAAAATATCCCAAACTGTTTAAAAATCAAATTGGTTCATTGAAAACCCAAATAACCGAACCGTCTTGTCCCTCCCTCCTCGCCAGGTCTCTGCAGCGCGTGTGTGCATCGGTTCGATCACCACTGCGTGTGGGTCAACAACTGCGTGGGCGCCCTGACCGCGCGCTATTTCCTGCTGTACCTGTGCACGCTGGCAGGCGCAGCCGCCGCCATCGCCGCCGTCACAGCCGCGTTGCTCACCCGAGTGGTCCGGCTCTCAGGGGTGATGCACGGGAGCTACATCGACGAGCAGGGACAGGAGCGCGCTGTGGACATTCTCTTCCTCGTTCAGGTAAGTTAGTGCTTCGGGTTATTTGCTTATAAAAAGGTTTATCTCAGCCTTTGCTTTCAGGAATCTTGCAAGCTCACCGGTTCTCACAGGCATGGTGTGGATGGACTGCAGGTTCTTTACCAACTTTACACAGCTGGTTAAGTTTAGAAAACTGCCATTGCAGAATATTTAAAAACATGGATTTTCCCACTCTCCCATCCTTTGGATTTCTGTCTTCCTGCTGCTGTCACTCAGCAGATCTGGTTCATAACGACTGGCTTTACACTCCAGTGACCAGCTACTGTAGTCAGGTTTGAAGAACACGTATCTGGAGATGTAAAAGCAGGACCCTACTACCCTGGAATTTAAGTACGTGAATATTCATTTTCTGTGAATGCAAAGGGTGACTTTGTGTCAAGCACTTGAGTCACTTGCGTTTCAATCCCCTCCTCCCTTTCTGTAGCAGGGTAGTGAGGTGATCAGTAGTAAACGCTTTATCTTTTGCTCAGCCAAGACAACAGATGTTTCAGCCTTGGACTTTTCTAAAAGGATCTTGGTCAGGCAATGTTTGTGTTTCAGAACCGTTACCACCCCCTAGGACTGGAATTTAACTCAGAAAAGAGCTGCTGAGCTGTATCATGTCAGCAAAACCTGACGTACCAGATTGTAGCCTCTTCATTTGGCAGTTTGTTTTCAGATCATCTGCATTAATTATTCTTTTAATTAGAAAAAAAAAAAAAAAAACAAGCAAAATATTCAAAGATAGATGGGTATAGAAAATACTCCCACATACTAGCAAGGCTTGTGAGGAAATCCATTTCTGGAGATCTGCATGTTCCACTCCAAGGGCTGTGCCCGCGGTTCTGGAGCTGCACGGTAATGTGTGTTTCAGCTGGCGCGTTGCAGGGCTCACATGGCACCGTGTGATTTAGCGCTCCAGCTTTTTAATGAAGTTATTATTCTATTTCTTTGCAGCACCTTTTCTTGACTTTTCCCAGGATTGTCTTCATGCTGGGGTTTGTTACTCTTCTCACGCTCGTACTGGGTGCGTATTGCTGCTTCAGTCTGTACTTGGCCTTCACCAACCAGACGTCCAACGAGTGGTATAAATCCCGAAGATATGGGTGTTCCCACCATCGGGCCTTGCAGCCTCATGACAGACAAGTTGGCTACAAAAATATTTATTCTAAAGGAGTCTGGATGAATTTAAAGGAAATCTTTAAGCCTCCTACAGTGTTGGAAAGACAGAAGAAAACATGAAGGTATTATTCTTTATCTGTGCATTTTTAAACTTTTTGTAAGACTATTTCAGCGGTGGCTTTGATGCCCCAAACAACTTTTGTAAAAAGAACACTGTCTTTCAATTAACTAATTGGAAACTGTGTTTTCATTAAGCCAACCAGTCTTGAGAACATCTAGTTTTTCTGAGTTTAGATAAACACAACTGGTACCAGTTGTGACAGTGGCCCCTGGGTCCTTTCAGACCCCATGGCGGTACTGAGGGAAGCTGGACGAGGGATCGGTTCAGTATGGAACACATACACAAGGAACTTCTTTATTCTTACTGCTCCGTGTATGCCACATTATACCACTGTGTAACAGGGAAGCTGAGTTCTGTTCACAGCGGGAGGCTCAGCCACAAGACTTGTGTTTGTTTGGGGAAAAACAGCGTGTTTGACTCACCCAGTAAGGGTTTCTTAAACACAAGCCTTGTTCTCCTTCCAGAAATTCTTCTGTTTGAGTGATAATAGAGCAGAACTTGGGAAAATATAGTAAGAACTTTAAATAACTTTATTTTTAAAAATGTATTTATTTACATGCCAAATCTGTACAATATGCAATTAAAAATCCATATATAGTTAAAAAAAAAAATCCTATACAGTATGGCTTTACACACCAACAGACCAGCTCTCTGAGCGGCCTGTGTGACGTTGTGAGGGTACAGCAATGCATTCTGTCAGAGACCAGTACATAAGGCTGCGTGTCCAGGATATAAAATAAAGTAAAAAAAAAAAATACTGCAGTACCATGCCTTAGGAGGACTAAAGTAGTGAGGTTAAAGGCATGAGAGTGGGAGGGGTGGTGACTGCTCCCCACAACTCCTTAGGTTTGGTTTGGTTGGTTTTAAATGCATATGATGGAGTCTCTTCTGAGACCCTACACACTTGCTCCACTTTCTGAATCCTTTTAAATGCCAGAATACTCTGGCCTGTGGGCAGAGGTAAATGCTTCACAAAGGATCTTCCTTTATTTGAGGCAGCTGTACAAAATACTGTCACTATGGGGTGTCGGTCACTTCCAGAGGTGTTTAACCACTGTTGTGTCCGTTTTAAACAGCAACATCTCGGGGCTGTACTGTCCTGTGAAGCCACTTACCTACAGAAGCATTCTCATTCTCTCCCTTGCTCTCTGAACAATTATAGCGGCAAACTTAGGGCTGGTCAAACTCCCCAAACTGGAGAAAACCAGTGAGGGTTACATGAACATCTGTCGCTGGCCACATGGGGTTACACAATGACAGTCTGGACTTCCACCTCCCCCTCCTGGGAAGAGATCACAAACTCTCCCGCATGTTCCATTATCTCAATGTCCTCGGACGCCACCATCGTCACAGTTGCTTCTTCAGTCTGGATGCCGCCCTCGGTGGTCAGCACCGCTCCCTCCCCGATGGCAGACGCCAGCGTCATCGCCACCTGCTCCGTGAGGCTCTCGGGGGTGGCGATAGTGATGGTGTCCCCAGCATCCGTGGGGACTTCAGAGTCTTCTGCCACGGTGACATTCTGGACAATGATCTGGTGACCAGAGTTTGCTTGATTTACTATTTGTTGCACGACCTTCATGATGTGGCTGTCAACCTACATGAGGAGAAATGAGGCCATGTTGTTTCTCAGTGTCTTGTACTCTGTCAGAAGTACAGACACTTCTCGTCCCTGTCAATGTGTGATGACCAGGAGGGCAGCACAACAAGAACCATTTCATTCCAGTTTCCTCCAGCTGTTCACTGGAGTTCTCACTGCCCCAAGAACAGTGACTTCGAACAGGTCACATGAAGATGTTTTGTCAGCAGGGAACTTCCTACAGAACATCAAAGTGCTGTTGACAGAAAAACCCTACCAATGCACATCCAAGCACTTCAACTGGCTGAGCCAAGTCTTAGCAGGACTTAGTTTACTTAGCGTGACTTTTAGACACTAGAAGTGATTCATTTCCTCTAGTCCCCAAAATAATAGCTTATGTGGCTGCTTTACCTCATGTCTTGTTCCCTCTATGATTTCAGTAGCTTCACTTGTCTCCATATCTTCAGTAGCAGTCTTGAAAGACAAAATACAATTATTCCATTTTTAGATTATTACCAAGATATAAGACACTAAGATAGTTTACAAAAGTCTTTCTGTTTCCCCCATGATGCAGTAGCTACTCTAAAGACAAGTGCTCCTTGAACTTCCCTCCAAATCCCATTATCGAGAGCTACTTAAAAGTGATGTGAAGTGCTCACAAGTGACTGAAAGAACATCCTCTCTCAGCAGGACTTGGCCAACTGGCGGATTTTTCTCCCATTGGAGAAAAATGGTGGCAGCACTAAAGGGTCGCAAGAAATGAACTGTGTTGTTCTGCACAGATGAGTACTGGCTCTTTGACACAAGGGGGAGAAAGGAAAAATGCAGAATTCATTGCTTTTGGCAGCCACAGCCCGTTAACAACAGCAGATATTATTTTGGACAAAACAAGCAAAATAGAACTGGGAGGAAAGAGCAGATAAAAGTTGAGGGAAAGCTGAAGCAAGTTTGTGAGGACATAAAATCTGTCGTGGTCAGTTCTCAGTCAGTCTGCCCTGCGTTCTCATTTTCCTGCCTACGTTATTTGCAGAAGGTGAAGCAGGCGCCCAGCGCTCCTGGCAAACAAGATTAATCCGATTTATTCCTAGGGCTGCGTGAGCAGGGATAGCATCAGATCCTATTTTACCTTCTCCCAAAAGCCCAGAGGAGGAACACGCACAACTGCAGTTTTTACTGACAAAACAGGGAGCTGGGTTGGGCCCAAGGAGGCTGTTTGCCCACCTCACCTCGATGATGTACTCCTGCGTGTCCGCCACCACCGAGGAGAACTCCACCAGCACCGTGTGAGGATCTTCAGAAATGACTGTTGCAGCCAGGTTGTCGGCTGACTGACTTTCCTCGGACACTATCACTTCTTCCACCTCTTTCAAAGCAAGGAGACAGCCACCTGAATGGGATTCCAAAAATGCCAGAAAAATGGTGTTTGTTATAACCATCTCAAGTGCAGGAGTACCAGGAGAAAACCGCACAGCACAAACGAAACCCCTTTAACAGGACAGCACCAAGAAGGGACCAACAGCCACACAACAGGCTCTCATCCCCCAAAACGGGCCAAAGACCGGCTGAGAAGGGGCCTGCGTGACTGCAAACAGAACTGAGCCTGGAGCAGAGCAACGCTCCAGGACCGTTCAAAAAAACCACACAAGTGAATTCAGATGCATAAAGCCATACAGGATTTCAAAAGCCATATATGAAGAACATACAGTAAGACTTCGGGTGTACTTTAAGTCATATATATTTTCTGCTTATGCGTTACATTTCAGGAAACTCTTTTTTTCCTTCAGTAAACTTGCCCTTTACAATCTCGAAGCATCATCATCACTACCTGAAGAAGTTTGAAAATCCGTGCTTAGGAGCTAAAGGAGCAGCAGGTCCAGTAAAACTAATCCGATCAAACAAGATTATCTGTGAGAACTTACTCTATTTAAAACGTTTTCCTCGCACAACATCCACACTTTGTGTTTTTACAAGATTTCATAAAACCCCCAAATTAGTACAAATTTAATGCAAAAAAAACTCCATTGGCAAGTTTAACCATAACAACATGCGCCACATTTTAAGTTTTTGAGTCTTCTCACCTCTTCCCCGACACAGAAATCAAGCTCTCTCCAGGATTACTTTGTGAAAACGTTAACTTTCTCCCTCTCTGTGTATAGCTGTGGAATGGAACCGCTTCACAATTTGGGGCAGACTCTGGTACGGTGTGGGATTCATCCTCCCCACCTCAGGGCAGCAGAGAGCACTTAAGCCAGAGACTGGCACAGAGAGCACAGCACTCCTGCAGTTAATTCTTAATACAAACTCTGGTTTGCTTACCTTCCTCTTTATTTAGATGATCTAGACTCTATATTAGAACCGGTTTATGGCTGTTTGTTCAGTATGGGTTTCGGTCAGAAAGATCACAACAAAATATTCATTAATCAAGATGAAAACAAATATAATTCACCTCCTTCTGACACAGCTGAGTTGCAGATGGACAAGTGGCCTTGGACAAAGGTCGTCAGACCCACTCTGAAAATCCACTGCCATTCAGCCAAAAAGCAGCTTGTCCAGCCCAAATCCTACAACAATGCGGACAAGCTTTGCCACCTCACCTTTGGTTTTTAGGTGCCTGTTGAGGGTGCCGTGCTCCGCAAACCCGCGCCCACACTTGTAACACTTGAAAGGCTTTTCCCCGGTGTGGTGGCGGATGTGGCGCACCAGCGAGCCCTTCTCGCGAAAGCCCCGGCTGCAGTACTGGCAGACATACGGCTTGTCCTCCAAATGCGTGCGGAAATGAACCTGCTGGGCGTTCTGTACAGAGAGAGGCAAGAGAGGGGCAGCTGAAGGGAAGGACAAACTCAAGCAGGCAGTATTTTAGCTTCCAGGGTAAAAGTCAACATCTCTGAAGATTTCTGCTCACATAAAACATGATAAATACTTGGGTTTATTATTTTTATGTAAATTTTCCACACACGAAGGAACAGTTTCTTTACAAATGTGAGGGTTTTATTAAGACTGTCCCTCTTTTCCTCGCTAAAACAAAAGCTCCTTCTGGAGCTTCTGCTCTCACAAGAGGCAGGTGAGCTGGTGTCTGTTCTTTGTTTGTTCTCCTCCCAAACCCTGGCTCTGGAAAGGAAAATCTGCAGGCAAAAGCCTGATGTGAGGGAGACCCACCTTTGTCTTGTACCGCTTGCCACACTTGGGGCAGGAATACGGCCGCTCATCAGAATGCACCCTGCGATGCCCCTTCACGTGTGCAATGGTCTTGTAGAGCTTGCCGCACTCTCCGCAGCGGAAACGCCGCTCGTTCACATGCACTTCTTGGTGCTTTTTCAGCAGATAACCCTTAGTGAACTCTTTGCCGCACTCCTCGCACTTAAAAGGCTTGTAATCTAAAGAGAGAGAAAGAGAACGCATGGCTGATACAGGACAAGGAGCAGTGGCAGGTATCTAGTACACAGTGTAACAAAATTCTTACCTAAAAATTAACCCAGAGAAGGAGGGAAATTATATTTTCAACAGCATGTATGAGCTTGTCTCACTCACAAGTTAATTCTGCTCAAATGTTGCTCTTATGGCCTTTGCTGCCTCTCAAGCAGCAGTTCCAGCCTATTGACTTGTTCTGCCTCACTAACCTTTTTATCGGCCTTGTCACAAAATTCCACTTTCAAGGATCCAGTGCAGGCCCTGAAACACGGAAACTTTTCCTTTCCTTAATATTTATTTCGCTCAACCAAAGTCAACCTTTACCTGCATGTGTGTTAAGCATCAATTAATTCTGTGTGGCTAATGGCCACATAAAGGCAAGGAATGTGAAACAAAAAACAAGCTGTACTATGCTTAGAATGCTAGTCAGACAGGGCGCATTTTAGACAACAGCATAAGCAGTAAAACTTTACCTAAATGACCTTTGATGTGTGTTTCGAGGGAAGTAGCTTCGCTGAAGGCTTCATTACAGTGAGGGCAAACGTAACTTTTGTACCCGTTTGTTCTTTCCGCATCTGTCTATCAGAAAGAAGATGGTAAAATGTAAGTGTGTTTATATTAGTGCGGACAGTAGATGTTGCTAACCAAATTCCCAATTAAATACTGCAGCTTTGACAGGAAAGAGGTCTGTACTGTTAACAGGCAAGAGCACGTGTGCACACTAACACTACACATAAAGCATGCATGAAAAACAGAACTTTAAAAATGGACACAAAGACCCGGGCACAGGGAGACATGTGCTGAGGATAACGTGCGGGGTGGTGAGGCTAATGCTGCCATCCACAACCATGTGCAGGCACACAAGATTAGTGAAAAGAATTAATCTATTGATGGAATACAAACATACAGACTCTGCTTGTTGCGCTTTGACGCACTGTTCCCCACACGGCTCCTCTTCTGCTTCCACCACTTCGTTTTCCAGCTCCTCGGCAGCAGCTGCAGCAGGCTCGTCGGCCTTGGACGCCTCCTCCATCGCCACTCGCTCTATCACGATCCCTGAATTCCTCATGGCCTGGCGCAGCAGGTTCTCACTGTTCACCTCTCCCTCACACAGCAGCTCCTCAGGATGCGACTGCCGAAGGAATGAACAGTCCAGCCATTGGAACAGCAAATAACACAGTCAGCCTTTTTTTATAGCAACGCCGCTACAACATTTTTCTTTCTGGGGTGTCTGATGCTGCGATATGGGGTGAAAGATCAACAAGGGAATGGTTTTGCAGTGGGAAGGAAGACGAGGTGAACAGCCACAGGTCAGAGCAGAGTTTGCCTTTTATGTTCTCAGATAAAAAAGCAGATAATTAACCATTTACTTCCACCAGACAGATTTATTCTAAATACTTCAAGACTTCCTTGCGTAAAACGTGTGAAGAGTATTTAAGAGAAATGACACTCACATCTTGGTCCAGGGATTTTGCATCGACAATAGGAAGTTCCTGCATTTGGACGTGGACTTCGTGAAGAACGTTGCCTTTTGCATCTGTCACGAGATGAATCACGGGCGAGGTCTCGATGGATTCACTTGCTATCGATGAAACTGTGTCTGTGGTCGAATTACAGGATCCTTCAAGAAAAGGAGCAGAATGAACCACCTGGTTACTGCCACCCCTTCTCAAACGTTCTTCACAGCCAGCACCTGGCTACATGCGCTCCAGGTTAATAGTTTAGCTCTATAAATTACTTTTTCTTGTATTAAAGACAGAAACTGAATAGCACAGCAATATTTCTTTCATAACTGAGAAAGAATTATAGTTCAAGTGCCAGGAGCATGCTTGGTTTTACCAGATGCAAGGCGGGGACCGACAGCATCACTGACCTGTTGGCAAATCATCTTTATTGACTACAATCTCTTTGTTCACGTTGAAGCGAATTTTTTCAGTACAAGGTGTCAGAGATTTCAGGTGCCGAGTCAAAGCTCCAGATTCCCGGAAGCTTTTCCCACATTTCTTGCACTTGTAAGGTCTTTCATCTGGAAACGCCAAGAATCAAACCAACAGCGTTAAAGGGACCACGGGCAGCGTTAGCTCTGTGTGACAGCGAGAGGAACGCTCCCCGCTTTCCACAGCCCCAGACTGGGCTCATCTTGGGACCCTCCGCTGCCTCCACGCACCCCAAACATGGGGAGCTCAGCTCAGCAGATAGAAACCAGCAGGAAATCCCATGGGAAGGGAAGGTGGGAAAGAAACCACAGGCAGCACACACCAGCAACAAGGAACATTTGGAGAACTGTCTTACCAGTATGACGCCGATGGTGTCGGATCAGAGAGCCTTTTGTCCTGAAGGAAGTCCCGCAGAGTTTGCATTCGTAGTCCTTTCTGCTGCTGTGAGTGATCATGTGAGCTTTGAGGATGCTGGCCTACGGAAAAAAATTCATTTCAAAAGATGTCAAACCCTTGTGGAACATTTCAGTGGTA
Source organism: Streptopelia decaocto (assembly GCF_964273445.1). NCBI lineage: Eukaryota > Metazoa > Chordata > Aves > Columbiformes > Columbidae > Streptopelia > Streptopelia decaocto. The sequence goes on along the minus strand of NC_138668.1, from coordinate 6,449,126 downwards.
AAGAACAACAATGCTCCTTCTGAAAGAAGACCTTTCCTTTCAGAAGTGTAGCACGCAGTAGAGAAGCTCGTTGTTATCAACTCCTGAGGTGTCTTAGTTAACAGCAAACAAAATAATTCACTACCCCAAACACAGCAGAAGAGACACTTACTGTTTTAAATGTCTTCTGGCATAATTCACATACATATCGCCCTTCTTTGTTAACCAGCAGCTTAACCTTGATCAGTTCCGTGGAAATATCCTGCTCCTCATCGTCAGGCGTGCCCTGCTCTTCAGTGATTTCCCCATCGATGTGACCGTTTGGGTTTTCAAAGACGTGGTCTCCTGCAACTACGACTTCTTTGATGTGCCCGCTGCCTGGGAAAAGGAAAGGAAGTTTTGTTCTTTACAGAACAGCTTCACATGACTAGAGCAAGTGACTGTCTCAGCACGTCACGCAGTAGGGAGGAGAAACAGTTACTTTAAACCTGGTCTTTGCACAGTTCTCATTAGCGCAGCAGAAATATGAAAACGGACACTTCGGGAATGGAGTTTTAAATCTAATTTGTGTTAATGTGGAGAGAATTGCCAAGCTGGCCTGGGGACTGTCCCAGCGCCTAGGGAACGCTCAGTGCCAGGTCCCAGTGCTCAGCAGCCCTGAGGTGTCACGTACCAGCGACACCCCAGATCAAAACAGAGGGGACACTGGGGGAGTGAACTAGTCCAGCCCCACAGGGGCACTGGGGGGGTCTCGCTGCTCACCTACGATGGCTGAGGCACTGCTGATCTCTTCTGCTATGGAAGACGCTTCCACAACTATATGAGCAACAGTTATCGACTCCTCGACAGATGGAATGACCTGCCGTAACAGATAACACGTTGGCAGAAAGGTTTTAGTACCTTTAAAAACACTGGATTCCATTCTCTCCCCTCCAACCCAACAGACCGTTGCATCCTAATTATTTTGAGCCGCGGCTTGAGGAGAAGCCTGCTGTCACCTTTTGGACTTCTCGGCTGAGGAGCGCTGCTGACGCCGCAGCCAGAGCTTCTGGAGCTCGCTGGCAGACCTTCTGTAACTTGTGTTGCACAAACTCTTCCAGGGATGTGAACTCTGCCTGGCAGCGCCCGCACTTGTGCACGTCATCTTCATCTGCCACGAAACGGGGACGCGGCGTTAGGAGAACGCGGCACCCACAACGAGCTGCGTTTACACCCAAAACTTGCGTTCCGTGTGTCCCCGGGAGCTCCGCGCCAGGGGTGGGACCGGGGGGGAAGGACCCGGGGGACGAATCCGTTACCGAGGCGGCTTTTCGCTCCTGCAACGCGGCGGTTTCTGGAGCGGGGCGGGACGATCGGCCCGGGGCTCCGCTCCCGCAGCCCGGAGGAGGGAGGGGGCGCAGAGGGGCCCGGAGACCCCGGTGCCAGCGACCTCCCCGGCCCCCGCTGACAGAACCGGCCCGGCCAGGGCCCCCTCACCCCTCAGGGACCGGTTCCGTCCCTCGGCCGGGCCCCCTCAGGCGCCTCCGCGGGCCCCCCCGTGCCCCGCTCTCCCCTCGGCTCCAGCCGGGGCCCTGTCGCGGCGGCACCACCCGCCCCGCGGCCGGTACCTTCCTCGCTGAAGGGCGCCGGGAGGCTGAGGAAGGCGGCGGGGCCGGCGGGGGTGGCGGCAGCACCGGAGCCCGCGGCCGCCGCCTCCCCAGGCTCCTCGGCCGCGGCTGCCGTAAGCCCCGCCGGCCCCGCGCTCGTTGCCATCGCGGCCTCCATGTCGCAACGAGCCGCACCGCCAAGATGGCGGCTTTACGGCCGTGTCGTCATAACAACGGGCCGCGTGCCGCGAGACGGGCAGCCGCTGGGGCTCGGCGGGGAACGCGGCCGCCGCGCAGGGGTTCCGGGACCACGCGCGGCCCGGGCGGCGTTGGGAGGCGCAGTCCCGGTGATCTCTGACCCCCTGCCCGGACGGGCCGGAGCCTAACGGGTTACCTAACGAGCCCCCGGGGCGGCTGGACGGCCAATGGGTCGCGGAGCGCCTGGGGTGACCGCGCGCTTCTGGCCAATGGCAGCGCGCGGGGGGCGGGCCGGTGAGGCTGGCGACCAACGAGAGCGGAGGGAGCCAGCGGCCGCCGGTGGCGCCGTGCGGAACGACGGGAGAGGCCGCCGGCTCCCGGCAGTGTGGGCGGGGCCGCCGCCACCGCCCAATGGGGACGCGGGCCGGGCGCGGCGCGGCCAATGGGAGCGGCCGGGGGGCGGGCGCACGGCTGAGGCGCGGCGGCGATGGCGGCCATGGCGGGCGGTGGACAGCGGCGCTGCCGGCGGCTGGAGGCCGAGGCGGCCCGTGCCGTGCTGGGCGCCGCCGACACGCTGCTGTTCGACTGCGACGGCGTGCTGTGGCGGGGCGAGGCGGCGGTGGGCGGCGCGGCGGCGGCGCTGGGCCGGTTGGCGGCGGCGGGCAAGCGGCTGTGCTACGTGACCAACAACAGCAGCCGGACGCGCGTGGCCTACACCGAGAAGCTGCGGCGCTTGGGCTTCCCGCCCGCCGAGCCCCGGCACGTCTTCGGCTCGGCCTACTGCGCCGCCCGCTACCTCCGGCAGGCGCTGCCGCCCGGCGCCGCCGCCTACGTGCTGGGCAGCCCCGCGCTGGCAGCCGAGCTGGAGGCCGTGGGGGTCCCGCACCTGGGGCCCGGCCCCGCCGCGCTGCCCGGGCCCGCGCCCGCCGACTGGGCGCAGGCGCCGCTGGACCCCGCGGTGCGCGCCGTGCTGGTCGGGTTCGACGAGCACTTCAGCTACGCCAAGCTGTGCCAGGCCCTGCGCTACCTGCTGCGCGACGGCCCCGGCTGCCTCCTCGTCGGCACCAACCGCGACCACCGCCTCCCGCTGGAGGGCGGCGCCGCCATCCCCGGTGCGCGGGGCGGGGGAACGGGGGAGGCCGGTGGGTACGGGGAGGTGGCTCCGGCCCGGTCAGTCGCCCATGGTGAAGCTGCTGGTTCTGGCGTCCTCCCAGGCCCAGCCCTGCATCTCAGGACAAGGGCACTGTCAGGCTTGTAGGTCGGTGTGGCAGCCCAGGCTCCCCCCTCCTCCCTGCGCCCTCGAAAGAGGAAGAACCCTTGTTGATCCGTTACTGGGGAACAACGGTTCCTTTTTGATCTCGATCTGGGATGGGATTCCAGACTCCCGACAGGTTTTATGTACCACTTCTCTTGGGACTAACCTGTCCCTCTGCCTGTCTTGTCTGTAAAGCTGAGCTGTTGCATTTCCAAAGCATTGTGTTGTTTTGTACCAGCTCATGTGAAAGCCGAGAGTCTCCTGCAACCTCTAATCGGTGTTTTCTGTTCCTTCCCAAGGGACTGGCTGCCTGGTGAAAGCCGTGGAGACGGCAGCCCAGCGCGAGGCGTTCATCGTGGGAAAGCCCAACCGGTACATGTTTGATTGCGTGGCGAGCGAGTTCGACATCGACCCCGCTCGCACCATCATGGTGGGTGACCGGCTGGACACAGACATCCTGATGGGCAACTCCTGCGGCCTCACCACGCTGCTCACGCTGACCGGCGTCACCACCCTGGACGAGGTGAAAGGCCACCAGGAGAGCGACTGTCCGGCCAGGCAGAGCCTGGTGCCTGATTACTACGTTGACAGCATCGCCGACCTCCTCCCCGCCCTGGGGGATTAATAGAGCCCAGCGCTCACAGGCTCTGCAATGGTACCCCCAGGAGGGCCCCTCTTAGTCACCTTGTGACAGTAATGTACTTGCTAGGATCCCCCGGCGTTAGCAACCCTTCGCTTTTTAACCTTTCTGTTCCCTCGATATGATTTTGTTTACACCTCAGTCTTTAAATGCACTTTGAAACAAAGAGGGCATTACGGTGTCACCTAAGTCTTGGGGGCTTGGGGCTTTATTTTAAATTCTAAGCCACACATCTATCCAAATGTTTGTGATGCTCGATGTCACGTTGTCCTCTAGACTGAGTTGAGGAAAGTAGAGCTGGTTGATCTGAGGAAAAGAACCTGAAACTTGCAGTGTGTCCTCACCTGGAAGGGCTGTGGCTCGTCCAGGTTTATTCAGGGAAATGACTCTTTAAGCGTGTCAGAATTTAGTGGCTGTGTTTGGAAATGCTTGCGGTCATTGGCAGAATTTGTGTTTGGCCTTTAATTGTGGGATTTTCGGTGTTTTTTTTAATTGGACGGAATCCTGTTTAGCAGCACAGCCTGCTGCAAGTGTGATATCAGGTCACAGCAACCGAAATCCTTCTCCTTTATTTGACTGTTGCTAATTGCACTTGTGATGCAGATCAGGATGATTCCAGTCACAAAACACAGTTGGTGTTTCCTGCATCCTGTGTTTGTCCAAGCTGTGGATGTATGTGTAAAGTACATGTACATACAAGAGCTATCCTGATCCTAAATATATATCAGAATATATTTAAATTATAAATTTAACTATAGTATATGATAATGTATCTTGTTTCCTAGAAGGGACGATAAGAGGAATGTACTTCACTGATAACAGTAGGTTTAATTCTCTTAAATGTTTGCATTTGGTAATGCAGAAAGTGTGTAACCACATAGGACTGTCCCTCACTCCTGCTTCCCAGAAATAACTGGGTGAGCACCAAGCTGGTTCTTCCCTCAGCGCCAGAGCAGCCACTCGCCTGGGCTTTAGCTGCAGAATTAATGCTCAGTCCCAGGGCTGGATGTAGCACCCAGTACAGCTTCCCACCCAAACCACCCTGTCACCGGACCGGCACGTGCTTCCGTTAAACCCGGCGGGTGGTGCCTGGCGCAGGGACCCGCACCGGCGGCTGCTCTGAGGAGGAGTTCTTGCTTGGGGGATGATTTCTGTTGGATCTGTGGGTGTGTTTGGGTGATGCACGGCTCAGATTTTCACGCTGGCCAAATCAAAGGCCACAGCTGAAAGCTTTTGTGTTGCAGAATGAATTGAAAAAATATATATGCAAATAATACGCTTTTATTCTATAGATTCTGCTGCCGGCAGTTAAATTGAAACACTGTCCTTCCTTCATCTCCTGCTGCTCAGCTGAGCCGCTCCAGCAGTGTGGTGATGCCATTTCCTTCCACTGGGACACCTGGTTTGTCCAGCAATAACGGTGCAGTTCGTGTTGTCTGTCGGTGTTACCCCAATATTAGCTGGATCTTGTAAAGGTGTTAATTCGTAATGCAGAGCTGTGCGTGCCAGCACGGATCATCACTGCCCGGTTCCTGCCTCCAGCTGGAAGGGTGCACAGTCACAGGAAAATGCTTACAGGTAGAACGCGATTGGGTAACGTGGAAATGGACATTAGGGGTTGACTGAATGGTGTGTTCTTTGAGTCAGTTCCTGTATCTGGTGCTTATCATTTCAAAATATGTCAAGTATAAAGGCCAGGAGAGGCCTTGGGCCTCGTTTGAGCAGCGCGTTGTCCCTGCAATTACCTGTCACCGTACAGGGAACTGTTACCTCGATTCACGTGTGCTGGAACGTGCTGGTGAAGGTGTCAAACACTTCAAAACTCTGTATCAGCTTCCAAACGGTTTTTAATCCTCTACTTGAATTCACATTAAACTTAGAAACCTGCTTTCCCCTGGTGTTGTCATTTGTCATCTCCGTGAGCTGTGGTGCGGCTGTACCATGTGGAGATTCTGGGAGGAAGGGACGTGGTTTGTGTTTTTAATTTTTGCTCCTCACATGCAGAATTAAGGAAATATATCCAAACCCTGCGGTACGTTTATTTGGTTCACGCACCCAGAGCTGTGTGGGATTTGCTCCTCCAGGAGCGCAGCACAGAATGCTTCCCGCTGCGCAAGGATCCTTCCACGAGGTTTTACAGACTGAAACAGCTCAGTTTGGAGTTACAGAGGGAAGAGGGTGAGTGGGAGTGGGGTGACTCCTGCCTCCATGGTGAGAAGCTCCAGGTGAGCTGCCCTCTTGGCTGTTTGATCACTCCAGGGACATTTTTGATAGCAAAATGTCCACAATCCAGATTTTCCCTTGATAGACACCCTGTGAGAGAATTCAGCTGAGCTCTCCCTCGCCTCTGCTCTGCTGGTTCCAGCTCTCAGAAACACAAATCTCAGGGGCTCCTGGGCTGCACAGGAAAACCATGCTCTGGCAACCTGATCTCTGTGGGGTGTTTCTCATCACAGAACAGGGGTTTAGCACGAGAGCAGCTCGGGCGATGGTTTTGGGGCAGAGACCCTTTTCTGCAAGGTCGGTGGGTGGAACAGGAGCGGGTCTGTGCAGCCAGGGCTTGCGGGGCGGCCGTCTGCAGGATCAGCACTTCCCTCCAGCTCCGGCAGCACAGAGTTAGTGTTGACATGTTGCAATAACTGATGACAGGGGCCGGCTGCCACTTTGCTCTGTTCATTGTGTCCCTTAATGAGACTCAGCTGGTCCTGCTGTCAGGCCCTGCCAGCCAGGAGGGCCACACAAAGCCCCCAATTGTCACCCCCCTCCTGCCGGAGCCAGGTGAGCAGGAAGAGCAGTTCTGCGCGCTGACAGCATCACTCGGCAGCCGGGGATTCACCCCCATCCCCGCCTGGGTGCCAGTTCTAAGGTTTCACCTCCCGCAGGTCCGAGTGGAGGAGCTCCTGGCTGGGAAGCCCCTTAGTGGCAGGGGACACCTATTTAGGTGTCACAGGGGCACGTTTCGGGTTCCCAGGCGCGTCGGGAGCCAGGGACGATGCAGAGCCCGCGTGTGCTGGGGCGGCAGAGCTGCGGGAGCAAGGTCCTGGTCTGACGGGAGGATGGAGGGCAGGACCGGCCCCAGTGACACTGTCCCTGCTGTGAGTATCCCCGGTCCCCAGCGGTCACAGACCGTCCCCACTCTGTGCTGGCTCAATCCCTCCTGCAAAGGGGCTGAACTGCTCTTCCCATGGCTCCTGGGAAGATTTTGTTCATCCCCAACCTCCACACCCCGTAGTTCAACTCCCTGTAAGGCAGGTGGCCCCATCAGCTGGATTTTCATGTAAGTGCCTGGACTTACATGGCATAAATGACCACGTAACCAGGCAGGGTCAGGTTTGAGATGCCTAAGCACCTGTTTGGGACGCGTGTACATGCGGGAGCCGCAGCCTCCCGAGGGACGGGAGCCACTGGATTCTTCATTTGCACCTTTCCCACCCTGGGAATTTCTATAGCTATTGTTCCTGTAGGGCTCAGGCTCTGTTGCGTTTGATTGAGGCGTTTTCAGTTCTGCACGGTTTTAACCTTGTCCAGACTCGTTGCTTTTCTAGTGGAATATATCTGGAAGTTACGTATTACCAAAAAAGATCAGTGACTAACCTGGGGGCTTGAAGATCCTGTTCTTGTGTGGCTGTAGCAAACCTAACTGTGGGCATTTACTGAATTTGTCTATGTGCTTCAAGGGATTGAGAATCAGTTTATTTTTTAAGTGTGGGCTGTACAGCTGAGATTATTGAAAGTACATTCTTTCTGGTTTTATCTACCAGCAAGTTAAATTTAATTGTTTCAACGCAAGTGATGTTTGTATCAAGCCACTAGAAGTGACCTGTGACTGCATGGAGAACAACTCACCAAGAAAATAAAATATAACCAAATATATGGAGGGAGGAGGAAGCAGAATTGCTCTACATGGAGTGTGTTTCAGATGCTGATGGTCCTCCTGGGGATTTCTGCTGGAAACCAAAATAATTTAATTTAATTGCCCTTGTTTGTGGAAACCTTCCCATTCCAGCCTTTCCTTGGTGTGTTCGCAGCGTTCACTGGTGCCCCAGCACAGGAGGAAGGTTCTGGGAGTGATGGTTACTGGGACGTCGGGTCAGAAACCGCAGCACTGGGGGAGAAACGTGACATGTTTGCAGGGCTGCTGTGATGTTCTGGCCGTTCTGCGCTCAGACCCCGGCAGTTTTCGCAGTGATTTGTATTGTGAGTGGGAAGTGTGTTTTATGGTGAAGAATAACCAGCAGCAGGGCTGATTTTAACTGTGGTTCTTTCCTCCTGCCTTGCTCCCAGGCCAGGGGGGTTGCAGGGTGCCTCCCAGCCCCATCCAGGACATTCTGGATCATCTTCTCCCTTGCTGTGTTTTTTGCTGTTGTTGGCATCAGCATCCTGGGAATTCTCAGCTTCTCTGCCAGCCCTGCCCAGGTAAGAGACCCCATCTGGGCAGGAAACCTCCTCGTGCCGCAGCCCCTCAGGGTCATGGAATCCAACCATAACCCACCCCTGGCACTACCCCTTGTCCCTGAGAACCCCATCCCCACGTCTGTCCAACCCCTGCAGGGATGGTGACTCCACCACTGCCCTGGGCAGCCTGTTCCAATGCCCGACTGCCCTTTGGGGAAGAAATTGTTCCCCAGATCCAACCTCAGCCTCCCCTGGCACAACTTGAGGCCGTTTCCTCTCATCTTGGCGCTTGTTCCTGGGGAGCAGAGCCTGACCCCCCCTGGCTCCAAGCTCCTTTCAGGCAGTTCAGAGATCAGAAGGTCTCCCCTCAGCTCCTGTTCTCCAGCCGAACCCCCCAGGTCCCTCAGCCGCTCCCATCACGCTTGTGCTCCAGCCCCTCACCAGCTCCGTTCCCTTCTCTCCACTCGCTCTGGGCCAGAGCTCCCTTCTCTCAGGTGATAAACAATTCAGACAAGCCCCAGGGAGCAGTGAAGGGTATGGGCGGGGTTGTTGATGGGGAAATGCCATGCAGACCCTGAACAGCCGATGATGGGTGCTTTCCCCCCGCTGTGCCCAGGCTGGTCCCCAGCTCCTCCGGCTGATGCTGCAGGGTGAGCACGACCCACTGAGGAACCAGACAGCCCTGGTGGACATGGCCAGGAGCACCGTGACCTACTACATCACCTCGCAGAGCAACTACACTGCTGTGGTGCTGTATGACAGCAGGAACGTGAGTGGCTCAGGATAATTAAGCTGCTTTGTGGACGTGAGCAGGGGAAGGCTGGGCTGTGGGGTGGGAGCAGGAGCTGCAGCCCAGGAAAAATACAACTGGCAACTGTTTGGTGCCTTTCATGCAGCTGTAGTTAGGAAAGATAATGCACAGTGAAAGGAGGAATGTCCATTTTTTGGACTCTTAGTCTGAAGAACAGGAGCTGAGGGGAGACCTTCTGATCTCTGAACTGCCTGAAAGCAGCTTGGAGCCAGGGGGGGTCGGGCTCTGCTCCCCAGGAACAAGCGCCAGGACCAGAGGAAACAGCCTCAAGCTGCGCCAGGGGAGGTTGAGGTTGGATCTTGGGAACAATTTCTTCCCCAAAGGGCTGTGGGGCATTGGAACAGGCTGCCCAGGGCAGTGCTGGAGTCACCATCCCTGTAGGGGTTGAAAAGATGCAGAGATGAGGTTCTCGGGGACATGGGGTAACGCCAGGGGTGGGTTATGGTTGGATTCGGTGATATTGAAGGTCTTTTCCAACCAAAACAATTCCATGATTCCATGTCTGGGTTTGTGCCACTGCCAGCCCTAACAGGGACGATCTGTCTGGCAGGGCTACGTGTGCTACAAGCCGGGGGAGCAGCGCGTGTGCTACCTGCGCAGGATGGACGCCTGGGACCGCCAGACCCTCCCGACACCCCTCGACACGTCCCAGCCCCGTGTGAGCAGCGGCCGCCCTGTGCTCTGTGCGATTTGCTGGGGAAGGGCTGGGTTGGTGCCTCGCTGGGCTCTGAGCACATGAGCACAAAGCAGCAACTCCTGGTTTTACCGATATTTTATCTTGTGAGAAACAGCAGAGTTGCGGGCTGGGGAAGGGGAATGTGTCCCAGGGAGGTGAATAGCAGGGCTCCCACAGGACCCGCTTCCACTGGGTTTTGTTACCTGCTCAAAATTCTGGGGAACAGAAAACAAAGGGGGTTTGTTAGTGATTCACAGGGGAAAAAGTTGGAGTAAATCACGTATACAGACCCTCTGAACAAAATGTTAATGGATGGACGAGTGGGGGGCAGATTCTGTTTCAAGAAGACAGAATGCCCCATTTTTTTGTGTCCCTGCCATCTGCTCTCATTTTCCTCAGGGGCTCCTTTCACGGCTCCCCCAGTGCCACCCCTGCCATGAGCAGGGACATCTTCACCAGCTCAGGTTGCTCAGAGCCCCGTCCAGCCTGGCCTGGGATGTCTCCAGGGATGGTTCATCCACCACCTCTCTGGGCAACCTGGGCCAGACTCTCACCGCCCTCAGGGGCAACAATTCCTTCCTCATGTCCAGCCTGAATCTCCCCTCTTTTAGTTTAAAACCATCACCCCTTGTCCTGTCATTACAGGCCCTGCTACACAGTCTGTCCCCATCTTTCCTTTGATCCCCTCTCTAACATGGTGGGTGGCCGTGCTGGGCAACAGGTGCGGGTCAGACCGATGATCCTCTGCCAACAGGCTGTGGTGGCACCTGGCACACCGGGCTGCTTTAGCTCCAGGCCTGAGGACAAAACAGCCTGGGAGAAGTGTGTGCCCTGTCCCCAGCTGCAGGGCTTGTGAGGGGCTGCGGACTGTCCCCGCTCCAGCATCACCCCGAGAAACCTGCCCGTGCTGCGGGACAGGGGCTGCTCCTGGGGCCTCAGGGACAAAGTGGCCTGGGAGGAATTAATGGGGACGTTTCTTTCAGGCTGATGAGCTGCTGCGTCAGAATAACCAGACCCAGTACTACCAGGAGTTCCTGGGCATCCTGGCGGGGGAGCAGGTGGACCCCGAGAGCCTGGGGGAGCCCGTCCGGGCCCTGTGCGAGCAGACATCCATCTTCTGGGTCAGGAGAGGGGAGGGTGAGTTGTGCAGGAGAGGGAAGCGCGGTTGTCTCTAGTACCTCTAAGAGGAGCAGGCTCTGCTGCGCAAAACCTGCTGCACGTCCCGCCAGGGGCTGACAGGGACAGGTGTCCCCCAGTCCAAAATTGAACCGTTGTTCAGCATCACCAAGCGCTGGCTCGTACCCGCCACCTGCAGCGACCTGCAGGGCTGGCAGAGAATGAATCCACATCCCCTTCCTGGGCAGCACAGCATGAGCAGCACAAAACAGAGCACTCCCCTGCCATGCTGCTGGCTTAACGCTTGTCACCTTCATCCTCACCACCAGCTGCCTGTGGAGCTCTCCGTCTGTTATCTTGCCCCAGTTTTAATGAGAAATGTAATTCCCCAAGGCTGTCCCCTTGTTTGGCTCCCCAGGGACATCTCTCTGCGAGGCTGCAGCAGCGTTCGCTCACCCTGCTCTGTCCTGGCTCCTTTGGCAGGTCCGGGGAAGCAACGGCTGATCTACCTTTGCATCGACATCTGTTTTCCAAGCAACATCTGTGTGTCTATCTGCTTCTATTACCTCCCTGAGTAAGTCCTGCAGCTGCAGATGCTCTCTCACTGCCCCACATACTTGAACTGGGTTCCTGAAAAGCCTCTGATTTCACCAAGGAAGGTAACAGCTCCAATCTCCCCCTGCTGATTTCACGCTGCAGTTCAGGAGTTTAGAAAAACAACAGGACTCTGCTCAGTGCTGTCAGTACAGACACTTCATTTGCAGCTGTGCTCAGGGCTGCACCTTGTCCGTAGGTATTAGCAGAACCAGGCCTAGAGGAATCACGGGAACAGCCAGTGTTTTATGGTTACACACCCTGTTCAACATGAGGTTATTAGATTTGTTGGGGGTGGTTGGCGTTGTACGAGTGCAGCTTTCCAAGTCAGTCTGTGAAATACACTTTGAATAAAGGGATTGCAAAATGAGACAACAGCTGCCTTTCCTCTCTTTGCTCAGCCTCTCCCACCATTTAGAAAGGCTGGTTATTCTTTTTTCCCCCACTTTGGGGTACAAGAACATCACAGAGCTGTCAGCAGCCACTGCCACAGGGATTCTTCCAGCTGAACTGCACCCAGCTGCCCTCAGTGTGATCGCACCTCCCTCTCCCATCCCCTTTTGTCCAAGCATCTCCTTTCGAGGCCACACACATTGGGTGACGCTCTGCTGGGGTGACACCTGGTCTGGCTTCTGCCAGAGCCTGAGCCCTCTCACCAGAGGAGGGGATGGTGACAAGTGCGTGTCTGGGGCTCCAGAGAGGAGCTTCCCACTGTCACACAAGGGAAAATAAGCAGAGGTCCTTTCCTTTCTTGCCCACCCATGACTGTTATCCCAACACGCTGTCGTTGAACGCAAGGCAGACCACGGCCTTCTGGTGGCCGCTGTATTCCCTCTTGATCTCTCCGGTCTCCACACACCACAGTCTGGCCAGGTTGTCAGAGGAGGCTGGAACAGAAAGTGAAGAGAGGAGTGGGATATATCACATTACCCTTTATACTTTTTAAAAAAATTATTATAAGACTTTCCTCTTGCTTCGTTCAAGACGTTACTAGGGCTGTTGATGACAGGTAAGGGGGCTATGCACAGGAAGCAGCTCAGTGCATTTCTTTGTTATGTGAGGTTTTAATTATTTTGGAGAGAAGTTACTGTGGAAATGACAACTGGTACATTTTTAAGGGACGGTCCTGCTGCAAGCACTGCGAGCAGCATTGCTACCAGGTAAAGGGAACTACTGCACGGAGACCATCCCTCCGGTCCAAACAGAAGCCCTATTGCAGCACAGGCAAAATGCTCAAAGGAATGAGTAGGCTGGGCTGTGGGTGTGAGGCTCTCTCCTCCCGTACTGGTGTATATGGGTTTGGCAACATCCCAGTTAGAGAAACTGGTAAGTGCTGAGCTCGTGCTGCTGCTGGGGGCAGGAGCACAGCCATGCCTCACCTGTGACAATGTACTGGGAGTCCCCGGAGAAGGCGCAGTCCCACATCCAGCCCCGAGATGTTTCCCCAGGGTTGTTGCTCTTAATGCTCAGCTCTGTCATCAGAGAGAAGTTTGAAGTCCTCCAGATCTTACAGGTCTGATCTGCAGAGCACGTAGCCAAGAGCCTGCATGGAAGAGACGCGTGAGGGCAACTGCGTTAGTCACGCTGGGCTCTTGTTAACGTGGCCTGGAACAGTAACAAACTGGAGACCTGCGTTCATCACAATCAGATTGCCTGACACCTCCATTTTATGAGATTCAAGCCAAACAGATTTGGTGAAGGAGTGCACCAAGTTCATCATTTTGCTCCCAGAGACAAGCAATTCCATCCCAGCTGTAAGAACAGCTTGTGGCTGCAAAACTTCCTGAGATCACGGGGCACGAGGCTGGGATGCCGCTGCCAGCACCCCAGTCCCAGCGTGTCCCCTGTCCTGCTCCTCCCCGGGGTCCTGCAGGGCAGTGTGTCAGCCAACAGCTGGGGCACAGCTGGCGGCCCCAAAAGCCCCGTCTATTCCTGTGGCAGGTTGGTGATGGGCTGGCAGGCACTCACGTGGAGTCAGGGCTGAACTTGCACTGCAGGGCGTAGCGGTTGTGCGCGGGGATCTTGGTCTTGGGGATCAGCTGCGTCACCTCCTCGCCGATGCCGCCCGTCAGGTTCCACACGTAGCAATTTCCCTGTGGCGAGAGAGGGGGATCTGAGGCCGGGCTGGAGGTCACTCCCCAAAAAGCAGCACAGCAAAGCCAGGATGTGCAGATGTGCCCTCTGCCCATGAAAGGCACAGCCCAGCCCATGCTGAGGGCCACCAGAGCTCACCGAGCTGTTCACAGCTGCCATGTAACTGGCATCGGGGTCAATGTGAACCGAATTCACGGAAACTTCGGGCTCTGGAATCAGCTGCTCGTTGTGGTCCGTCTTCAGGTCCCAGATGTGAATGGCTCCGCTCTGATCACCCACAATTAGCTCAGCCTGCAAGGAAACAGCCGCCTCGTCTCCCAGAACCCCGCAAGCAGCAGCCCTGTGCCAGCGCCCAGGTCATGCCTGTGCAGCACCAGGTGGAAGCCAACTCTGGTTCAAAGCACCAGGGTCCTGTTCTGCCTCACGATTCCCCAGCACAGGGCCGTTCCAGAGCTCCAGAGCCTGCTGACCGCCCCTGCACGCTGAGCGAGCCAGGCGTCGATCTCACGTTACACTCTGCAGAAAGGCTGTTTGCCTCTACAGAAGCGTTTGCTAATTTTATAAACCCCGGAGCAGACAACAGCTGCCTGGTTTCCAGAACCGTTGCACAGCTACAGCTCCAAACAACATCCACAGAAGCCAAACGACTTTCAGCACGTCTGAGAAGGGGCATTAAGATGCGAGTTGGCCAGTGAACAACTGAAGCACTCGAGAGTGTACAGATACCTGAAAAAAAACAGCCTAAATGGGTTTTTCTCTCTCTCCCCTTCTCAGGGGAAGGACAAGAGCCAGCTGAAGGGCAGGAGTTCTGGCTCCCATCCTGCGCTCAGACCAGAAGACAATGCTGGCGGCTCTCCACGAAAACCAGGGCTTTTATCGACTGTCTTGCGCTGCCCATAATTTTAGCAGAATCCCTAGAGGAGATCAGGTCATCGGGCACAGCTAATCCTGTACCTGTGAGCAACAGCTTGTTTCTGAGGAAGACAATCATCGCTCGATATATTTAGCTGACTGCACAGTGCAGAAGCAGCTTCTGGATGCCTCAATCCTCAGTCCCCTGTTAGGTCTAAGTGCAATTGCTAAAGCCAGCATGGCTTTACCCAGGCTGTGAGAAATCCCTCTCAATAACTGGATCAGCACCGTTGCAGCGGGGGATTGCAGAGTAATGAAGTTCTCTGAATAAATGCTGCCACCTTTGGGCTAACTAACTGTGTTCTGCTCACCATCCAACACTTCTGCCACTCAGCAGCATCTTGTTAGTGGTTATTTCACACATAAAATGTATGTGCAACAATAATATTCATTTTAACATAAGACATTCTCACAGCACTGGCACTATAGAAGAAGCATGAGCAGCATTTGGGTAAAGTCTGGTCCAAATACCTGATCTCAAATCTGGTCTGAAATTCTGGACTTGCAAAATTAAACCATTGAAAAACTGAATGCACAAAGAAACATTTCTATTCCTCTGCTTTTTATAAGGTTTGCACTGCCACGTCTGGAATCAAACCCTGCAGTGCTGTGCATACCAAACAGACCAGACGGGTTATTAACGCTACAATGATAGGTATTGATTTCACCGCCATCCCTTCTAACGTACCGCGCTCCCTTTCAGCCTGTTTTCCCGAGCCCCAGCCATCCCTCTGGCCACCAACAGCTTCTGAACCGACTGGTGAACCTCAAGCGAATCTGACCCAAATCCTGAAGGTAACGGAGGCCATGGGCCCCGAGATGCTTTTCTTGGCGGTGGTGCCACCCTCGAGCTTCCCAGCCCGCCCCATG
Organism: Streptopelia decaocto; assembly: GCF_964273445.1. Taxonomy (NCBI): domain Eukaryota; kingdom Metazoa; phylum Chordata; class Aves; order Columbiformes; family Columbidae; genus Streptopelia; species Streptopelia decaocto. The sequence goes on along the minus strand of NC_138668.1, from coordinate 6,434,000 downwards.
CCACTGAGTCCACTCCCATCACATCCCTTGGTTATGCTTTTGGGACAGAGATGGCCCAAAAGGAGTGTCCCCCGCTCTGGGATGAGAAGCCCTGCGCAGCCACTCTGCTGTCTCCTTGCAACAGCCAGCAGGTAATTAGCACAAATGCGCTGGCTGACAAATGAGCCCAGGGGACAAAGCTGAGCTCACAGCACACCCACCTACCCAGGCACAATGTGAGCCTGTGGCTCCCGCACCACTGCTCCAGAGAGTTTGCTCCACCGCACAAAGCAGTGGGGCATTCCCATGGCATACAGACAGACAGAGTGTCTGTCATGCCAGCTCCCGTGTCAGGTGGGCTCTGTTCCCAAAGCTCCTGGTGGCAGCAGCTCGTTCAGCAATGTCACCAAGAGCTTGAGGGCCTGCACCACCAGGAAGGACTCAAGGTTTTGCCTCAGGTTTTCCTTCCCTGCTCTTGTGGAAGGATCAAAGGAAGCACACCCTGTGATTAATGGCCTCAGGTTGTGCCAGGGGAGGTTGAGGTTGGATCTTGGGAACAATTTCTTCCCCAAAGGGCTGTGGGGCATTGGAACAGGCTGCCCAGGGCAGTGATGGAGTCACCATCCCTGCAGGGGTTGAACAGACGCAGAGATGAGGTTCTCAGGGACATGGGGCAGTGCCAGGGGTGGGGTAATGTTGGACTTAATGATCTGGAGGGTCTTTTCCAACCAAAATGATTCTGTGATTCTCCAGCCAGCCCCCAGACTTTTTTCCTGCGTCTGCCAGTACCAAACTCCACAGCCTGTCAGCTTCACCCAGAGGAGACGCCGCAAAGCAGGAGCTGGGAAATCCCAGCAGAGCCGGTGCTCACCTGGTTGGGGTGCAGGCAAACACAGTTAATAGGAGCGTTCACCTGGAAAATCCGCTGGCACTGGAGGTTACGAGACCTGGAACAGTGAGGAAGGAATGCATTTGAGAGCGTGCAGCCAGCTCCGCTGCCCCGAGGTGCTGCTGGGGGGGGGTCCCGCCACCTGTGCCCACCGGAGGTCCCAGATACGGGCCATACAGTCCTCCCCGCCTGTGTACATCCAGCGCCCGTCCTCGTGGAAGCCCACCGACGTGATGTTCTTGCTCACGCCATCATAGTTGATGACAGGGTTGGGGTTGTTGGAGTTGAGGTCATACATGCGGATGTGCTGGTAGCCTGCAGCAAGGACCGGGCAGGGGGTGAGCAACGTCCCCGGCCCTGCCCGGTGTCCCCAGGGACCGGGGGGCTCACCTGCGGCAGCGATCATGCTGCGGTCCGGTGTGATCTCCAGCGCGTTCACCTGCTGCAGCCACCCGTTAAGGTCGGTAAGCAGCAGCCGCCGGGACCCGACGCAGACGCGGGGTGTGACCCCGAGCTAACGGTGCCCGGGGGCGGCCCCCCCAGACTGCCGCGGTCCCGGTGCCGCGGGGAAGGATACGGAGTCCTGGTGCTGGACGGTGCGGGTGCAGATGCCGCTGTGCGCCTGCCAGAACCGCACCGTGTGGTCGTAGCCGGCCGTGGCCAGGATCACCGGGTCGCTGCCCACCGTGCCCTGCGCCGCGTTCATGCTGCTGCTGCTGCTGCCCCCGCCGCCCCGCCCCGGTCCCGCCGCCGCCCCCCGCCCGCGCTCGGCCTCACGCGTGGGCCCGCGTCCTCGTGCCCGCCCGTGTGCTCGTGCTGCAGCGCGAGGGGTCCCCGGGCCCCGCCTCCCCACCCCCGTTCTCTCCCGGTACCGGCAGCCACACCCGGCGCTAAGACACGGCTCGTTCTGCGCATGCGCACAGCACCCCGCCTCGGCGCGCAGCCGCTCCGGGCGCCAGCCGCGTGAGGGCGCATGCGCAGGAGGAGGGCGGTGGGCGATACCACGTGCAGAGAGGGATGGGTGAGGCGAAACCACGGGGCAACGGGAGGGGGGCGGGAGCACTTTCCCAGCGGCGCCGCCAGGGGGCGCAGCGCCGAGAGCGGCTGTGCAGGGCCCAGCGTCGGGAACCGGACACACACCGGGCACACACCGGGAACCGGACACACACCGGGCACACACCGGGAAACGGACATATACCGGGCACCAGGCACACACCGGGCACCGGGCACACACGGGGCATACAACGGGCACGAGGCGCACACCTGGCACACACCGGGCACACAGCGGACACCGGGTACACACCGGGCACGTCCCGCGGAGCGGTCCCAGGTTCGCCCTTTGGGCCGGTGCCCCCTCGAGGCAGAGCGGGCGGCGGCTCCGCACTGTGCCCGTGTCCCCTGCCGTGCGGGTGTCGCACCGGGGCGTGTGGCACGGTCCCCGCCCTGCCGGTGCCGCCCCGCTGTGCACGGCGGCTGTCGGGAGCCGGAGCATCCCTCCCCGCCTGCCGTTCGGCTTCGGCCCCGCATCACAGTGCCCGCGGCACCGGCAGCGCCCGGGCTCTTTAAGAGCTGCGGCGGCAGCGACTGCGGCCCGTGCCCGCGCCCGGCCGTGCCCGCGGCGGCCCCGCACCTGCCGGTAAGGGCTGGGAGAGCGGGGATGCTCGGGGCCGCCGGGGGAGCGGGGATGCAGGGATGCAGGGGTGCCCGGTGCCGCAGGGGTGCCCGGGGGGTGCAGAGATGCCCGGTGCCGCAGTGGGGACCGGCGCAGCAGGGGTGCCCGGTGCTGCAAGGATGCCCGGAGGAGTGCAGGGGTGCCCGGTACCGCAGGGATGCCCGGTGCCGCAGCAGGGACCGTGGCCGCAAGGGTGCCCAACGGAGCCTGCAGAGTGCCGTGGGGTGCGGGGATGCCCGAGGGGCGCCCGGGCCCTGGGGGGCCGTGGGGTGCTCCAGGCTTGCGGGTGGTGACCCGGCAGTGCAGTGGGCTGGGGGGGTGCAGAAAAGCCCCCCACGCCCAGGGGCTGCCCCGAGTGTGCCCCAGCGTCTTGGGGGGAGGGCTGCATCTGCCTGGGGCCCAGGGTGTAGCAGCCCCCTCCTGCTGCCGGCGGGGGCTGTAGCCCCGCGGGGGGGTTCATAGCCTCCCCACGTACTAGACCCCAGCTGTGGGGCTGTGACGCGTGGGGCAGCTCATCCCGTGGGTGGGTGCGAGGGATGGGGTGGCCTAGGCTGGGCTGGTGAGGAAGGCTCTGGAAGCGTGTGAGCTTGTGCATGTGAGCGTGCATGTGAGTGTGCACGGTGCAGCATCACTCATTCCACGGCGGCACCATCACTCATCTCACGGCAGCACCGCTGGGTTTGGCATGGCAACGGCTGGGGACTGCTGGAGCAGGGCGGTGGGCAGCCAGGCAGTATCCAAACCCTGTGGCAGCACCCGAAACCCTCGCTGCCAGCCCACGGGGGCAACTGGGGGCACTCAGCTCCATCCTCCCTATGGTCCCTCTCTCTACAGGCTCAGGTTTGGGTTTGCTTCCGTTCTCCTCTCCTCCGGGCTCAGGAAGGTAAGTGGGGAGCTGGGCTGGTTTTGGGCAGCTGCAAGCAAAATCCATGTGGGCTGTGTGGAGGCAGGGAGGGGGGCGCGGGTCCAGCTCCCTCCTCAGACGGCGGCTGCTGAGAGCAGAGAGCCAGGCTGGCTGGCTGCAAGGAGCCGTGGGCTCTTACCAGCCTCATGCGGACTGTGCCAGTGCCATCCCCAAAGGGCTGGCAGAGGAAGATGTCACATTAATAAATACAGCATGTGCTAGCGGCGAGATGCTGGGTTACAGGGGCAGCATCAATCAGCTGAGCCCTCACCACGAAGGGATCTCCATTGGCACAGGGGCACAGAGCGGCAGCTGCCCCCCCACCCACCCCTGGGTGCTGCACCCCATCCCCGGTGTGTGCCCATCCTGCCTGCCCGCGCCTGGGCTGTGCCAGGGAGGCTCAAACCCTGGAAATCTGTTCTCTATTTAAATAAGATAACATGTTTTAAAACCGCCAAATCTTGGCGAGCTGACAGTGTCTCTAAATATTTATCCCTGTTCTGATCAGGCGCTGTGTTCCATGACAGCACCGTAAGCACTTTGCATATTTATGGTCTTCCTGGGTGCTGGGCTCCTTGTGCCCGCCTGCCCCGTGCCCGGGGGCCTCTGACCCTCCTCCTGTGTCCCCCTGTGCCTTCCTGCACACCCATCAGAGGTGAGTCCTGGGCCAGCAGCCATCCCCAGCTTGGCATATCCCTGCCAGAGTGTCCCTGCACTGCCAGGAGCATCCAGGGCTAGGTAGGATGGGAACACAGTGGGGACGGGCAGGGCAGGGTAGGGTGCTGTTTGTCCCCTGCGGCACAGGACGTGCAACACCAAGCACGAGTGGTCTTGTCCATGCAGGGGACAGCATGGGCATGACTTGCCTAAAGCAGTATCCTGCTCTGCCTCCTGCATACGAACACCACAGGACTGGGTCCCCATGGGTACTGGGCATTGGGGATGGAGCAGAGACACTCCAGCCCCCTCCTCCACAGTGCTGCCTGTGACCTGGCCTTACTGGGGCCGCGTGCTCTGGGGACAGCACGTCCCACTCTGACTCTGCAGGACGTGCCGGGAGTCCCAGACGCCGTGCTCCCTCTGTGCCCCGTTGCAGCATACGGGGGAATGTGTCAGGAGGGATTAGGGCTGCGTCTAGAAATAAGGCTAATTCCAAGCCAGAGGCGCGGGGCAGCTCAGCACTGCTGTCCCTTGGTGCCAGTGCTCTGGCAACACAAACAAAACCCTCACGATCAGCTGAGCCACTTGAGTACTGGCAGCAGCCAAAATCTGCTTTTCATTCCTCAAATCTGGCAAAGCTGAATTTAACCCTAAACTTCAGTGTGTTTGGGTGGCAACTCATTGAAAGGGTTGGTGGCAGCTGCCCTGGTGCTCACAGAGGCTGGGGGGACGGAGGTGTTGATGTGCTGCAGCGTCCCTGCCTCGCCACAAGCACCAGGATTGGCAGTAAAGGAGAAAAAAGGGGCAGAAACAATCCTTTAGCTTCTTGTGTGTGGCTTCCAGGAGGGCTCATGCTGCCTTCTGCCTGTTTGTCATGGGGACCATGGTGCGCACAGCAGGGTTGCTCTGGGCTCCTAGGGTGGAAGCAGGTGTCACCGTGGGTCCCTTGTCACCAGTGAGCAGTGCTGTGGGTGAGAGGGAGTCCTGAGGGGGCTGGAGGAGCAGGGGACACAGGATGTGCATGGTGTCCCCGCCACGGTGTTTTCCCTGGAGGCTGCGTTGGGGCTGCAGAGGTTGGCGGCTCCCCGGGGCTCACGGGAGCAGTGTCTCCCCTCACGGTGTCCCCTGTCACGGTGTCCGCGGTGCAGGGTCTGGCCTGGCCGATTACCTCCTGCTGAAGCCACGGTCCCACGGTGTCAGGCCTGGTCACACACCAGTGGGTACAAATCTCTGCACAATCCCTCAAGTTGTGACCTTGTGGGGGCAGCAGGGAAATGGCAGCCACCACCTCCTGCCATGCAGAGGCTGCCTTTGGTTTGGGCTCATTTTCATCTGAATTGGTAAATCCCCATCTCAGGAGTTCTCAAAATTGGTTTAGGAAAATAAGGCTTCAAATGAATTTCATGAGCATTCATTGTGACAACTTTGACATGAGCTCCTTCCTGCACCCTGTGTGGCCTGTCCTTTGTGTCCCATGAGGGATCAAATGTGGGTTTAACCAGGCCAGCCCCCCCGGCATGGTGCGGGGTGCCGAGGGGTTCTGAGCTGCCACCTGTGCCCCGTGGTGCCCATGGCTGTTCCGGTGCCCCTCCCTGGAGCAGGCCAGTGCCAGCGGGTGCCTGGGTGGTCCCTGTCACCTCTCCTGCATCCACAGGAGTGCCACCTCCTGTGCCTGGCCAGCCCCGGCTGCACTGTGCCTGCCCCGTGATGCCACCCCTCCCAGCCACCCTGTGACACGGCCCTGCTCTCAGAGGTGACCCAGCGTCTCGAGGGGATCCCCTGGCAGGGACTCACCCTGCAGCCTCTGCCCTGGTTGCTCCTGCGCTGGCAGAGCCCACAGAGGCTGCGCCCTTGCGGACAGAGGCAAAGGCAGGTCTGGCCACCAGCCCCGTTGCGGGGGCACAGGAGGTAGGAGGGACACAGGGTACATTGTGCATGTCCCCTCCTGGGACCAGGGTGGTGGGAGGGGTTTCCCCTGTGTCCCCTTTATCTGGGTCTTGTGCTGCCCTGGTCAGGGCAACTGGGCACAGTATGTGGGGCTTTGTGGGGTCACCTGAGCTCGGGGTCACCTGTGCTTGGGGTCCTACATGGCTGGACCTCCATGTGTGCCCTGCAGGGATGGCCTTCCAGCGGAGCCACCGGCTGAACCTGCTGCGCCTCGTTGTGCTGCTCCTCGTGGCCTTGGCTGGCATCAAGTTCCTTTTTGGCGACAGGTGAGGTGACAGCAGGACCCCGGGGGTGGGGTCGGGGTCTCTGCAGATCCCCTGGGTTGCACCCATGCCAGGGCCAGGTGCTGGGGGGCAGCTGGTGTCCCTGCACCCCTCGCAGCCCCAGCCCTTCTCCCCTCCCTGCAGTTTCACCTTGGAGCTGCACAAGCACGTCAGCAAGGACAGTGGGTTCTGGGGGGACGCGAGTGACACTGGCCAGGACACTGGCCCCCGAAGCCAGGATCTTGAGGAAACTGTGGTGAAGATAATGGCCCCGAGGCAAGAGGCTGGGCAGCAGGTCCCCAGGGACATCAGTGCCACTGAGATGAGGTTGGTCCACCTGGACCTCAAGGGAGCTGCACCCAGGGTCTCCTACCTGGAACAGGTGAGGATGCCCGGGGAGGAGCAGGAGGTGCTGGGAGGGATGTGCGAGGGGGCAGAGGCAGAGCCAGGCTGTCCCCACCGGTCCCTGGGGACTGTGCCATCCCCGAGGGCTGAGCCTGCCCTGCCCACCCCACAGGTGTTCCCCCTCCTGTCCCAGCTGGGAGCCAACGGCATCCTCATCGAGTATGAGGACATGTTCCCCTTCAAGGGCGAGTTGGAAATCCTCAAGTCCCCATATGCGTACAGGTGAGCAGCTTTGTGCTGGGCTGGCCGGGCACTCGGTGTGGCCACCAGACCAGCTCCCTGCCCCGCTGGGTCAATATTTGCATCCCTATAGTAAAGTCCACACAAGAGTGGGGTGGCCGGGGTTACACAGGCGGGGTGCCGGAGGAGGAAGAGGAGGAGGGAGTGCCCCCACACTCTGCCCTCTGCCCTGGCATCCCTTGGTGAGCTTGTCCCTCCCCTCCCAGCGAGGAGGACATCGAGCGGATCCAGCAGCTGGCGGAGCTCCACAAACTGGAGGTGGTTCCCCTGGTGCAGACCTTTGGACACGTGGAGGTAGGGGATCCTCATCCCACGTCCCTTTGGCCCGTGGCCTGGAAACCCGCCCTGACAGCTCCTCCCGCACAGTTCATCCTCAAACACGAGAAGTACCAGCACCTCCGGGAGGTCGAGCGCTTCCCCAACAGCTTCAACCCCCACGTCCCTGAAACCCTGGCCCTGCTCAAGAGCATCTTGTCACAGGTGATAGAGAAGCACAGACGTTCCACCTGGATCCACATTGGTGCAGACGAGGTGGGCAATGGGTCAGACAGGGACCTCAGTGCTCACCCCAGGTGCCAGGCATGCTCCCATGGGTGCTAAGCATCCCCTTTTTTCCCCAAATTCAGGTCTTCCATCTCGGGGAGGGGATGGACTCCAAGAACTGGATGAGCCGCAACAAGGGCGACACGGGCACCATGTACCTGAAGCACATCAAGGAGGTGCTGGGCTTCATTGCCATGCAGTACTGGGGGCTGCAGGTGCTCATGTGGGATGACATGCTGAGGAAGATCAGCGTGGGAGCCCTGCGGGGTGAGAGGATGGGGACAGCAGTGCTGGCACCCAAGCCAGGGGTCTCAGCACCCATCCACATGACCACCCTGACCCGGTGCCTGGCAGAAGCCCATGCGTGGCTCTGTGGAGGCACGGGGCTCAGGGGAGCAGGAGGAGCCCCAGGCATCCTCCTGCTGCTGGCACCAGTACCCATGTCCCCATCCCTGCACCCCTACAGAGTCTGGGATAGCAAAGCACGTCTCACCCGTGGTGTGGTTCTATGCACCCGACTTCAACGCTGAGCAGATCGGTAAGGCGGTGTGCCGGGCTGCTGGAGCTGGCAGGGGGGACACTGAGCTGCCAAGCTCTCTCACTGGTGGCTTGTGCCTGACCCATTGCAGAGCCATTCCTCACCAAGTACGCGGAGAGTGGCTTCGAGGCGGTGTGGTTCGCCAGTGCCTTCAAGGGCACCACAGGACCAGCGCAGGCCTGGCCCCCCCTGAGCTACCACCTGAAAAACCACCTGAGCTGGCTGAAGGTGACACAGGCGCTGCCACGGCTGGCCCCACTACGCTACCAGGGCATTGTCCTCACCGGCTGGCAGAGGTGAGGGGCAGCGAGACCCCCATCCTACCCAGTGCCCGCGGCGCAGGAGGTGATGGCGTGGCTGGCCCCACTCCACAGGTACGATCACTACTCAGTGCTGTGTGAGCTCCTGCCCGTTGGCATCCCCTCGCTGGCCATCTGCCTGCAGACGCTGATGAACGGTGAGCAGCTGCCGGCACCGGGATAACTGTTGTGGATGGGCTTGTCCCCTGTGTCCCCACCCCATGAGCAGCCGCTGCCTGTGAGACCCCATCCCGCAGGCAGGGAAGGACATGGGGGGAGGCAGGGCAGGAGAGCTTCAGCTCCCCCAGTTTGTGCGTTGGTAAAGCCGGGGGCAAGTGCCTGAGGGTGGGGTGGCCTGGGCCTCTCTGTCCCTCTCCTTGCTGTGCCCAGGGGGATTCACAGAAGAGACGAAGAGGAAGGTCCTGGAGGTGCTGGGCTTCCAGAGCTTGCAGCTGGAGCAGAGCACATGGTGCGTGGCACAGCCTGGCCATGGTGGGGATGCTCTGGAGGGGAGCATGGGACTGGTTACCCAAATGCTCTGGTCCCAGACCTGTCGGGGGTGAGAGTGGGTGCCCTCCAGCCGCACAGGGTGCCCAGTGCACCCCAGGTGTGGGGCTCTCACCTCCTCCTCCTCCTCCCTGTTCCCAGCGAGGGCAGGGGCACGTTCCCCGGTGCAGAGATCTACCACATGGTGGAGCAGGTCAATGGCCACCTGAAGGAAAGCATCCTCAAGGCCCTGGAGGAGGAGAGGTAATGGGTGGTGGGAGGCAGCGGGGTTGACCTGTTCCGGCCACAGGGCTGGGGCACAAGAGTTTTTACAGGGAAGGGGACCTGCCCGGCGTGCAGCTCCCCATCCGTGAGTGGTCCTCACATGCCCCTCTCCCCTCCCCAGCGCCATCAAAGGCTGGTTCAGCCCCTATCACCGCAAGCACCAGTTTGGCAACCCCCGCAACATGGAGAGCTTCGGCAGCAAGGTGCTCAAGTACGTGGTGCTGGGGGCTGGGTGATGTCTGGGGCTCAGCTCTGGGGTCACTCACAGGAAGGAGCTGGACCCCCTGCTCTCCCCCTACCAGGCTCCATGAGGACTGGGAGAGCTTCGTCCGTGACCTGCGTGGCCAGCTGGAGAGGGTCTACTTCCCCGACACAGTGGAGGAGTGGATGGAGGAGAATGTCAACCCTTACCTGGACCAGCTGCGGGACCTGGTGCGGGACTACCAGGCCATCATCCGCCTCAACGCCAGGCCCAAGGTGATGTAGTGGCTGTGGCCCCCCCAGGTCCCACTGTCCCCCAAGGGTGGCTTCAGGTGCTGCCATCACGTGTCTGTGTGCCAGTGACCACGTCACTGCTGTTGGTTTGTACTGTACAAAGAGCTCCCGCGCACCCAGCTTCCACAATAAAGTATTTTTGTAGATGCTGCTTGTGCTGGAGGGGGCCGCGGCTCTGCCCCCTGTGCAGGTTGGGGGAAGCTGGGGCTGGTGCAAGGGACAGGTGTGTCCCGCAGCCAGCCTGGGCCCGTTGCTCCTGCTCTGCTGGAGCTGCAGGGGTTGGCAGCCACCGGGCAGAGCTGTGACACAGGGCAGGGAGAGGGCAGCCTGTGCCCTGCGGTGCTGCCAGCCCATGGGGACACCCGTGTGCCTCATGCTGGCCTCAGGGGCGGCTGTGCCCTCCCTGTGGGACGGGGTCCCGCTCAGCGCAGGTGCTGGGTGCTGTGCAGCACCAGGTGAGAGCTGGCAGCCAGGATGGGACCACGCATGGGGTGGGTGTGGGGTGCCCTGCCAGGCTCCACCAGCACCCCTGCTGGGTGTGGGGTGCCCTGCCAGGCTCCACCAGCACCCCTGCCTGCTTTCGGCACCAGCCGCCACTGTGAGCCGCTGATGGCTTAGAAGGGGGTGAGCACAGTGCTCGCTTCCTGCATTAGCTGAGCCCTTCTCCAAACGCTGCTTTCATCTCTTCCTTCCTCTCCTTTAATCCAGAGCCCGGGGCCCCCTGTGCTCCCAGGCACGTCCTGCCTCCCGCACCCGGGCAGGGGCCTCTGCTGCGCTCCTCGCCTGCGGCCATGGCAGGGGGACACAGGGGACCCCCGTGTGGAGCCAGCCCTCCCACTGCCGGCGGTGCCTTCGGCTCCTGAAGCAAGGGTTTCCACGTGCCTGCTCCTCCTGACCCTACTGGTGGGGGCAGCGAAGCCAAAACCCTCCCCGTGCCCACAGCTCTCCCCATTCAGGGCGCTGGTTTTTGCTCAGTGTGCACAGGGCTACAACACGGACATTTCACTGCACATTCTTCTGCTCTGCAAAGACCAATTTGACTTGGCAAGAGCCCGGAGGGAGCCGCAGAAATGTGAGGCGGCCCGGCGCTCCTTCTGCAAAAGCCTGGCCCAGACAGGGGAGGAGGGATGAGGGCTGTGCACCCCGCTCAGCCCCACACAGCCCCGCTGCCCTGGGTTCTGGCTCAGTCACAAAGGTCCTGGTGCCATCCCATGTCGGTGCTGGATCCCCACATGCTGGCACTGAGTGTGGGAGCCCAGCAGGAGAGAGGACCCTTGTCAAGAAGCTTAATATCTCACCAAGTGGTGGCAGATGCAAGGGAAGCCCCCAACCCACCTGGGCCCCTGACCATGTGTGGAGCCCCAGCCCCCAGCCAAGGGAGACCTGCAGCGGCTCAGGCCCCCCATGCAGCCACACACAGCCAGCCTGTGGGATTAGAGGGCAGATTAGACAGCGTTTCGTGCTGGCAACCCAAATGTCCTGGATTGGAAAGTGGGGGTGGGGAAAGGAGATAGACCCCGCTGTCCCTGAAGGGGGGGTCAGCCTGGAGCTGGGGGCTATGGAGGAAGTTGAGGGCTACGGCGGTCGCCCTTGTGATCCAGCTCAGGGGGCATTAGGGAGGAGGTTGGTTCATGTTTGTCTGGTGTTTGCTTGGTACCCTTCATCTTCCCCTCTGCCACAGGCACTCAGCCGGGGCTGCAGCCGCCTGTCCCCATACCCTGCAGTGAGTATGTGGGTACCAGCATTCTGGGTGCCCCAGGGCTGGTCTGCTGGAGGCAGGACCTCCATAAGGCTTTTAGATGACAACTCATCTAGGAGAGCAGAAATTTAGGCAGTTTTGTGCGGGTCATGGCTGTGCTCTGCACTGACTGGGTACCATTAACACATCGTCTTGTCCACCGCTGGCCCCGTTTCCCATGTGGTTCGTCAGCATCCTCAGGCTCAACACCACCAGGCACCCTCCCACACCTTTCATGTCTCAGTCATTTAAGCCATAAAAAAGTGGAAGGGGACAAATGTCACTGGCCATTGTGTCTACCAAAGTGGAAAATTAGGCAGTAATAAGGGCTTTATTTAAAGAAATTGAAAAGCTGCTCCAGCCTGGTTCCCATTATCAGCCAACACCGTCTGATGATTGGTGACCGCAATGGCCAGGCAGAGCGTCGGGATGGGGACCAGTGAAGGGCACCCAGCAGTGGGGCTGGGGTGCACGGCGTGCTCCGGTGGGTGCTGGGGAGCACGGGGTGCCCCGGGTGGGTGCTGGGATCTCGGCTGCAGCTCCCAGCCCCATCTCCTCTCCGCCGGGGGGCACCGCCGCCCCCGGGATCCTCCCGAGGAAGAAGAGGCCGGGAGCAGCCTCGTTCCCCACGCTCCCCTCCGGCTGCCGGGACCGCTGAGACCCGCCGGCCCGTTACACGCCACAGCTGCGCAGCGGCGGCGGCGGCTCCCGCCGGGGCGTCCCCCGGGCCTCGGCACCTTCCTCCGCACCGGGAAGGGGGATCCCCGTGCCCCGCCCGCAGGCACCGGCCCGGCCCCCGCCCCCTCGTCCTCCTCCTACCCCGGCGCAGCCGGTGCGCCCCCTCCTCCCGGAACTCCCCCCGCTCCGCTCCCGGTGCGGCCCCCCCGCCCCGCCGCGCCCCGCCCCGGGCGCCCGCCGCCGCCGCCGCCGCCGCCGCCGCCGCCGCCCCCGCCTCCGGAGCGGGCTGGGCGGGGGGGCCCGTGCCGAGCCTTGCCGAGCCGAGCCGAGCCGCCCGCCCCTCGCCGCGCCGCGGAGGATGCTCGGGCCGTGAGCCCGCAGCCGGCAGCCCCGGCGCCGCGGAGCCATGGGCAAGGACCAGGAGCTGGTGCAGGCGGTGAAGGCGGAGGACATCGCGGCCGTGCAGAAGCTGCTGCAGAGGCCCAAGCCCGGCAAAGCCAGTGAGTGCCGCTGCGGCGGGGCCGGGCCGGCGGCACCGCGGGGTGTTGGGGGGCACGAACCGGCATCGCGGCGGCTTGGGGCCCGCATCCCGCCCGCTGCTCCCGGGGCTCGGCCGGGATGCCGCCCTGCGCCCTGCCCGGCCCCGGAGCATCCCCGGCCCTCCTCCGGCGCGGCGCGGGCGGGCGGGGGCTGTAGACGTGCCGGGGACCCCCGGCGGCGTCCTGGGGAGCGGGGGGGGCGGCCCGGCGGGGAGAGCACTGGCGGCGGCGGAGCATCCCGGGGCTCTGCGCGGCTGCTCGGCGCTGCACAGGGTCGCCCCGGTGCAACCCCCGGCACGGCCGGGCTGCCCTTGCCCTGTGCCCGGGAGTGGCTCCCAAGTCCCCGGGGAGCCCTCGGGCCGGTGCAGCCGGGGGTCCGGGGCTGGGCATGGGCACGGTGAGGGCAGAGACTGCGGCCGGGCAGAGCTGGGGGCATCTGCGTGTGCATGGAGTGTGTGTGCACGAACCGTGCATGTGTGCACCGGAGCTGCCGGTGCCTGCACACGTTTGCGTGTGTCTGTGCGCGTATACACGCATGCTGGGTGTGAGTGTGTGTGCCTGTGTTTGGGTGCGTGGCTGTGTTTGTGTATCGGTGTGTACCCTGGCATATGTGTGTTTGGATGTGGCTGTGTTGGTGTTTCTCCGTGTGGGGGTGTTTGGATGCAGCTCCCTGGGTATCTCCCTGTGTGCATCTCTGCGGCTGGGTTTGCACGTCTCCGTGTGTGTGTCCAGATCAAGACATGAGGCTGCAGGGGTGTCCGTATGTCTCTGTGTGTGTGTGTGTGTACGTGTGTGTAGCTCCGTGAGTATCTGCTCTCTGTATGATTTAACTGCTCTGTTGAGGCGTTCCACCCGGGACTGAATTATTCATGGTGCTGATGCAGCCGCAGGTTTCAGGCCTGGTGCGCAGGGCCAACCTGAGGGGCTGGGGACCAGCCCTGGGCATGGGCAGGGACCATGGGGAGCGCTCGTGTGACATTGGGTCACTGGGCACACAGCCGCTTTGCCATCCCATCCTGAGTCCCGTCCCTCCCTCCTGGGGCCCAGCGCTCCCTGAATGTGGGCACCCCTCTGTCCCTGGCGCTGTGCAGGGCTCGTGCCCTGTCCCCATCTGTGGTTGTGCAGGTGAGTTCCAGGTCAAATAGGGCCAGCGTGGTGTCCCCATGTCCTGGTGTGGAGCAGGGCCGGCGTGGCATCCCCCATGTCCCTGCTGTTGTAGTGCAGGGCTGGCACAGCATCTACCATGTCCCTGGGGCCATGCAGGGCCGGCATGTGGTCCCTGGTGCCATGCAGGGCCGGCATGTGGTCCCTTGTGCCATGCAGAGCTGGTGTGGTGCCCCCTGTGTCCTGGTGACAGGCAGGACTGGTGTGGTGTCCTCCGTGTCCCCAGTGCCATCATTGCTGTCTCTGCCAGTGGCCTGTGCAGGGAGAGCAGAAGGTCCAGCTCAGAGCCCCCTTCATCCCAACCTGCCCCAGGTGCTGCTGCTTCTGTGGCCTCTCAGAGTGACATGAGGGGACCAAGAGGGACAGCACTATCCCCTGCACACTCTTTCCCATCCTGCTGGCCCAGGCGGACAGCTGATGTTGCTGTGGCAACGGCCAGCGGTGCTGGAGTGCCACCACCTCCTCCCACATCCCTCTCCTTCCCAGCGCTGCTCTGCTGCATCTCCCGCCCCGGCCGTTCTCCCACTGAAAAGCCCTCCAGCACCGGGCTCTGCTGGACAGGTGTCTGCGGCGGGCAGCGGTGCCCCTTGTGCTGCGTGCGTGGACAAGGTATACCCAGCAAGGCTGAGCCCACCTGGCCTGGTGCTGGGGAGATTCCCACTGTGGGCCTGGATGCTCGCTCCATGTCCCGGCTGGGCTGCACATCTCCTGCTCTGCCGGAGCCCCCAGTGCTGGTGCTGGGCTGCTCCAGTGTCGTTACCCCACAGGACCCGACTCTCTTGCTCGGCAGCAGGGCTGTGTGCACGGCAGTGGGTGCCACACACCTGGCCTGGGGTGCACAGCATAGGACGGCACAGCGCCGAGCGGTGGCTGTCCCCATGCCATAGCCCCATGTCCCCCGGTCCCCTCCACATGCTGGTCCCATGCGTGCCTCCGGCACTCCCCGCATTGCGTAGCACCAGGAAGATTTGTAACTTAGCTCTGTTATCTGGATAATATCCTATTCATGTGGGGTTTAATAAATGAGATTTTAGAAATCCCTGCGTGAATTAACACGGGTTGCTATGGCGACGTGGGGCCCGATTTAGCATGAGGAGTATGAGTTTGTGGGGCCCGGGCCGGCCGCAGCGCGCACCGTGCTCGCTTCCCGGGCATTCATAATTGATGAGGTTGTCTGAAAGTTACGCAAATCAGATGCAGGGATTTGGCAGCAAACTCTTTCCCTCCCCGTCCCCTCCTCCCTGGTGCTACCTCGAAGAATTGTAGTGACTTGGCGTTTTCCCTTTGGCTTGGGCACCGTGGAATGGGATGGGGCTCTGGGGCATCCCCAGCAGGGTCTGTGCCCGCTGTGCTGTCCCTGTCCTGGGCAGCTGGGACTTTGGGCAGTGGGACATGGGGCTGTGCTGTGCCATGCAGGGGTGGTTCATCAGCCGTGGTGTGCTGGAGTGAGCGGGCTCCTTCCTTGCGAGGCTGGTGCTGCCGACAGTTTGTCCGCTTTGGAAACAGCTTCTGCGTGGCGCCCACTGGTGCCACGGGAAGGACTTTGGGCTGAGAGCCTTCTGCCCTGGCTTCTCCTCCCACTGAGCTGGGGGGCTTTGCAAAGCATTTCCATGTGCGGCAGCTTCATGCAGCACAGGAGATGCGCTGGCACATGGCCCCATGGTGCCAGGGCAAGCAGCCTGGCATGCTGGGGCGAGCCGGGGCTGTGTCCCATGGGGCTGCGCTGCCCATCCATGCCTGGTCCTTGGTGCCGTCCTGGTTGCCGAGGCTGCCATCAGGGCTCGTCTCCTCATGTGCCGCTGGAGCTCTGGGTACCTCGCTCTGGGACGCTGGGGGAGCCACGCTGCCTGGCTGGGTTTGGGACCTGGTCACGGGACCCCACACCCACTACACCCCATTATGTGGGTAACCTAGCCTCACTGCCCCTGGGAGTGGGTGCTGAGGTGTGGGCAGCTCTTGGGGTGCCCCTGCCCGGGGTGGGAGAGCCCAATTCCTGTGCTGCCACCTGTGCAAGGCTCTGCATCCTGCCCCATGTGTCACTAACAGCAGCCCCAGTATTTTGGAGGTTATCCCAGCCAGCCCTGATCCTGCTGCCATGCCTGGGGAGGGATCCCAGCCCCGATGGCACCACCAGCACTGCGCTGGCCCCACGGCTGCCTCTGGCCATGCTGCTCCCAGCTCGGGGCTGTGCGGGGCTGCTACAGGTGAAAAGAGCAGGACAGGAGCCAGGCAGCTCCTTGGAGGAGTGTGCATGGTGCAGGCAGCATGGGCAGCAGGGGAGGGACCCCAAAGCTCAGCAAACACCCGCAGGCTTTTCGCCCTCTGGGGTGTTGCCATCCCATGGGGACCCATCCTGGGATGCAGGTGAAGCTGCAGCAGCCGGGTGGGATCTCTGATTTGCCAGTGCTCTGGGATGCAGGGGCAGCAGGGCACAGGAGCCAGACCCCTTGGGGACATGGGGTCCCCGCCAGGGTCTTGCTGACTGCCTCCTGCCTTCCAGTGCGTCCTCCTGTGCGGTGGCCAGTTAATTCTAGGGTTTTTTGCCTGCATTTGATTGCATTAATAATGTCCTCTGATAACAGTATTTAATAAAACCAGGCTAATATGGTGCAGTTAGGAAATGTCTTTGACATTTTACAATTCAATTTCCATGCAGTAAGAGGCAGGGCAGCTGCAAATCCAATTGTGGTGCAGTGCCCAGAGTGCATGTGGCCAGCAGCCGCCAGAGCTGCCCAGTTCCCCCAGTTCCCTCTGGCCACCTCTAATGGTTCCTGCTGCCATTCCCGGCCATGGGCGCTGGAACAGCCCCCGCTTGCTGCAGGGGAAGCCCGGGCAGTGGGGGGACTGTTCTTGCTGGGACACCAGAGCCCTCAGGTGCTACCGGACTCTGGACCCATCAGTGCCGGGCAGGAGGAAGGGGCTGCAGGGCTGGATGCTGTGGGGGCTGCAAAAGGGTGCTGAGCCCCTCCACATCCTCTGTCCTATGGCCCCCCCCGATCCCCTCGGTGCAGATTAAGGGGTGAAACGCCAAGGGGACGGGCTGGGGCGTGCGGGACAATGCTGGCACAGGGTGATGGCAGCACGGGCGGGAGGTGGGTGCATCCTGACCACTGTGCAGGACCTGAGTGCCATCCGGGATGGCAACTGGGGCTGAGCAGCTCCTGGTGCTACCGCTATGCTTAATAGTGTGTCAGTCAGTCCCTTATAAACTTCTTTTTGGGGTTTCGAGCCTGCATGTGAAACCTCGCTCCCAGCAGGACTTGGCAGGCGGGCACAGGCTGGTGTGTGCCAAGTTTTCTTCCAGAGGGGGATTATTACTCAGTCCGGGGTGATGTCTCGTTGTTTTACATTTTCTTGCCTCTTTCTCTGGCTGGACTGGGGCTGTGGGTGCAAACCCTCCTCTGCCCCCGCTCCACCGCAGCACAGCTCCTGCTTTGGGCCGGCCACTGGGTCCCTGCCCGCCGGGGGATGCTGCAGGGGATCCCAGGGCTGTTGGTCACCGCCTCCAAGGAGCAACAGGGCCAACGGCTCTGTTCGCAGCTCAAGGCTCCCTTGCTGGCCTGGATTTCCTCGCAGCAGTCCCAAATTCACTTGGCTTGACACCAGTTAGCCTTTTGCCGGTGGTGGGCAGCCCCCCGTGCCCAGGGCTCTTCCAGGGCTGCTGGTTCTGGCTCTTCCCCACACGAAGACCTTGCTGCCGGACACCGCTGTGCCATGCACCATGGTGGGGTGACTACACAGCTGCCATGCTCCCCAGGGGTGGCTGGGATGTGGCAGTGCCAAGTTGCACCCAAGGGTGACGGTGCCACAGGGTTTGGGGTGCTGGTCGTGCAGGCAGACTGGGTCCTGCAGGCGTGATCCCCCCTCCACAACCACCCCTTTCCCCTCCAGCCCAGTGCGGTTTGGTTTCCAGTAGCCAGGCTGGCGTCTGGCTCCTCTCCCCTGCTCCGCTGTGCTCCCTTTAACCCTTCCCTCCCCTTCCCAGCTGCAGGAAAGGCTGCAATCAACCCCCTCCCCGACTTGGTGTGCCGGGTGCCCTCAGTCCCTTCCCGCTCCCCTGTGCCCACAGGACCCTGTTGGTGGCTGCTTGGCCCTGTGGTGGTGATGCCCAGATGGTGGCTTTGTGGCATTGTGCCAGGTGCTGAAGCTGTGGTGGGTCCTTGTTTAATGTCAGCCCTGGACACATGGTGGGTGGGAGCTGTGGGGTGAGCCGTGGAAGGGACCTGTGGCTCTGCGACGATGTTTGGGGCTGCGCCTGAGTGTGTTTGCCATGGCTCTCCCTTCTGGTGCTGGCGCAGGAGCGGTGTGTGCTGCTGGGCTGGGCACTGCCAGGGCTGGCACTGCTGGCACCCTGAGGAGCCGGGGCTGGGGAGCCTGTGGCCAAACACTGGCCGTGAACCTGCTGTGTGCTGCCCTCGCCAGCCAGTGGCCAAAGGTGCTGGTTGCAATTGTTCAGATGCTGTCAGAGAGCATCAAAGAACTAATTTGCTGGTATTTAATGGCTGATGCTACTGGGCCAGGCTCCCATGGGCGAGGGAAAGCAAAACCTGCTGGGGAGCACTTGGGCTCGTGCTGGCTGGTGTGGATGCTGCTGCTCCATCACCACTTTGTTCCCCAACTGCGCCTGAGCGTGCTGTGAGGACGGGCTGTGCCAGACCAGTCGCTGAACCGGCATGCAGCACCGGCACCCACCTCTGCCCCAGGTGACCATCCCGGAGTACCTGAGGGACTCCAGCTCCCGGTCCCCTCTCCCTGGAGGGATGGGGACCAGCGCAGCCTGGTCAGCATATCAGCGATCCTGCCGGCAGACCGGCTCTTCGTGCCGGGCTGAGAGGGATCTTTAAACCGTAATGAAATGTTAATAGTATTTTTCAACTCAATACGGGAGTAGAAAATGAAGTGTTTAACACTGGGCTCCGCAGCGACAGGAGCAATCAGCCTGAGAAATGGGAAGCCAGGGATGCAGCACTGGTCTCGGCACAGCCTGACAGCCTTGTGCTGCCAGGCCCGCTCTGGTGATGGATGGATGCCGGTGCCCAGCACAAGCCACCTGGCTAGGGGAGCACGGCACTGGGATGGTGCAGGAGAGCGGATGGCAGGGTAGTGCCAAATCTTGCTGGGTCTCCTTGGGTCCCGCCAGCAAGGTCACTGCTGGCCACATGGTGAGAGCCGAGCAGATCGAGGGGGTTGTGGGCTGGGGTGCTCTGGGGCGCAGCAGGCTGGTGGGACCCCGGTTCTGTGCACTGCTGTGACCTGGAACAGCTGGAGGTGGAGCAGGTTGGGGCTGGTGACTACACAGCTGCCATGGGCACAGCCCTGGCGCTGCTTCTCTGTGCACTGTGCCCAACGGCAGCTGGCCGCTCCGCACCAGCACGGCTCTGCTGGCGTGCATCCGTGTGCGCCTTGGCATCCGTGTGCATCCATGTGCACCTCTGCATCCCTGTGTCCCGCTGCATCCATGTGCGTCCGTGTGCATGTGTGTGTGTGCATCCGTGTGTGTGCGTGCATCCATGTGCGCGCATCTGCCCCTGTGTACCTGCGTGTGTTGTGTGCCTCTGTGCATCCACGTGCATGCGTGTGCATCTGCCCTGTGCATCTGTGTGCCCATGGCTGTCTCTGCTGGCCGCTTTGGCAGCGCCTGCTCTGTGGCCTGGCGTGGGGCTCGGCGCTGGGGACGGCTCTCGGCGGCAGTGGCGGCAGCAGCCGGCTGATCCTTTCCAGATGTGGCTGCTGGGAGCCCAGCTCCGCGCCGCCTCCTCGCCGAGGCCCCCGTAGGTTTTTGGTCGGTGGCTGCCAGAGCCGCTGGAGCAGACAAAGCAGCCGGCTGCCCGGCTCCTGCATTGCAGCTGGGCTGTTTACAGCACGCTCCTCGCGGCCCTGCAGCTCCGCAGCAGCTCTTCTCCTGGCTGTCCCTGCTCAGGCATGTGCAGAGCCTGGGGCTGGCTCTGGTTGAGCCCCATGTCCCAACAGGTGGTCCCACACTGCCCCTGCCAGCCCCCGGCCAGTGCCCACTGTGCTGGGGACACTGGGACAGGTCCTTCCCTTCCCGGGCAGTGCTGACAGGCCCTTGGGAGCGGTGTGATGCCTCCGACCAAGCTCCCGGTGCTCAGGGCCATTGCATGGCATCGCCTAGCTGCACATCCCCGTGTTGCCCATCCATCCCGGCAGTGACCATGGCGTCACCAAGCTGACACCATGCACCAGCACGTGTGAGAGCGCTGGGGGAAGGTGAACCAGGCTGTTACGTGGATGAGGATAAATGATGGCACTAAAGACACCATCTTCAAAATAGATCCCAGGGCTTGTTTTATCCATGTGCAGTGTGGGAGCTTAGAGCCCAGCGCTGTAGCAGCGCCTGTTGCCTTGTTATTTGTCTGAGCTGTCTGCATGCACATGCATGAACATGCATGCACACGTGTGCAGCTGTTCTGTGTGTGCCAGGGAGCTCCCCGCCATTTCCCAGTGGTGTCTGGGCTGCGGCTGGATTCGTGGGAGATGATAGTGACTGTTCTCTGGTTAATGATGCTTAAGATACACAAACTACTGATCCCTCCCTGCAGGACAGTGTGGCTGGGGTCAGTGCTTCCTGGCCTCGAGGAGATGGGGAGGACAGGACTGGGGCTGAGCAGGATGGTCTCTGCCCCAGAGGGGAGACGAGTGGTGCCAGCATCTGCCACTCTCTACTCCCATGTCCTGGGCACCCTTTGCCTGGGCACCAAGGCTGCGCAGTGCTGGCTTTGCTGGGATGCAGTCGCAGGGATGGATGGATGGACGGACGGACACAGGCTGGTACTAACCCCAAGCAGCCACATCTCATCCCCCACCGTGGCAGCCTCACCATGTCACAGTGACTCCTTCCAGCCAGGGTGATTACTGAAAATTACCTGTTTGCTGCCACCCCAGTGCGGGGAGAGCGGGCTGGCAATTAGGGCTCCATGGAAGCTGCACCAACACGCATTTCCGCGGAGACGAGGGTGGGCGTTTGGCTGGCACTGGGCCAGCGGCGACGGGCGCAACGGGGCTGGTGCGATGCCGGGTGCTGGTGCTGCGGGGCCAAGTGCGGCACCTCGTGTCTCAGTGGTGTGGCTGGAGCTGATGTATCACTGCGCTGCCCACACCCCTGCCTGTCCCTGCTGCGGCTTCCCCCGGGTTGCACAGGACCAAGTCACCAGCATCCTTCGTGTGGCACAGCAGCACAGCACTGGGTGTTATTCAGGGCTCAGCAGGTTTGCCAGCAGCCTGGCATGGGCAGGAGCTGCGGTGACGTTGCCAGCAGTGACCCCATGCTGGGAGGAGTCTGCAGACCCGGGGGGCTCCATGGCTGAGCCCCAAACTGGGACTGGGGGATTTCCATCATACTGGGATCTGGGGCTGCCCCAGGGCAATCTGGCTGATGGTGAACAGTTCTGCCAGGCTCTGTGGCACTGCGTGGCAAAGGTCAGGTGAGGCTGCAGCGCGATGATGCAGGAGAGTGGGGATGCTCTCTTGCCGCTGGCAAGCAGTGCTGCCCAGCATGACACTGGTGCGGTGCTGGGTCCCCTGGCCAGCTCCAGCCCCAGATTTTTGGCGGCTCAGCTTTACCTTAGATGCACCCGCATCCCCCATCCCCGCCAGCTCTGGCAGCCCACAGGGTCAGCCCCTGGGATCAAAAAGTTTCCTTTTCTTAAAAAAAACCCAAATCACAGCAGAGTCCCCGCTGCCTCTTGAAAGCTGTGTTTAAGTTGGTTGCTCCTGGCCCCAGGGGACAGCCCTGCGCTGCGGCAGCACCGTGACTCAGGCTGCCACGGCCTATTGATGCTGAAACACGGGTTTCTCCGCTCCCCGGGGAGGCTCCATGCGAGGGCCGGCATCCCGAGCGCCAGCACGTGTCCTGGGCACAGGGCCAGTGTCTCCCAGAAGTGCCCTGGGCTTTGGGGAATGGCTTGTGATGGGCACCAGGGCACCCAGCTGTGGGTGTCCAGCTGTGATGGGTTGTCCAGCTGTGATGGGAATGGGTGTCCAGCTGTGACAGGCAGTTGTGATCTGGCTGTGACTGCCAGTGGGGTGTCCAGTTGGTATCCAGCTTTGATGAGTGATGGGGTGTCCAGCTGTTGTAAACAGTGAGTGTCCAACTGTGATGGTCACTGGGGTGGGTGGCTGTTATCTGACTGTGATGGGTTTCCAGATGCAGTGGACACTGGGGTGTCCAGCTGTGGTGAGCATTGTGTGTCCAGAAGTGACGCGTAGTTTTTTATACAGCTGTTATGGGCACCGGGCTATCCAGTCATTGTGGGCAGTCATTATCCAGCTGTTGTGGGTAGCAGTTATCCAGCTGTGAATGGTCCTGGGCTGCAATGACCTGGTCCCATGCCTGCCACCTCTTTGCCCTGGGCAATCCCTTCCCACATGGCCCCGCGAGCTCCCCAGTGCATTATTTATAGAGTCCAAATCGATCAGAAGACGATAACGGCTTCATTAGCATCTGAACATCACGCCGGCCTCAGCTCTCGACACGACCTTGGCTGCAGGAGTACAAAGCTTTCGCTGTCTGACAGCGGCGAGGACAGGCTCCCTGGTGTCCCTTCTGTCACCGGGGTTGCTCTGACCACATCCCTGGGTCCCCCCATAAGAGCACGTGACACATGTGCCCCTATGGGGACCCCAAAGTGTGGACCCCATCCATGCTGTGAAGAATAAGACTTGCAGCACCCGTTGTTTGCGTGGCACTCGTCAGCAAGGATATAATTAAGAGCAGCTATTTTGGATGCTTCCTTTATCCGGCAGCTCATGGCGATGCCGCTGCAGGGTCCTCCCCGCCTCCTTTGAAATAGGTGTTTGGCTTTGCCTTGAATGTCTTCTCCATGGGTGTCATCCTGTCTGTGGGTCCTGGGGGGTCCCGTTGTGCTTGGGAGGGACACACAGGGGTCCACCTGCCCATGTGGACTGCGGAGGGGAGATGTAGCAGGGCTGGTGGGGCCGGAGGGGAGGGGGATCACTGCAGTGGGGTGATGGAAGGAATGGGGAAGAGGACTTGGGGGGGTTGCCCCCGCTCATTCACTGCTGCTGCCAGGCTGGGATGGGGAGGCAGCAACGGCTTTCCCCTCATTAAGTAGATGTTGATTTAGCGGAGGCTGGAGCCATCTGCTCGGAGCAGCCATGCGCTCCCTGCGAGCCGGCGCGGCGCTGCTGGGGGGAGCTGGGCGAGGATGTGCTTCGTCAGCGGGGGCTTGGCCGGCAGCCCCCGCTCCCCAGCCGGGCATCGATCGCTGCTGGCGCTGCGCTGGCTGCGGTTGCAGGGGGCTGGCGCTTGGGAACGGTCGCTGCATGGACCCGCTGCTGGAAAGTGAGAGACATCAAGGGGTCCCACCACATGGGGCTGCGGCCTCGAACATGAGTGCAGGGAAGGGGTTGGAGCAGCCAGGCATGGGGGTCTCCCCGTTGCACTCGCCAGAATGCCCAGAGCAGTGACCGCAGTGTGCAGGTGGTCCGGGTGAGGCACAGCCAGACCCTGGGGTTGTGCACCGTGGCTCCCCCATGCATGCCCGGTCCTGCACGTGCCACAGCTCGTGCATCGCCTGCCATCGTGGTGCCCGTCGGGGCCGTGGCTGCTGCGGGGCGGCACGTGGCAGGGGAGGATGGGGCCGGCGAGGAGCTCGGTGCCCTCGCTGCACGCAGAGCGCCAGCCTGAACTCAAGCGTGCATTTAGCTACCGCGGTCCTTGTGTTTAAGGAAAGGCATTTCTGTGAGTAGCGGCGGGGCTGCGCTCCCTGTGGCAGTGTTTACTCGCGGCAGACGCTGTTTATCGCTGGTGTCCATGGATGTGGCTCCCACTGCACCTAAAGGACTTTTCCCGGCAGCTCCTGAAGCTGTATCAGGGTCTGAGCTACTCGGTTTTAACCAAAGTCAAACCGCTGCACGGCTGGAAGTCACTGACTAAGCACTTGGCACGAGCCTTGATGGAAGCGCTAAACAGAATTTGGCAACCACGACCTCTCCTGCAGGTGCAGGGAGGAGAGGTTTGCCGCTACAGTGTGTTCGGCTGATGCTGGTTTGACCGCTGCCGGTACACACCCGGGGATCAGCATCACAGGGTTTAGTGGTGACACCAACGGCACCACCGCAGCACCCGCGACACCGATCCCCGTGCACTGCCCCATCCCAGCCCCTTGCTGGGAGCGACCCGTGGGAAAGGCCATGCACTGCAGACCTGCTGACATCCGTCTGTCCGTCTGCGAGGACCGGTTAGCCAAAGCGGGGCCCGTCTCGGGGCTGGAGATGGGAGCCAGTGCCAGGCACAGTGCCGCTCCTGCGCCCACCAGCTCCTTTTGTCCACTGACCATTTGCATCCCTGGGGGGCGGCTCGGCCCCCTGCTCCTGGGAGCTGCTTCTTGGCACCGTGCGGCAGCGGAAGCAGCCCCGGGCTCCTCTCCACCGGCTGTGAATGGCACCTTTGTTGGGGACGCTGGCAGCAGCTCGGGGCTGGCGAGGACCCACTCGGCCCCGGCTGCTGCACTTGGTCCTGGTGCTGGGGGCTCTGTCCGCCAGCAATGTCCAGCCCTTCCCAGGCGGCACTGGGGTGGGATTTGGGGGCTGTTCCCCAGGTCTAGCCACCCTGATTTGTTGCTGGGGTGGTTTGTTAATGTGTTAAATGAACAGCGTGGGTTGCCAGGGTGAGAGAGGCTGTGCTGTCATGGGGGGGATCAGGCTGGTGGTGTTTTGTTAGCTGGAAGGAAGCTGAGCGGGGCTGGCTGTGGGGACCCTGCGGTGCCCTTGTCCCTCCCCATGCCCTGGAGACCCTGTGGTGCCCCTTCTTCTCCCACAGCAACTCTGTGGCACCATGTGTCGGGAGGAGTGGCTGGGGACCTGGTGGATGAGGGCCAATCGTCTTGCTGTTCAGAAGCCGAATAACTGAATATTGCACTGGGATGCTGACAAGGGGACACAGTGCGGGGGCAGCAAGCGAGGCCAGAGCTCACGGGGAGCAAACCTCCGGTCCCACGTGTCTCTCCCCTGCCTGAGGTCACCCCTGCCAGCCAGCTTCTCCCAGCGAATGCTCGTCCCCAGCACGGTTCCTGACGAGCTGCTGGGGTGCGGATGACACCTCTCTTCCCCTCCGGCCCGAGCAGCCTTTCTTGCCTTATTTCCCGTAGGCTGGGGCTGTGCTGCTGCCAAGTCACTGTGGTGGGCACAGGGGCTGCTGTGTGTGTCCCCAGCCCAGCGCTCTGCCACGCTGCAGCCGCCCTCCTCTTCCTCCTGCTCCAGCTCCCTGCTGTGAGGAAGAGCAGGGTTGCTGGAAAGCCTGAGTGGCATTTTTCGGTTAAATCTTATGTAAATCTGGCTTCGTCCTTCTTCGTGCTGCTAATTGGATTGCCCCAGGGCGGTTTATTTTCCCACGCAGGCTGGTGTGGAGTGGGAGTGGGGCAGAGCGCGTGGGGGGCTGCAGGGACAGGGGACATGCAGGGGCCGGGGGGAGTGTGCCGAGCCCCCCGCTCTGCTGAAGCTGCCCGGCCCAGCGGCTCAGTGCGGTGCTGGGCTCCCTGTGGACGTGCTGGGACCCAGCGAGACAGAGGAGCCAGGGAGGGAACCCGCGGCAAACCCTCTGCATCCCGCAGGAACCCTGATGCCAGGAGATACCCTTGGGCTCTTACACCACCAGTGGGGACCCCCCCACCCCAAACCCTCCTGTCTACAGCTGCCCACAGGCTTGAGCATCCTGTGATGGAGCCATGCTGCATCCCGGGCTGCAGAGCTGCCGGGAGCTGAAATCTTGCTGGGGAGTAAAACCTGGGGGTGTAGCTGTGTCACCTCCCCGGCACCCCAAGTCCCCACCCTGCCATCTCCAGCCCCACTCTAACGTGCTGTCCCCTTCCCTCCCTGCCAGAGCTCCTTGGATCGGCAAAGAGAGTCAATGTCAACTTCCAAGACACCGATGGGTGAGTGTGGGGGTGTGCATGTCCGGGGGAGGTGTGTGCGGCACAGGCTGCAGGGAGCGGGGGTCTTGTGCTTCCTCATGGACACACTGGGCTCCCCAGAGCAGTGCAGTTGAATTGCCAGAATCTGACCAGGCCAGGGTTCTCACTCCGTCAGCCAGCCTGGCTGAACTGGTGGGCTCGCAGCCATAGGCATTGGAGGAGGTGGGAGGGCTGAAAGGCAGAGGAAAGGCAGCTGGAGCCCCGAGGAGGAGGGGCCTGTGGTGGGACAGGCAGTGGTGCATTCGGGGCTGGGCAGCAACACCCCCTGTACCCCCAACCTCCCTGTGCCCCCCGCACTGCACGGGGTGGCAGGATGCGGGGCTGGGCAGCAGCGACTGGTCCATGGGGACAGCTCTGCCGTGGCCATGGAAATGGAACGAGAGTGGAGGGGTCAGATGGGGTCAGGGAGTGCCCTGGGGACATGCAGCCACAGCAGCCTGGGTCCCTCTGCATCTTGGACCCCGAGCAGGGCCCTGGTACCGTGGCAGTGACAGCAGGAATCCCCCGGTACCTGCCGGTGCATCGGCTCTGCCAGCCTGCTTGTGTGCATGTGCGTGTGTGCGTGCAAGCGTGCAGCTGTGCAGCTGAGCGTGCATGTGCATGCAAGTGTGTCTGTGCACATGCTTGCGCAGCGGCAGGAGTGTGTGGGCACGCCGGCCAGCGATGGGGTTGCTGCACGGGGCTGCCTGCATGGGCAGGGGCTGGAGGGTGCAATGTGGGCAGGGGGTGAAGGGTGTGACGTGGGCAGGGCGAGGGGATGCAGCTCCCCACAGAGCCTCTGGTGCAGTGGCGGCTGGAGCCAGCAGGTCACTGTGCGTCGCGCACAGGTGGGGTGGCAGCTGAGAGCTGCAAGCAGGGCCCCTGCTCATGTCCTGCCTGTAGCTGCCTGCAGCTCCCGGCTGGCCTGGCAGGTGCAGGAGCAGCCCTGCAACAGGGGAGCAACCTCCAGGCTCCAGCGCTGCTCCTGGAACAGATCATCCCCCGGGAATGTGCAGGGCAGAGCTGCTCCACTTTGCTGCCAGCATGCTGTGCCAGCTCAGGCAGCGCCAGTGCCGTGCCTCAGTTGCCCCATCTCTGCTGTGCTTACTGACTCCTGGGCTAGTGGGCACCGTACTGGTGACCTCACACTTGCCCGGTGGACGGTGTCCTGCACAGTGTGTGGCCTTTGCAGCTGGCTGGGCCATGCTGGGGTAAGCCCCCGAGGCAGCCTGGGGGAGAGCTGTGATTTGCACCATCTTGAGCAGATTTGAGCAGGGTGCTGGAGTGGAAAATGTTGACATTTCCCAGGCAGACGTTGGGGATCAGCCTCCTGTGCGAGCTGTCTGCTCACATCGCCGCTCCCCGCCGGGGATCACAGGCGGCAGCTCCACGGGGAACATGGTGGCCATGGGGCAGCCTGGTCTCCTGCACCGCTGCCGTGGTTGTGCTGCTGGGGCCAGGCTGGGGGAAGGGGGTCAGTGGGAAGGGTGGCTCCCTGGCACCCCCACCCTTGGTGGGACCCCCCCTGCCTGCCCTGCCCCTCACCACAGCATCCCCAGGGACCATTTCACCTGCATCCCTCTGACTCCAGCATCCCCGGAGCAGTGGGGGTGCCCTGGGCTGCTGCAGTGGGTGCAGGTTTGAGGCTGCACTGCTGGGCTGGGGCTGGGGAGGCTGGAGCGGAGACAGGGATGTGGGACCCCTGATACCACGGCTGATCCCCAGGTTCTCGGCTCTGCACCATGCGGCGCTCAACGGCAACACAGAGCTCATCTCGCTGCTGCTGGAGGCTCAGGCAGCGGTGGACATCAAGGACAACAAAGGTGAGTCCCAGCGTCCTGCCCACGGCCCCCCGCCCCTCTGCAAGTTCTGGCCAAGGGTGTCAGTGTGCCGGGGGTTGACAGCGTTGCCTGGGGGGCTGATGGCGTGCCCGTTTGCAGGCATGCGGCCCCTGCACTATGCAGCTTGGCAAGGCAAGAAGGAGCCCATGAAAATGGTGCTGAAAGCGGGTTCCTCCGTGAACATCCCGTCGGACGAGGGCCAGATCCCCCTGCACCTGGCAGCACAACACGGCCACTACGACGTGGTACGAGGGGCCAGCGGCGGTGGCGGGGGGGCCTTGCTGCCATCCCTGCCCTCGTCGAGCTGGGGTGTCGCTTCTCCGCAGTCAGAGATGCTCCTGCAGCACCAGTCCAACCCCTGCATCATGGACAATTCGGGGAAGACGCCCCTGGACCTGGCATGCGAGTTTGGCCGAGTCGGGGTAAGTCCTTGCAGCACCAGGAACCCCCAAGAGGAAGACTGGGAGGGGATGGGGGGACACGGCGAAGTCCCTGCGGGTGCTGGAGCAGCCCGGGGGGCACAGGACTGGCAGTGGGGATGAGGGGCAGAGCAGGGGGGACAGGTGGGGCTGGCGGGTGGCTGAGCCCCCCCCGCAGCCCTGCTTCATCTGTGTTTGCTGAGCCAGGTGGTCCAACTGCTCCTGAACAGCAACATGTGCGCGGCGCTGCTGGAGCCCAAACCAGGGGATACCACTGACCCCAACGGCACCAGCCCCCTGCACCTCGCCGCCAAGAACGGCCACATCGACATCATCCGGTGGGTGTCAGGGGCAGGGTGGGCAGCGGCAGTGTCCGCCCCCCATTTTGGTGACCCCCCCTGTCTGCCCGCAGGCTCCTGCTGCAGGCTGGCATCGACATCAACCGGCAAACCAAGGCGGGCACGGCGCTGCACGAGGCGGCCCTGTGTGGCAAGACAGACGTGGTGCGGCTGCTGCTGGATGTAAGGGCGCCCCTGGCCCCCAGACACCCCCAGCCCAGGGACAGGCTGCGGGAAGGGAGAGACCCGGGTGCTGCCGAGCAGCATGTGCAGCTCTCCCGGGGATGGGTTGAAGGTCCTGGGGGGACACAGGCAGTGAGCTGTGCTTCCCGGCTGCCAGGCTGGGGGGGGGGCAGCCTCCTTCCCAAGCCCTCTCCATGCTGTTGCAGAGTGGGATCAACGCCCATGTCAGGAACACCTACAACCAGACCGCTCTGGACATCGTCAACCAGTTCACCACCAGCCAGGCCAGCAAGGAGATCAAGCAGATGCTGCGGGGTAGGTGGGGTCAGGGGGAATACAGGGCGGCTGTGCCCGTGCTGGGGGGATGCTGAGCTGAGGTTGGGTGGCCGCTGACGCTCCCGCTCTGTCCCTGCAGACGCCTCGGCCGCTCTGCAGGTCCGGGCCATCAAGGACTATTGCAACAACTATGACCTGACCAGCCTCAACGTCAAAGCCGGGGATGTCATCACCGTGAGTGTGGCTGGAGGGGCCGGGGGGACCCCGCTGGCGTCACCATCCCCTGACCTGGCCACTGCCCACAGGTGCTGGAGCAGCACGCGGATGGGCGCTGGAAGGGCTGCATCCATGACAACCGCACCGGCAACGACCGCGTGGGCTACTTCCCCTCCAGCCTCGTCGAGGCCATAAGCAAACGAACAGGCAAATAATCCCCCCCCTTCGCCTCCCCCCACGGGGCTGCTCCCGAACCCGCAGCCCCAGGGAGCCCCAGTTCAGTCTGGGAGGTTGGGAGTGCAGCTGGTGAAGCCAAACTAGGGCGATGCCCCTGTTGTGCATGTGGGGTCAGTGTCCCCATCATGTGCATGGGGACAGTGCTGCCGAATGTGTGGGGTTGGTGTCCCCATCGTGCATGCTGGGCCAGTGTCTCTGTCGTGTGTGTGGGGCTGGTGCCTCCATCATGTGTGCGGGGTCAGTGTCGCCGTTGTGCCTGTGGGGTTGGTGCCCCCTGGTGCAGGTGGGGGTCGGTGCTGGCAGCCCCAGGGCCAGCGTTGGGCTGGGGGTGGCATCTGCAATGCCAGAAAGTCGATGCATGGAGAGAGCTGGGGGTGTCACTGTGATTTGGGGGTGATGTTGTAGCAGTGGGGCCAGGGGACCTGATGTTTGAGGTCTGAACAGGGATACCAGTGCCAGGGACCCAGCGCTGCCCCGTGGGGACCCTCTCCCTGGCCAGGGGACGTCTCAGGGATGGGACCCTGCTCCCCTGTCCTGCAGCTGCCTGTGCCTGTCCCCATCCCCATCCCTGTAGGCTCCGGGGGATGCGTGGTCCCCCAGGACAGCCCGTGGCTGTGCCCACTGCCAGGCGCAGTGCCATGGGGCCGGTGCGTCTGCGGGCAGTGTTGGAAAGTCCCACATTGACCGGCTCGCTCCCCCCCGGCTCTGTGCGATATAGGGACAGCTGTGTCACTTGGGCACAGGCAGGGAACAGTGATGCTGGCACAAGACCCCAGGGGAACGGCGGCACAAGCGCCTGCCAGTGCCAGGCACTGCTGCGCCAGCTGCAGGGGCTGTGGAGGTGCCACCATGTTGTGTGCTGGTACCTTGGGGGCGAGGTCCCTGGCTCCCGAGGTACAGCCAGTGCCACAGCGGTGTCGAGCATGCTGCAGGGTGTTGGTGCCATTCCCCAGCTGCAGTGGGGCGGCACCGTGGGGCGCAGGTGGTAGCAGCACCAGGGCTCGGCCAGCCAGGCATGGGGGTGCTAGTGCTGCAGCCCCCTCTTCCCAGGACGCCTTTGCAGGGAGCAGGACTCCCCAGCTGCAGGAGCCCCCCTGGCTGCCGCTGCCCCGTGTCCGTGGGTCTGCGGGATGTGCCCCTGGCCGTACCCTGTGCTGAGCTCCGGCTGCTGCTCCTCGGCTAGGCTCCGCATTGGTTGGGTCTCAGTTCTGGCTTCTCCACGTTCCTTTGGTTGCTTTTTTCGTTCATTTGCTGCTTTTTTTCCTTTCTTTTTTTTTCCTTTTTTTTTTTTTTTTTTTGGTGGCACTGAGCGTGTCTCTATTATTTGATTCTTTTCATTTTGTCTCTTGTTATGTTTTATTATCAGGTTCATGGGAGACTGTAACAATCCCCCAACAGTACCAAAAGATCCCGCTCCCGGCTTACGGGGCTGCTGTGCTAAACGGTGACGCCTCGTCCCATCCGTTCCATTCCCTGCCTCCACCTCCACCTCCACCACCACATTCCCATCAGACTCTTTTCAGTTCCTTTGGCTATCGCAGGCTCTCCCCTAGCAGTGCCGACGAGCCGCGGGACGCACAAGGTAGTTCATCGCTCGCTTCGTGCTCTCCATGGACTTCTTGCTTTTCCTTTAACGTGTGTATCGAGTCTTTTTCTTTCTACTCGGCCTCTCCCCCCTTTGCCGTGGTGGGTTTGCACGCAGGTGTGTGCAAGCGCATGCACGTGGGTGCGTGTATGTGCATGCAGGCGGGTGCATGCGTGTGCATGCTGCAGGCGTGTGCGGTGTGTGCACATGTGCATGCCGGTGCCCCCTCCCCTGCACACCCTCTCCTGCAGCACTGTCTGGCCCCCGGCACATCCCACCCTCCCCACCCCGCTGTCCCCAGGGCTGCGGGCAGTGCCGAGCTGCACTGTCCACACTCTGCTCATGTCCCTGTTCTGTCCGGATGCGTGGGGACCCCCAGAAACACTCTCCAGGCTCAGTGCCAGGGGCAGGCCTGGGCAGCACAGTGCCCAACCAGGAGCTGTGGGAGGCGAATTTGGGTGCAGAGACCCTCTGCAGCCTCCCCACAGGGTGTTCAACGCTCAGCGAGCGGCTCTGAGCGGGTCAGGGCTGCGCTGGGAGAGGGAAGGGCTGCGGTGCTGGGTGTGCGTTCCTGAGGGATGTACCATGAGGACCATCCCTATGGCACAGCTGGGTGACAGATGCTGCAGCTCGACGAGTTGGGAGTGCCCGGAGAGCAGAGTTTGGCTGGGAGGGTTGCAGGGGTGCAGCCCATACCCTGCACACGGGGGCTGCCACCGGCTGTTGCGGGGCCAGAGGTCTTTGCATGGGCCCCGGTGACAGCAGCACAGAAGGTTGTGTTCGGGGATCACCGGGCTGGCCACGCTGGCAATGGGGATGAGGGAGCAAAACCTTTCCCTGGGGCTTTCTCTCCTCGGGGGGAGAGAGCACAGAGCCTGGTGCCTGCCCAGGCAGCGCGGGCTGCTCTTAGTGTGACTGTGGCAGACACGGCCTGCGGACATCCCAGCCTGATTGTGGTGTGGCCGTATGTTCCCCCTCCAGTGGTGAATTTATCATCTTGCACCATCCACTCCCTGCTACGGCCCAGCCCCAGCAGCTAACAGGATGAGTGACTTAGTGAATGAACCGGTGCGAGCAGTGGCGGGGTGGCGATGGCCGTACGCGGTGGCTGTGGCGGGGCCGGGCTGCTCGGTGGCTGCGGCAGCGTCAGGCTGTTTGTCCATCTCACCCCATGCTGTTCAAAATTCGGGGCTCAGCACCGGGCGTTCCTGGTGCAAGTAGGGACAGCCGTCTGGGTGAGCCTGTGATGGAGCCATGCTTCAGGGTGACCCTCGGTGCTGGGTCCTCTTACCCACTGCTGTGTCACCCACGTGTCGCCGGCTGCCACGGGCCACCCTGGCGTGTGTGGGGTGACTGGACCCACACAGCCCCTGTGTCCTCCCCCAGATGGGTGCAGGCAGCTGCAGGGGCACAACCAGGACTGTCTTGGTCATGGGGCCCCTGGTCCCCACTGCCCAAGTCTGCCTGGCTCCCTTTGCTCCCCTGCTGTGGGTTGTGTCCCTGTCCTGCTCTGCACAGGGACGGCATGGTCCCCGTCCCCTGCCCGGGCTGAGCCGAGGCACTGGAAGGTCCCACCTCAGGTCTGTCCCTGGCTGGTGAGAGGGAGCGGGGCCTTGCAGGACGGTCTCCTGGGGCTGGTCACTGTCACTCCCTGCTTGGGACTGGGGACAGGCCCCCGGGACAGCGCTGGCATCCCTGGGCACAGCTGTGGCCGGGGACCCCACACTTCGGCAGGGGGTTTCACTGTGTCCAACAGCGATGGCCCCTGGGCTGTGGTCACCTCTGCCCGTGCCACAGCGATGGAGCCCGAGCACAGGGCCACCCACGCCTGACAGCTGCTCTCTCTGCTCTGCCACCAAGGGTCCCGCGGGGCCGACATGAGCCCGTCCCACCTCTCACCATCGCAGGGCGGATCGGCAGCCCCAGCCCCCACGGAGGAGATCTGGGTGCTGCGGAAACCCTTTGCAGGTACAGCGGGTGTGCTGCTGGGACCCTCCCTTCCTCGGGGAGCACGGACTGGGATGTGGTGGTGGCTCTGGCAGGGCACAGCCACACCGCGGTGTCCCCAGGCTTGGTGCCCTGATGGCATCTCCCCTCTCTGCGCAGGTGGTGACCGCAGCAGCCTGGGCAGCACAGGCAGCGTGGCCTCAGCCCGCAGCTCGGGGAGCGGGCAGAGTGCGGGCAGTGGGGCGCACGCCCTGCACGCCGGCTCCGAAGGTGTCAAGGTAAGGCAAGCCTGAGGTGGCCGTGCCAGCCGGTGGTGGCACTCGGTTCCAGTCCCAGCACTTGCCCTGGGACAGGCATTTGCTGCCTTGGCAGCTGCCCCCAGTCCCTGCTGGTGTTGGTGCTCAGCTGGGTGCTGTGAACTCCTGCCAGCACCCAGCGTGCCACCAGCTGGACCCTGGCTGTTCCTGGGCCTGGGCAGGGGCTGCCCATGTGGGCAGGGTCCAGCTGAGGCTGCATTGTGTCTCTGCTGCCACTCGCAGGGTGCATTGCACAGCACTGCACATGGCACTACACTGCACACTGCCACAGCATGCTGCCATCTGCAGCACTGCACTGCACAGAGCGTCTGCCAGCTGCTGCCAGCACAGCCCACTGCACTGCACACTGCAGACTGGCCGCTGCACAGCCCTGCCCGCACTACAAGCTTCAGATTTCCCACTGCACAGCCCTGCCTGCACTGCACACTGCAGACTGCCTGCTGCAGGATCCTGCCTGCACATCACCCCAGCACCTTGTGCACTGCCCACAGCAGCTGGGGTGCCCGGTCCCCGATGAGCCCCCCACCCCTGGCACCCTGCCCACGCTACACCGGAGCAGGCTGGGCATTGGGGTCTGCATGTGCCCCAGCCAAGCACCGTGCTGACAGCTGGAGGGGCTCTGCTTTGCCAGCGGGGCGTGTCAGCCTGTGCCAGGCTGGATTCGGGGTGCCGCGGTGCCGCAGGCTCCCGCCGCCTGCAAACCACCATCTGTGCTACTCTCGCTCTCCCCGCCACCACCCCAATCTGCTGCCCCCTCCCTGCCCACCCTCACCCGGGCTGGTGGCGAGGCCGCCGCAGCACCTGCAGCACCTGCAGCACCTGCAGCACCTGCAGCACCTGCAGCACCCGCAGCACCCGCAGCACCCGCAGCACCCGCAGCACCCGCAGCATGCACCCCCCGCTCGCCCGCCTCACTCCTGCCTGCTCTCCCCCCTTCCCGGGGTGTTTTTCAGCTGCTGGCAACCGTCCTTTCCCAGAAGGCTTCTGCGCAAGAGTCTGCCGTGGGCGATGGGCCGGCCAAGGCGCAGGACATCCCCGCAGGTGCGTGCCGCGGGCTCCGGAGCAAGAGCAGCCCTGGTCCTGCCGCGGTTGAGCCGCGGATCCAGGCACTTGTCTTTTTTGTTTTTTTTATTGCCGCGGCACCCATCGCCTGAAGAAAAAACGTGTGGGTAAAAAATGACTCTCTCGCCTTTCGGCTGCTGCCAGGCCTTCTCCTGCCTCGGTTAGTGGGGGCCCCGCGGGGGGCGGGGGGCAGCGTGGGCGGGCGGGGGGCGGCAGCGCTCCTCCCCGGCCCCTTCCCTTCCCTGGCCCCCCGCCAGCCCCGCCGAGCCTGGGCCCCTCGTCACCATCAGCACTACTGGGGGCTGTGGGCAGGGGCTGCCCTGGCAGGGGGGCACGGCCGCTCGGCGGATGAGGCACACGCTGGTGGGGGAAGACGGGAGATGCTCATGGAGGAGGATGCACATAGGGGGGATGAACGTGCAGGGGGATGCCGTGGCTGCGGAGCTGCACATGCAGTGGGGATGGAAGCCCAGGGAGGGGGGTGCACACACAGAGGGGGGTGCGCACAGGGTGGGGGGGATGCACACGTTGCTGGGGGGATGCACATGCAGAAGGGCTGCACATACAAGTGGGCTGCAGCCATGCGGGAGCTGCACACGGCAGAGGGATGCACATGTGAGGGTGCCCACGCAAGTGGGATGCAGATGCCAGAAGGATGCGCACACAGGAAGGGTGCACACACACAGCAGGGGGGGGATGCACACACAGGGGGATCACACACACACACAGGATGCACTTGCAAGGGGGAATGGGTTGCTCTTGCTGGTTGTGGTCAGAAATATGAGGCAGAAATTTCTAGGCAGCCTTTGTCACCCCCTGGCAGCTCATGCCAGCCCTGCCTTCCCCAGCCTGCCCTCACTGTGGGGCACAGTGCAGGGACAAGCCCCATCCTGGGCCGGTGGCAGTGGGACCCCTCTGGCTGCTGCCACGGGGGCGTGAGCATGGGATGCCCAGGGTGAACCCCCCCGGCACCCCGGAGCTGTGCGTGCTGCGGTGGGGTCTGGGTGCCCTGCAGAGCCCCGTGTCAACACGGGTGGCCTTGCCGGTACCCAGTGACAGGGGCTGTGCTATGCCCAGCAGGGCCCGGGCACTGTGCTCTGCATCTCTGGGGGGTGCAGACCCTGTGTTCAGGGCACCCTGGGGTGCTCTAGGCTGCTGTCCCTCCCCCATGCCAACCCAGGGGCTGTGGCTTTGCCATCCCCCCGTGGGGCAAGGGCTTGGCTCCCCTCCCTTGTTCACAGCCCAGGGGTGAGCAGCCCCAGCCCTGCTGACCACAGCATCTCTGGCAGGTTCATCGCGGTCACAGAGCGTGGCTAGCTCCCCATACGCCCCCCCGCCCCCCGCTGAGCCCCAGCTGAAGAAGATGGAGCCGCCATCGGAGGGGAAGGTGAGCGGGGAGCGCTGGGCTGGAGCTGGGGGGGATGGGGACCCCCCTCCACCCACAGCTGCTGGTGTCTTGGCAGCCCCGTGCTGTGCCCACCTCAGCGGGCAGGGCTCTGGGTGCTGACGCAGTGGCAGCTGCGTGTCCCTGTCCCCTTCCCCTGGGGTAACCTGAGCTGTGCCGTCCCCTCCCCAGAGCTCAGAGGCTGTGTACCAGTGGCTCTGCAAGTTCCAGCTGCAGCTCTACGCACCCAACTTCATCAACGCTGGCTACGACATCACCACCATTAGCCGGATGACGCCGGAGGTGAGACCGTGGAGACGCCAGGGCTGGCTGGTGCTGCAGGGAGGGGGGCATGTCCAGGGCAGGGTCACTCTGACCCCTCTCTCTGCTCCAGGACCTCACGGCCATCGGTGTCACCAAGCCAGGGCACAGGAAGAAAATCGCCTCTGAGATCAACAACCTCAACATCCCTGAGTGGCTGCCGGAGTATAAGCCGGTAAGGGCGGCGCGAGCCTGGGGACAACACCACCACATCCAGGGTGGCACTGGGGACCCAGCCATACTGGGAGTCTGGTGGCTGGTCCCCACCGCCACATCCCCTCCAGGGAGGGGTGGCACAGAGGGGACGAGGGCAGGAGGTGGCTCATGGCTCCCAGACGGCACCTGCAGCCCACAGTCCTGCAGCTGCATGTGTTCCCTCCTGACAGCCCAGGGACTGTCAGACTGGTGCCGGCTGTCACCGCATAGATGTGGCACCATGTGTCCCTGACCCTGCTCCTGCGCAATTGGCTGGGCACAGCAAGGGGCTTCCCATGAGCACAGGGCTGGGCATGATGACTGTGGAGCACAGGGACAGTGTGGGGACACAGGGACACCCTGGGGCTGTCCCCCAGCAGGATGGGATCACTTGCATGGCACAGGGGCTGCAGTGCCAGCAGGGCTGGGGCCAGACCCTGCTGCCAGCCGGCACTGAGCTGTGCCCCGTGTCCCTGCAGGCCAACTTGGCACTGTGGCTCTCCATGATCGGGCTGTCCCAGTACTACAAGGTGCTGGTGGAGAACGGCTACGAGAACATCGACTTCATTACTGATATCACCTGGGAGGACCTGCAGGAGATCGGCATCACCAAGCTGGGTAAGGTCCCGTGCCACCACACCAGGTGCAGAAGCCCCTGCCCCTGCAGTGACACTGATGCCCTATGCTGTCCCCAGGCCACCAAAAGAAGCTGATGCTGGCGGTGAAGAAGCTGGCGGAGCTGCAGCGTGCCGAGCTGGGCAAGTACGAGCCAGGCACGCTGAAGAGGAAGGCGGCAGCGTGTCCCGAGGTGCTGGCCATCGAGTCCCCGCCGCCAGAGCCACCCGAGTGCCAGTCACCCAAGATGACCACATTCCAGGACAGCGAGCTCAGCAGCGAACTGCAGGTGGCCATGACAGGCGAAGCCCCCGAGGAGCCCCCTGAGAAGGCGGCGAACCCCCCAGGCCCCGGCTACCGCTCGCCCCCGGGGCTGGGCGGCCGTGCCAGGCAGATGAGCAGCTCCCAGGAGCTGCTGGGGGACAGCCCCAGGGCCCCCCCTGCTGCCGCCATCTCCAAGAGCCAGGAGTACCTGGCGGAGGGGGCTGGCGAGGGCCCCCCCGCGCCGCCCAAGGAGGGGCGCCCGCCCCGGCACGGCCACCCTGTCAAGCGTGCCAGTGTGCCGCCAGTGCCTGGCAAGCCCCGGCAGCCCTTCCCACCCTCCGCCGGGCACCTGACGCCACCGCAGACCCCTGGTAAGCCGCGACCCCCCTCCCCGCAGGGCCCGTCAGTGCCCCACGCCACCGCCAAAGTGAAGCCCACCCCGCAGCTGCTGCCACCGGGCGAGCGCCCCGCGTCCCCCCGCTCCCTGCCCCAGTCACCCACCCACCGTGGCTTCGCCTACGTCCTGCCGCAACCCGCTGAGGGCGAAGGGGCGCCCCCGGGGGTGCCCGTCCTGCCCGTCTCGGTGCCGGTGCTGTGCCTGCCAGCGGCAGGCGAGGGTGAGGAGGAGCCGGGGCGGCCGAAGAAGCGGGCGCACAGCCTGAACCGCTACGCCGCCTCTGACAGCGAGCAGGAGCGGGACGAGCTGCTGGTGCCGGACGCAGGGCCCTACGCCACCGTCCAGCGGCGCGTGGGCCGCAGCCACTCGGTGCGGGCACCCGCCGGCAGCGACAAGAACGTCAACCGCAGCCAGTCCTTTGCCGTCCGCCCCAAGAAGAAGGGGCCCCCACCGCCTCCTCCGAAGCGCTCCAGCTCTGCCATCTCCAGCGCCGGCATGGCTGAGGACTTCCCCAAGGAGGGCGAGGGAGAGGCGGCCCCCGCTGGGCCCCTCACCGCCGAGGGGGAGAGTCGCCGGGAGCAGCGGCGTGCCAGCGACCTGGGTGGCAGCGTGGACACGGGCAGCGCCGGCAGCGTGCGCAGCATCGCGGCCATGCTGGAGATGTCCTCCATCGGTGGCGGGGCCCGGGCATTGGCGCTGCAGAAGCCACATGGGGCCAGCGGGCAGGCCAAGGTGCCTGACGGCTACTACCTGCAGCCGGGGGCTCCCCCGGGCAGCCCTGAGCGTGCCCGCGTAGCCACTGTCCTGGCCACCGTCAAGCACAAGGAGGCCATCGGGCTGGATGGGGAGGTGGTGAACCGGCGCCGGACCATCAGCGGCCCCGTCACCGGGCTGGTGGCAGCTGCCCGCCGCGAGCGCGCCGACAGCGTGCGGTCAGACGTGGGTGCCGACAGCCCCGGAGAGCGGCTGCGGGTGGAGCGCGGCGGCTCCCCGGACGCCATCCCCTTCGCCGAGGACGGCAACCTCACCATCAAGCAGCGACCGCGGCCCCTGGGACCGGCCCGGGGTGAGGCGGGTGAAGGGCTGTCCCCAGCCCACCGCCACGGGGACCTGGCCAAGGTAGAGGCCAGTGCCACGCTGAAGCGGCGGATCCGGGCCCGCCAGAGCCAGCAGGATGGTGTCCGCTTCGTCCTCACTGAGTCTGACACCGTCAAGCGCCGGCCCAAGGCCAAGGAGAAGGAGCCAGCGCTGGAGCCAGCCCTGCTCGCCGTCTACCAGAACGGCACCGGCACCGTCAAGCGGCGGCCGGCCTCTGAGCTGAGCGGGGTCGAGCCGCCCCCCACCCTGCCGTCTGCTGCCCGCCCCGATGGCCCCGACTACGTCCCACCACCCGCCGAGCCCAAGAAACCCTTCAAGCCACCGGTGTCCCCCAAACCTGTGCTGACACAGCCACCCCAGAAGGTGCCTGGGCCACCGGCGCCCATCCCCAAAAAGGTGCCCATCCCAAGCCCTGGCAGCCCAGGTAGGTGCCCCGCAGCCCCCCAGGATGGGAGCTCCCCGGGCCAGACACTGGGGGTCCCGGCTGTCCCCACCACTGTTGTGTCTCTCTCCCTTCTCTCCGCAGAGGTGAAGCGTGTCCACGGCACACCGCCCCCGGTGTCTCCCAAGCCTGTGCCACCCCCCACAGCACCCAAGCCCCCCAAGCCCCACGCCGCCATCCAGTCAGTGAGCGCTGGCTCCACGCCAACCCCGTCGCCGGCCCGGCAGCTGGGTGCCGGCACCGCCAAGCCCTCCAGCACGCCACCCTCGCTCTGCTCCAGCCCCGCCAAGCCCCTCTCGCCCGGCGCGCAGCCCCAGCAGGTACCGGTGAAGCCGCCGCGCTCGGCCATCGCTGGCCCCTCCGTCGACACCACCGGCCCTGAGCTGGCGCAGCAGAAGCTGGAGGAGACAAGTGCGTCCCTGGCCGCCGCGCTGCAGGCTGTGGAGGAGAAGATCAAGCAGGAGGACAGCCAAACGGCAGAGTAAGGGGACACGGGGCGGGCGAGGGTTGTAGGGGGCAGGGGGCTGTGTGGCGCCACCAACCTGCGTGGGGAGAGGGGGGACCAGGAGTCCACGAGCATCATGGGAAGTGGGGTCAGCCTGTGCCACCACAACAGGAGCCACAGGTGACCCTGGGGGACACTTTGCCAGAGAATCATGGGGCCCTGGCTGGCGCTGTGCTGGGGAGGTGACAGTGAGGGACACTGTGCCGGAGCAGCACGGGCAGGGGGACCTGGGTGTGTGGGTGCACTGGGGGCTGACTTGGAGAGGTGACACGGTGCTGGAGCATCGTGGGGCTGGGAGGTCAGTGGCTGTGCAGTGGCACTGGGTCTGCACCAGGGAGGTGACACTGGGGACACCGTGCTGGGCACTGCAGGGCAGAGGAGGGCAGGAGGGTCATGGCGTGGGGCAGAGGGGACCGTGCAGTGCCACCACGCTGCCCTGTCCCCACAGCTCAGCCGTGGAGTCGAAGAGCACCGTGAGCATCCTGGATGACATTGGCAGCATGTTCGACGACCTGGCGGACCAGCTGGATGCCATGCTGGAGTGAGGGGTGTCAGGGCCCCCCGAACCTCAGGGCTTACGTGGGCACAAGGGCACAACGATCCACGACCCCCCGGCCCCGCCGCCCTCCTCCCGTCCCCTCTGTACAGCTGTCCCCTCCCGGACATCCCGTCCCTCGGGGTTTGCACAAAGAAGAAGATACCTCAGGATTGTGCTCACGGACTCGGCGTCGGCTCTGGCAGGACTCCCTTTGCAGAAGCAAAAAATAATTAAAATATACAAGAAACACCAGAAGAAACAAAGCACCATGGAACGGCCCCTCGCCGGCTGCTGGGGCTCCAGGAGTCTCTCATCTACGAGGCCGGTGGTCGCAGCCACCATGCCCGTGTCCTGCCGGCACCGCGGGTCGGCCCGAATGTAGCACAAGCCCTGCCCGGCGCGGCGGCCCCGGCACGGCGGCTCCGTCAGCCGCGTGTCACCGACGGCGTTTGCTGGTGGTCGCGCCGGCGGCGGATCCAGGTGGGCAAAAGCACTTGGGTTTCTTTCCTCCTTTTTCAAGTTTTTCCTTTTTGAAGTTTTCTTTCTCTTTTCCGTCGTCGTTGGCAGAGGCCGGGTGGGGCGGAGGGTCCAGCCGGGCAGGGGGCTGCCCCACAGAGGGACACGGGGACCTGGCCATGGGGCTTCGCCTCGGAAGCGGGAAGGCGGTTGGTTTGCGTTGGTTACAAATTGGGGAGCGAAGGCCCCGACTCGGGGCTCTCGGCGGGCGGGGGCAGCGGGACGTGCCCCTGCCCGGCCCCTCCCGCCGGGGACAGGACAGTGATAAGCTATAAAGAAGTATTAATTTATTGGAGGGGGAAAAAAAAAAGATATAAACCAGATTTCCCTCACCCCCAAAATAATAAAAAGAATAAACTTTAACAAATATATATTTAAAAGATTTAAAAATATTAGCAATTATATATAAAGCAGTTTAAAAGAAATCAAGAGAAAACTGGATTTTAGCTTGAGAAAAACTATTAGATTATACTAAGCTGTGTGTCTTGTGGCAAACTCATTCTACGAGTAGCACAATATTTCCCTTTTCTCCGGGTGGAAGGTACGTGCGAGCAGTTCTGTTCGGGTCTTTCCGTTGGGATTCAGTGTCGCGTCTTTATTTTTACACTGTTACGAACTCAAAGGATGTGCCTTGTTTTATGGAGGTTTTTGTTAATTCTTCGACTGGAGGTGTTTCCGTTCTTTTGGAGTGTCTTCAGGTTTCGGTTTTGTTCATTATTTTGGGGTTTTTTTTTTTGGCATTTGTGGGGGTGTGTGTGGGTGTGGGTGTGTGTGCACGCGGGGGTGCGTGTGCTCCGGGTGTTCTCCGGGACGCCCCGCTGTATATTCCTGTATAAACTGGAGTTGGAGTCTGGTTCAGTCGCTTGAGTCCTGATGAATGCATTTTATTTTTGGCTTGTGGTTTCCAAACAAAGTGTTGCTGTTCCTTTCTTTTCTTGAGACGCACGGAGTCGTCTCTCCCTCCACCTTCCTCTCCCTCTCCCCTCGTCTCTCCTGTTGTGGTCGCTGATCCAGATGTGTTTGGCACAACTTTGAAATTTCTTTAAAAAATGAAACAAAAAACACACAAAAAAGACTTTAAAAAATAACAAAAAAAAAAAAAATCACCTGCCTGAAAATATCTGTTGAAAAGGAAAAAAATATGTATCTTGAAAAAAAAAATCCATAAAGTTCTACATGATGGATATATACATATATATATTTTTTATGATTAAGTTATGGACTCTGTATCGTATCCCATCTGTCCAGCTATGCATCTTGGTGCTTCTCCCCGCTCTCCTGTGCTTAGATCTCACCTCTACTTGTCTTATTCTTCCTATTCTGAATAGTAGATGGCTCGTGGTGC
The DNA here is from genome assembly GCF_964273445.1 of Streptopelia decaocto. Lineage (NCBI taxonomy): Eukaryota > Metazoa > Chordata > Aves > Columbiformes > Columbidae > Streptopelia > Streptopelia decaocto. The sequence continues at coordinate 6,392,305 of NC_138668.1, read as the reverse complement.
TGTGAAGAAGTTTGCTCCTATACGAAGTCTGGCAACAAATATTTAAAGAAAAATAAAAAAGATAAAACCCCTGCTGGGCTGCCACTGCTGTTTGTGTCCAAAAACCATCAGCCGTCTGTGCGCTGGGTCCTGCTCTGCCCCCCGAGTTCCCCCGTTTTTCCTGGGGGGCTGGGCCATGCCCCCCATGCCAGGGAGCAGCCTGGGGTGGACGGGAACGCCTGGAGGCCGGAGCTGCCGCGGGACCGGGGCCGGGCACCTGAGAGCCGCAATAACTCACACTGGGCAGGAACAACTCTTTCCACTTTTATTGTCAATGAAGAAATAATCAAATCTATATTACAATCTTAAAAACAGTAGAAAATGTGAGTAAAAATGCAATGGAGGCTTTTTCTCTTTAATGTGGAGACCATTATTACAGGGTGGTGAACAATGGGCTTGTGTTATTTGATTTGAGAACTAGCTGTGGTGTAAAAATCGTACCTGGCTACTCAAGAAAACACCTCTTCCCAGACGATCAGCCTGACACCGTGGCAGTACAATTAAATACTAGAGACAGAAAGGGGTTGGGGTCCCAACCCAGGGCAAGGCCTAATGCTCATCTCTACCATTTACAAAGGGACTGGCCTCCCCGTGTCACCTCCCTGGCCAGGTTGTCCCCGTGACACACTGAGCCACCCAGTCCCATGGCTGCACCGGTGCCCTGAGGGGCTGTCCCGGCCCCCATGGAAGGTTCTGGCACCAGAACAGCTTCCTCTGCTTTTCCAATCGTATCTGGCAGATGTGAGGGAACATCTGGAGCATCTGCAGGCCTGAAAGCCGCCAGCCGGGGATCTGGCAGGTGGGAAGGGCCGACGGGCAGCAGCAGGCAGTGCTCGGCGCGGAGAGGAGCTGCAGCAGTTATCTCAGAGTGGTGGTCGTCACCCAGCAGGCTGAGGAGGAGGTTTTGGAGGAGTTTTGGTCTTTCAGTGTGCAGGACTAGCGCGGTGCCCTCACTAGCAAGTCCAGACCTGTGGAGAGACAACAGGAACCCGTGGCAGCGCCTGTTCTGAGCAGCTCTGTGGGCTTCTCCTCATCCTGGGGAGCGTTCAGCATCCACAACACCCTCTGTCAGGAATAGGTTGCCCAGAGAGGTGGTGGATGCCCCATCCCTGGAGACATCCCAGGCCAGGCTGGATGGGGCTCTGAGCAACGTGAGCTGGTGAAGATATCCCTGCTCATGGCAGGGGTGGCACTGGGTGGGCTGGGAAGGTCCTTGTACCCAAGCTATTCTGTGATTCTATAATTAAACCTCCCACCTGCTGAGAACCATCTCCGTTTGTTAGAAGGTGGCTCCTAACTCATTCACCGCTCTAATTCTAGTGCTGGAAGAGACCAAACCACCAAGGAGAAGCCTGAGGACACCAACCTTTACAGTGCTGTCCACGGCGCCAGAGAAGAGGCGTCCCCTGGAGACGGCGAGGGCGGTGACACTGCCCTGGTGTCGCAGCAGCGTCTGGGTACAGATCATGTTGTCCATGCTCCACACCTGTGGGCACACAATGGGCGTGAGACAAGTGAGCGGCACATCCCGAGCACTGCAGGACGCTGGGTGCCACAGGGTTCGAGCCAGGTGACACAAATTAAATACGATGCCGTGTGGCACACAAAGTGAGGATCCCCTGTCCTCCCTTTCCCTTGGGGCTGTCTCTGTTTTAACAAGTGCCAAACACACAGCGGCAGCTGCACAGCCCTGGACACGTACCCTGAGAGACCGGTCGTACGATGCGCTGAAGACTTTGGTTTGATCCGGCGTGGAGATGACAGCGAGGGCATAGACCGTACCCACGTGCCCGGTCAGTGTGCGGACCTGCTCCTTTGTCTCTATGTCCCAGACCTGTGGGAGGAGAGCAGGGCTTGGAGATCGCACGGGGCTGCAGGCCACCAGCTTTTCCTCCGAGAGAAACTTCTCCTCCACCTCCATGCACCCCTCCAGGACTCGGAGTGCTGTAATGGGGACCGGCAGAGCCAGGCCCCATCTCCTTGTCCCTCTCCCCCAGGCCCCCCAGGTCATCAAACCCCGCAGCCCTTACATGGATGAGGTTCTCGTAGGTGCCACACACGATGTGGTGGTTTGTCACAGCGATGGAGTAGACACTGCCTCCCGATGTCTGCAGCACGTGGACACACTCCAAGTTGCGGATGTCCCAGATCTGAAAGAGAGGTCAGAGCAAAGGCAGCATGAGACCCGTGCAGGGACGCCTCTGCAGGAGGGAGCTCCCATGAAGCTCTTCTCCAGCCACGCACAAGTCAGCCTGGCTCCATGTGTGCCCAGATCACAGCTCTAAGGTTAAATGTGTCCTGCTGGCGAAGTTCAGTGCTGATGAACAACGTCCTGCTATCTCATTTAGCTGCCCAGCTTTGCACATCCAGGCTGAAAAAGCTGTGAAGATCGCACATCTTGTGTGTGTGACTATGCACAAACACATGCACACACAACCCTGTCCTTGAGAGCACTGAAAACTGAGGCAGACAAATTAATGAGGATTTATCAACACTGAGGAGGGCAGCTTCAAATTCTCTGGTGTCACCCAGATGCTGAGGGGTGAAATATTCATCAAAGCCTGAGCCAAGGCAGGTGAAGGCACTTTGGCAACCACACAGAGATTGATGGTAACTCTGCAGCCAGACAGTGACCTTCTCCTCTGATCAGCAGGGCTGTCGGCGTAGATAACGCTGCGGCAGCTGCCGAGGCACCGCGGCTGCAAGGCCACGCTTTATCTCAGCGAACTTCCCCAGCAGCTGTGCTCCCAAGGACCAGCCAGACCCGGCCTTTGTCCCTGCAAAGATGCAATCAGCGCAGTAAAATCTCGTCCGTCAGCAGCACTCCAGCAGCGCTCTCACATCCCAGCCTTTTGTCCCATGCTGCAGGACACAGACACACAGGGGCACGGGCAGAGCCGGTGGCTCACAGTTGCCATGAGCCTCAGGGTCCCACCTTGATCGTCTGGTAAGATCCGCTGTAGAGATAGTTTTGAGAAGCCACCAGCGCTCGCACCCAGTGATTTAGACCTGTCAGCTCCTTCTTCAGCTTGAGTTCGGTACCTACAATATCCCAGACCTGCGGAAAGCACAAACACACACAAAGGAGTCTCGGTGGGACTGGGCAGTGATGGGGCAGAACAGGTCAGACATGGGCTCCGGGTGCTGCCCACACAGTACAAGACCCAACCAGTTCATGAAGGGGAATCTTGTGCTTGCCCTCTTGCCCCATGGGAATCACCTGAACCCACTGACTTGCAGATAAAACACAAAATAACTGTGCTGAGTAGACATCTTCCCCAAGGGCCTGGGAGAGCTCACTTGGAGCCTACGTGATCACTGCCAGAGACCCTTCCCCAGCAGAGCCATGGGCTTGAAAAACCTGAACCAATCTACAGTAAGAATGGCTCTGGACTTGCACTGCCAGCCTGTCCCACAAAGTTCCATCCCACAGCTTCTGGGAAACTGTGGCCGAAACCCCCAGCCCACAGGGACCGACAGATCTCAGCCCACCATTCCTGTACAGCTCATCTGGCACAAAGTGGTTGGGGACAACAAAAACAAAAGGCCCCAAGTTCTCCTTCTGCTTAGTGCCATCCCTCTGCTCCTCCAGCCCCCAGTGTGCTCTTGATAGCTGAATCACTCCAGGCCTCAGCTAAAGAAAAGAGCATGCGTCCTCTTCCAGATGGACGGTCCCATAAGCCGTCTCACCAGGAGCTGGAAACTGAGCCAAGGGAATCGAGCCAAGGCTTTAAAGGGCAACTTGCAAAGCTGTTCCCTGAGTTCTGCATGCTTTAGGCAAAGAATGCAGATTCAAGATCCTTTGGAGGGGCTTTCAAAAACAGTCAGCCTGAATCCCCAGACAATTCTGGACCCCAAATACAATTTTCCATGGTCTGAGGGGGCATGAGGACCAGGCTGCTCCACCTGCAGCCTCAGCTTTACAGAGTTAGAAGAAACAAAAGTTGTTTTTTCCGACAGGTCGCGGAACATCTTTGACTTCAGCACAGAGCATGGGCTAAACCTCTGCAGTGCTGGTTGCTCTCTGCAGCTGCGCTTCTCTGCGTGGCTCAGGAGAGCGTCACACCAAGGTCAACTACAGCCCAAACCGCCACTTGCTTCCCATCTGGACACCGCTGCCTGACGGTTTGTAGCATCGGTCCCCAAACAGACCAAGAGAAGCCAACCCAGGGCTCTATACCTTGATGGCTTTGAGAGAGCCGCTGAACAGCATGTTATGCGAGGAGACCAAAGTGCAAACGGGATTGTCGTGTGCTCGGATCGTGTTCACTTTCTGCAGGTTTTGGATATCCCAGACCTGCAAAGGAGCAGAAGAGTGCCCGTGAGGGGCAGGGGCCAGCCCCCTGTGCTGCAGCCCTTCCCCTTTGCCTCTGCGGGCAGGAAATTGCACATAAGCAAAACCAGGCAGGACAGGGCGCTTGGGCAATCAGGAGTGATCCCCCCACCCCAGCTCAGCGCACCAGCCTCCTGCTCCCCATGCAGGAGCAGTGAGAGGGAAATCCAGCCTGCAGGAACACCCAAATGCAACCCATGGGGATGCTGGCTGAAGGCAGCGGATAAAGCACACATGGGTTATCAGTCTGACACCACTGGCAGCTGAAGAGCCTTATAGAAAAAAGGATGCAGGTCCCTGCTCTGCAGCAACCTGGGGATGGCCCGTGATCTGACATCCTGAGCGGAGCAGGGGTCCTGGGTACTCACAATGATGGTGCAGTCAGCAGAGCCGCTGTACAGCTTGTTCCTGTAACAGCACCAGAAAACAAAAGGAGGTCAGCACGGGAGAGCAAGCACGGGGTCCCAGCTCATTCCCGGGCACCGTGATGGGCCAGGGGCTGCAGGCCCACAGCCCCACTGAGCCAAGACTAAACACAGCAACCCCAGGAGCGGAGCCCAGGTCTCATGGGGAGGCTGGGCAGGATTGGCCCTTCAAGCAGGATGGCAGGCACCCTGCTGTGAGCAGGGAAGGGAGCCAGAACAGCAGGGCAGGCCAAGGAGATACACACTTTGTCCATTTTTACAGAGCAAGGAGGCAAGGTGTGCCTCTCGTGCACAGTGTTGGCATGTGCAGGACTAAGGACAGGAATTGTGAGGGTGTGATGAGGAGTCACGGTGCCTTTCCCCCTCTCTCCTGCACGACAGGTCCCTCTCCACTCACCCCTGGATGCAGAGAGCCAGTACAATTCCATCGTGACCCTCCAAGGTCTTTTGGCACTTGTATGTGGTACAGGTATCCCACACCTAACAGGAAACACAAGTCAGCAGAAGGTCACAGGCCGGCAGACAGAGCAGCTGGGGACCCAGGCAGGATGTCAGCAAAGCCACAAAAGCAGTGAAATGCGGAAACAGGCTGTCTGTCACCTGGGCACCTGCCTTCCGGGCCCCCAGGCAGAGATAAGCTTGTCTAGGAAAGGAAAGTTCCTGCAAAGGGTCAGGTCGAAGTTAACGACACCGCACAGCGGCATGCAGCAGTCTCTCCCTTGCCACCTTTCGCAGCCCAGGCCAACACCACACACTGCACCCGAGAAGCTGCTCTCAGGCTCCTGCTTTAGCAACTCCCAGCCCATCCCATGGCGCTGGTGGCACTGCAAAGCCTCTGCTGCCACTGCAGGGTTCTCCAAACTGAGCACACACGGCTCTCCAAGTGAGGGAAAGTGGTGCCCAGAGCAGCCAGGACAGTGGAGAAAGCTGTTTGCTTTCAATAAAGTACAGCAATGTCTATTTTCTTCCATGTGGCTCTTGCTATCGCTCAAAAAAGCTACAGCAAAGCTCTGCTCTCTGGCTCCCCAGCCACCGGCAGCCAACATGGTGACATTGGGAACTGTTGTTTAGCTCGCACTGGAGCAAGGCTGTCAGTTTGAGTTAGTGGAAACAGGACAAAGGAAAACAAACATGCCATAAAATGGAAAAAGGACACATTTGATCAGGGGAAAATGTGGGTTTTTTTCTAAGTATTTTTATAACAAGGGAAAATAAAGTCAGAAGCCGAAATAGGTTTGAATGTCCTACACACCATATAAAGCAAACCCAGGAGCCGCAGGAATGAGATTCTAATCAGGGCTTTGCAAAAACCACTATTGTCTCTTGGTTTCACTACTACATAACAGAGAATTTTGCCCAACTATAATTGCAAAGAATCATTTAAGATTCTTTGGGAGAAACTTTGGGAAGTGACATCCCCCCACGCTGCAAACGGCAACTCAGTTTCTGTGCCACCTGAAGCACATTTACGAATGCCGAAGATACCCAGAAGAGGCAAGCTCTTACCTTAATGGTTTTGTCTGAAGAGCCACTGAAGAGCAAGTCTCCTATGGAGTAAACACACAAACACCAGACAGGGCCCTGGTGTCCCACAAAGGTCCCCTTGCACTTGAAGATCTGCTGAGGATCGTAGGCTGTGGAAACAAGAGGGCAGGTGAGAAAGGGGAGCATGGAGCTGTGCCGTGTCCCGGGGAGATTGGAGAAGACAGAGCTCCTTGTGCTCCTGGCAAACTCTCACTCCAGTATTTCCCTCCTGCAGCAGCAGTGATCCCATGAACAAATTGCTGCTGCACCCAGAGACAACTGTGACTGTGCCTGAAAGGGCTCGCTGGGCCACCAACCCCAACCCAGCCCCAGAGGATGAAAACCAGGTGCATACTCACATCCCAGGATGCCCATGTTGAGCCGAGCATTAATGTGGGAGAGTTCATCCTGAAAAACAGAATGTGTTGTATGAGCGACAGCACCATTGAGACCAGTCTGTCCTTCTGGGCACAGCTCTAAAACTGTCCCCTCCATGGCTAAAACCACTCCTGCCTTTGGATCAGTGCAGGCACCCACTGATGCATTCCCTGACCGGAGGTCTCCTGTTCTAGGACTGCACTCGTACATCCCTCTGTCACCTCCCTCGAGAGACCACGGGGCTCTAACAGCATCTCAGACCTGCACTAAACTCCTCAGTATTCAGGCAGGCACAGAAATACCTTTTCAGAATATACTGTCCTTGTTCTGCCATTCACCAGACAGCTAAAAATAACCCAAGTGGTTATAGGGACTGCTTGTTCAGCTGGGCTCTTGCAGCCCACCTTGCTGGAGAAGAACTGGAAGGTCTCTGCAGTGTCATCCACAGCCCAGTCCCTACTCTATCCATGGGATCCTCTTCATTACAACGCTTAAAAGCAGGGTGAGCAGCTCCTGGTCAATACATCCAGTGGGACGCAGTCTGCCTGGACGAGGGAGGAATGTCTGTCTAACATCAGGGCTTGAATAATGTCCAAAATAATGAGACAGCTCTGACTCCCAGCTTGTTAACAGGGATCTGCTCATCGTCCTGCTTTCTCTGCAGGCAGGGAGAAGGGGATCCTATCCCTGGCTGGTATAAAAGGTCCAGGAGTGCCCAAGCATTGGAGCAGAGGGCTTTCCCGTTTCTGCAGCGGTCCTTTTCTCTGCTAACACATTTCAAGAGGAGCAGCAACAGGCTGAGAAAAGACAGTGGAACCAGATAAAACAGCAGCTCAGGTGCAGTGACTGGAATGTGCTCTCTGAGCTGCACTTAACTCAGCCTCGAGGAAACCTTCACCCAGACCCCAGCTGCAGGAAAAGCAACCCAAAGCTGGGGAGAGCAGAGTCAACAGGCAGAAGGGAACCCCAAAGAGAGGCCTAACTAGTAGCAGAACCAGCAGTTAACGACACGTAATCCCTGCTCCACCCCAGGGCCCGGCCTCCTCCTCACATTCAGCATGGACGCGTCCCTGCGGAACTCCATCAGGTCCTCGCTCAGCTTGCTCTGGTTCTCGTCCAGCACATCTGCGAAAGACGGACAGACCCAGAGTCACTGCAGAGTCAGTGACAGCGTCCAGGGGAACAGGCAGAGGACATTCGCTGCCATCAAACCTCTGAACTAGGCGGGAGAACCCACTGCTGTTAGCAGCAGGGAAAAGGAGGAGAGTGGTTGCTGCTCAAATGCAAATGGTATTCAGATGCTGAAGATGCAGCAAATTTTAGAGGTGAGACAGGGCTGGGCACAGCAAAGGTGTCCAAGAACCATTGCTCACTCCAGGATGGCTGCATTGTTAGCTATTCAATTCGCTGATTTTTATGGTGGCCTGTGCTCATGGACTGCACAGGAAAACATAATGGGAGAAAGGTGGTAGCTGCCTGCAGACATTGCTAGGACTTGCCTTGTGATTGGTGATTGCAGGATTAGGTCCCATGATATTCTGTCAGCAGAGAAGTCATTGGAACCCCTATTTGTTCCTCTGCAAGAAACATCTGAACCTCCTGAAGCCTGCTCAGCACCAGTTTTAAACATGGAATAAATCCTGCAATGCACCATCCTAACAAAGAGCTGCCTTGACCCCACAGCTCAAACCACCGAGTTCATCTGGTGTAGACTCACCAAACTTAAGCTCCAGGTTCTTCTCCAGCTGGTCGATCTTCTCTGAGAGCTTCCCCAGCATGGAGCGCAGGAAGGCAATTTCCTGGTCCTTCTGGGCCATCGCCACCTGCATCTCATGGAAGCGATCGTCTGTCTGCTGCAGGAACTCCTTCAGCCCCTCGAACTTGCACGTCTCCAAGTGGGTCTCGTAAGTGTCTTGATTTCCTATGAACGTACACCTGCAAGGGGAAGGCAGAAGCTGGCTGGAGCGGGGCTCACACCAGCGACCTCCTGACTCCAATGGCTCTGCAGAGCAAGGTCTGAGCCCCGTGTGGGGATCAGAAGCAGAGCGGTACCACGGTTCAGCATCCTGCTGGCTGCAGGCAACACAGCGACACAGAGGTCGTGCAGCTTTAGCCAGGGCATGGGCCCCAAACTGAACTGTCTGTTTGTCTGTCTAGGTAGTTACAAGGAAAAGCAGATCTTGGGCAAGAAACAAAATGTGGTGTCAGTTTGTGTGCTCATCAGGAGTCCAATCGAAAAGCCATCAAAACCAATGGAAAAAACAGCAGCTGATGTCAGCAGCTGCTGACTTGGGGCTGCGGTGGGGAGTCAGGGCTGCTCTGCCAGCACGTGCCTCGCTCTGCTGCCAAGACATCTCTTCCTGCAGCAGCAACCTCAGCTGTGCGTCCTGCAGGGACCCCAGCCTGCGCTGCACGCCTGCTCAGGTGACAGGGGCTGCTCAGGTGACAGGGCCTGCTCCGAGGCTGATCAGCACATCCTTTGGCATGGGAGAGGGGCTGCTTTGAAAGACGCGGCTGTGGTGCTTGCGTTACTCTTGTCCTCATCCTCCCCACTGCTTGGCTCTGGCCACAGCCATTGCTCTGACTCTCTCCAGGCAGTTCTCCTGCCTATGCACCTCACCCTCCTCCTCCTCGGCTGACAGCAGGGCTCACTGACCCACCTGTTCTCAATATGAGCCTTGCGGCTCCTTCTGCAAGCCTGACCTCAGTCTCAAGCCACTGCACAGCACTCGGGAGAGCTGCTTAGAGTTCATGGGACCATCTCGAGGCTGTAGTGGCCAAAAAGCAGCTCAGACATGAGCTCAGTGCATCCTTTCCACTAGAAAGCATCAGCTCCTTACCCGTATTTGGAGTGGGGACACTTTATGTGCTCGCACTCTTTCAGATGTGCCTCCAGGTTCATTTTCAGCAGAGGTGGGCAGCTGGGGTTATTGGGGCACCGAACCGGCCTGTAATCACAGCTGCTTTCATGATCTCTGCCCATGGAGAGAGGCAAAAGGAGGGAAAATCAGCGATATGCAAAAATTAATGGAAACAACAGAGATCATCAGGAAAGGAGCAAACCAGCCCTGTGAGGCTGTCAGGTGATCAAAAGCCTCCTGCTCTAAGACTGCAACTACAGCTTTAAATTCTCATTTGGCCAGGAAGTTGAGAGTAATAATGGGCCACATTTACTCAAGGAACATCTACTTCTGCAGCTGATTGGCTGAGCCTTCAGGCAGCTCTCAACAACAGGCAATGGTGAGGTGGCAGGGAAGACAGTGAACACATTTAGGAAGGGGAGGGAGATAGATTTCATATTCCTAGGACATAACTAGAATAACACCTCTTGAGAAAGAATCCCACGTTCTCTGCTTGGCCATTGCCCCAGTGTTTCATCCCAGATGTGAGGTGGCCGCTTTCACAGTGTCCTGACGCTGAGACACTCAGGTGAGCTGGGCAGGGAACAGCATCCATTCCCTGAGACCAGCCCACGTGCCATCATCCAGAGACACAGTGGGAAGAACTGTCCCCTCAAGTGACCCTGCCCATTCCCACACCACTAGCAGGAGCTGCAGGGCAGTTCAGATCCAACAGTAGATTTGTGGCAGTGGAAGCCCTTCCCCAGAGAGGCTGCACATGGGTAACAAGCCACTTACTTCCTGGCACTCAGTTTAATCGTGAAGGGGCAGCCCCGGGGATCCACCTCGAAGGCAGCGGGCTTGCTGCTGGCTGCGGGCCGGCAGCCGTACTTGCAGTGGATGAAGAGCTCCCCGATCTGCTCAGCCACCGCAATGTTGTTCACCACGACGGTCAGTTTGGCATTGTCCACGGGGCACTTCTCTGCCGGGTGGGGAAGCGAAAGAGACAGAGTCAGCAAGGGCTGAGACACCACAGATTTGTTTTGCCTTCTCTGGCCAAGATGGGCAGATCCCAGGTGGGTGGCAATGGAACCCATGAACATTCACACAAGGTCTGCAAGCCGCTACCTCTGGTTTGTCCTGGGGCTTGGTGAAAAGTCACAGTTTATGTTAATCCATGATAATGTGAGCTAGCTGCCAGCGAAGAAGGCCACACTAATTAGACTACCTTGTGCTTGCTGGTGTGACAGTGTTCCCAGGCAGCGAGCACAGACCAGCAGATCCCTGTACACAACCTGTTCCCTACCCAGGCCCGGGGCTCAGCTCCAGAGCAAAACGGAGCAACTCAGCATTGCAACTGCAAAGCCTTTTGCTACACATCTATTGGTTGAGACAGACACAGCACAACGTGGTGACAGAGGGTTAGTGCACAAAGCAGAGGGACCCCTCGTGTGTGGAAGACAAACACCTTAAGGCAAACACAAGCTGCTGTTCTGCTGGACTCCCTAGGGAGCCTCCTCAGGGCTCGCTGTTCTGGTAATCCCAATGGCTTGGCTTTGCACTGAACAGCAGCTTTCCAAGAGGGGCACAGGCTCGTGCCAAATAAAGTATTTTTGGTAGCACAGAGTCCAATGCAAGCGAGGGCTGGTTAGGCCAGGCCAGCAGCCAGACACTTGGGCTCCAGCAGGATTCTGGAAGAGCTGGGGGAGCTTGAACAGTTCCATGTGCTCCTGTGCCTGGGCTCAGCAGCCAGAGCGCTGGTGCAGAGGGGATGGAGAGGAGGGGTTGGATGGGTCTCTGCCAAACATGGCTTCCCTGTCCATTAGCCAGGCAGCCACAGAAAGCTTTCTGTCTGACACCAATGGGACAGCTCTGGGCAGAGATGTATTATCCTGGGATTATCCACCGCATATTCCAGGATTTGAGAACATCCTGTGCCCAGGAGCCGGACCCAGCCCTTCAATGCCCATGCTACAGTGCGAACCGTCAGAGCTCGAGTTGCACAGCCACCAATGTCCCAGCCCCAGCCTGGGACTGACAGCTTGCTTTAAGCCCTTCAGACATCTTTCTGCGGGTTTCTTTTTAAGTGAAAGCAAACAAACCAGAAAATAACAGCGTTTTGGCTGCAGCACACAAGAACAGTTCTGTACTCACCAGATGTTAAGGCACATCTTCTACAAAATGTGTGCTGTGGAGACAAAGAGGAACAGCAGTGTCAGCGTAAACAATATCGGACAAATTGTTCCCTGTGGCTAACGATGGGAAAGGTGGGAGATACCACAGCCTGTGGCACAGCTCAGCAGCTGTTCTGCCTGTTTTACAGCTCAGCGTGCTCCGGAGTCTGCGCCACAGGGCAAAAACCAGCTGCTTGCTCAGGCAGCAGAGTGCAACACAGGTCCTGTTTGGAGAAGTATTAAGCGCATGGTTTGAGCTTGGAGGGTTCTGTCCTGTTCAGGATGAGGCTGTGATCACAGCACAAGCCAAAGCCACAGACACGTTCTGCCTCACTCTGACGGTCCTACCCTTTAAGTCTGCAGGGAGCTTCCCTTCCTCACCCCCACTCAGTCCGTGTCATTCCTCTCATTTCCCTGAGAAGTCCTCAAGGGACAGAGCACCAGTCTGGCCTTGTCCTTGGCCAGTCAGCCCAACACATATATCCTTCTATAGCTCTTCTAATGTAGTCAAAGCTCTCCTGCTGACAGGTGGATGGGACAGCTGGTTTGTCGGCCCATTAAATGCACTGTAAATTTTGCCACTTGAAACAGCTCCCTATCTCTCTGTTCCCACAGCAGAAATGTATGGGCAACAATTTAACTTGACAAAGTAGGAAACTCAATCTAACGTGTTAACGAATATAAAGGGAAGAACAAAGGCTGCAGCATTTTACTGGTCTTGAACTTGCCCCATGGGTTCCCTGGAGGCTCCTCAGCCCCGTTCCTCCATCGCAGGGCCAGCGCTTGACAGCAGCGCTGCAGGTCCCTCTTCAGAACTGTGACCTGCTCCTGCTCCTGCGGCCCTTCCTGCCCTGCACAGCTGCACGCTGCTCTCTCAGAGCTGCCAAAGCAGGGCTGCAAATGAAGCCAGGCTGCTTCCTGCAGCACGCTTTTGTTTTTCCGTGCTAACCAGTAAACCTCCGTGTCTCCATGAAGAGCTGATTACTGAAATGGTGCAGCAAAATTGCATCAACTTCCAGCACCTTTGGGCATAGCACCCCACTGCAACAAGCAATCCTGTTCTCTGCTTTTCTTGCTACAGCTCCATCCCAGCAATCAGAAGCACGTCAGAAGCATTAGCGAGCCTGTCACAAAGCCATCTTTCTCCACATGTAGCACAGAATCAGAAATAATATACAGTTTCTATTAAATCCCAGTAAAATGGAATATAGAAGAATATTCATAATACTCTGTGCCTTTTATTAGGGGATCTCAAATCCCTTTGCAAGCATTAACTAAATGAAGCTTCACGCCATTCTTGTTTTATAAGAAACACTTCACAACTGCAGAACGGCTGTTCCTGGGGTACCTGGGGGGCAGTAGCGTGGTGCAGAGCCCATTGTGCCAGGGAACAAGGAGTTTTAGACTTCACTGAGGCCACACTAAGGAGACACAACGTGGCGAGGATGGGGAGGCTGACAGTACAGCTCGCCTGGGAAAAGCAGCCCAATTTTAAGCAAGCCCCAGGCTTCACTTGGCTATAAGGCACATAGGACATCTGTGGAGCCCATGCTCAGGATTAGGAAGAATAGTGCCTCACCCCACAGGTTGTGATAACTGGATCCTTAAACACACTACAGCACAGTTGGCAGCACAGCTTCACAGACGGTTGTTCAGCAAAAACCAAGGGTTCCTGAAGAGGAGAGAAAGGGACAGACAGAGCACAGGGATTAGTCCAAATGCAAGAGTCTCCAGCTCTGCAGAAGGAACAAAACTCTTCAGCGGTGAGCCTTGGGGAGCCAGGGGCACAGAGCACACTAGTAATTTCATTATCTCATAATAAACTTTTGTCTGAATATGCTGACCTCCAGTATGTAAGAGGCAGGGGAAGAATGAACTTGGCAATGGCTGGAGACCCTCAGCTCATCACAACCCGGGTGCCACCAGCATGCGCAGGATCAGGACCTGACAGCAAACTGCACAGACCAATTCCTTTGCCGGTGACAAGTCACCAGGTGAGCTGCGCTGTCTGGTACCTTTTTCTTGACTGGACTGAACAACGCATTGTCAAAAATGTCCCCCATGCTAAGCCTGAAGTTTAAAAGCAGTTTTAGAACAGCTTGCCTTCTTGTATTTTTGAAACATCCTGAAGGAAGGGCTCTTTCATTCCCTTATGAAGCAGAAACAATATTGTTTCTGCCTCAATGGGCTGATCTCTCCGGTTTTGTTTACCAGCTAAGACTACCGGAGCATGGGGTCTGAGCACGTCCTCCCTGAGACGAGCAGCTCTCCGCTCCACACCAGAGCAGGGCTTCACGTTTCAGAGCCTTTTGAATCAATCACTGCAGTTCGGTCTGTCTTTTCATCCTGTGCTGTGCTCAGAACTGCAAACACAACCCCCTGGGTTCCTAAATATGAAACACATGCTTTTGTCCCAGATCTGTGGCAAAACGCCACCTGACCTTTTATGCATCCAGTCTGGGGTTAGTTAGCAGGTCACAAAGCTAAGCTCTGCTTTAAAGTTTCCCCCCGCAACAAGAGTCACATGTGGACAATCCCATGCACCCACCTGGCACTTACAATCAAGTCAGAGGGGTGCCATGCAGCCCCAAATGCAGGATGGGGCTCTGAATCAGTGGGGAATTGTATGAGCCTTGCTGCCTGGGGCTACACCAGCAGCCTAAAGCCCTGCACCCCCTGCTGTGCTGCAGCAGAGCCATGGAATCACACACGACTTCGCAAAGACTTACAGTTTTTCCGAGAAGCAGAAAAGCCTCACCATTGTCCCTTCTTTACATACGGGGAAATGGTACACAAGGAGGCAAAGTAACTTGCCGAAGTCAGTGGTGGAAAGAAAATTAAAAGCAGGTGTCCTGACAGCCAGGCTTCTAGTTGCCAGATATCATGACAATGTGCCCATGGTAGATCCATGTACTCAAAAGAGTCCACTAAGTTACTCTTTTGACACTCAACTTCCTAATACTGCGCCTTCAGACAATCCCAAATACCTACTGGCTCCTCCTCTTCCTCATGGAGTGAGAATGTTGAGCGCAAGGACATGTTGGACTCGGAGTGTAATGAACGGACGGAGATAGCGGAGTCAGAGCGCCGTGGGGTGCTGATTGGAGGCTTCAGAGAGACAAAAAACAGCCCTTGTTATTGCAAATAAATCCCCTCCCTCCAAAACCCTACACACAGAGACTTCAAATTCAGTCCCCCTGCTCCATGGATCTCAGCAGCTCCATGTGTTCCCGCCCAGCTGCCCTGAGCAGCCCCAGAAGCAGTGTCTTGCTGCCGTGCGCCCGTCCTGCAGCCGGGACGCCGCACCGCGCTCAGGGACAGGACAGGCACCGTTCCCGTGTAACGCGCTAAATCACGCTGACATCTACATTCCAAGCACGTAACTTTCTCCAAGGTGCATTCATTTGTATACTCACCGTGTGCACCCGCAAAGCAATGATTTGGAAGAATTAATCCTTCACAGAAAGCTCTGTAAGTCTCCCCCAGAGACAGCGACCAGCTCCTGCCATTGCTATAATCTCTGCAGCAGCACTTGTTGTTTCACTCGCTATCTAACTTCTGCCAAATTTCTTTGCGTAAGTGTGGAGACTTCCTTCTATTCAATTCGGTAACAGAGTGGCTTTGTCGCTTCCTGCTCGGGAGGGCAGAGCTCAGTGGACATCGCTTGCACCAATCAAGAAAAATCCCACCGGTTACGGCGGCCTTGGGATTGGCTTTGTGGGAATGCTGCCGCTGGAATATTAACCAGCGACACATCTCCAAGGGTGGAATATCAATGAGCAGCACGTAGCCAAGATGCAGTTTGGTGTCAAAGTGAAACCGGAGGCTCTTCGGACAATGGGGTGATTGGATTTGGGGGTCTAGAACAGCTGCTGCTGGGTTCCTCTGGAAAAGCTGCTGCTGGAGCACTGGGAAGGGTGCAGAGAAGCAACAAACAAGCAGTGGAAGCAAGGAGTGGAATGGATGGGCCGACAAAGACAGGGCAGAATGAAGCTGCAAGCTTCAGATGCTTGGCATCAAGAGATGAGCAATGTCCAGGCTGCCTGCACCTGCACTTATCGCACCTACGCCTGCACATATCACACCTACACCTGGCTTGAGCGTCGCCTATATCCACGCAAACTTCCATAAGCACTGGCTGGAGGGAGCTATGGGGGTGACGGCCCCGCTGCCTGGACAGGGACTCCTCTGTCCCCAGACCATGTCAGTCCTGCCCCACGCAGCTGGGACAGGGAAAGCTGCAGGGATGAGACTGCGCTACCGCGTGAGCACAACATTTTTTCCTCTGAAGCTCCCAAGCTGCACTTTGTGTGCTTGCCCTGGGTGAAAGCGTGTGACATCACACCCAACAACAAAGAAAAGCAATGTAAGAGGCCAGTGGGGCCATCAGGAAATTCAGGAATTAAAGATGTAAGACAAGCTTCAGAGGCTGCTGCCTTCTCTGGAGACAGACCACAGCGCAGCCCGAGCGGTCCTGGCTGGGCTGCAGAGGAGGAGCAGACCAGGGTCCTGCTGGTTCTTCACACTGCTCTGGCTGCTTTGTTTTTATGAGACTTGGATCCCAGGAGCTCACAAATGCTGCGTCTGCTTAGAAGTCAAGGCATAAAGCTCTTTTTCTTAAAGAAGGCTTATTTATTGGCTAAATATGTAAACCTTGAGGAGGGATGGTTATAACAAGGTAAATCACTTTTATGTGTATCCATTAATTCTACTGTTTTCCTCCACTGGTAACAGAAGTTATTAAAATAACAAGAATAACTGTGTAATTCCCATTCTGGAGGCGACGCAGAGATCAGGGCAGCGAAGGCAGGCACTGCAGGGAGGCAGTTTTATCAAGAGCAACATCCTGCGTGGGTCACCAGTGGAGAGGAGGGGGCTGCAGCCCAAGGGCACTGCAGGGAGGCCAAGGGCTGAGACGTGGCCTGGCCAGGCTTGTGCAGCACTGTGGGCTCAGCTCCCCATGTCCTGGCTGGGCTCAAGCGCATAGAAGGGAAGCTGATGTGCTGAGAAAGGTCACTCCATGCAGGCTGTGGTGACATTTTGCCAAGCAAAAAAGGCTGAGATGCAAGAGACCTCAGCTCCACAGGGTTAGTCACTGCACTGCTTCCCACTCCTAGCCTGGCTCTTTAGACTGAGCTTTGCAGCACTTAGTTGTGCATAGAGCAGCCAGCACAAGGGGATGGACTGCGGGGTGCTCCTGAAAGAGAATAACAAAGCATGGGGACTGCAGAACCCCCACCCTGAGGGCATCTGCCCAGGTTGGGGGACATATAGAACCAAAGCCAAGGAGCACCAGGCCCTGGGACAGGGCCAAGGTGGCACAGCCAGTCAGCTCTTCATCCATTAGCACACATTCGGCTGAATACTAAGCTGTCATCTCTAGGTGCAGTTCCCATCACATCAGCTGCAAGAGCAGCCTCCACGTGAAGGCTCCATACAGTCCTCATTCTTGCTCCTGTCAGCACAGCAAGGCTGGGAACCTGCCGCATTGTTTGCAGAAAAACAACAGCAGCCGCTCAATAGCCCCCGCCTTGCACACAGAGCGTGCTGCTCTACTTTGGGTTTCATTAACAGAAGCTTTAAAAAGAAAGAAAAAGGGGCAGTGGAGGGCACAGGAGGGCTCTGACTTGTCTCCAGCTGTCTCTCTGAAGGCTGAGAAGCCCTTGGCAGCTCCTGGAGATGGGAAAACTTAGCCATGAGGAAGGGAAATCCCGGATTATTTCCTGAAAAAGCAAAGGAAGTTTCCTAAGGGTCAGTGAGAGTTTGTCTAGAGCAGCAGGCAGAGCAGGACTATGGTTTGGTGACACCTGGGCCTGTAGGCTGCTTCCTGAACCACTTGTTAATCCTCTTGCTCTTTTTGCTTAATAATATTTAGCGCTCCAGGGAAAATGTCTGAGGCTGCCCAAGAGGACTGAGGCCAGGTCCTAGCAGAGATCTGTCTTACTCTTGGCTGCACACTGCAATTTGCCACACCGTAGTTTTCAGAGGAGTCAGGAAGCTTCTCCATCAGAAATGGCCAAATGTCATGTCCACAGCACCCCTCGCTCCTCTGGAAAAATCGCCACCTGTGCCCTGTGAGCCCTGCACAGCTTGTGAAAAGGGCACAGGGAGCACAGCCTGAGCCCACAGGATCAGTTCCTGCAGCAGCAGCCCAGCGCCACGGGGTCAGCAGTGTGATGGAGAGCTGCATTTGCCAAGGACACCTGGCAAACCTTCAAAGGACTTTGTGAAAAAACAAACACATGCTCACATAAAACACAGCAAGATCTCTGAGCAACAGAAGGAACTTTATAGGATGCTGACAATAAAGTTCTTTGCAATCTGGTGTCAAATTTATTTTAAGAGGTGTAGCTTCATCCTGTTGCTGACCCTGGTCTCTGCTAGTGCCTAATTCCGCAGCAGCAGTGATCCATTTATGCCTGGCTTGGGACCTGGGTCTTGTAACCCGACCAAGTTTACAACAACTGACTTAATTTGGAGTCCACTATTCACAGACTTGAACCTAAATAGGAGGTTTTGGTTATGAGATGTGGCTGGAGCACCGGGGACAGGAGAAGATCAAGGCCTGAGAGCTGCCTGTCCATTCACAGAGGTTTGCTTCCCTGTTGCTGTTCTTGATTTGATTCAACTGATTTAATTTCTCTTTAACCAGCTAACCCTGAGGCCTGTTCAATCACTAAATTCTCCAAAAAGAAATTACTCAAAAGTGAGCATGATGAATGAGATAGCTGGATACAAAACTGGGAGTGCTTTTCTGTAAAGATATCGTGAGACATGGGAATGTTTTGTATGAGAAGCCCCCGCTAATGTAATTAACCCCCGGGAGCTGAGCAGAGTCTGTAGTGTCCGACATCCCGCTTTGCAGCTTTCAAACCTGCTCCCTGCGGTCAGAAGCCCCATCTGGAGGTAGAAAGAGGAATGAATTTTCTAGTCCTAACTGCAGGGCCAGCTGTGCTGCTGATGGTCCATCCCACAGGCCACTGCCCGGCCTTGGTAACACCTTGGACACTGTGACAGCAGCTCTGTTTTCTCCCCACAGGACACTGTGACAGCAGCTCTGTTTTCTCCCCAGCTCAGGAGACCCAGAGCTCTCTGCTCAACATCAAGAGGCAGGTACCAAGGAGGCTTGGGGGATTTGGAGCTCCTGGGCTATGAAACAGCCCCCGCTTCCCCCTGCACCAGCCCTGGGAGCAGCCAGGAAATGCTGCAGCTGGTCCTGCTTTTGGTGCAGGCACCTGCCTCCAATACAACACAGCGCGGTGGAATGGCAAGGCCAGCCAAGGAGCATCAGACACCTCTCGTTTGACATTTAATCAGCTAAGCCAGTCAGCTGGGGCGGTCCTGCCAACACCTACCATGCCATCGTCCTCATCTCGTGGGGAGTAGGTGAGCGTGCTGGAGGAGGACGGGGTCCGACGATGCTGTTTAAAAGTATTGGTCCCGTCAGCTTTAAAGTAAAAAAAAAAATTAAAAAGGCTTTTAGGTTACTCAGTAACATTTCTGAGCTACAGGGCAGTCTCTGTAGCTGTCAGTGTTCCTTGAAAAAGGAAAAGACTGGGGATTCCCCAGCTCCAGTTCTTGGCCTGGACACACCAGTGCAGATCTCTGATCGCTTGCTGAAATGTATGCGGCACTTTGAAGGTGGCTCGCCCAGAAAAGAGCACAGATAATATTCCACCAGCTCCATAGGTTAAAAATACTATTAAAAGGAAACCTTATACTCCTACGTATTTCAGTCACCAAGAAAATCGCTTCGATCAAGGGAGGTCTGGATATTCTTGTAGCACAAGGGAAGCAGGCTAAATTAAATTGGAGTTATTTGTATAAAGGTCCTATTACTGACTTACATAAAATTTTGAATGTAAATATTCAGTAGCCCAAAAACGTCTAGAGTCCAGAATCCTGTACAAATGTAATCCAAACATCTCCTCCAGGCAGATGTTCATTTCCTTATCTAAATCAGTGTCAAGTGCCACAGTTTATCTTTAGTAAAGCAGGATATTTTTATTCCGAAATGAAACCAGACCTCTTCCTACATTCACACCATGTGCCAGGCTCAGACTCCTCACCTGCTGGGCTTTGAGGAGCAAAGCACAAGAATTTCAAATGAGCAGGTTCGCTTGCACCCCTTCCAGTCTGAGTTAAAAACGGCCACGGGGCTTTTACCAAAGTGTCCAGGGTGACTCAGGCAGAGAGTGAAGATGGGAATTTTCTGCGCTGGTAATGATTGCATGAGGGATAAATAAGATTTGGGACTGAGCTCTGTATCAAACCCTGTTGTACTATCCTAACTCCAGCAAGG
Organism: Streptopelia decaocto; assembly: GCF_964273445.1. NCBI lineage: Eukaryota > Metazoa > Chordata > Aves > Columbiformes > Columbidae > Streptopelia > Streptopelia decaocto. Next base: position 6,372,290 of record NC_138668.1, on the reverse strand, counting down.
GCTTCCCAGCAGTCCTGTTAAATCTGCCTAATGGGAGAAAATTTCTCTGAGTGCTCATTTCCATCATGCCTGCTGATCAGGTGCCACGATTAAATAACACTTGGGCTGCACAATACCAAAAACTGCACCTCGGCACCTGTCAGTAATGAACACGGTGATTCTCCCAACAGCTTTATCATTTGTAAAACAACAAACCTGGTAGGAATCACACCCAGTGCTTTGGGAGAAGCTCTACACACAAAATACACTCACGCTTTGTGATGGTCGTCACAGCAGAGTAGGCTGGCCCAAAAGTTGTTTCCATTCTTGTCTGAAACATTGACAAACTGAAGGTCAGTGCGTATCACTGCAGCCCACCCAAAGGTCTGCTACCTTTCCCAAACTGATGAAAAAATATACATATATATTCCCAACTTTTATCTGTGGATTTTTAAGAGGCAAGAAAATACCATATATTCAACGGGCATCTTCATTTTCTCAAAAGAAAGGATGAGAACATCAGAAGCAGCCCTTACCCCGTTAGTGTTTTCGGAAGTAGTGATGTTTGTTGTGCCACTGGAGAAACGATTATAGCGAGCGTTCTTGTTTGAGCTCATAATCTAGGCCAGCATTTGTTAGTGATGGGAAGTTTGCTCTGGGGAAGAAGACAGACAGAAAGAGCATTAGGTTCATTGTGTGTATTTTCCTGGCCTCAGAGAACACTCTCCTCTAGCATTACATCCAAGTGTTTACCTAAACTCATGTAAATCTGGATTTTCGGAAGCAAGTGGCAAGGACAAAGTCAGGTTCCTTCAAATCACTCCTGGATGAGTGTTCAGCATTTTATGAATATACAATCATCTTTTAAAATAACTCCTTAATCACCTAAATACTGGAATACCCATAACCATTAGCTGCTTTTACAAGTATACAACTGCTTTAATAGCAGACAAGACTTCTCAGGAGACTACTGTGAGAAAGACAGCATGCCCTTGGCCACGATATACATCAGTGTTTTCAAAAAGAGAGAAAACAGTTGATGTAGTTATATTTCCATTAAAGGAGTTCTTTCTAGCACGGTCTGAGCTACGAAGTCAAGGAAACCATGAAAGAAACCTTACTTCGAGTAATGTGTTTGTGACTCTGGATCTCACTCCCAGTTTCTACTCAGAAGCCACCAGCAAAGTCTCGATCATCACCCAGAAAGAGAAACCCTCTTCCCCCAGAAGTCAGCAGAGGGGCTCATTTCTCTTCCTCCGTTGTTTACGCAGTTTTTCACTAGGTTCAAGTTTGCAAAGTCAAGCCTTACACAATAATAATCTGCAGAAACACATGGAGTTTGCTTTCTTTAACCTCTGTTGAAACCTGATGCTGACTTCAGAGCATAAAGTTCTACCGTCGTCCCAGCGAATCTGCCGAGATGCTCTCAAAGAGCCTCCTTCGGAGCCAGGGCACCACGGGGAGGAGCCACAGCTCCTCTCTGCCATCGTATAGAGATGATTGTGTCTTGAGCAGAAGCTTCCATCAGAGAAGACATGGGTCCGGCAGGGCACTGGGCTCTGCTGGCAGCTGAAGGTCCTGTCGTGCTCGCAGGCTGCCCCAGCCCGCCCAAGGGGACGGGAAGCCCAGGAATCACCTGCTCAGGAAGGACCCTGATTAAGTGACCCCTTTCTGTCCAAGGCACAGTGAAGTCTCAGCACTCTCACTGCGAGTAGCAGAGTCCAAGGGCTAACCAGACAGACATCTGCAGTGAGGACAGACAGGCCAAAAATGGCTTAACTCAGACATAGCCAAACCCCTTTTTTGCAGGACAAGAGCCAGCCACCAGCAAAGAGTGCCTGGGAAGAAACACCCCACAGATACTTGCAATCACAGAATCGTTTTGGTTGGAAAAGACCTTTAAGATCATAGAGTCCAACTGTTAACCCAACACTGCCAAGCTAAACCATGTCCCTGAGAACGTCCCTTTCCGATGCGTCTGGTTCTGGCCCCAGCTCAGACACTGCGTTCAGCCAGGCTCCCACTGCTCACACTTCCAACTCTTGGGAGGTTAAGTGGCTGCTTCTAGCAATTGGTCTTCTCTTATCTGAGGGTGAGAAGTCCTACATCGCCAAGCTCTTTACTATGGAGACGAACGCTGATTTCTCTACTTTATAGAAAGGAAAACTGAGGCTCACAGAGGGACACAACCACACAGTGGAGCTGTGACCTGGGACTTCCCCAGGGCCTCCTCAGTCCCAGCCCACGAGCACTCCTGCCTCCCGCACCAGCACCAGCACACCCAGCCAGTCCTGTCCTCAAATCCCATTTTAAACTCTGCAAAGGTGATGCTGGGTCTGCTCTCAGTCAATGCTCCGAATCAGCACATGGTGTTTCTCACTGCAGTTCTTGATCGGACAACTGTCAGGCTGACAGATTGCAGCAGTGCAGCCCAGGGAATCACTGCTCGGGTCTAAATTCTTTAAAAACATTCGTCTAAAACAAAGGAAAACCTCTAAAACCCAAACCAAAAAAGAACCAAACAGAAACTCCAAAACCAAACCCAAGACCATCTGAAAAACAGGGATCTGGATCATGTTTTCCACACATTTGAAAGCACTGTGCTGGCTGTTTGCAAATGCCAGATCCCTCAGGAGATGCTAAGCAGAGTTGCTGGAGCTGTCTCAAGAACAGCAGGAACGAACCAGCGCTGTGCTGCTGCACGGTGCAGACCTGCCGAGTTTAAGCTGGGCTCCAGCAAGCGAGAACTTGGGCACTGGCCATCAGGAGCCTTTTATTCTTTCAGTTTACCTCTTCTGCACAGCATACCTGGGCTGCAAAGCCTGAAGATTAAAGAATCTTTGGATATTGTGCAGCATCTAGCAAAAAAATAAAAGGTCTCTGCCTTAGCTGGGGCCTCCAGATAATGCAGTGCTCATAAATAATGTAAAGCAAGTACTGCCATGAGCGACGACAAACTGCCACATTTCCTGGGATTTCATGTCTCAAGGTTGCATTATCTAAATAACACGTGTGTATCCCTGAAGTTCCCCTCCTCTATAGGTTCTCTTGTCTAACAACACATCTGGGCTCCGCAGTTTCTCCTGTGGAGCAGGGACTGGGCACCCTCCACCTCCCACGGCAGGGTAGGAATAGAGGGACTCACTTTTCAGGGCTATGAATTCATGATTCCTTCTTCAGAGAACCTCAGCAGCATCCACCCAAACACCCCCTGTCTTGCCCTGCTCAGAAGAAAAGACCAGGGGTACAGTCCCACAGCAGCATTAAGGGAACCTGGCATATCAAATATTCCTACTGGGTTTGAGGGTAAATGATCAGTCCCAGGTGGAAAGAGAGGAGGCACATCCTCTGGAGACACCAGCAGAAGCTTCACCCTTCTCTCATTTTCAGGGTATGTATTGCCTTCAAACACAACAGATGGAAATGCAAAAAAGAAATGGGAAAGCGCTCACCTCAGAGCACAGAGACAGGAAAAAACAAGAATGAGGACAGCTAACAGGTTGAGTGGTTTTGTAATGTCATTCAACAGTGACACACAGTGTCACTGCCGTATTCAGTGAGCTGGGGGCTGCCAGCCAAACACGAGTGTCAGCCTGTAAATAACGCCCTTGGAAACATCGTGCGGGCTCGGAGTGTCGGCTCAGAGGTAGCCAACCCACAGGTCACCGAACCCGTAACAGCCGAGAGCCCTTAGAGAGGCACGTCTCATGTCACCTCGTCCCAAAATCCCACTGAAACGGATGCAAAACACCTTCCAGCTTCAACAGATCTTGGTTAAATCCAAAGCGAGGAACATGTGCTGGGTTTTCCACTCATTGCTATAAGCATGTCCTGCGCTGTACAGCTCGGCCGAGCAGCCCACCTGCAAGCAGGGCAGCCAGCCTGCGGGGGTCTTCGAACAGACACCAGAGGAATGTGAGCAATGGGAAAAATGTGGAGTGGAACATCAGCCAGACTGCACAACACCAGCCACCAAAGGAACAGCTGATTTCAGCCCAAATCTCTGCAACTGCCATATACACGAAGCATTTCAGAGCAGACACTCTCTAGAGCACTCTCTGATGGCTCCGTCACACCTCAATAAATCTTCCAAGAGGTACTGGAAAGGCCATTTTCAACTGATATCAAAGATGTTAAAAGGAGGCAGAAGAGAACTGGCAGAAAAGACATGAATACCAGTTTCCTACAGCACTTGCAAAAACCCCTACCAGACCTCTGAACCTCGGCATCTGATCCCTGTCAGCTACACCGTCCTGTGTCCCCAGACCGGGGGACGAGATCCCTCCTGGGGGGCTGGTGTCCCCCTCCCCCAGAATACCCCACACCAGCTCCTGGCCCCGCTCCCATCCCGCAGGCTCCGAGCAGAACCGTGTCCTGAGGAGATCCAGACTACGACACAGTGAAAGCATCAAATATTCTGCGTCACAAAACACGTGCGCTGTGTGACCTAAAAGAAAAACTAAGAATTACTGGAAATCAGAAAATCCTTTGGGCTGCTCAGTTCTCAGATGACCAAACAAAAAGGGTCTCTAGAAATCCCCTCAGCATCTTCAGCAGCTCTGCAGAGCAACAGATCAGAGCCTGCACACTGGAAGCATTCTCCTGATTTTCTGGCCCAAGACCCTACAGGATCAGGTTGTGATTTACAGCAAAACAGGCTGAAGAGGCACCCTGACACCTGCAGTGAGAGGACAGGCTCTGCTGGCTCTGAAAAGACAAGAACTCTTGAAAGAACTTGTGAGTCCCTGCAGCACACAGCACAGGGCTGTCCCCTAAACCGGAGAGGCACACGTGGACCCACGCGTCTGGAGATCAGCTTGGGAGCCCAGACCGCAATGCAGACCCTCCTTGCCTGGAGTTAACTTTTATTATTAACATGCAACTTCAGTGTTTTTTTACAGAAAACAAACAAGAAAACAATCAAAACTGAGGGAAAAAAATCAACCCTGGCAAAAGGAAGCTGCGGAGACCTGCTATTTGCTAGATCACTCGGCTGATAGTAACCAGATGGGAGGGAGGGGAAGGACTTGGTTTCAGCATTTGCACACCACGGGGATCAACTCAGGCTTTTCAGACTCAGTGAGAAGAAGAGCCTTAAAATTCCTAATTCAGTACTCCAGGCAAGGAAAAGCCCAACCAGCAGCAGCTGCAGAGGCGGCTGGGCCAGCAGCGCTCCTGCTCCCCACTGCAGAGGCCATTCCTGCCGGCTGTGTCACGCTGCTGCCAACCCCATGGCTGCACCTCAAAGCCAGGGGAATCACTCCCCAAAATCACTGTCCTGACTCATCCTTCAGCTTGCCCTGAAGAGTCACCCAGGGAGCAGTCTGGGACTACAAGGTTCTCCTCTGAGCCCCAGAACGCACACAGCCCTCGGCTATTCCCAACACTCAGCAAAAGAGCCTTACAACCAACCTCAAGATCAAGGCCAAGGCTTTGAGGGGGGACATGGCACGAGGAGAGGGATGGCAGAGTATCCCACTCTTCACCAGGATCACACCGCATGCCTGGTTCTGATTTGGAGCCAGTTGCTCTATTGCAGGCACAATGGCAACGCTGGGCTTCATGCTCTGGCTGGGACACGGGCATGGCTGCGGCTCCGGCACCGCTGAGGAGCAGCTGGCACAGCGGCTTTTGGCCGAGAAACCTCTAAGCGTCTCCATCTTAAGCAATCAACAACCCGTAAAGCTCTGTAAAGTCCTACATCTGCTTCGTTCTTCTTTTTTTCCTCTCTCTGCTCACTGAAGCCATCTTTCAGGTGATTTACCCCTGCAGAAACTGCTGGGCTGGCAAAATCCTACAGAGTGGGAGTGTTTGCTGGAGAGCAAGACCAATGTGTGTGGCTGGCTGAGAACGGCCAGCACCGGGTTATCCTGCTCCCAGCACTGCGTTCTCCTGCTCCAGCGGGGAGCAGCCTGTCGGCGACATGAGTTTCCGTATTTCACAACCTGGGTATTTATGGCGCAAGACACAAACTCTTCCTCTTACAACACTGCGGCCAGACTGGGAAGGGTTACACACCCTTGAGAGTATTGGCCCATCACGGAAGAAATGCTCTTACAACAGCTGAAGCGCAGGGCACTACTCCAACAGCTCGGTGGGACGGGGACAAGACAGGTGCCGGGAGCGGGGGTGCAGGTTTGGGGGCTGCACTCCTTTCCTAAGCTGCACTGTGGGCTCTCACACAGACAGGGCTCTTCTGGGGGGTGACAGGGCTTGTGGACCCCATCTGGGCTCAGGCCACTTTCTCCTTCTGCAGTTTCAAGGTGTTGCCCACACTTTATCTGTGAACCAACACTCAGAGGCCCACAGTGACGTGCAAGGGAACATCTCAGCCCAAAGCACAACTGAGACAAGATTCATCAGCTCAGATGCCAACTCTTCTACAGAGACAACCCCGTGACAGCCATACTGACTTTCTTGGTCAGCATCTCTGGTGGAAACAGCACTTGTTTCATAAATGCTTGTGAACTGCATTAACAGGGCTTAAAAAACACAGTGACAAGGACTATCAGCATCTAGTCCGACTTGTAAAACACAAGCCATAAGAACGTGCGTGAGCTTCAGATCACAGAGACAGTCGCCTCTCAGGGCGGTCCCAGGACAGGAGGCAGAGGGTGGAACTCAGTGGTCACTCCTCAGGTTAGGGGAGACCACGCAAGGGTCCCCAGGAACCACCACTGAGTAAGCTTGCTCATGGTCATAGGTGGAGACATTAAACACAAAGTGAGCAGTGAAATCACCAGTTTGCAGATGACACAAGGTTCTTTCGAGAAGTCAAATATCATCTTAATGGTGAGGAACTCAAGAGGAACCTCACAAAGCTGAGAAGATATAAAGGTTGCAGATGAGCTTTTATGGAGATACGTGCTGAACAAAGCATTCAGGGAAAAGTGATGTAAAACAGGCGCGTGGAACACTCGGCGCTGACCTCGCAGCTGCAACTCGGGAAAGAGCTGCTGGAGGCTCTGTGGACACACCTGCAATTCTCAGCCCAGAGGGCAGCAGGAGATGAAGAAGCCAACAAAATGTTGAGCAGCATCACAAAAGCTGTGGATAACAACCATGAGGTTTGGGTGCTACATAAAACCTCGAGGCACTTGTCTCCAGAGTGCTGTAGCAGTTCTGGTCTTGGCTTCAAAAGAAGACCACAGTGTAGTCAGGGAGACTTCAGGGACTGACAAATAAAATTATTAACGGGATCTAATTGCAAATCCAACCACTCTGAGTGGTGGGAAAGTGTGAGGTAAATGGCAGAAAGTGGTCAGGTTCATGTGCTCTCCATGAACAGAATCCATTTTCATAATTGCTGAAGGCAGAACTGGGGTGAGGCATTTCTGACACTCTCAGGCCCATATACCGAGAGACGCAGTCAGTGCTAGAAAAATATGAAACGTGAGCAGAAGTTCAGCCTTACCAACAAGAGCATGGCACTTCCATCTGCTGGGTCTTCGCTTCTGTGGAACAGAAAGAGCCTTTTTATTGTTTACAAGCTCTTGCATTGCTATTGAAAGTCATAAAAACTTTCCTGAGCTACTTAAAGTGAGACCATAATTGTACTGAGCTGTCATCAATTAAAATAAGTGATATTTTTAGTTGCTGCTACTTTTACCAGCACTTCACTTGGCCGCAGAGCTGAGAGAGCACATTCAACAGCTGTTTGAACACTGTTATTCCTTTGTGCAAATGCAGTTCAGAAAGGGAAATCATTTTTGTATTGGGTGTTTTTCCTAAAGGGTAATGAGTCCTCGGGACAGAAGAAACTTTTTGCATTACTTCACATTATTTTTGTAGTTTCCTTGGACTTCACCACTGAGAATAAGCAGGAGAGCACAATGTACAACAGCTCCACTCGCTGCTAGGGAGCGTTCACTGGCGACTGAGTCAGGGACAACTGTAGTGCCTGACAGGTGGAACGTCAGCTTGGCAAAATAGGATCCAAAGAGTGATGTCCTGCCCCTTGATACATGAGCATAGAACCCTTGATTCCTGAAGAAATCAGTGGATGTGGACACTTCCACCCTGGCAAATCTACTGACAGCTTTCAGACAGAAGCACCGCTCAGTGTCCCACAACCACCCCACACCACGCTGGGAAAGCTGGATTTAAATTACTCCCTGAATGCACCATCAGCAGCTGCGCTGGAGCCGCTGTGACTGAGGAGAGGCAGTGACAGAGATGCCGCCTCTCCTCACAAACTTGGCCTCTTTGCTCAGAGCTTCACCTGAAGAATACTGAGGATTTTCCATTTCTGAAAGCACCAGCAGCAACCTCAGAGCACATCTGCTGGGTGGCTGCACAGCCCAGCACTACACATCCCTGTAAAAGTCACTTTGAAGGGTCACAAAAATCAACATAGCACAGCCCCAGCTCGCTGGACAGGCAACAGGTACCCACTTCTAAAACTTCAGATACCTCCTGCTTCTTCACGAAGATCTAGACGTGTACGAAAACGGTTCCTCTCTCACCCGCTCAGCTCCTCCCGGGAACGCTGACAACCCCGCCCCAACATCCAGCGCCCTGGCGAACGTTTCACCTCGGAGCAAACTCACCACCGGCTGCCCAGGCTGGCGCGGAGTGGCAAAGCCCGGCAAGACGCCACCGTGACCGAGTTCCTAAGCTGTGGGCAGGCTTTTCCTCGGTCAAAATGTCTCTTCCGCTATCTGTGTGCGTGTCTGTGTGCATCGCTCTGAAGTGATGTAAACAGAAAGGCATGCGGAGCAGTGGGCGATATGTAAATTCAGCTGGAAAATCCCACAGCTCAGCCAATGTCCGCGCTGCCTCGCAGCTTTGCCCTGGCTGCTCTGAGACTGAAGAGCTTTAGTCTAGTGCAGAAAAAACCTTCACTCTCTTAGCACACACAGATTTATTCCTCTGATCGGAGGAATCTCCAGGGACAGGACAGTCCATCACTCTCTTTAAAGGGAGATTCAGTTTCTCACCCTTTTTAGATAGTTCCCAAATTATCCATAATACTGAATATCACACAGCCTGACAAACAGCAACACAGTTGTTGCTTGTAGAGACAATCCAGGGAAATCCAGTTAACTCAGAATCGCCACAAAAGGCAGAACTGGTGAGCAGGGCTCACCCGAAAGACAAGCACTGATAGCAGGGGTTCTACTGCCAGGACACCCACGCACGCAGGAGAAGGAGCTCCCCAAGCTGAGGCTCTCCCAGGAGCAGGCACTGCCCCGCTTCAGCCCCCAACACCCTTCCTGCAGTTTTTACAACTCATTAAAAGCAGCCAGATAATTCTGATGAAGCCCTGAACTCAGGCTGAGCTAGAGGCAGAGCAGAGCAGCCTGTGAATGGGTAAGTCAGGGCGCTGCTGCCCTGGGCTCCCAGGAGAGCTCCTGGGCTGGAAAGAAGGGCGACACGTCCCCCTGTGAACAACTGCCCACCTCACCACAGGCAGCCAATATGTCCCCCAACCCATGGGGACATGCCCATGTGTGCCTCATCGTGCCCATGGCAAGGGAGTGCAGCCAGGGAAGGGAAGACAAAGGGCATAAAAATCAGCAGGGAAGAGTTGTGACAGACTGAACTTGTCCATGTAATCTGAGAATCGAGTTAGTGAAAGCTGAAAGGATATTCTCTCAAATGCCTTTCTCCTGACACAGCTGGGATTGGTAAAGACACCCTGTGAGGCAGGTAGGAGTGCAGATCAGAAAGCGCCTCTGTCATGGCCAGCAGGGGCTGGGAAGGTCCGACTGAACAGAAAAAAGCTCAGCCCATGGGTGAGTAACTGGTGAGCAGCAGCTGAAACTGCAGGACACTCAGTGCTGCTCCAGACAGTCCCCGGTGGATGTGCAGCCCCGTGTGCGGCAGCTTGAGGCAGGGCACAGCGGCACACGGAGCTGGGCACAATAGCACACAGAGCCGGGCACATAGAGCCAGGCACAGCGGCACAAGGAACGGGGCACAGCGGCACATGGAGCTCGGGCGCATCCCCGCGCCCGCAGGGGCCGCCCTGCAGCTCCAGCCGGTGGTCGTGTTTGTGGAGCCCCGGGAGGGGAAGGGTTGGCTGCAGCAGTTTCAGTCGGGGGACACAAACTCACCCGTGGTGCTTCACAGGTAGCTTAAGGTCAGCTAAGGCTGCGCTGTCGCAGGAATGGCAGCTGTGGGCTCAGCCCCACAGCTCTCACACTGCAGAGCATCACCGTGCAATCCCTCGGGTCAGGGAACCAAACTGCCTGAGAACTATGGATTTGGGTTTGTTTCCTTGAGTTGAATCAACACTGTGAAAATTCATGTTTGGGTGCTAGCAGAGCAGCTACCTGCATTCCCTCATGGAATGTTCTGGTTGCTCCGGTTTGGTTTATGTTTCCTACATTGTCAAACTTGAAAAAATAACTGTCAGGCCAGAGTTTATCACACGACAGTTACCCCAGGGGAACAACAGCCCAGAGCTGGCTCACTACGCACATATCAAACCCAACCAAGTTATGTACCAGCTTTCTTCCCACACTCATCGGCCCCAGCCGAGCCCGTCTGAGCTGCTGTCTTCAATACCAACGCAGCTCAAAAGCAAGATGAACTGAAAGAAAGTCCTTGCTTCAGGCTTTCACTCAACAAAACAGGAACATGGGGACACAGCCACAGATCAAACAAGAGAAAAGTGATTGGCAGCAAGTCTGCCAGAGGAACAGCAGCTGCGAGGTGGTGGCAGCATAAGGCAGAACTGAACAGCAGGTCTGAAATCAGAAGACAACAGCGCAATTTCACTGCCCATTCTGAGCCATGCAAATGTCCCGGGGCAGTCACAGAGATCTACCACCAAATATCCAGTATCGCGCAAGTTGTGGAACCAAAGCAAAAGGAAATGAGGTTACTGGGGGATCAAGAGGGAACTATCAGCAACATGTGCCCCAAATCAGACAAGTAACAGAGCAGAAAAGGCAAAAGTGAGCACGGCCAGCGATGAGGTGTGTCAAACAGCAAAGGGAAGGGAGCCGGCACAAAGAGTGCAGGACACAGACAGGATTGACCGAGACCGAACAGCATGAGGGGTGACACACCGGGGGTGACACAGCGAGCGGGGTGACAGGCGGGCTCCCCTGTGCACCTGACAAACCCCGCTGGCAGCTGCACGGAGTTTAAAAACGAACCACAAATCGCCCGAGGGAAGGGAAGGGAACGGGCGGCAGCGCTGCTGGGCGGGCGGCGGCCCCCGGAGTTGCCCCGAGCAGCCGCCGCAGGGGCCTCCACAGAGCGGGGCCGCCCGCCCGGGCCCCGCGCCCCCGGCCCGGCCCTTCCCCTCCCAGAGCTCCCTCAGCCCCGGACCCGGCCGGCTCCTCTCCGCCGGGGGCTCCCCTCAGCCCGGCCCCGCTCGTACCTGGCAGCAGAGGCGGCCGGAGCGCCGGTGCCCGGCCCCGGCACATCGCGACCCCGGGCCTGCTCCCCGCTCGGCTAGCGGCCCAGCTGCCGCCCGGGCCGGAACCCCGCGCCCCGCGCTCCTCGGGACTTGTAGTCCGTACACGGCGCCTGCCGCCCACTCCTCGCCGCGCCGCTGTGAAGTTAGGACTACATTTCCCAGCAGCCCTCGCGGCCCAGCGTCGATTGGCGCTTTCACAGTCACTCTATGCTACAACCACTGTTGTTACTGGCCTGGCTTGGTCTCCTCCAGGGGCCAATCAGGCGATGGCAGACCACTACCTCGAGCCATGCTGCGCCGCGCGGCACCATTGGAGCGAGAAAAGGCGGCGACCAATGAGCGCAGGGAAAGGCGGGTGTGCGGTCCCGCCAACTGCCCTCGATTGGCCGTGTGCCTGACCAATAGCGACGTGAGAGGGGTTATAAATTCCGTGCGGAGGTACGTGTTCTTTCTTTCTGGGGCTGGGCGGCCGCCCGGGAGGCGCTGGGTACGGTGAGGGTGTTAACCGGGGGCGGGCTCGTTACCGGGGGCGGACCGTTGATGTTCCCTATCCACCTTTCTGACACCTCGTCTGAGGCCGGCTGTGGCCCCTGCTGACGATCTACGGCTGAGGCCCGAGAAAGCCGCGGCGGGGCGGGGCCGGGCCGCGCCCTGCAGCCTGTTTTCACCGTTCTGCCGTCTCTTTCCAGGGGCCGGCGGGAACCCGATCGCGCCGGCGGGAGCAGCATCGCGGCGATGAGGCAGGAGCGGTGAACGGTGATGTGGGAGCCCGGCGGCGGGCAGCCTTCCCGGGCCGGGGCGGGGCTGCCCGGGGGATCTGAGCGGTGCCGGTTGTTGGTAACACATCGTGGGCTGCTACCGGGGTTTGCACGAGTTGGGCCAGGGCGGTAAACGGGCCGGAGCAGCCGCTTGGTGCCCGCGGTACCTCCCTTATGAGGAAAGGCTGGGGGAGCTGGGTCTCTTTAGCTGGGAGGAGACTGAGGGGTGACTTCATTAGTGGCTATAAATATATAAAGGGTGAGTGTAGCTAGGAGGAGACTGAGGGGTGACTTCATTAATGGCTATAAATATATAAGGGTGAGTGTCAGGAGGATGGAGACAGGCTCTTTTTGCTGAGAACCAATGATAGCACAAGGGGCAATGGCTATAAACTGGAACACAGGAGGTTTCATTTAAATTTGAGAAGAAACTTCTTCCCAGTGAGGGTGGCAGAGCCTGGCCCAGGCTGCCCAGGGGGGTTGTGGAGTCTCCTCTGCAGACATTCCAACCCGCCTGGACACCTTCCTGTGTAACCTCAGCTGGGTGTTCCTGCTCCATGGGGGGATTGCACTGGATGAGTTTTCCAGGTCCCTTCCAACCCCTGACATTCTGTGCGGCCGCAGTTCGGGGCACTGTGTGGGGAGCAAGGGGTGAAGCTCTGAGTGTGGCTGAAAAACGTGCTCGCCGGGGTTGCTGTATCACCCGGGGAAGGGGCTGTTTCTTGGCAGTTTTTAAAGCACAAAGAAGCGGCTGCAGAACTGCCCAAAGTACAAAAAAATAAATCAAAAGTCATGGACTTGTACCACACGCAGTAGTTGAGAGGAAACCTCCTGGCACATGGTGCATGCAGTTGTGTGAGAGGATTCACAGCTCTCACCATACGAATGAACGCCAGCGCTGGATTAGGTGGATGATTAATTTAAATCTTGAAATCTTTGATGCAAAGTGGCTCTTTGCAATATAACAAGTTGCTCAGGTAATGGTCTTTCCTCAGTCTCAAATCACGTTTAGCCTTGTAATTCTTAGTTAGTTTGCTGTTCTGTCTCCACTTTGGTGTCTGTATTTTCACAATGTTACAGCTTACAGATTTAATAAAGTTTTCAAAAGACTCTCTTTGCTTCTGTTTTTCATGAGTCCCATGGGTGGCTTGTAGAACCACAGACAGACATGAAAGTTTGCATTTGGGCACCCAGCAGCCCATTTCTGTTACTACTGTTCACTTTAAGGGAGCCAGAGCATCTAGAACTCGAGCTGCAGCTTAGCTCAGCCCAGCTCCCTTTCATTCTTGCTGGGTGCACTGGAGTGCCTGAGCCCTGGAGGATCTAGATGGGTTCAAGAATGAGCCAGACTATTTAAATGATTTAACAGCGCAGGCATGTATGTTAGACAATCAAAATAACATAGCCACAAAGATTATTAAAAAAATTTATTAACAGGAATGAAACAAAAGCTGTAAACAGGAGCCAGCAAAAATAAGAAGTTGCTTGTAATGCTGAGTCCTCCAGCTTGTTTGAATGCACTGAACAATTAATTCCTTGTCGCTTGGCGGCAGTAAAGGCCCATATAAGAAGATGCCAAAGAAGAGTCTGAGGAAGAGCTTAGGGCAAGGTCAGTGAGCGGGGATGGGAAGAGACTGGGGCTGAGTCAGGCTTAAAGTTTAGGTCTAATACCACTAATGCAGTTGTGATGTCTCTGCTGTAGTAGTATTAACTCCCAAGAAGCATATTTAAAGTACTCCAAAGGGCAGCATATACATCTTATTTAAATTAGATTTTAAGTCAGTTTTGGTCCCACGTTGAAGTTAAGTATTATCAGGTTTTTTTTATTTTCAAGACAGCACAACGCAAGGCTCTCCTGCCCTGTGGGGAAGAGGCAATGATGGAAGTGTGAAGAAAACTGCTTATTTTTTACTTCAGGGAGCTCCCTGTAGCTTCTAGGGCTGGGATCCCAGAGCACTGGTACTTGGCAAGCTCAGGACTAGAGAAAATCCCCCTCCCTCTTAACCTCAGCATGTGTGAGCTGCACAGCCCAGTAAGAACAGCACGGGGAGACACCAGGCAAGGAGCAGAGTGAAGCTCACCAAACCAGCACGAAAACGGGGAATTTTACAGGTTTTTGCATGTTTCTTGGCAATGCTTGAGTAGCTTTCAGAGCCTCCCTGTGTTCTGTTGCTACTTGCAAAGAAATCTTAAGGGAGGACTTGCTGAGCTGGGTGTGGGTCCTGCCTGCCATGCCAAGATTTAAATCAGATGGCTCAAAGACCTATTTCTTCCTAAAAAGCTGTTTAGGAAAAAAATGCTCTGTCTGCAGCAGGTTTACTTGAGGATCCTCTTTTATACTGCTGTTATGTTGGACCCACTTTAAGCAGTAGCTGCTCATTTTACAGCCCCGAGGAGCCCCCACCTGCCTGAATCCCACATGGGAGCTGCGGATGGTCCTTGTGTGGGGCAGGAACGTGGTGCTGGAGCTGCTGCCCTGGCAAAACGAGGGGCAGGGGTGTCCGAACCCACCCCGAGAGCTGCTGCTTGGCTTGGGTTGGTTTATTTTCAAGTTGGCCCATTTAGGGCAATGCAGGGAGGTTCAGTACAGTGGGCACCTGGTATCGCACATGAAATTTTCAAAGAAGAAAATTGCCAAAGGCCAAACGCTTGATCCAAATTCAAATTTGTACTTAGAAGTGCAGCTTTTCAAAAAAAAAAAAAAAGTCAAATGCCTGACACAGACCAAAGGGTGAAGAGTCCATTGAAGAGAGCTGGCAGAGCATCTGAAAGCTGTGAAATCGATGCCGCCAGCAGCCCCCCAGCTGTCTTCAGTGAACAGAAAGAGCTGTCCCGAAAGAACTTTGAAGATATCAAAGCATTGTTGCAGTCTAAAAATGCTATCACACTTACATGAAGGTAGTTAGAATAAGCTGCAATACATCAGATTTCTTCTCAAAGTACCAGAAACGGCGGCAGTAAGAGAACCAAAGCCTTTACCGAACAGATAAACGTTCAGGAACCTCTGTACAACGGACGGGTCAGCAGGAGCTCACTCAACAGACAGCGAAGCTCTTGTCTTCAGCGGGAAAGGGGAGAAACCTTCATTGTGGAGGCGTGTTAAACCACAGGAAAACGGACAGACATACATAAGCAACCACAAAAACCGTTGACTTGAAAACAAGTCCGGTGTGCCCCAGGCCAGGGCTCCCAACAGCTGAATTCCAGGTACATAGGGAAAGAAAAAGGGAATTTGGGACTTTTTCCTACCCAGATGTTTGGTGGGGAGATGGCGTTTGTTCCCCTTGGTCATGACTGTTAAAGAAGCCTTGTAATGCCGCGATGCTGGGACACCAGCCCCCCCAAACCCCCCGGGCGCCCAGTGGCTGTGAGGGGGGAGCTGGCGGTGCCGCGGGACGCGCCGGGGGCTCAGGGAGCAGCGCCACGCACGGCCCCGGCCCAGAGACCTCGTTCTGCTGCTGCTTCCATTCCCCACGTCTCGGCTCAGCTTTCCAGCAGACACGGACAGGACAGACAGACAGACATGCACACACCGGCCACGAGGAGAGCGTGCGGCACACAGACGCGGGGCGTGAGTCTCTGTACAGACACACCGAGCGTGTTAGGACCGGCAGCAGCCCGAGCCTCTCACTTCTTTCTTCACGTAGTCGTGGAGCTTGAATTTGGGCTCGTTGGGCAGCTTCATGGACCTGTGCTTCAGCTCCCTGCAGGAGGGGAAAACCATGACCGTCCTGCCTGCGCTGCCTGGCCGCGCTCAGCTGAGCTCGGCTTGGGCTCATGGGTTACTAAACCTCCGCCTGATGAGAGATTTTGTATCTTGGGTGAGTCTCTTCTCTCAAGTAACAATAATAGGATGAGAAGAGATGGCTTCAAGCTGTGCCAGGGGAGGTTGAGGTTGGATCTTGGGGACAATTTCTTCCCCAAAGGGCTGTGGGGCATCAGAACAGGCTGCCCAGGGCAGTGGTGGAGTCACCATCCCTGCAGGGGTTGGACAGATGGAGATGAGGTTCTCAGGGACATGGGGTAGTGCCAGGGGTGGGTTAGGGTTGGACTCCATGATCCTGAGGGTCTCTTCCAACCAAAATGATTCTGTGAACCTATGGCAAGTCCTTGCCAGCACAGGAGCTGCAGGTAGGGGCACAAGGAACGGGAAGGTGTGTGACAGTGCCAGACGCGGCCGCTGCACCAGTCACTTACTTTGCGATGGCTGTGAATGCTAAGTCAACGTTGAGGCCACTTTTGGCGCTTGTCTCCATGAAGGGCACTCCATACTCCTGCAGGACAAGAGACAGAAATGTCATCCAGGGTGTCCCTGGGGCCTGGTGTCACCACAGGAGCTCACACCCTGCCCTGGCACGGGAGCTCTGCCGCGGGGGCAGGAAGAGCCGAGCAGGGGTTCACAGCTCAGGTGTTTCTTACACAGTTTCAGATAAAATTTCTGAGGGCAAAGAACTAGAAAACATTAGCGGGACCTTAGAGGAAGAAGAGTAGATGAGGAGGAAGAGGAGAGCAAGACAAGGGAAGAAAAGTAAAGTGCTCCCAGGCGGATTTTGGGTCAGACTGGTCTCCAGTTACCCACTTAACTGGTGCACATCACCCAGTACAGGTTGTATGTGCACAGCCCTGGTCAGAGCACATAACAGCTGATTCCACTGCAGCAGACAGACGCATCACGTACCTTGGCTAATTTTTCTCCATCTTCCCTTTTCACCACTCTGTCCTGGGCTGAATCCACCTGCCGACAGGAACAGTGAAGAGCAATCTGGGGTGATCTGGGAGATCAGCAACCCCCACCTCCCCTACACCCTCCCGGCTCCCCAGCCCACAGCTCCATCGCGGGGCCTCAGGGGAGGAAGAGGAGGCTCTGGCAAAGCCATGGGGCCGGGCTCACCTTGTTTCCCAGTAACATGAGGACCACATCTTGCTGTGCGTATTCATGGATCTCTGTCAGCCAAGCCTGGAGGGAAACAGCCAGGCAGAGGGTGAGCAACAGCTCCGGGAGGAGGAGGAGGAGGAGGAAGAGGATAGGGGCTGCCCGGGTCCTGGACATCGCACACCCTCCATGGGAAATGGTACCGTCCCCAAGCGATGCTGCGGGGCTTCACTTGGGCACAGGGTGGAGGTGGCTGGGGCTTGGAAGCAAAACACAAAGCCCAGCTCAGAGCCCGGGCTGTGCAGGGCAGGAGACGATTCCTAGGTGAAGAGCTGCCGCCTATCCCCGCGGCTCAGCAGGACAAACTGGCCAGTGACCCTGGGGACACCTTGTCCCACGGAGCCCTGCAGATGGGCGGGTGTCCTGGGTTGTCACTGAGCCCCCAGGACCCGCTGTGCCCAGGACCCTGCTTCGCCTGCTGACCGATTCCCATGGGATAGAGCAGCCTGCCAGCCCTGCTGACCACTTCGTCTGAGCACAGGCCCTGTGGGATTTTAACCCAAATTCCCCCCTGGTTGGGACATTAAGACTAAACCTCCTTTTGGATGACAAAGCCGAGGGTTTGCTCGGGGACATGCCCCATGCCATGTCTTGTGTGTACCAAGCTTGCTGAACCTGCCTCCCCGCACCACGGGCTGCTTTCCCTGCCCTCTAATCCAGCCTAATCTAATCAAACCTGCCCTAATTCCCTGTAATCCCTGACCCCACGGGGCGAGCGGCCGCTTGCTGCCTGCCAGGTGGGCAGTGCTGCCACAGTCCCTGCCCCACGCTGTGCCCACGGCAATGCCAGGCAAGCCCCGCTCCAGCACCATCAACCCCCCGCCAGCCAGGGAAACGGGGAATGATTCGGGATCAGAGCGGGAGCCCAATGCACACGGACACAGCACCAGGACCCTGTGACATCCTGGCTGGGCTCAGGGTGCTCAGCTCCACAGACGGGCTGGTCCAAGGGAGGCTGCCTCACCCTGACAAACTCTTGGGCTGCCTTCTGGCACCACTCCCCCTCCATCCCTCTTTTCAGCACTTTGCAATTGTCCTGGGTGCTCATTCCTCCTCGTCAGGGCCACGTGTGCCCCATGGATGTCCCTCTGCAGCCGTCCCTCCCGTGTCCCCATGGGGACAAGAGAGCTGACACTGCAGATGGGGCTGCATTACCCAGCAGAGCAAAATCTCCAAGCTATTCTCCATCTCATTGCAGGGCTGCTGACAAAAGGATGCTCCAGAGCAGGGACAGCCCCAGGCACCCAGGGCCAGGGGAATTGGGGGGGCAGGACCCCCCAGAGCCAGTGTGGTGGATCACGGCCCCCCTGCTCCCCACGCCAGGGTGTTCACGCCAGCATGGCCCCCACAGCGCCGTCAAATAGGGTGTTTTTGTGGGCGCACAGCCTGCTTGCTGCAGACACACACCATGTACTGCGAGTCCAGGACACGAGCAATTACATCCTGTTCATTCAGGGCTAATTGCTCCTGGGTTCACTGTGCTTTGCTGGCGTGGGTAGCCCCCAGCAGCCACCTGGGTCTGGGGGTTGAGGGAACATGGGGCCCACGTCCTCCTGCCCCCCACAGCAGCAAACCCACGGGCAGCATTTCCCCCCCTGCTCCCACGGCGGGGCCCTCGCCTGGGTTTGGCACCGAGACAGGTGGGGGCAACACGACCCCAGGTCTGACCCACCAGGGCCTGGAGGTGCAGGGGGGTGAGGGAGCCCCTCGCTCAGTTTTGCCCATGCTCATTTACCACAGCAAGTTCTCAGAATGTTAATTTGCCGGGAAAGTGAATCCATCACCCCTTTTATTTGCTAGGAAAGGGAAAACCTCTGTGTGTCCCCTGGAGTCCTCGCAGCAGACCCACCATCAGACCGGCGCTCGGCATCACCCGCAGCCCTTGCGGCATCGCTCATGGTTCTCACCTCCAACCCACATCCCCTGCAGCACAGACCCCTCGGGCCGACCCGCAGCCGCGACCCAGCGCAGCACACACAGGACCCGCAGTGCTGCCGTACCTGGATGTTGTCAAACGACGCTTTGTTGGTGACATCGTAGAGCAGCAGCAGGGCTGTGGAGAGAGGGACGGTGCGTTAGTGCGGATGCCGTGGTGCCAGGCAGACGCGCGGCCAAGCAGAGCCCACGGCTTGGAGGTCCCTGAGTCCTCAAGGCACCATGTCACCGAGACAGCACCCACCCCGCTGCCTGTCATGTAACAGCATCGCAGACATCCCTGCTGTGAAATATAAAACAACAGGCTCCCAAGTAACAAGCAATAGGATGAGAGGAAACAGCCTCAAGTTGCACCAGGGGAGGTTGAGGTTGGATCTGGGGAACAATTTCTGCCCCAAAGGGCTGTCGGGCATTGGAACAGGCTGCCCAGGGCAGTGGTGGAGTCACCATCCCTGCAGGGGTTGAACAGATGGAGATGAGGTTCTCAGGGACATGGGGCAGTGCTAGAGTTAGGTTAGGATTGGACTCAATGATCTTAAAGGTCCTTCCCCACCAAAACGATCCTGTGATTCTGCACTTAAACCCATCCCTTAGACACGCGCTGTTTGCACTTTGACACACAGAGGCTCCTCCATCCTTGGCAGCTGCTTCCTACAGGGAAACCGCTCCGGTGATTCCTGATCCACCCACCCCAGAGCTGTGGGTCGGGGCCCTGCGGAGCCGGAGGGATGGGCTTTGGGGTTCTCCCCCTGAGAAGCGGTTCCTACCGTGGGCGTCCCGGTAATAGGCATGGGTGACGCTGCGGAACCGCTCCTGCCCAGCCGTGTCCCAGATCTGGAAGGCAGATGAGAGGCGGGGGGTCAGCCACAACCTGCTGCCACGCAGGCTGAGACCCCCACCCTGCACCAAAACCAGCAGCAAAGCCCCCGGCACAGCGTGAGCCCAGGAACCTGCTTCAGCCTTCTGCTTCTAGGGACAGTAAATAGGAAAAATGACAAGTGCAATAAATATTGAAGCAGCACTTCCCCGCTCTGCAGTGCATGGAGATGATGGTGCGTGGCAAAGGGCTCCCGACACGTCCCTTAATGAGAAAATCCATCCAGCAGATGGATGCGTGGGGACGTACTAATTTAATTTATCAGTTTTTAATGCAGCAATACGTTTGCAGAGTGCCACGCTGCTGTCGGGGGAAGATCAGCACTAATGTTGTTACTGAGCTCTAGGCAAAGGGCTCGGAGAAATGGTCGGGTCTTGGGGGGCTGGAGCTGTCGAAGGGGCTCATAACACCATCCCAGGCAAAGATTAGGTTGGGGGAACCGCTTCTGGGGTGCTCCTCTGCCGAGGGGCTTTGCACAGCCCCAAACACCTACGGGGGGCAAGGGAGCTGCTGTGGGGCCATGGGGACATACCTGCAGCTTCACCTTCACCCCGTCCACTGTCAGCACCTTGTTCTGAAAGACAGGGGGAAAAAGAGGTGGGGAACAAAGAGTTAATAAAACCCAAGCCTAACGATCCAGCACTCCCAGGGGAGGGAGCAGAGAAGAGATTAATTTCCCTGCTCAATCCACAGAAATTAGCACAGTAATCAGTAGGACGTGATGAAAACATTGCCAGGGAATGGTGCATCAGCACGATGGGACAGCCACTCTGGTGATTCCTGATTTAAATCCCATTTCTCTGCCCCGGGTCACCTCCTGGCACTGGTCACAACATCAGCTCCAGTGCCACCAACCCCCCCAGGCAAATGGTCACATACATGTGCCAAGGGCCACCTCTGCACGTTCCACATCGCTCAGCACCAGGCACCTCGGGGTGCCGGCACTCAGCATCCCCCTGCCAGAACAGCGCTGCTGGGGCTCTGCATCGCCCATCTGTTGTTTTTCATTAGGTTCAAAGGAGCATCTTGGCTCCCGCACATCCACGCTCACCGAACAGCGAGGGTATGGACGGGAGGAGAGGGCAGGAGCGAGCCAGAGCGCTAAATTTACCCAGTCTGCTGAAGCAGGTGCAGGGGAGACGATCGCGGTTTATAAATACCTTCAAAGGCAGCGACTGAGATGAGGGAGCGGAGTGATTCACAGCCCGGGAGCGGTAAAAATAGGCAGCCGGGCAGGGGAACCAAAAAGGGCTCAAGGAACTGGTCGTGGGCTCGGGACGGCTCACTTTGCCGTATGCATGGGGCCAGGGAGCCTCAACCCAGGACAAGGAACCGGGGCTGCTGAAGGCTTGAAGGGCTCAAAGCCGAGGGTCCCCCTGCCACGAGGTGCCCCCCAGCCCCAATGCCTCTACACATGGCCCTGAGAAAATCCAAGCAGAGGAGCTGTGTCTTTGCCGTCATCCCAGCAGCCGGAGAATCACGCTGCCAGGTGCCCATTCTGTGGGGGAGATGGGGCAGGTTTCTCTTCTGCAGAAGATCCAGTTTCTGCGATGTTTGCTCTCCAAAACCCCAGCTCCTACCACCAGCCCTGTCCCGGTGCCGCAGCAGAGGCACCGGCACATCCCGCACGACTGGGAGCCCCGGGCTCTGCACCAGCACAACGCTCATCCAAACACCATCCCCAGCCGGTGGCACCAGCTGCCGATGCCACCTGCCACGGACTGCGCTGAGGACACCGTGTCGGGAGCTGCAGAAAGGAAAACACTCTGTGCTGCCCCAATGGCCCCGGCTGCTCCGGATCTCACACAGGCACCACCAGCCCTAGGGGACGAGGACACTTGGTGTGATGGGACACTTGGATGATGACAAGGGACGATGACAGGAGCCTCATAACAAAATATGCACCAAACCAGTGCCCTTCTCCGCGCAGCCACCAGCAATGTCAGCTTGGAGAAGAACAGGTGCTGAGGGGCAGCTGTGCCCAGGGACACGGCCACGTCCCCAGTGTGACCAGTGAACACCAGCGGGAGGGAGGGTGGACACAGCCCTGGCCCTGAGCAGGGACCAGCCAGCCAAAGCCACCACAAACCATCTGGTGAGCAGCCAAAAAAGCTGAAGCTCCAGCGCTGCACCTCCTGCATCAACCTCTCCTTCAGGAGCTTAATTAAAACCGAAGCTGGCAGTAGCAGGATTCACACTAATTACCACTGGCCTACATTTTAGGAGGGGGAAAAGCTTAAATCTAATTAAAGTCTGTAAGTGGACCCAGGTGCTGCTGGGACTGGGCTGGGGAAAAAAATGGATTCCCTGGGGTTTCGGTGTGACACAGCCGCGTTTCAGGGCGAGTATTTGCAGAGATGCACCTGCGGGCAGGAAACACAGAGCCATCCAGAGCAGCATCCCTGCCTGCATCCCTGCCCGCATCCCTGCCCGCCCCCGCGCACAGGGCAGCTGCAAAATGGGGGTGAAGAAGCCGAGCAGAAGGTGGGAGGAGCAGTGGGGGAGAAAAAGTCTTCCCCCCTACCACGGCTAATAGACTTTCCAGCTTCCAATTATTATTATTTTTTCCAGTTCAATTCCATACTCACAGCCCTTCAAAGGCACAGCTGGGGGGTGTAATGACTAATAAGCATCCAAAGACAAAAGATGACGTGTGTCAATGCACTGAGACACGAAATGCACTGCCAGGCCTGGGCTCAATGAGTGGGGCTGTGCTGCTCAGGGCTTGTTCTTGCCTAGTTTAATAGAACAGAGGTGATGCTCACAGCAGGAGCAACAGGAAAGTCAAACCCGCAACTCAGTTCTGTTGTTGCCCTTCGCAATTTCTGTTTTTATGTGTCCTTTTTCCTGGGGCTTTGGCAATGTTATTAAAATACCTCCTAGCAGGGGCTGCAGTGGAATGCCTGGAGTGCCTTTGTTGGAGGAACATGATGCCCGTAAGTTAAATAATCCTCAGGACCTCAGATAAATAAAGTTGGAACCTTGCAGATGCAGGAAAAATTAAATTACCAAGTGCAGATGGTCCTCAATTAAGAGCAGCGTTATCAACGCACCAGCGGCCCCGTCGGCTGCAGCCCCAGCACAATCCCATCCCAGCGACACAGCATGAGCAGCAATGACAATGTGTTGCTCCCCAAAACATGCACCCCATGACGGATGATGCTCCCACCCAAACCAAGGTGCCCCGGTGCTGCTCCCGTGTCCGTTGGTCTCCAGGGTCCCCACGGTGCCGGTGAAACACACTGGGAGCCAGCAGAACATCCCAGCCCACCTGGACACCTGAGCCTGTGGCAGTGATGGCTGCACCATAAGCCAGGGTCAGTAACTGCATGACAAACCAGCCACTTCCCACCTTTTCCACACATTAGCTCATTAATTAAAGCCTTAAAAATTAAATTGGATATGTGGATTAACTTGCTGCATCCCACTTTGTCATCACCATCTCCATTATCAGTGCGCTTTGGGGGCAGCCCCTGCGGCCGACCTGGGAGGAGCTCCTGCAGAAAGGGGAAAAAATGGCACTATAGAATGTACATGAGCCCGACCGAAGGCGGCTGGGCCACCGGCTGTGTTAATTAGCGGCGGTAACGGCTCTGCT
Organism: Streptopelia decaocto; assembly: GCF_964273445.1. Classification (NCBI taxonomy): domain Eukaryota; kingdom Metazoa; phylum Chordata; class Aves; order Columbiformes; family Columbidae; genus Streptopelia; species Streptopelia decaocto. The sequence goes on along the minus strand of NC_138668.1, from coordinate 6,348,836 downwards.
GCAGGACCGACGGCGCAGCCGCCCAGCAAACCTTGTTAGGGCTGCAACATCACGCACTGGCAGGGCTGGGGGCGCTGCAGGTCCCCGTCACCGCTCGGGAGGGCAGGGGACTGGGTGACAGCTTGGGGCACCCTTTGTTTCAATGAAGGCAGGAGGAACCCAGCAGCACAGCAGGGTGAGCTGGCTGAGGGGACACTGGGGGACCCCAGCCCCTGCCACGGCATGACCTGGATCCCAATTCCCACTCAGCAAAGCCTGGGGAGCCCCCACCTCCGCAAGCACCAACACTGCTGTGCCGAGAGGAGCTGGGATGTGGTTGTGACGGAGCCAGAGCAGCCAGACAAGTAAACGCCACCTCCAAAAGCAGCTGCAAAAATAGACTAAGGATCGATATGGAAATCTGCCCAAAACAGCAGGACACTGCATTAAATTTGCTCATTAAAACCCTGAAGTTTTCCCACACGCGCGCGTGCCGCTGCCAGCGAGCTGGTCCTGGCGGCTCAGCATCTCCTGCAGCCACCGCAGCCCGAGCGGGGACGCGGACAGCCCAGCTGGGGACAGCCCAGCCCTGGGCCAAGGTCAGGGCTCGGACAGCAGTCCCTCCGCTTTGCTCCCCCAGTACAAGCAGTTCTCTAAAAACCCAGCCTCTCAAAACTAAATCAGCCAAACAAAGCTATTTGCTTGAAGCCTGGGAGAGTCGTTTCATTGGGATCCAGCACTCGCTTTCCTAGTGCAGCCATAAATTAGAAAATATGAGCCGCTCTAGAGGAGGAGGAGGAAGGTCCCCTCTGCTTCTCTCCTTTGGTGCTTTTGCTCCGAGATGCTGCAGGCCCCGCTCTCAGCACAGGTTTTGCACCGCGTGTCGCTCCAGAGATGCCTCCAAGTTGAGCCCCCAGCAGTTTTCGGCTCTGCCTGCCCGGCATGGAGCTCCGCAGCCGGCACGATGCTGCGGGCACATGGTTGTGCCTGAGGCTGGTGCAGCAAACGCAACCTCAAGAGAAAAGCTGCCCCAGAGCTTCTATCTGAAAAACTGCCCTGGAAGGAGCTGGTTTAAAACATCCCATTATTTCTGCTGGGGGTAATGAACAGGAAGAGAGTGGGCGGCTGATACCGTGCAGGGCTCTGCGCTTCCGAAATCGAGATCTGTTCAGCAACCAGGAACAAATATTGAAATCTCAGCCATTCAGAGATGGCGAGCAGACACCAGAGCAATACGAGCAGTGCTGAGGTCTTATCTCAACTCTGTGCAAGTGTCCGCAGCTGTAACTGCCCATCGCCGGGTCACGGGCAGCACACGTCCCTCCCGGACACATTGCTGTCATAGCCCGGCCACACGGCACCTCGGCAGAGAACCCAGCCAGCCACCAGCCCCAGCTGGGCAAAAACAGTTCAGAAGCACCATCCTTGCAAGAGAGGGCAGGGAACAGCCTGATGCTGGAGCCCATCAAAGAGCAGGGAGGGACACAGAGAGACACAGGGCTGTGCCCTGGGGGGCTGGATGCAGTCCCCACAGATGCGCCGGGTCCCTCTGGAGGATGCCCAGACACTGGGAAACATCTTCAATGATCCTCCTCATTCTCCTCTTCCTCAGCTATGGAGCAGCTACTCCTGGGGACACCCTGGACAGCCAGCACACCCCTCCAACACCTCATCCCTTTAATCTGCCCGGAGAGAAAACCCAACCATTCATCTCCCAGGGCTGGTGATGAATTTCGTCGGCAGCACCGTGTGTTTGCACTCTGCAGCTAAAAATAGAAACTTCTGTCTTTTTTTTTCCCCAGAGGACCAGCACACCCCGGCCTGCACAGGGATGCTCCAGGGCCACGACCCATCCGCGCTGCCAACATCCTTTCGGAAACCACGATGTGCCAGCGCTCAGCGCTCTGTTCCACAGCAAACTCTGCAACAAGCAGATTAACGGGGCACCTTGAGCAGACGATGCTTCTGATCCGCTCTGCCACCAGAGCCACCCCCTCACCTCTCGCCTCCTTCTTTGGGGATCACCCCGCCACGTCCCCTCTCCCCCTGCACACCAGGTCCTGGCCAGAGCACAACCTGCCGCACACACAGGAGAGAAGCCACGAGCTCTGTCCTATAGCAATGTCCCTGATGTGGTGTCACCCCCTGTGTGCCCTGCAGAGCCCCCTGCCCACACCTCACAGCACCCACCAAACACCCCGAGGTGTCTGCAGCAACAGCCTTTGCCATGAGCCACATACGCTGCATTAAAGCACAATTAACATCTCCCCGGCTGCCAGCCCCCCACGAGATAAGAGTCAAGGCTCTTGTGAGAGCAGACACACAGAAGAATTAGTGACTTATCGTCTCCTATTCACATCAGTCCGCACATAAAAGGTTTTTCTGGCAAGAAGTACAGAATCTTGTCTTAGGGAGAGATTAGGGCTAAGAGGATCTGGTTAGGATCATCCATTTTAAAATAAAGTCATGCTCTGCTTCTCAGCATCCTGCAGCCAGCCTGCTCCTAGTGCTGGTGGCCTGGGGGAAAAGGAGCGGGATGAGGTGGGTGAGGTGTCCCCTCCGCAGCCAGGCTGCTCCATCTGAGCCAGGATGATCATGGGGACTGTTGCTCAAAAGAGGCATAAACAGTCAAGATTCAGACTCACAGAATCATTTCGGTTGGAAAAGACCCACCAGACCATCAAGTCTAACCATTCCCCCACCCCTGGCACTACCCCATGTCCCTGAGAACCTCATCTCCGCATCTGCTCAACCCCTCCAGGGATGGTGACTCCACCACTGCCCTGGGCAGCCTGTTCCAATGCCCAACAGCCCTTTGGGGAAGAAATTGTTCCTAAGACCCAACCTCAACCTCCACTGGTACAACTTATTGATGCTTTTAAGCCCAACAGGGCTGCTCAGGCTCAACCCAACAGGCAGGAGACACGACCATGGGAGGTTTCCAGATGTCCCCATACCCATGGCCAGCCAGGGAAACTGGGTTTTCCACCCTTCAAAATCCACAGGACGGGATCTGCTGCAGCCGCCCCGGAGCCCAGAGCCAGTGACCCAAAAGCCAAGTCAGCAGAACAGCTGCGTATCCCCGTGGTTCCCCGTGCACGCCGGGTCCTGGCACGGATGGAGCTGCCGGTGTGCGGCAGCTCCCCCACCACCCCGGGCTGCATCACTCACCCCTTCCATCCCTTCTTTTTTTTCTATTTTATAATAGAGGAGATATTTTAAAAAATATCCATGCTTACTTCCAAACCAGGCAGCCTTGGAAACAAAAGGGGGCAGAGATGGCTCACGCAGATCAGTGCCAGTACTGAGAATAAGTAACGTGGCACTCAACATATTTATCTTCATTTTCTTCATCAAGGACATAGTGCGCTGCAAAGCAGAACAGGAATCTCTACAGAGCGCTCATCGCGATACCATTTCTCATTTACAGCAAACACAGCGGCTGTGGATGCCGCGAGAATGAAAAGTGGGTCATCAATTGCTGTTATACATGGAATTGTTTACTCTGCTCTGAGGGGGTCTAAAGCCTTGCATCAGTTTTCCTGTCAAAGCAGCCAGTTCCTGTGTCAGAAGTGGCCTACCCCAGTCTGAATTAAATGATGATTTGGTTTCTGAGCTGCAAAACCAGCCTCTGGGCAGCCCCGTCTGCTCTCACTACAATCCTGGCTACAAAACTCAGCCTTCCTGAGGGCAGCTGGGTCGCTTGGCCTGGAGGAAGATGCTGCTGACAGAGGCTCCGGACACCCTGGTGCGAGCAATTAGCTGTACCTGCAACTAGCTGTACCTGCAACTGTGCCAGAGGCACAGCCAGGCTGCTTCATATGGGAGGGCTGGCACATAAAGGGATGGAAACTTGCCCAAAGTTTCACAGAAGACTTTGCAATCCAATTAAAAAACAACAAAAAAAAAATCAGGTCTGAATATCCAGCAGCAAACATCCCAGCAGCAGCTGGCAGCAACAGAGCATCTTCTGCAGATGACATGGCAAACGGCATTATTAAAAGCACTTCTCATCCCTAAAAAAAACCACCAACAAGATAAAAAAAAAAAACAAACAAAACCCAAAGACCTGACAAATGAATCTGTAGCTTTTTATCACATACACACACAAACATCCTTCACCCGCAGATAAGGCAGACAGCTCTCGAAAGTCATGTTCTTGCAAAGCAGCAGAACTGAGCCCAGCTGAATCCTTCAAAGGATTCAGGGAAAAGAGAGTGATTGAACCACTATAATGAGATTTACTGAAGTCTCCACAAGTACATTAAGCTGCTGGGACTGGTTCTGCCCCAGCCGGCCCAGAGCAACCCCAGCTGCTCCAAAACAAGAGCTGGTCCCTCAGCATCCCACCAAAATGAGCCGGGAGCCCCCACAGCACCTGCATCCCTGCGGGTTTTGGGGTGACGGGGTAACAGGCTGCGGGCTGGCAGGGCACGGCGGGGCTGGGAACACAGGGCGGACCATGCTGCTGCAAGACTCAGGCGCTTGCAAACCTGTTTAGCAAAGAAAACCGGACCAAAACCCACCTGCACTCACCGTGACTTTTTTGTTGCAGCAGGGACACCCCTTGGAAAGCCAAACCGCAGCCATTAGCTGAGGCTGGAGCAGCTGGGTCTGCAGGAAAGGATTCCAACCTCTGCACCAACCCGCGGGGCTGATCCCCATGAGTTGGTGCCCCCGTGCTGCACCGCTCCCCGCTGCTCCCCCAGCCATGCCCCGCGGGGCTGCCAGGAGCAACGCGACCTCACGTGTGTATTATTCAGGAGGGAAAAACACATCTGTCACACACTAACGCTTGCTCGGGAACAAAGTTATTTTAGGCATTGTCAAGCACTTCTCACATTAATTCATGCACGTTTAGAAGCGCACATGTTAACGTATTTAAGAAAGCTCAGGCTGAGCTGCAATCCCACCTGCTGATCCCTGCTCGAGACACCTCACCGAGCTGCGGCTCAAAGGGGCACGGCTGCACCCCCATCACTGCGGGACCCGGCTTTGCAGGTTCACCTCCTCGTTCCCAACTAAACCAAGCTCCCTGGGTTTGCTCTTGGAGGTTTGTCAGCGCCACAGCATGCAAGACCACGGCTGGCACCGCTCTTTGACTTTTGTGCACGTCCCGCATCCCGGAGCTGGGCGATGCTGCAGGAGCTGGTCCCTTTGGGAAAACCACGGCAGGCACAGAGCCCAGGCCTGGGAGCGCTTGTCCCTTGCGGCAGATCACACACGGCACAGCGGGCTCACCCCTGGAAAGCCATATCCCCATCAGCCCGGCAGAGCCGCCAGCCCTTCCCGGAGGCTGGTGCTGCTCAGGTCTGTGTGGGCTGGCTGGCGGCATCGCCAAAACCTGCGCTGAGCTCTAAAAATTGATGCTGAGAGTAGCAACAATTCCCCAGCATTTCCACCGAGGCGTGTGGCAAACAGGGCGATGCTGAAAGCGGTGAGACCACCGGGGCTCTGCAGCTGGTGAGGCAGGAGGGGGGGCACCCGGTCACACAGGGGAAACAATGCCATCCCCCTGTAACCACAACCTTCCCTGCAGCTCCCGAGAGCCGAGTGTGCTTAACACTGGGGAAAAAATTAATAAAACAAATTAAAGCCCAACCATCTGGGCTGCACAGGCAGTGGGAAGGGCTCCCAGCACACCCAGCAAAGGGACTGGACTGACCTGCATGCCCCGGGGCACCGAGTCCCTGCTGCAAGACGGATGCTCATTCAGGGACCAACGCCCCCAACAAGGAGATGCCCAGACAGGGTCTTCGATTCAAACTCCCCCACAACGAGACTGGGCTGAATTATTCATCCAGCCCCACAGTCGTGTTTTTCTTAGTCACCAGCTCCGAGGAAGCATCAAGGCACGAAGGCGCCGCTGGACCCGCTGCCATCGAGCAGTACGGGGGAAGCAAACCCCAGCAATTTGGACCAAATTCATCATCACTGACCAAACAGACGAGCAAGGTCCTGAGCAGTGGGGTCTGTGATCCCTGGGGTGGCTGGGGGCCCATGGACACCTCCAGCAACCTCCTGCGCTTAGCTTTGGGGAAAAAAGAAATCATTAACGGGGATTGTTTCAAGGTTGGGAACAAAAGGCACAGCAGTGCCAATGCCAACAGCTCTCACTGGTGGGAACGGTACCGCGAGCTGGGGTTGGTTCAGTTTCGTTATCACTGACGAGGAGCAGCAGGACCCCCCACACCTCCTCTGCCCCCCATGCCTATTGCACTGCGGGTCCATACGGCACATGGCGGCGGTTTGGCAGCTCTTGGCTAATAACCACATTAATGCCATCAAACAGCCACGACGGACAAGGCGTTCGCCGGGCGGGCGAGTGGGGGTGGCTACGCGGTTGCCGTGACGACGCCTGCGCAAGCAAAGCTGGAAAAGCCAAAGGCTCCGTATGCCCAGCGTGTCACCAGGCGCGGGGACATCGCAGTGGGGCCAGGGGGAGGAAACAGCCTAAGACGGGCTGGGTGAATGAGGGCTGGTGAGGTCCTGGCTCACCACGGTGGCTTTGTGGCATCCAACCCTGGCAGGTTCGGTTGTGTGGATGCAGCTGGGCATGGCTCCTCACCACTCTTTCCTTTCAATAAATTAAACATTAAAAAACCCACACAAAATGAAACAAAACCTGTCTAGATGTTCACAACGGGACCAGTTGCATCCTCAGAAAAATGCTGCTGGTCTCATGGCCTTTCCTGCGGGCTGAGCTGCCTGCAGCAGAGCCCACCCCAGACCCACCATGTCCGTCACACCAACATCATCCCCAGGCTGAAGCTCCAAAGCATCGTCGAGACCCCCGGACACCCGTCAGGCTTCTCCTCACCCTGGGACAGCCACGGACCAGGGCACTGAGCATCACCCTTTAAAGCTGTAGCAGCACAACTTCCCAACGCATATAAGTTACGATCAGGGAGAAATATTTTTTCCAGTGCAGGCATAAAGAAGAAATATTTGCTGTTGCTTTTGAGAGGTTCTGCAATTCTTCAAGGCAACGGCTCGGTGCTTAGCCAGGATTAAATATGATGTATGCCCCCGTTAGACAAACAAAGCAGCAGGAGCGACCCCACTGCGCTGCAGATCCCTTGCCGGGGGAGCAGCGGCGGCCCGGGGGCTCTGGGGACAGCAGCACCGCGGTGTCACTGCTGGGGCCGGGAGTCGTACAGTGCAGCTGAGCAGCATCCTGGCTCTGCCGCGAGCACGCGATGGCCCGGCACAGCGCCGAGCCAGGCGCAGGCACCGCCGCAGGGATGTCCCCAAGGTGCCACCTGCATTGCCCCATGCAGGAATCCCACAGCTCCCTGTGCTTCTCCCACCACCCTCCTTCTCCTCCTCCTCCTCAGGGCCCCCCCTGCTCGCCCCATCCATCACGCACCCTCAGGTCAACGCCACCAACAAAATACTTTGTTTCCGAGGGTTCTGCAGCTGAATAAACCCTCGGTCCCTGAACTCCCCATTGCCACAGGAACCAGTATGTGTGTCCCCACCACCAGCCAAGGATGAGTGGACAACTGCTCAGACACACACCATGCTGTGGCTCCTTCCCCTGTAAACATGGTTGCGATTCACTTGGAAAGGATTGTTTGGATTGTTTTCTCCTTTTATTTTTCTTTCCCCAAAGGGGGACAATTTTATGCCAGACACAAGGAGGAAAGTGGTTCTTTAGGAAAGCAGCGAGGGTTCGGGGGTACCCAAGGGGCTGAGCAAGGTGAGAGCCATGGGGCAGGGATGCCCCGAAATGCCCCCAGAAGGGGGATGGCAGTGGAGGTGGCACAGGGGGGCAGAGCCACCCCAAACCCCCCATCCCCACAGCTCAGCCACCTCCCCTCCGCTTTCAAAGAAAAACCCGGCTCTACACAGCTGAATTCAATACTTCATCACAAATAAAAGATGAAAGTGAAATTAAGCCAAATGTATTCCATTAAATATTCAAGCCATTTAGACTGACTCTAGACCCATTTAAATGTTTTATTGGCCATAAAATGCTCCCTCGCAGGCCCTGGCACCAGGAACAGACCCAGCGTAACACCTGGAAGACACCAGTGTCCCCCCATGAGAATCCCCACGAAACCCCATGGCCCCAGCACTAGCTGTCAGCTGAAATGGATGCAATGTGTCACACCTGGATTAAGCACACAACCTGTTCTGGGTGGCATTTCCCAGGCACCACAGGGGTGGGAGAGCCCCCAGGTACCTTCACATCACCCTGAAAAATGGTTAAGAAAACTCTTAACCAGGTTCTGCGTCTTGAGGCTGCTCCAGCCACTCATTTAAAGAGCAACTCAAGCACTTCTCAGATCTGAAGACATTAATCTTATCTCTTTTTGCTTTCCCCAAGGCGGGAATTGAGCCTGTTGTCCGCTGGGAGTACTGCCAGCACACGGGTGTTTGCAGTTTACCGGTGTGCTGCAGAACTGGAGCACACCGAGGAGGGTTTATTATTTTTCCAACGCAGAAGCCAAAGAAACATGAATAAAATACTAGCAGCTGTGAGAAAGCGGGTGCAGCCGCCACGGGTGCTGCTCACAGCATCTCTTGGCAACTGAGCCCCTGCATGCAAATGACGGGCTGCAAAGCTCGGTCCTTCTGCAAGGAGGAGAGCAGCAGCTGAAAGCAAAGCAGGGCTCGGTTTCCCAGGAAAAATGGCTATTTCCTCCCCTGAGAGCTCGTCCTGGGAGCGGGGAACAGCAACCAGCAGCAGCTGTGGATAACCTCTTGTCCTAAGAGTCAGAATGGGCATAAATCGATCAAATGAAGGCATGTTTTGGCTAACAGAGCCTGGCCTCCCTGCGCCAGCTCCTGGGACCTGCCTCACCTGCTGCCGCATTCGGGCAGCACTGGGTCCCTATGGCACCTGGTCCCTATGGCATCTCGTCTGCCCCGAAACCAGGCAGAAGGGATGGGAAGCACCGCAGGAAAGCTCCTCTGGGCAAATTTAGCCCGGCTTTCCTTAGCAGTGAGAAACACAAAAGTATGAAATCAGCTGCTGGCTTCTATTAAAATTCATACAGCGATAGGAGATGCCGAACCAGCCGATTTCAGACAAAGAGCTGCTGGAAATGCAGACCCGAGGCAAGCACACCAGCATCCCGTCCTGCCGTGCCACACGGCAAAGCGTGTGAACCGGAGAGACTGAACACTCCGCTCGGTGCCCAGAGCCCCTTCCCTCCACTGGTCAGGGCTAATTCTGTGCAGAAAGACATGCTGGAATTAATTTATTTCCGTTTATTTCTTCTGGCCTAAGCAGATCCCCTCCCACTTTTTCCAGATTGATCCCTCAGACAATTAGCGCCGCTGCCGCTCAGTGCCAGCCGCCCAGATCAGAGCCAGCCCTCGGCTTCCACACGGCTCCGGGTGGCACCGACCCTTCCCCAGCATCGCGCTGGGCAGGGATGCGGGGGCATCCATACCTCCTCCCCCGAGCACACAGACACCCAGGACCAGACTTGCCAAATCCAGACCCTGGCCAGCATTAGTTTGCACGCCCTGCACAACCAGAACGAAGCTTTTTCTGTCCCTCCCACCGAGGGAGGCAGCAGGCAGGCAGCAGCTGCTGTTCTGCCGATGGAAGGTGCACACACACACGCTAAAAAAAATAAACAGAGATGCAACAAATCTCTTATGCAAAAAAAAAAAAAAAAGAAAAAAAGAAATTATACACCGCTGATTGCGCCCTCAGAGCAGCGCAGGGCTGACTGTAATTAAGAGTCCTTAGCGCTCAGGGTCACAAGCGACGGCTTTGATTTCCAGCGCGCAGCAGCCGTCGCAGTGGCAGATCAACTGCGGCATGGCCAGGGCTGGAGCAGAGAGCGGGGTCAGGGGCTCGGCCATGCTGGGGGGCTGTGGATCCCTGCAGGGTGACAACCAGCATAAACCCCTCCTGGTGCAAATCAGGGGATACCAGAGCCCAAACTTCAGGGGAAACAGCCCCTGTGCCCAGTGCCTGCTCAGGAAGCCCAAAGCTGCGCTGAAGCAGCGGGGTTGGCTCCCTCCTCCTCCTCCTGCAGCACGAGGATGCTGGTTTGGTCCCTCTGCTTGGGGCAGCAAGAGAGGGGTGACACCGCTACACACCTTGGTATAATAAAGACAACCCACCCTGTTCTGAACTCCACCAGAAAAAAAGCACTTCCTAAGAGTTTCATCCCACTGATTAATGCAGAAACCACCTCCCTGCTAATGCAAAGAAACTCATTAGCACCTCCGCCCAGGGAAAAAAGGCTCAGCTTTTTTTTTTTTCTTTGATGTTCTTCTTCTTTCAGGTCAAATTAGAACAAAAATCTTAACTCGCCTGACCCTGCAAGGCTCAGGACAGAGCACCAGCCATCAGGCTGTTGGTCCCCAACATCAGAGGGACACCGACCTGTGGGAGCGAGGCCAGAGGAGGCCACAAAGATAATGTGAAAGCTGGAGCAGCTGCTATGGGATGGGCTGAGAGATTTGGGGTGTTCAGCCTAGAGAAGGCTCTGGGGAGACTTTAGAGCAGTGCCAGTACCTAAAGGGACCTACAAGAAACTGGAGAGGGACCTTTGACAAGGGTGGGTAGTGACAGGACAAGTGACAATGGCTTTAAACTGAAAGAGGGTGGATTTAGATCAGATCTAAGGAAAAAATTGCTCCCCCTGAGGGTGGTGAGAGCCTGGCCCAGGTTGGCCAGAGAGGTGGTGGATGAACCATCCCTGGAGACATCCCAGGCCAGGCTGGACGGGGCTCTGAGCAACCTGAGCTGGTGAAGACGTCCCTGCTCATGGCAGGGGGGGCACTGGGGGAGCTGGGAAGGTCCCTTCAACCCGAACCCTTCTGTGATTCCATGATCATCAAGGAGGGGCACATGCAGCTCCCTTTGGTTTCTTGCCTTTGCAAGATGTTCCTCCTGTCGGTGTTACAACGAGCCAGCAGTGCCGTTGGCTGCGCAGCTTTCCTTTCTGTCGAGGTTTCTGCTGCGCTCCCAAAATTACAGCAAAAAGCGGCTCCCTCAGTAGCACCGAGAAAAACGGGATTCACACCTCTGAGCGACAAACCTGCTCTTTTCCAGGAGACTCTTCCCCCTGCAACTCCTAACGTAGGAAGTTAGAAAAGCACAACCCGTCCCTGAGGATCTGCAGGGACAGAGCTGTCCCCAGGCAGAGGGACCTGCTGGGACCCCCCAGCCTCAGTGACTGGGAGGAGGAGGAAGATCTTGTGCCGCTGCTCAGCACAGCCCCGGCCACACCGCAGCTCATGGGAGGGAATAATTAAGCCCCTCATTATCTAGCGATGCCTGGACACCCCAAAGGTGGCACCTGTGAACGAGACACCGCAGGCAGGGGGGGTTTGCCCCCTCAGAAGGGGTCTGCTGTGTTCCAAGGAGCTAAAGACACTCCCCCAGTAGAGCCAATGGTCAAAGGAAGAAAAGCCAAAGGGCTCAGGACCTCCAAAGCCAGAAGCCCAGAGGTACCATTTTGATGCATGTTTTTCATACTATGATCATCTTTATTTCCTTAGAATAAGTGTTTTATTTTCCAAATATATCTAGATCAACATCCTTCTTTGTTTAAGAGATTATGATAAACACAATGCCAGAGGCTTTCCTCAACATAAAACAGTAGGAGGGAAAAAACCTAGGGGGCCATTAGGAATTGTAACGCCAGATTAATTTCAAATGGATTTCTATTTATTTACATTTGCTCAGGCCTACACAGTCCATAGCTTTGCACATCTAACGGTCTGACATCCTCAAAAACAAGCAGCTGATCCGGGAGCCCACTGCGACCAGCAGATGGACTGGGACAGGAGGAGGAGAGCGGCTGGGGGGACATAGGGGCTGCCCCCCAACGCGGCTCCGTCCCATCCCAGGGCAGAGATCAGTCAGCACGGAGAGGAGCAGAGAGTCCCGAGAACACCGCCAGGAGCCAGGCAGCTCCGTCCCGAACATCCGCAGCCCTCACCCCAGCCCCCGGCAGCTCCCGGCCCCCCCGGCTGAGCAAGGTCGCCCGTGCACAGGAGCACAGCTGTCGCACGCCCCGGCCTTGGGGACGTCCCTGCAGTCACCACAAGGCTCAACGACTGCCACAAACCCGGCTGAGAAAGCCCCAAACACCAAAATAACGCCCCGTGCTTGCTATGGGCTGAGCTGAACTCGGGAAAAACCCAGCGACCGCCTTCCCCAACCACAACCATCCGCGGTCACAACCAGCCCCGCTTGCTTCACTCAGAAAACCCCATGTCAGACTGCGGGATTAAAGAGAAAAGGAGCCACGATGTGACAGTTTCATTCTTAGATAGAAGCAAATTAAAACCCAGGTGCGTTCTCGCAGAACAAGCCTCCAGTGTTACCACCCTGGGGCTTCATCTGCATCGTGATGCAAACGGCGAGAGGGGCACAATTACACAACACCTGCGAACGGGATTATCTTAATGGAAACGGAGATGTGCAATAAAAAAAACAATTTCCATGCCCCCCCCCAAATTATGAGTGCCTTACAAAGACAACAATAATGAGTTTCAGGGCATACACATGATCTTCCCTGCTGTATAATCCACTAATTTCAAACCTATGTAGCTCTAGTAGCTCTATTACAGAAGTAAATTAACCCTAATTTGGTTGCTTCTTAGTAGCAGTCATTTTAGTGCTCTAATCAATAAGTGACATGATTTTATGACTGCCCTCGGTACCAATCATTGCAATAAGTAATAAAACACTTTTCATTTTAAGAATACCTGAAATACCATGTAATTACCTTTGTATAAAATTATGGACTCAAATCTACCAGCTTCACCAAGACGCTGGTGCAGCTCCAGCGTCACTCTGCACCAAAAATGGGGAAGGACATCACTTTACTTGTAAAGGCTTTCTGTGCCATCCCTCATCTCTTCCCCTAGCTGCCATACCACCAAGTTATTGTTCACACCCTGGCAAAAGAGCAGGTTACAGGGGACACTCATCTCCCAGAAATCCTCCAGGAAAGGGGGAGATCCAAGGTCTGCTGAGAACGGGCGGTTGGGAAGATGCAACACCGGCACATGGCATCACCACCGGCTCTTCACCGAATCCATCCATCACCACTGTGGCACCAAGACGTTCTCGCCTGGCAAAGGATGCTCTGTCCACACCAGGGCATTGCAGGGCATGACATGTCTCCCCTTCTGCCCCTCGTTCCCCACATTGTCCCCTCTGTCCTCGCTGGTGCTGCACAGCCCTGACATGCTGCGCTCAGGCTCTCCCGGCACCGGGATGCTCTGGTCACTGCCAATAAAACAGTTGCTCTCTGAGAGCTCAGACAACCCTCAGCACAATGTATCCCCCCTGCCAGAGGGAGCAGGGTCACCCCAGCTCCACACCCCCACCTTGGCACCCCAAAGCTGTGCTCAGGAGGCATTTCCAGGGGATTTTGGTTTAGGCCAGTTTTGGTTTGGTTGTTGGGGTTTATTTTCTGTGTGTGTGTGTGTGTGTGTGTGTGTGTGTGTAGGCTTCGTTTGTTTGTTTTGTTTTAAAACACAACAAATTCTTAAAAACATTGAAACCAACTTAGGGAAATATTTTCCCTGGGCGAATAATTTCCCCAGCACTACCTGCCCCAGGACCTGGTGCAGAGGATGCACTTGCCTATCCTCGTGCAAAGCCCTAACGACGAGGCCACAGCGCTGCCACCACCACCACCAGAAAGCTGCCCAGCACCAAGGCACCCAGCTGGAGCTGGCACAGGTCAGGATGACTGCGTTTAAGCTGTTGGAGCAGCAGTTTGTGACTCCACTGCAAAAGCCGTCACTCACCTGCCACCGGCAGGGGCCAAGGACCCCCCAGCACTTACCCTGAAGTCGATCCCAACCGTGGAAATGAAGCTGCCAGCAAGGAAAGCGCCGTCTTTGAACCGCACCAGCAGGCAGGTTTTGCCGACCCCCGAGTCGCCCACCAGCATCACCTGCAAGGGAGGGAGGGGGGCAGTTAGACACCGTGTTTTGGGAAGGAAGCCCCAGCACAGCTGTCACCCATCCCCATCCCAAAGCCCCATCCTGGGAGCGAGCAGCAGATCCCGTATGCTTGAAGGGAAAAAAAACCACATCCAAAAGTGGTCCTCGGACCCAGGGGAGAGAAGAGAGGACCCATAGCAGGATTATTCCCCACCCTGCACCACACATGTCCCTGAGCACTGGGCAAACTGCAGACACCTTCTCCTGACCAAGACTTAACAGATCCCCCGTGGGGGCACAAACACCCCTTGAAAACCCAGAGGTGCTGTCTAGGCGAGGCAGGCTGTGACCCGATGCTGCAGGGTCCCCCTGCGCCCAGAGCACCCACAAAACACCTGCAATGCACAGGGCTTTCTGGGAGGGTGGCACTTTCTGGGAAGGAGAATTCAGGGAGGCACAAACACCAGCCCCAGGGGTGCACTCTGCCTTCCTCAAGCAAACTCCTTCAGTAGGACGTGCACAGCCCCATGGCTGCCCTCCCAGTCCTCAGGGGATGCCGAGGGAGCAGCTCCCGGTGCCGCCTGCCTCAGTTTCCCCACCCAGCAGCAACCCCGGGGTGCAGATGGGACAGGCACCCTCCCTGCCACAAAGAAACCACAGCAGAGCAGAAGCTGCTCCCAAACACAGCTCCCCAAAGCCTCTGTTCAAACCACAGCCCCTCCCGAGCCCTCCGCCCCACCCGGGGCCACCGATCCCGCTCCCCTCGGTGGGACAACAGCTTCCCACCCTCAAGACATCCCAGAGCACACAGCTGAGCTGCGGCAGCAGCTCCTGCACCCACACGGTCTGCCCGGCTTCACGCTGACATGGCAGGGCTCCCTCTCTCTCAAAAGCACTGCCATTAGCCCGTGACTGAATTTAAATGGTTTTAAGGCTGGCGCTGCCCTGGGTCACACCGAACCCACACAGGAGCCATCAGGAGCAGCAAATGCCACCAGCTCTCTGCAGCTCAGCCTCCCAGAGGCGGCAGCAGCCCTGGCCATGGCTGTGACTGGGTTTGGGCAGGGGGGCACTGCCAGGGAGGGGAGCGGGCAGCCAGGATCCAGCCGCGGCGCTCCACGGCTCACGGCACAGAGCCCCGTGCCAGCTCTCCCATGGGAGCACACGCACTGAGCACCAACAGAGCAGGCTTAGGGGAGCCAGCGAGCCCATGGACGTATCTGTGCGAAGCCAAGGGAAAGGGGAAAACCAAATCATTTACAGTACAAAACAGTAGTATTGATTTTTTTTAACTTTCCAGAGCTCTGTTCTAGAGCAAGGCGAGCTGTAAAGGCAGCTTCTCCCTGCCCGGCAGCCCTTGAGCCTCAGCCGGGGCACGCGGCAGCATCCAGGGCCAGGCTCACATCACGGGCTCAGTCAGGATCAGCCCCAGTGCCCGGGACTTGCACTTGGCCAGTGCCTCTGGCAGAGCTCAGGAACCTCAGAAGAGCGGTAAGGCAAAGTTTAATAAACCAGGTTTTTACTGAATACAAAGCGATTTCTCTCTGCCATTGGCCAAACCATTAGCAGAGGTTTTGGCTTCCCAGCACGTTTGGGTTTATCTGAGACTTTATCAGGTTCATCCTCACACCATGGGGACAATCCCAGAGGACAATCCCAGCCTGAGAAGGGACAGACGAGCGCAAAGAGCCAAGGAGCCACCACAGAGGTGGCTCCATTTTAGGGAAGCTGTTGAACCGTTACTGCAGCCACATCAGGACCAACCACCAACGAAATTCACTTCTTCAACACCCCTCGCCTTCTACTTCATGTCCCAAATCTTAACAACACGATGGGCATGACAATTGCCACAGGCACCAAGCACTCCGACACAGTGTGCTAAGGTTGTACTTGCCACAGCAAACACCGTCTTCTCAAAGCTTAATCCCCCGTGCCCGGTTACAACGATCTGTGTTAGAAACGCAGTCAGTTGGGTCATGCTGAACTGCAGCCTCAGCCACAATCGCTAAACCAGCTCCAAGCTGGGCTTGCAGCAGGTCGCATGATGGAGGGGGGTGCAAATACGTTTGATCTGTGACCCGCTCATGAGAATCTGAAGTGGTGAGAAGCCATCTGAGCCCTTAAAAGAGAGCACAATCTGGAGACGTTTCAACAGCAGCCAGAGCAGATTCGATGCCACTCAAGAAATATTGTCACCCGCTTCACAACCGTATCTTTTACGTTGTTAAAGAGGAACCAGGAGGTTACAATAACTCATCTGACCGAAAGCCTTTTGTCATCACTCGCAAAAGTTCCGCGGGAGCAGCCCTGCTGCCCAGGGCTCTGCAGGGGCTGCCCCACACCAAACCCGGTCCCGGCTGCTCAGGAAGCCCCGTCGGGGCAGACCCAGGACCAGAGCCTCGAATCGGGAGGCAGCAGCAGCGGAGGAGTGGGATACAGGGCTGGAATGGGGGGATGAGGGGCTGGGATGGGGATGATGCCAGTACTGGGATGCAGGAATGCTCCCCCTCTCCTGATCCCCGGGAACTTCTCCGGCGGCCGCGGGAAGGCTGCACCCGGACCCGCACCGACGGACCCCGCACCGACGGACCCCGCACCGACGGACCCCGCACCGACGGACCCCGCACCGACGGACCCCGCCTCCTCCGCCCCGCTTTCCGCAGCCCCGCACCTTGAAGGCGAGGTCGTAGAACTCTCCGCTGCTGCTCAGCGAGGGCCGCCCTGCCGCCGCGCCGCCGTTGCGGGGCAGCTCGGGGGCGGCGGGCGCGGAGCCCCGCGGGGCGGCGGCAGCACGGCCGGGCCCCGGGGCGGCGGGGGGCAGCGCGGCGGAGGGCGCGGCGCCGCCGCCCTTGCTACGAGCCGCTTTCTTCCGCGACATCCCGGGGCCGCGGCGCCGCGCCGGGCGCTGGGGGGGCGGGGGGGCGCGGACTCTACCGGCCGCCGCCGCCTCCCCAGGCCCGGCCCGGCCCGGCCCCGCCGCCAATGGCAGCGCCGCGGGGGCGGGGGAGGGGCCGGCCCGCGGCCGCTCGCTCCGCCCCGGTACCGGCGGACACGGGGGGGCAGCTGCGCGCGCACGTGGGGGCTGCGACACGTGCGGGAGGGGAACGGCGGGGGCGGTTTGCACGGGGAGCAGCGTTGGGGAGGCTCACAAGGCCCCCTGGGGGGATTTGCAGCCGTGCCCACGGCCCCCCGAGTCCGCAGCCCCGCAGTGAGCAGTGGCGGGAGGGACAGGGGTGCAGAGTGGGGTTGGGGTGCAGCTCCCCAGGCAGGTTTGGGGTTGCCTGCTCCAGGTTTGCCACTGTTGAGGCACAGAGCGGGAGGTTCACTCGAGGAACCGAATGGTCAGATGGTTCAGGGACCATCTGCCGTGAGACTCATAGAATCACAGAATCATTTTGGTCGGAAAAGACCCTACAGACCATCAAGTCCAACCATTCCCCCACCCCTGGCACTACCCCATGTCCCTGAGGACCTCATCTCTGCGTCTGCTCAACCCCTGCAGGGATGGTGACTCCACCACTGCCCTGGGCAGCCTGTTCTAATGCCCGACAGCCCTTTCCAGGAAGAAATTGTTCCCAAGATCCAACCTCAACCTCCTCTGGTGCAACTTGAGGCCGTTTCCTCTGGTCCTGGCGCTTGTTCCAGGGGAGCAGATCCCGACCCCCCCTGGCTCCAAGCTCCTTTCAGGCAGTTTAGAGATCAGGTCTCCTCTCAGTCCAGCAGAGAAGCTGGTCCGAGGCAGATGCAGAGCAGGGCAGAGCCCGAGGGGTGACCGGAGCGGGGGCTGCCAGGGCAGCAGGCTCAAGTTTTTTTGAGACAGGAACCCACATTCTCCCCAGTCTGTCTCAGCAACTGGTTTCAGCGAGCAACACTTGGCATTTTTCTTTCTGACTGCAAATGAAGTGCCACCTGAGGCACTTGCAGCTCTCTCGACTGAAATAAATGTCTTTCACTGTGTGACATATTTCCAGTGGTGCGGCCTTGGCCAGACTGGAAAAGGAGGCTTGAACAGTCACATCGAAGCAGGAGGGGAAAATAAATTGCTCTGGTGAGAAGCCAGGCAGGCTCACAATGAAGATGTAAATAAGTAACAGCACTTGCACAAGCGGGAGGGGAGGTGATGGCCAACACCACGGGGCTCGGACAAACCCAGAGCCAGTGGTGGAGCTCGGGCGCCAGCCGTGGTGATGCCACGGTGCCGATGCTGGAACTCAAGCACCCGCCACATGCACACTGAGGGGTTGCTCTCGCTGTGGGCAGGGACGAGCTTTTCCCTTCGCTTCCCTGAGAGCATTTAAATCTACAGTTAATCTCCATTCACCAGCCCTGAAGCACTCTGCTGAAAGCAGGAGGAGCGGGCAGCACAGCTCTGATGGCTTTTGCCATGGCCAAGGGAGATGAGCCGGGTCAGGAGCTCCTGTGCATGGTTCCTGGGTGTGATCCTACTTCTTCCACCCGAAGTCTCAGCCACGGCCATCACAGTTCCCAGGGAATGCCCAGGAGCTCTGGGTTCACAGCAGTCCACCAACACAGCTGAGGAAAAGCTCTCAAGGTGGAGGCTCAATCCCCTGCTCCCCTTCGTGTGCTCTTCATCCTGCCCAGCTAGCCAGGAGATGGAAGACCTGACTTGTCAGAGCAGACTCTGTGCCAGGGTTTTGCACTATAATTTGATTTTCCGGGACAGCTGCAGTCAACAGAGGCCGAGGCCTCGGAGCAAAGTGCGATGCTGGAGCCATCTGTGGGTCTGTAGCATATTTAACTAGTCCCTGGCGGCAACGAGGCTGTGCTGGAGCTTTTCCCCAGTTCTGCCTGCCTGGAGGAAGGGGGTACGCACCCCAGCACCTCCCACCCTCGGGATGCACCTCCCCGCAGACTGTGAGCGCTGGCACACGGGGACTTTTCCCTTCTCTTAGCCACAGATGACGATGATGATGATGATGATGATGATGATGATGATGATGATGATGGAAATATCCATCAGCAGCCGCATGTTTGGAAGCAAACAAAGCCAGCTGCTTATCACCGCCACATCAGGGCAACGCCAGAGGAGGATGGCCCCTTATCAGGGGAAGTGTGCCTCGTTAATTCTGCCTTTATCAAAGGTCGTGTGCTCCAGCGCCTGCAGCAGCGCTGCTCCCCACCTCCCCGGCCCCAAACCCGGCTCTGCACGGTGCCAGAGCTCTGTGCCCACTGGCACCACAGGGAGAAGCATCTTCAGCAAGTTTCTCCCTTTTAGCAGACGTGTGTGCAGAGACACAGTCTGCTCAGAAACCGGAGTCACGCCTGGAGATGTTGCTCCTCATATAGTTACAGGAATTAATCAGATAACTGCAGCCGAACTAAGGGGGATATGTTTACTAAAAATAGCTTAATGGAACAGCAGACGCCTGAAGATACGGCGTGCCTCGGGGAAGCGGGGCTGCGGTATCTGGCAGGGCTCTGAGTGGGGCTGGCCGTGACAGCGGCTGTTTCTCTGATAGATATAAGTAGATTTGTTTTTAATGGCAGAAAATCAGCTTGTCCCCACCAGGGCTGTCAACCCAACAGGTCTGTTGTATTGCAGCCTGTGGGGGACTGACAACGCGAGCACTGAGAGGCAGCTGGTGCCGGCAATTTGTGCCTGTGCCAAGGGCCGAGCAGCAGCCTGAGACGCGTGGGGGACGGCACGTGCCCTTGGCTCGGCCATCCCTGCCTGGGGACAGAGCTGGAGACACAGAGAACCTGCCCGGGGCTGGGCACTGGGCTCTGGCCAGCTACTCTGCACACTGCGCTTCAGGATTTTTACATCGAGCTGTTTTCTTTGGCGTGGAAATCTGCAGGGCTCTCTGTGTGCCAGAAGTTGCACGCCGTGTTCGGAGCCAAGCGAGATGTTTTGGGGTGAGGCCGGTCCTCCTTCCCCCCGCAGTCCATATTGCTCCATCGCTGGCTCATGCTGCAGCTGTCCCCGTGCTGCCCCGGCCTCGGCCGCTCTGTCCCCACGCAGGGACACTTGCCACGTCCTGGCCAGGCTCTGGCGATGCCGCTCCGGCCCTGCTGGTCCCTGCTCTTGTCACCAGCTCAGATGGAGCAGTCCCTCCAGCAGGCAGGCTGCAAGGACAAGCTATTCCCATCAGAGACGATGTCAGCTGCGCCGTCTCGGAAGATATTCATCTTCTTTGCCTGCAGGAAAAGTGGTGCAGGCTCTTTCCATGTGCTGCTGGTAACGCGGCTTGGCTTGCTGCTGCTGTCACCTACCGCAGAGCCACCAGCCAAGGTTAAGGGGACTTTTCTCCTCATGGCATGTAAACCTTCCAGCTCATCCCACCTGCTGTTCTGCTACAGGTCCTTTGCCAAGGGCACACACTGATCTGAATCCAGAGTCATTGTAGAGAAAGGGCCTGGAGGCAGCGGGTGTCACCTGCATGGGAAGCACGGGAGGGCAGCTGGGGGACAGAGGTGACACCACCATGCTCACAGGGCTGACTTGCCACCTGGGTGAAATACGGAGAGCTGGGTTTCACATTGCACGTGAGCAGCCATCCACCGGAGATGTGGGGCAGAGGGTCCAGCCCTGCCGCAGCAAACGTGTCCCCGCAGAGCAGGGTGCTGCAGGGGACATGGGACACGTGCGGGAGGTGGCTCCAGCACCCTGCTGCGCTCAGCTCCGCCACCCCGGCCCACGCAGCGCCGAGCAGGCACCGTTCCCTCCCTCACAGTTATTGTTCTTCCCTCCCCGTTGCTCACTTACCTTTGAACACTTCAGTCTCATTGCCTTTGTCAGTGTCGCTAGCTTTTAATTGAAATTCCTGAGACATCTGCTCATCAACGCAGCCCATCAGTTATTTTTGTGTGGGAAGCAATTGTTTTCCTTTTGCAGCTGTGAAAGTTAAATTCCAGTGTTTTGCTGGGAGACTGCTTTTGTCTCTTCCCTTTCTTATATTGCCAAGTCAAATCTTACATTGCAACCCTCCTTCCTTTGTCTGATTATTTCATTTTCCATCTCTCCTGTGCCCAGTCCCTCTATTTCCACCTCGGGCTCCTCAGCTTCTCTGATCCCTCCTGATGTGCACCTTTTACCTGTGGCTCCCTCCAGCTGCCTTCATCGCTGTTGTTTTCCATGCAAGGCCCTCAGGAGGTTTGGAGAGCCCAGCCTGTTACTAAATTTTTGCTTCTTGGCATACAAATCCATAACTAATTCGCAAAAGGAGCCTTTGCCCTGCTGCGGGGTGGCACCCTGGCGTGACCCGCAGCGCTGGCAGTGGCACAGCGGCCGGGGCCGAGCAGGACACGGTGCAGCTGTCAGTACTGATGGTAAAATAAACCAAACCCCGGCAAAAACAGGGATTTGCTCCCTGCAGGTCAGCATCCCACGTCCCTGCCAGCAGCGTGCCGGGACACGAGCCTGCCTGGCATACCCCCTGATCCTGGCACGTGCCCACGGGCATCCCCAGGGAACCACAGTGCTGCCCTGGGCTCCCACCGTCCCCTCCTGCACACAAAAGGGTGATTGTGCCAGATCCTAACGAGCCTGCACTGGGCTGAGGCCAGGAAATTAATTTTCCTTGTGCCAAGACCAAAAGGAGCCAAGGTTCCAGCCATGGGAGGACCGAGCGCAGGCAAGTCCCCAGCTCCAGCCATCACCCGCCGGAGCTTTCAGACGTGAGCAAAAGCTGGATGTTCAAAGGGCCTTTGAAACGTGTCCTACTGAGACAGAGGCAGGGCCGAGCAACAAACGCTCAGCCTCCCAGATACGAGATATTTTCAGGCTATTTGGTAAATTTAAAATGCTTTTCAGACATGCCTCTGCAGCACCAAGTATTTTAGAAAAATAACATCTCAGCTTAAAACCATCCAAGATATTTTGTGTTCATATACGGACACATCCTGAGATGGGGAAGGGGTAGAGCACGGTTATGGTTTCAAAAGCAAGTGCATAAATGTCACGGGGTGTGTCTCCATTATTCGTGCACACTCAACTGTGTCCATCCCAGTTCATACCAGTCACACCATGTCTGGGAGCACCAGCCAGGCTGGTGGCTCCAAGCCTGGCAGCTTCTCACGGTGCTGCCTGCAGAGTCACCGCATGGCAGAGCCCACGGAGCTTGAGCAGATAAACCCCCTAAAATCCTCATTTCTGGAAAGGTCGAGTTAGGCACTGCAGAGCTAGAGAGCTCCCCCAGGGCAGCCCCAGCGCTGGGACGCACACAGCGCTCTAGGGCCCTGTAAAATAATAAGCAGCAGTAATGAGGAAGCGTGGAAATGTGCAGAGGCTCATAAAGCTGCTGCTCCAGGGAACGAGTCAACCACAAAGGGCCAGGCTGGGAAGACATTCCCACTGGAGTGAATCTCTGCATCGCTGCCCATGCTGGGCTCGCCAGCACCTTCCCCTGCAGCAGCACGTGCTGGTCCCTGGCCAAACAAGGGACATTTTCCTCAGGGGAAAAGGCAAATCCATCTCCTGAGAAAGCCACAGGTGCTGGGGAGCAGTGGGACATGGTTGTGGCTGTCACAGAGGTGGCAGATGAAGAGCTGGACTCCCACTCACTGGAGATGCAGATCCCTTGGTCAGCTGTTCATTGGAGCAAATTGGGGGCAGGTGGCTGATCAGGCACAAGCAGTGCCAGGTGGTATTTATCAGCCTAAGGATCAATAACCGCTGTCTCTCTGTTCTTCCTCTGACACACCTGCAACCCCGTTCCACGGTCTGAGCTGTTAGCAAGTGGCCCTGCTCCAGGTGATTAATAATCTGGATGATGAAGATGCACCTTAGAGATTTAGTGGTGTTTGTTAATGTTTTCCAAGGAAGGCTGAACATTTCCTCTTAGCAAAACTCAAGTTTGGGCAATTACTTTTTTCTTCAAGACGACAAGGCATAAGCACTGTGGCCAGCCCAGAGCCAGACATTTCCAGGCACCCTGAGCTCAGAAATGCATCCAGCTTCAATAGATCTGCTCAGGCAGCCTCCTCTTGCCTTCCCTTCTTGGTGATTTTACAATTTCTTGGTCTGTTTAAGTGTTTCTTTTTTATTACTGGAAACATCTTCCCTGGTGAAGCTAAGGGTTGTCTCAGCCCTGCAAACATTTTGTCTGCAAGTAATTTGCTCTGCATTCGTTGTCGTCCTGCAATCAGAGGGACTAATGGCACCTAAGTGCGCGTGAGCGATGGCCGGGGAGGGCTGGGAGCTCAGCCACATGCAACCAGCAGCAGCCAATTCAAAGCACAAAAAACTGCTGGCAAGCAACTTTTCCGAGCTGGCTTCTCAAGAGCAGATGTGTTGTAATGCATCTGCCCTGCCAGCATTTTGGGGAGCACCCTCTGACCCTGCTGGGCTTTGCCAGGCTGGAGTGGGGAGGAAGAAGCCTTAAACTCAGCCTATATTAAATATTTAGAACACACTTTCTGCCTCTGTGCCTCTCACCACCTGCACTCTGGCTTCAGATTCATCAGCACCTCTGCTGCACCCCATTTTCTCCAGTGTCGCGGGGACCCCTTGGCAGAGGCTGGGGGAGCCTCAGCATTCGCCGCCTCATCAACAGCATCTGCCGCAGAAATGGGACCATCACCCCTCAACTGGGTACCAGGCGATGGTCCTCCTGGGCTCTCTGCAGCAGGCTGGGAGCGTTCCTCCTGTGCAGGGCAGGGTGATGCCACGAGAGGTGGCGAGAGGGGAGACAGCTTCCCAAAGCCCCCATGGTGGGGAAAGGAGCAGCTCTGGCTTCTCCCTGACTTTTTACCCAGGTAAAACCCAGGATGGCTTCAATTCATCTCAATGAAAGATGCCAGTTCCAGCCCTGCAGTGCCTGCGACATCAGCATTGCTATAGCAACGGCCCAGAGCACCCCCAGCCAGGAACCAGGAGTTTGTGAGTTCAGCCTGGAGGGAACATCTTCCATCAGCCAAAGACCCCTGAAAGCCCTGAATGTTGAAAAATATTGAAAGAGTTTTATTTGCTTTGAAAAAGCATTTGGTAAATAAAAGCAGAATTGCCACCAATTAGTTACTGTGCAGAAAGTGTTGTCACCAAAACTACTCAGCTCTGTTTTACATTCACACTACGTCAAACGGATGAAAACGATCAGTGTGAATAAATTGACTTCCTGAGCTAAAACCGTCCACAAAAATAATCCCCAAAAAGCCCAACAGGGGCTTGTGCTGGCACTGCTGACTCAGCTCAGCCCCGAGCAGCTGAAAACCCAGCACAAAATGACAACCACATGCTCCACTGGAGAGCACCGACCCCAGCACAGGCCCGAGAGAGGTGGGTCCCTTTTCCAGCCACCTGGGGAAGAGCTGGGTGGTGACATCCTTGCCTTGTCCACAGCACCCTGTGCCCAGCACCTGCAGAGGTGCAGCTGGGAGCTGTTTGGTGGGCAGGTTGCTGAGTAATTAATCCAGCACAGATTAAATCTGCTCAGGACACGGTGTGAGATGGATCTGCTTGTTACATTTGAGCCAGGATAACTGCAATCGGTCCATTACACATAGATGGCACTGACCGTATGGATTTTGCGCTGCTCTCGGTGTGCGCACACCCGTGCGAGGGGCAGCCAAGGGCAGGGGTTGGGATCGCCCTCACCCCACGGTGGAGCCGCCCGCGGTTTGCATCCGATTTAATGTCACGGCGCTTTGTGGAGTAGCTGAAGCCGCTTTCCCGGTTCCTCTCCCGGAGCAGCCGGTGCTAGAGGGCGCCAGGGGCCCACGAACCGGCCCCGCAGGAGCAGCGCTGGAGGAAAAGAGCTGGCAGTTCTTTTCGGGGGCACACTGCAGGTACCCCCTTTGAGGGATGAGCCATGGCATCGTGCCTGCAGAAGAGAAGACTCCGGGGAGACCTTATTGTGCTCTTTCAGCACTTAAAAGGGGCTGATGAGAAAGATGGAGACAGATTTTAGCAGGGCCTGTTGCAGTAGGACAAGGGGCAATGATTTTAAACTAAAGGAGGGAGATTCAGGCCGGACATGAGGAAGAAATTGTTTGAGCTGAGGGTGGTGAGAGCCTGGCCCAGGTTGTCCGGAGAGGTGGTGGATGAACCATCCCTGGAGACATCCCAGGCCAGGCTGGACGGGGCTCTGAGCAACCTGAGCTGGTGAAGATGTCCCTGCTCATGGCAGGGGGGGGCACTGGGGGAGCTGGGAAGGTCCCTCCAACCCAAAGTGTTCTGTCATTCTACAATGATGCCAGTGCAACCCCTCTGCAGAGCAAGGACACACAAAATGCAGCCACAGCACAACCCTGCCAGGATGGAATCAGCCATTTCTTCCCAGGATAAATGGAGATTTTCAGGTCCTGTGGGTTACACTCCTGGGTGCCAAGGTGTCCCCACCTCTCCTGCCCACCCCACTGCTCCATGTGTGAATGTAACAGAGGATTCCTGGGCAAGGGGAAAAGCAGCAGCACAGGAGGGCATTGCAGTGCAGAGCCTTGCTCCCTGTGTGCGCTTTGGAAGCAGCTGCCCTTGTGTCTGAGACGAAGCTGGTGCGGTGCCCGTGCAGAGGGGTTTGCAGAGCGTGCCAGCTGCAGCTCAGCTGTGGGAAGCACAGCCTGTGCCCGCAGCCTTTAATGTATAGAAATGTGGTGCTGGAGAGGGGATGCCGCAGGGTCTGGCAGTGCACAGAGGGGTTTCAGGGCTGGCTGGGTGCCGCTGGAGACATCTGCGGCACTTTTGGGATCTTGCCGGAGTCGCCCGGAGGCAGCAGCGGCATTCCCGGCCGGCCACAGCTCTGTCACGTTTTGCTGACCACAGCGTATCCATTGCTGCTGATGTCCTGGGTGCGTCCAGCCTGCAAGACTGGTGGGAGAGGGAGAATTAACACCCTCTTAGTTGGGGTTTTAATTCCACTTCGAGTAAACACTGTTGAGAAACTCTGCGTTTGCTTGCCAGTAGGAGGAACCAGAAGAATCCCTTCCCCACAAGCCATTCCCAGCCTCGCAGTGAGCAACAGCCTCCCAGCCCCAGAATACATTTTCCATTTCTATAATTTTCTGCAGTTTGCATTTTAAAACCCATCCCGACTCAGCCAGGAGACCTTTCTCCAAGATGAAAAATATTGATTTGAAGTGAACAAATGATTCTTTTTGCAGCTATATCGAGATCTGCTGTCTCCTTTCCCACTCTATTATTTCCTTGTTTGCTGCCCTCATCACAGCTTGGCAGCCCTGGCTTTTGGGCTAGAGCCCTTAACTTCATTACATCTGCTGTATTGCATCAGTGATCTAATCTACTGATAACAATCCATACACAGGATATTTCCTCCTTGCTGTTATCTGAAGAAATATGGGCATCAGTACAGAAGAAAGGGGAAAAAATAAAAAAAAGCAATTTGCAATTGAGGGAGAGGAAATAAATACATTGTAGTCACATGAGGAAGTAGTAAATGCTGAGCTATTTTGGGCACAATACATCATGCAAAAGATGATCTGTCTTTTAAGCAGATTTCAAGTCCAAAAGGCACAAAATGTTTTTGGAAAGTAAATTCTCACATACATTAACTACCATGCCAAGAAGTGAAATCGGATGCTGTCAGGCTTGTTATTTAAGGTTTGTTCAGCATTTGGATAAGAAAAGCCAGAGCCCCAGCTGATAGGAACTGATATCACTCCTTTGGTTTCAGTGGTACATTGCACAGACCTAAAACCAGGCAGTTGCTTACAGACTTGGTTGGATGGGGACAGTTCTGGATCAAGATCAAGCACCCCAGGCTGAGCGCAAGGCGGGGAGCAGCTTGGGCGGTGTCACAGACTTCATCACCCACAGGAGATGCTCAGCCAGTGCTAACGGGACAGTCCCTTGTCCCCTAGAGAATCCCACGTGCCTGCAGTCACAAGAGGCTTCAAAAAATCCTACACAATTAAAAAGCAAATTCACCGTCACCCTTGCCCAATCATCCCGCTCTTTCCTGAGCTTCCAAAGGTTGCAGCGTGCCCGAGGTGGAGGGAGCTCAGCAGAGATCAGCTGTTTTCTCGCAGGCAAAGGGAAGATGCCTGTGAGATGTGTTTTGTTTTGCCCGGTGCAGGAGCCAGGGCGTGCAGAACCGCAGCAGCATCACACGGGGAAAACCTGCGAGCTGGCCCACGAGTGCGTACACACAGGCACCCGCGTGCAGGACGGCTCCAGCGAGGGCATTTTACACAGACAGAGGGACAAGGTTCGAGCAGGGCCAGTCACCCAGAAAGGCAAACATGGTCCTGTAGCCCTCCCTGCCCCAGGTCTGTTCTCAGCAGAGGAATCGTGGGGGTCACAGGCTCTTAGGCTCCCGCTGTTCGGCTGGTACCACCCCAAACAATTGTTCTGGCTCTCTGTTGCTTGCACTCTCTGGATGCTTGCAGACAGCTAGCATGTGTCTCTCCCACCCTTTTCTTTTTGTTGTGGTTTCTCCCTTGGAAGCTGCCAGGCAGATTTCCTGAGCCGGTTGGTTGACAGGGCCCCAGGAACACCGTGTCCGGTGGCAGCTCCCGGCACTCTTGCCGTCGGAGCCCAGTGCAGCGCTGGGAATGCGTGCAGGAGCAGCAAAAAGCCGGTGGAGGTGAGAGGTGCAGTCCCGGCGGTGTCAGGAGCTCCACTCAGCTGTGCAAGCTGCTTCGGACAAGTACCGAATGCCCCTCACTCTGGCACCGGGGCGGCTGGGTGCTTGGGGTGACACCTCCCTGCGGGTGAGTGACGTGCCTGCATGGTGTGGCAGCAGCTCATGTCACAGAGGTGCTTGCCAGGTGGCACTTCTGAAGGATTTTGTAAAGACAGTAATTGCTGCAACAGCAACAGACCATGGCTCCAGCTCTGCATGTGCCAGGGACTCCCGGGGACACGCATGACACCAAGGCTGAGCTGGAGTGATTTGCTGTGCGGAACTTCATTGTTACATGTGAATATTTTAAAGGGTGTGAATGGATGCAAGAATTAATGGAATCACATAAATGAAGAGCAAGATGCTCTCGTTCTCATTTAGCAAAAACCTGCTGAAAGTTTTGTGTGGATCAGCAAATCTCAGGAGGAGAAAGTGCCTTGGGCTGGCACTTTAGATATCAGCCCCCACCAAGGAAAACGGTGCTTCCTTTGGTTGTATAGAGTCCTTATTTTAGTCATATCCTTCAGTCATTTTAAACTAGAACCAGTTCAGATCCCTGAGGAGCCATCATATAATGACAGCATGGAGCTCACCACGTCTGGCCCAGTTTAAGCCATGGCCAGTGCCTTGGGCCAGTGCAGGGTGCAAGTGGCATCAAAACCTGGCAACTTTGAGATTATGAGCACTAGAAAAAGGCACTGAAAAGTACCTGCCTTGTTCTTCCTCCCTCTCCTAGATATCTGAATTACTTACTGTGCTGTACCATGTAACACATGCCGTACCCAACAACTCTTACTGGATTCAGCAGCCTCGGGAATGAGCCCCAGCCATGGGAACTGAGCACCAAAAGCCTTCAGGGAGAGTGCAGGTGGGTGCTCATGCTCCCCTCTGCCCATCGCCCCTGTGTGCAGAGGAGGGAAAGCCTTTCCCCATCATTTTGAGACAACCAAAGTGTCTCTCTAGCAGAACTCCATGCTCATTGTCTGCCGCACCTGGTTACCGAGATGCCGCCCACCAGGAGACCCCCTTCCCCTGGGATGCCCATGGACCCCCGGCCAGCGCCTGATCCCGGGATCCCCCTGCCCTGGGGATGCTCCTGCTCCCCAGGATGCCTGCGATCCCCCAGCATGGCCTCTGCCCCCGCGATGCTCCTGCTCCCAGGATCCCCGTGTCTCCCGATATCGCCCCGTCCCCAGGAATGCCCCTGCCCCCGCTATTCCCCGCACCACCTTGCCGAGCACGGCCCGCGGCCGCCTGGCCCGGGCCCGGCCGAGCGCTTCCCTCGCCCCGGCCCTCGCCGCCGCCCGGGGCCGGTCGGGGGGCGGCTGCGCGGCGGGGGCGGCGGGGCTGGAGCGGCGCCGGGTTTCCGCCGGGCGGGAGGCGGAGCGGGGGGGAGGCGGCGGCCGCGGCCCGGGCGGAGCGCAGAGCCGAGCGGCGCCGGGCCGGGGCTGTCAGCGCGGCGAGCGGGAGCCCAGCGGGCCGGGCCGGGCGCCGCCGCCGAGCAGCGCTGCACCGCCAGCCCCGCGGGGAGAGGCCGCCATGGCGGGCGGGCGCTGAGGCGGGCGGCGCGGAGGCGGCGCGGAGGGGCGCGGAGGCGAGCGGCGGAGCGGGGCGGGGCGCGGCCGGGCCCGGCCGGGCCGGCCGGGGGAGCGGCGGGCCGGGGCCATGCCATGCCCGTAGGGAAGAGATGCCTTTTGGAAATGGAGACACTGGATCACAGCGCAAACATGGCGTCCCCGCGGCGCGGCTGCCCCTCTCGGGCTGGTGCCTGCTCTGCTCCCTGCTGTGCGGGGGGCTGGCGGCGGCCCGGCAGTCCCCGGCCCCTGCATGCCAGCCCTGCGCCGCCGGCTGTACCTGCACCGGCCCCGCCTGCCTCGTCAACTGCTCAGCCCGCGGGATGGAGCGCCCGGGGACCGGCTTCCCCGCCGCCGCCACGGCGCTGTGAGTACCGCGGGGCGGGGGTCGGGCGAGCGCTCGCTGCTCGGAGCTTTATCTGCCCTCGAGTATTTCCGTGTTTTGCCTTGGGCCGTGGTGGAGATGGGACGCGTGACAGCGGGGACAAACCTGGAGAGAGACATGGCAGAAAGTTTGCCGGGAGCCCGGTCGGACACGGGCAGGAACGGCCCAAGCGAAGCAAAAGCCGGTTCAATATGTGTTAAATACGCGAGCCCAGCTTCAGCTCGGGGAGGGCGAGCACGGCGGGCTGGCGGCCTCCGAAGTCCCTCCTGGCAACGGAGATGCTCTTGGCTTCGCACCTGGAGAAGCGTTTTCAGGATTCAGGCCAAAATGGGTCATCTCGTACCGCTGCTCCCGTCTGGCCAGGAGCTGGCGAGGCCAGGGACGCGCTGGCCACGCTGGGGACTCCGGTCCCAGACACCCCACGAGTGCTGGGTGACCCTCAGGAGAACATTCCCAATGGGTACTGTAAAGCCTGTGCTGCAGGGGCAGGAGGTTTTGTGCCAGGAGTTTAATTTCTGAGGTTCTGGGGGAAATCACAGGAAGAGGATGGTGTCGGGAAATGGGCAGCTGGACGTGGTTTAGATACTTTTAACAGCAGATCCAAAACACTCAGTTAACAAGTTCAAATAAAAACTTTCTCCATGGAAGCGCTGGGGTGGGATGTCAGTTGTGTTTGTGTCCAGATGCTGATTTTGTTGTTTTGGGAAAATCGGTCAGAAAGGGATGTTTCTTGGAGGGTCATTAGAACGGCCCAGATGCTCAGTCACTTAAAGTTACTGCGTGATGCAAAAAAGAGACTTTGGGGGAAAGTATTTTTAAAAAATTTATTTCTGAACCTAAATTTGTTTTCCTTAGGAAGCAACTTTTTTGTTCTTGAGGAGACAAAAGCATCTAGTGATTCATGTAGGAGAGATGACGTGGGGCCTGGCACAGTAGAAAAATTGCCCTTGAACTAATTTCTTCTGGTATTCCAATAAGTTAAGGGTCTGCTTTTCTATTTGGATATTCTTAACCAAGTTTCCACTTTTTAGTGTCAATATAGATTAAGAGATATTGCAGAAGCTGCCAAGTACCAAAGTAAACATTAAATTTTAGATTGGCAAGATGTATCTAGACTGACTTCAGGAAAATGTGCACATCTCTAAGTCCAGCAGACAAGGTGTTTTCCAACTGTTTCCCTACAAGATACATTTAGACTTTTCCAAACAAACTAGTCATCGTTTATTGCAGAAAGTCCCTAACTCAGAAAAACTGATTTTTATTAAGGGGTTTCTGCATTGTATGATCTGTTGTCAGTTGGACGCAGGGATCTACAGCTCTGCAGACTGAATGTGCTGTTGTGACAGAGGTGGAATGTGCCAGCGCTTCGCTGGTCACTGGTAGAGCAGCCTTCTGAAGACTGTGATGATAAGTCCTTCATTTGGCTTTTTAAGGATTTGGGGTTACTAGAGTGTGTTTCTGGGATTATTAATTTTGGTAGTAAGTGTTTGAGACTGTTTATATTATTGTTGTTTAGAGGCGTTGAGTTGTAAAAGCTCCCAGAACGTTTTGGATTAGATCCTATTCTGCGATGACAAATTGAAGTCGGACATAAAGCTCTTGCAGGTCAACAAAACAAAGTGGGAAGGGGAAATCTGCTACAGCAAATGGTAACCGAGCGGGCAGGAGAGTGTTCGGGGCATCCCGCTCTGCTCCCGCGGAGAACGGGGAGTTCACGGCGCTGCTGACAGCTTTGCTCTGCCCAGGGGTGGATGTCCTGGGAGCCCGTCTGTGCACAGTCAGCGCTCAGCTGAGGAGTCTGCGCTGGGAATATTCCGGTGTGAGATGCGCGGGAGCGCTCTGGTGTGACACTCGGGTCTCCCCTGCTCCTCTGTTTGACCTCCGGAGGATGGGGAAGAAGGGACGTGTCCTTACATTGTCATTATAACCATGAAAGATTTACGGATCAATTTCTGTTGGAATGAGAGGGACTCTGGCTCATGACATGGAGAAGTTATGCAAGCGGTTTTGTCTATTCATGTTCTCTTTACTGAACACTGACAGATAAAGTAAATAACACTTTTAATGATTTGCTGTCTATTCTCTCACTAGAGGAAAGCATTTTCTTAATATCTCAACAAAACATTTTTTTTGTTAGTCTGAAATGAAAACAGCCTTTAGGAAGCCAAGTTCAGAAAACTGGGGGTGCCGAAGGTCCCAGATTCTGCAGCAGACGCGGGTGCTGGCAATTGGACTCAGCAAATGCGATACCATAGCTCTAGAAGTAAGGCCTAGGAAATGAATTCCTCTCGTATCCGACATTATAGACGCAGCAACTTTGAAGAAATAAATGCCGTTTTCGGCAGCGCTGTTACTAGGAGCACGGAATAAGTGCCCCATCCAAAGAATCACTAAGGAAATGAGCCGGGCTGCTTGCAGACAGCCGTACCTGGCTGGGAGCAGTCTCCAGGCAGACGGAATGGGAATATTGGCCCCCTCCCATCGCCAGAGTTGGGTTCTTGAAGCGTAACACAAAGTCTGGCTGGAATCAAGAGCAAAGTCTGTTTTTCCAAATAATCTGCAGTGTGCAACATAAAAAAAATCACCACTCAATACTTCAAGAGCAACAGGCTTCAAGTGGCAGAATTTGCACTTCTGAGTTTCCCCATCTGCAGAACGCTCTGATCTGATCTCTTTTCAAGTGCTCTGCTTGCAGGGCTACCGGATTTTGTTCGCATTTACTTTGAGGCTCAGCTGTTTCATGAGCTGGTATCGCTCCTTTCATTCCTCAACTGGAAACAAACCTCAAAGATTTTCTGACTTTCCTTTGCAAATATTGACTGTTTCTGACACATCTTTAGTATCGTCGTAGTTTTGAAGTGGAGATTAGAATCTCGATTTAAAGACTGGAGTTGAAACTCCGGTATTTTTCCCTCGTTAGCGTGGAATACTGTTTGTGGATGGGTGAGGAGCCGCTGAGCTCCGAGCTCTGCTATCACCACGTCCTGCAGAAGCAGAAGCTTTGCAGATTTGTGGGGTCAGAGCTTTCATCCAAAGCCCAGCGGGGTTTTTTGTGGATTTGGCGGTGAGCCCTGGGGTTACAGTGCCTAGCCGGTGACTTCACCTAAGCAAACCTTCATAAAATAAACAGATTTTATGATTCAGGAACCTACAGTCTGTGAGATTTTAAATTTCAAGAGTTGGCAACGATTGGTAGGTTTTGCTATTATGTGATGCAATGAAAGCCTTTTCAATGCTCAAGGTGTCTTCAAAAGCTATCGAGGTGGGGGGGGGGGGGAATATCCAATTTAAAATGAAATCCAATTCAGAAGTAGTGGCATGTCTGTACAGTAGTGTCCAGTCCACAGAAGCAAAATAGCTTTACTGCTGTTCCTAGAAAAAACTTAAACCAGCCTGGAATGTCATTCTTATAAGAAGCCATATCCCCAGTGAAAACAAAGCTGTGTTTCTCTTTTGTAAGAAATTCTGGAGGGGGAAAAAGGCCCAAATGAGGTGCTAGATGAATATTTTGCAGACGAGATTCATTCAGCCTGGGGAAGGGACCAATTACACAAGCAAATTGTAGCTATAGTTTGAGCACCAAACAAGGAGGTAATTCTGTGTTATTCTATCAGAGCACAATGGTCTCTGGTGTTAGTGAAGTGTCAGCATCATGTCATTACAACAGCACAAGCAGAGGTCTGCCTTGGTTATTGTGCTCCTTCCTAAGGCTGCAGAGGAATTCAAGGGCTGTTCCACGACTGAGAAACTCACCCTTTTTAAAATTAAAACTTTGCTAGCGTTTTTGGTGGTGTTTAAAAGTGTACCAGCAGACCTGTCCTGCTAGATAAGAAGAGCTGGCGTTGGCAGGCGTTCCTACTCCGGGGCAAAAATTGCAATTAAATAATCCTGAGCAGCATCGAGGTGTTTAAAGGTTTTGTGATTTGCAATTCGGTGCAGCCAAACCTACAAACCCTGGTAGTGACAGCAAACCAGGCACTAGGAAACTGTAGTGGGGCATCTCCTTGCCCTGGTGGGAAGGTGGTGACATGGGACACCGGCTCTCTGCCCGCCTCATCCTTTGACATCTGGTGTATTTTCTACCAGGCACTGTTTGCATTGATTTTCCCCTTTATTTCCTGCAATTTTTGAGTTTATTGGTGGTGTCTTTCCGCCTGTGGTTTTTTCCCCATTGGAGTGAACAGTTTCTCCAGCTGAGGAGCCCCCGCCGGGTCTCTCCCGATTCACTCAGCTGCTTCGTTCTGCTCGCACAAAGAGGGGTTTTAAAAAGAAAATCACTCCCTCAGAAGGCAGGGCGAAACAGACTCGTGTGGTTTGTTAATGCTTCTCTCCCCGTTTGCCATTTCATGGGATTCCTTGTTTTATCTCTGGTCTTGCTGCATTTTCCACCCTGGAGTTTCCGTAACGCGTTTCTGCGTCATCCTTTATCCATTTCTTCAAGCTTTGTTGTCCTTTGCTTCATTGTTGCAGTTCAGCTCGATTTTCAGTCTCTTATTTACCCCATATGTCTGCAAACATTTCTCTGAGTTGTAAATAAGTGAATAAGAAAGTAAGCGGGGGTGAAGAAGGACCAGCTCAGGAGCAAAAATGTGCTTTTTGCAGTGCCGGAGAGCTGCACAGAGAGAGGTTCTTGCTCTTACGGTGGGGAGCGTGGCGGACACGGCACTTGTGAATTATTCCGTAGCCAACAGAATGATCCAGGCAGTCGCTGTCAGGCTTAAAGAGAAAATTTCTGTCTCTTCCACAGTGGAAAGTTGGCAGCTCCGCTCAGGGGCTGTGCTTACGGAGCTACTACTGTTCGAAGGAACGGCTGCTGCCCCGCATCAGCCCAGCTTTCTCGCCAGGCTTTGCCGAGCTCAGACTAAAGGCTGGAAAGCTCCAGCAACCGCCCGGGCTCCCCTTGCTGCTTGTGCCGCCTGCACGGACATCCCTGCTGGACATCACTGCCCAGCCCAGCAGGAGGGTGGGGGCTCCAGATCAGACACCCCCAGCCCTTATTGCTTAACCCGCCTTTGCAGGAAAGGATTAGCTTGTTTTTCACATCGAAGGGCTGTTGTTTACTTAAACACCAAGTTGGCATCTCCCTTTGCCAAAACTAAAAATGTCAAATTGAAATATAGCGTTAGTTCTTGCTTTGCACAAAAAAATATGATTACAGCCATTCCCATTTTTTTAAGGGATAACTATCATCAGGAAGAGCATCAACAACATGCAAGTTGACCATCTGTAGCATTTGTGGTACATTATTGGGACCGTAACCAGTAAACCGATTCCATCCTCACTGTCCAACTCCTCCCTTTCCCCAAAAGATTGCATCTATTTTGATGATGTGCTACCACTGGATTTAAACAGAGATAATTGAAACAAAGTATAATATTCTTCAGTCAGCTATTTCTGCCAGTCTAACAGTAAAATAGTTCCCCTCAGGTTAGGAACGAGTACATCTCTTTGGCTTTCTGGCATCAGGCCTAGTAAAAACTTCAATAAGCTGAGATCAGAGACGAAGCTTCAGATGTGGCATGCAGTCTTGTGTTATTCTGTTTAATCCAGTGTCATTTTTGATGTAATTAGCAACCCGTGTTAAGATGGCGCGATACACCGGTTTGGTAACAGCACTGGATGGAAGGAGATGACGATGTTTGTTCACTGTGTGGTGATGAATATCCCACCTACGGCATTTTTCAGCCTGTGCGATGATCTGTAGTGACATGAATTCTGAATCCAGGCCAGGACTCAGCCAGCCTGTTCCTGTCCATTTGAAATCGCAGCTGGACACCACACCATGGCCCGTCCTCCTTCTAGCGGCAGCGGGCAGCTTGTATTCCACCCGTTGTACAGGCAGCTCCCTGCACAGAGAGTGCGTTTAGCTCTGCGCGGTTCTGTTTGGCGTGTCTGTGGTGAAGTCATGAGATCTCAGCACTGGTTTGGAGCTGAGATTTCCGGACCCTGTGCCCTTCCTTGGACAGCCACCGCCGGTGGCACTCGCGGGTCCCCAGCACTGGCCCCTGCGCAGCTCCACTGCAACATCCCCTGGCAGCACCTCGGCCTGTGTTTGCAGGGAGAACTTCTGCAGATCCAGAGCAAAAAGCAGCTTTCCCTGCAGCAGAGAGACAGCGGAGCCTCTTCTTCCTCTCCCTGCTGCGTGGGGTTCGGTGAACACCTTTCCCTGCTTGGTTGGGGGCACAGATCCTGCTGGGAATGGGTTAAATAAAATAGGTTCTGCTACAGCAAATGTTTCATGGTGAGGGAGAGGTGGGAGTGGCTCTCCAAAAAGAGGATCTGGGGTGTGGGTTGAGCCCTCCTGAGGGAGGAACCCGAGGAACAGCTAAGCCTGGGAAAGCAGAGCCCAGACTAATTGTGTTGGCCAAAGTTGTGAGTTCCTCTCCCAAAGCCTCGGGAAGGGGGTGGGCTGAGTCCAGCCTGAAGGGTGAGGGTTTGTGTTTAAGTCAGGTTGGTGACAGCACCTGTGTCTGGTCCCATCAGGGACCGTGTGTGGCAGCTACAGGTGGTTCCTGCTGCTCTGCAGACAGACCCACGGGGTTTGCTGCTGGGCAGGAGAATGTGCTGGGAGCTGAGAGTCCAGGGGATGCATCGTTTACCTTGCTGCAGTGATGCGAGCACATCAGTCCCTCTAATAGCTGAAAAAAACCCCATGATCGTTCCTTTTTGTGTATTTATTTTTGTAAGGCAACCTCGTGTTGCTTGAAAGAGCACTGCAGAAGTGGCTATTTTTGTACTGCTCCGTTCATGTGCTTGCCTCACAGCTGGGCTCGTTGTGCTTTCGGGGTGGGATACAGCTTGGCCTTTCCAAGTGTGGTTTGGAAAAAACAGATGTTTCCTTTGCTGCCTCTGATGCTCCCCGGTGCCACACGTCCAGCAGCGGGACATGGCGCTGGCACCCAGGCCCTGACCGCGCTCCACGGTGTCTGTGAGCTGTTTGCGGAGCTGTGGGCAGAACTGGCCACACGAGCGGTGACATCGAGGGGACACACATGGCTCTCCCAGAACCTGGCTCCCCAGTCTCGCCGGCAGAGTCGGGGGCCAGTGTGCTGTCCGATGGGGATGGACGGTCACAGCCTCACGGGTGGCTGCTGTGCTCCTCAATGGCTGTCACACACAGAGGCTGTTCGTAAGCAGAGAGAACTGTCTGAGCCGTGCTCTTCAGCCAGTGCCAGGCAGTCCATGGGGTGATAAGGATAATAATCACGGGCTCCATCCTGTGCCGTGTGCTCCCAGCACAGACCGTGTGCCGCCTTTGCTCTCCTGGGCCTTAGAGAGCTGAGGGAACAGATGGAAACCCTAACCAGATGCAAAGTAGAGAGTCTCCAAGAAGTGTTGCAGACACATTCCCTCCACTTAACTCTGCTTTTTACTCCCTCAGACACCTCTGTTTATGCTGCATTTCTTGCTGAGAAAGAGGAGTTGGGATGGGGTTTTTTGGACAGTGTCTTGCCAGTGGGGGTGGTGAGAGCCTGGCCCAGGCTGCCCAGAGAGGTGGTGGATGAACCATCCCTGGAGACATCCCAGGCCAGGCTGGACGGGGCTCTGAGCAACCTGAGCTGGTGAAGATGTCCCTGCTCATGGCAGGGGTGGCACTGGGGGAGCTGGGAAGGTCCCTTCAACCCAACCGTTCTGTGATTCTGTATTTGGACAGGAGCATCGTGAAGACACTATGAGGAGTGATGTCCAAGTCACAAAACTGCCCTTGTACCCAAGCCATAGCACAATTAAAAAGAAATCTTCTCCTATTTCCTTAAACAAAGCAAAGCACTGATCTGAAATACAATGCAGGGTGATTCCCTGGGTGAAGACTTTCCATTGGAAAATGTCTTGGCTCCCAACCAACCCTCTGTAAAGCAGCTGTAGAGGACAGCTCATTATTGCTACCTGGGTGATTTCCTAGAAGGGACTGTTGCAGGAGCAACAGGTTGGTGAAGCCCTTAGTCAGGATCACTTCTGCATAATAAAAAAAGGTTCTGCATCCTCCTGGCCAGAGGAGGCAGCTGCAAGTAGAGAGCCACTGAAATGAGCAACGTGACGTTGGCCAGAGATTCATAAGTAATTAATTAAATCTGTGCAGATCAAAGGTTTCTATCAGAATGTGGGAACATTATTTTACTCCTACAGAGGGAAAACGTGAAGTCACTGGCTTTATGAACTGAACTCTGCCTAGATTTGCAACCCCTGATTGCATGGATCAGTGCAAAGTTTGTATCAGAAGTCTTTAAAAAGTTCATATGGACAAAACTGAGGTGGTAAGACAAAAGCTGGAAGAAGCCAAGGATTAGACTCTGTTAGCTTTTCAGATGTAAGAAGATTCACTGTAGCTAAGATATGCGGATTGTGTTCATACCAGCGGTACGTAACGGCTTTACTTAAGTAAAAAAGGAAAGTGCTGCCCCTTTGTGCAGTGAAGCTGTTCAGGGCACAGCTGGTGTCGGGGCAGCCCATGGAAACAAGGCTGGGGCTGCCTGGGCGGGACTGGCGGCTCTGCTGGACTGACACAGCCCGCTCCTGAGGTCTGATTTACAGAGAACACACCCCATTTTTTGCAGGGTGTGCCAGAAGCATCACTTGTTCTTGAATCTGCATTTTTCATACAACACCAAGTGACTTTGGTAGCCTGACAGCCAGACCCCGAACTCTGAGAGCCTCGGTCCTCACTGCTGCCTGTTGTCACTCATCACACGCAGCAATTAGCCGTTTCTTGAAAAGTTTTCTGCCTTTCCAGTGCTTGCTGGAGAATGGACTGTCAATGTCACGGTCCTTGAACAAATTGATTTCTGCTTACATGCACAGATTGCGTCTGATACAGCCATCAATTTATGTTGCGTCACCTTAGATTTGCTTTGTGACCCCACATTATGCAGCCAGTCAGACTGGGGTGTTGCTCTCTGGCATAGTTTAGAATTTGCAGCATTTAAGTGTTGATTACAACGGGCCATCAGATCTCTGAAACAAGCCCGCAGAGCCCACTACTGTCCTGTCTTCCGGTGGATGAGCTCTGATGCATCCGAGCCTGCAGCTTGACCCCATGACTTCAGAGAGAACTGGGAGAGGAGACTGAGTTTGGAAATTAATCCCCAACACCCGTGTTCCCACAGGATGCAAAGCTTCCCCTGAAGTAGACGCACTCTCTGGCTGTTTGGGAAAGACCTTTTGTAAGTCGTCTGAGAGTCCTGGATCTTTTGCGGGCACGCAGCCCTGCTCCAAATCCTCTCGTCTTGCAGGTGCTGGTGCAGATCAGCAGCATGGAGCATCTTTTTCTCCTTGTGCATAACTCCTGTCCGCTCCCATGGCGAGAGGAGGTGGCAGTGGAGCCCGTGTTGCATTTATTGGCTTTCCATGCAGTTCCTGGGAGCCAGTAAATCCTGCAGCAGCCGGGGAGGCTGCGCACAGCACAGTGCTTGGGGCCAGGGCTTGATCCCCCTCTGCCCTTCTCCCCTCCCTGTCGGGGAATTGCAGCGCGTACCTTGGTTTGGGAGAGAGCCGAGCTACTGGGGGCAGTGTTGTCTAACAGCTGGAACGGGAGGGGAACGCGGGACTCCTGGATTTGGTTTTGTTTTCAGTTCTGACCCTGGTTGTGTGGGCTGGGCTGTGTTTGATTCCCCCGCGCTCGTCTCCCTCCCTGCGCCATGGGGCTGGTGCTGCCTTGCCTTGCCTTGTGGGAGTATTGTAGCGGTTATTGATGGGAATTTAATGCATGCACGGGGATTAAATGCTTCGCTGCTGGATAAATGCCCTGGATTTCTGATTCCTATTTGCTTGGTGCTCTGTCATCCTTGTGAGAATTGGGGTTTTATATGTGTTGCGCCGTGAGCCCTGGGCAGGATTGGAACCTTGCAGGGCTGGATGCTGTACACAAACATACCAACTAACAGACCTTATCCTCAGGATCTTGCAGTAAGAATAGACAAGGCAAAAGAAAAAGGAAATCTTCCTGTTTTTCGGCTGGGTAAGGCTGTAAAAGCTTTATGCTCAGAGGGAGTGAGGGAGTTGCCCGAGGTCACGCAGGGACTTTGTGTCCGAGCCCGGCGCTGAGCACTCCCAGTCGTCCGAGGGGCAGCTGGGCGTGATGAACACGAGCGGTCACACGTGCACGAGGGGCCGAGCTGACGTGAAGGGCTTGCGGTGTGAGGTGACTTGCTGGGGGTGCACAAATATCTGCTGGGAAACAGCTGCTGCGCTGGGCTGCTGGCAGCAGCGGTTCCTTTCCAACAGGAGCCCCTGAACTTCATTAGTCACCAACAAGCAGCAATGCATCCTGCTGCCTGTGCAGTGTGACGTGATGTATGAACTGCAAGTAACTAATCTATGAAGGCAAGGGCCATCCTGCGGGATGGGAGGGGTTTGGTGGGTGTTGGGTTGAGCTTTACCACCACGAGCAGGTCTGGTGGGACCCATGTGTTCAGCCAGGGTTCTGTCTGAAAAGAGGTTGTAACGTGGAGGGGGTTGGTGTCTTCTCCCAAGTAACAAGCAGTGAGAGGAAATGGCCTCAATTTGCACCAGGGGAGGTTGAGGTTGGATCTGGGGAACAATTTCTGCCCCAAAGGGCTGTCGGGCATTGGAACAGGCTGCCCAGGGCAGTGGTGGAGTCACCATCCCTGGAGGGGTTGAACAGACGGACATGAGGTTCTCAGGGACGTGGGTTAGTGCCTGAATTAGGTTAATGGTTGGACTTGATGATCTTGAGGGTCTCTTCCAACCAAAACAAATCTGTCATCCAGCTACCACTGGTCTGTAGCATCTCCAGCCTGGCAGAGCTGTGTTTGCTAGTCCTAATCCCAAAAGCAGCACCACCAGGCTTAGATGTGGTTCATTTTGGAGTGGGGAGAGCAGCACCCAGCCCGTGGATCCTTTGCTGCCTTGTGCAGAGCTGTCCTTGCTCCATCTCCTGCTCCTGGTGCGTGTGGAGGTCCGGTCTCTGCAGGGCTGTGTTGGGACCGTTCCTCTGTGGTGACCTCCAGGAACCAGGATTCACTTGGGGAAACTCGGCGTGACAAGAGGAACAACATTGCATCATGGATTTGTGGCAGGGTTCTGGATTAATCATTACTGCACTTAATGTGTTTTAACTCAAAGCCAGAACTGTCCGCATCACCTGACCACTCTACAAGTCCAACCAGCGGAGTATCAGATTTTGGCATGGCTTTGCTACCTGGAACTGGGGTTTCTGCGGGGCAATGGAGAGCAATGGTTAATAGGTAGGATGGAGTTAATAATTTACTGAATTCCTTAGCTACAGACTCTCTCCTCAGTCTCTTTTTTTTTTTTCTTGGTGCGTTGCTGGAAAGGAAATCGGGGTATGTGAAGCAAAACCATACTTAACAAGTCACAGTAGCCCTGGTGTGTGCAGGATTTCTTGCCTTTCTCTGAGGGTGGAGCTCCCCTGTGGCAGCAGATGCTTGAATAACCTGATAGAGCCGAGCAGTGCTGGGAAATGTGATATATCTGCACCTTTCACTTGGGCTGCTTGGGCCACAGACTGCAGGAGAAATGTCTGGCCTTTCACCGCCCTGAGACTCAAGGTAAAGATCTGTGTTTTTTTCTCGCAGCAGTCAATGGCATCACAGCAACTCAAACTGAAGTGGGAAAACTTATCTTAATTAATAAAATAGTGAGGATGCAATTCCTTACAGGAGCCCAGCCCTGCCAGCCAAAATGTGAGTCAGCTACCTCTCATAAATCTCAAGATTAAAAATAAACCAAAAAAGGCCAAATGTTGCTGCCTTCTGGGTTTTGAGCCTGAAGTCTCATGTAGGAGACATTTGGAGGCATCTGTACTTCTCAGTAAGGAGATGCAGAGGGGAAAAAAGACTTCAGCAAAATAAAAGAGAAGGAAAAAAGTAGAGATTATAATTGAATGTAATGATTCCAGGAGACAGCTTTAGGGAAGCCACCACTTCTCTTAGGGCAAGGCTGAGCATAACTTCTAATTCCCTTTTTGGGGTAAAAGTGGGTCATCTAGAGGCAGGTACCATGGGACTGGTGCAGGTTTTGAGGCTGCTAAAGAGGCAGCTGAAATCTTGAGGGTCGTTTTTGGAGGATTTATCGTGTGATCAGATGGATTGTGTGACATTTCTGCTCTTTAGAGGTAAATATTTAATCTGTAGGTTTAATGGGAAGGGCAAGTTCCTCCAGCTCCCTCTTTGATTTCTGAGGTCTCATCCATCCTTCCAGCCTCACCTTCTCTATGTGCTCAGCTGGGATATCTCACCAATATTTTTCTCAGGACTCTGGTGACAAATTGTGACTTGAAGCCCATACTACATAGGTGTGAGAGCAGATTCAGTTTTTTCCTGTGCCCAGAGAGCTTGCGAGCCTGTGAATGCCAAGTCCAAGGGCTGGTGCCAGCCCCTGGTGTCTGCACATAACAGACGTGGATGGATGCTTGTGTAGCCCATTGTTTCCCATTTGAAACTACAACCCCTAATTGCTCACTGTGAATTACCGGGACTGCCCACGTGGAATTTCATTAGACAGTGTACTTAATGGGAGAGCAGAGGGAGCATTTAAAAGCGTGTTTGGTGATATGTTGAACTAAGGGAGATTTGTCTAAGAGTACAGATGCCGTTAGATGGGGAAATCTTGCTGTAGTTCTGTTCCCCCCTTAGGAGCCAGCGGTTGTAGGGTTGGGGCTGTTTTCACATCCGGAAAGGTAGACTATTACAAGAAAAGGATGGATTTAATTTACTGACAGTTTCTTGCCCAGCTTTTTCTGAGATTTTCAGGCTCCCAGGTAGGATGAGTATCCTGACCCTCTCCAGGATGGTGGAATCCATCCTGACCCTTTCTGGGATGATGGAATTCATCTTGACCATTTCCAGGATGATGGAATCCATCCTCACCCTTTCCAGCATGGTGGAACCCATCCTGGCCCTCTCCAGGATCCTGGAATCCATCCTGACCCTTTCCGGGATCCTCTGGGAGCTGCGGTTGTGCAGGGAGGGGCTCCTGGCACCAGCTCTGTGGTTGCATTTCTTGGGAAGACTCTCCTGTTTCTTTCCATGCCATTTGTGATGTTCCCAGCCTAGTTTGCCTCCTCCATTAAGATGAAGCCACAGACTGACAAGGAGGGAGAGGGTTCTTGGGGGGAGGATTCTGAAATCACCCAAATCCACAGTTCAGAGACATCCAGTTGCAAAAGACGTTTCCTGGTCAGGGAAAGTGTCGGTTCCACAGGGTGTTTGACACTCCTCTTGTAGCAGTGACCTGTAGCTCTTCATCTTCTTCCTTCTACCATTCCATCGTGTTCTGTCACATTAGTTGCAGTTGCCCCTTATCTGATAAACAGCCGCATTTCCACATCCCGTGTGCTCCCTGAGCCAGAGGATGCGGCAGCTTGTCCCTGCACCTCCCTGGTCGCAGGTTTGCTGGGGAGTTCCTGTCCCGGCACACTGTTCATCACCCGCCTGGTGCTCTGCTGCTCCGCTCTGCTCTCCTGTCTGCAGTGACAGGCAGATGGAGCCAAAAAAAGCCAAATGAGAATGAAAAACAACCCAGTCGGTGTTAGTCATGCTGCAGAATGCGTTAGCAGTTCAATAGTGGCCTTAAACACCTAGTGGGATCCAATTTAAACCCATAAAAGTGAGGAAGTCCGGACTTGGAGCCTGTTCTACCTGTCTAAGCAGCCGTGCGTGTAGTCACTGTGGCACAAGCAGCCTGGGAAGGCACTGGGATCTCTTTTTGCTCCATTGAACAATTGTCATTTGTTTCCAAGGATTTGATTTTGTTACTCCTCCTGTTTCATGTGGCAGGAAATTAAAAAAAACACCCAGACACACACGAGACCTCAGATGCAAATTTTTATTTGCTTAAATGATGCTGAATGTGGGAGCTGGGACAGCAGATAGCTTCACAAAAATGTCTTAAGATTTGATGGTTCTGAATGTAATAAAGATGAAATCCATTCACTGGCACCTGAGACCAGGCGATCGGCTTCTTTGTGATATGTGGGGACGCTGATCGCATGTCCTGACCCTTCCCTGCGGTCACAGCCTGGGCTGCAGTGTGGCTCCCTGATTTCAGCGCTTTGCCTTCCCCCATCTGCATCTGCCGCAAACCTCGGCGAGATCCCTCTGTCTTCAAAGGCTTCCAAACCCCGCAGGAGCTGGGGAGCTGGCCTCCCTGTGAAGGACCCAAAATACCTAATATTCTTCAGAGTAGCCCCTCAGTCTCCCCCAGTCTGTCCCTTGCAGGGTATCAGGGGAGGGGAGGAGTGAGGACGGAGCTTTGCCAGCATCCCGCAGCATCCCCGGGTCCCTCCGCCCGCGGCCGTGCCGCTTGGGAAGCGTTTGCCAGCCAGGGCCAGCAGTTCGCAGGAGTTTTCTTGGCAGGAGGGTGTGGAAAATGTTGGAAAGGAAAATGGGAGCAAAGGCAGACTGTAGCTCAGTGTGCTTCGGGATCGGCCGTGTGCGCGGGGCTGGGGAGCTCAACTGCAGCACACGCTCCTCATCCCCCTGCCTGGATGAAATCTTTTTGTTCACTGCTATCCTTGTGACTCCTGCATGCTCCTAATTTTATTTTATTTTGAGGGAAACAGTAGCTCTTTGACAGCCTTCCAAGGGATAAGATGGGACAGACAGACTACTTATCGGGAAAAGCCTCAGGGTCTTGGTCTTCCTGAACCCACGACTAACACAAAGCACAATTTCCAGCGAGTCTAATTTGCTGTTTGTATTGAGAACCAGAGAGAGGGGCACAATCAGCAGGGGCTGCTGCTTGTTGAATAGACGTGACCGGGCAGCAATCCCAGCATGACTTGGCCAAATAAAGGGCCAGTTTTGTGTTTTAGTACATGACCCGGGACCTTTTCTGACCACAGGTGCCCGGGCTGTGGTTTCCCCTCCATTACTA
Organism: Streptopelia decaocto; assembly: GCF_964273445.1. Classification (NCBI taxonomy): domain Eukaryota; kingdom Metazoa; phylum Chordata; class Aves; order Columbiformes; family Columbidae; genus Streptopelia; species Streptopelia decaocto. Next base: position 6,304,623 of record NC_138668.1, on the reverse strand, counting down.
GCAGCACAGCGGAGAATTCGGTCCTTGCTCCCTGGCATCCCTTTCCATTCTCCTTCCCATCTCTCCGCTGCGTTAGGGCTGGATTGCCCCTGTAAAGAGCGGTGGCTGGGTTTCAGCGGTGGATTACATGATCCCTGTGCTTCAGTGAGTTCCATTGGTAACGTCCTTCTGGACCCGAGAGGAAGAGGGATGCTATGGAAACGTAACTTGTTATTATTATATGGGAATGAAATTTGTTATTTCGTTCTTCTGCCTCGGTTTGTGATTACACCATGGAGCAATTTTTAGCCTTGGCAAGGAGGTGATTTAACATAAGACCAAAGATGCAGCTTAACTCAGTGTCTGCCATAAATCCTGAGAAACGCTGGTGCTGTCTGGGGCTCCGTGTGCCGCCAGAACCGGGCAGCTGTTCCTGCAGCCAGCAGAGCTGACGTAAGGTCTGATTTATGAGTGTGATACTTCATGGCGTTGCTGTGGTGTCCAGAGCTTACCGAGGATGTTTACCAGGTCCCTCCAGACTGTGGATGGAGCCTGGGGAGGGATCAGGCTGAACTTGGTGTCCCACTCTGCCAAACCTACTCCTGGGAGCCTTCCAGCCTCCACGGTGCTGGGAGCAGCGGTGGTGGTGGCACAGAGCACACTGGTGACACAGAGCATGCTGGTGCACAGCACAGCAGAGTGGGCCACATGTCCCCACTTGCTGGGGACACTCTGTCCTTAGTCTTTTATTGGGTTTGGCATTGCTTGGGTTCATGCTCTTCTTTTCGTTTTGCACAGAACAGATTTACTGGTGGTTTGTATTTACCGCTGACACCCTCTTACACAATCACCCTTGTGGTTTTTTATCTTCAGCTTATGAAGAATAGGGTAATTTTGTATTTAATCATCAAAGTGAGACATAGTCGAGACAGTTGCCTGAACCTGGAGCAAAGCACCAGCCTCCCCAGAGGCTCCTCCGCCAGCACCGTCCGTGTTTCATTTTGCGTAGTACTGTACCAGAGAGGGGACTCAATGCTCTTTCTGTTTTACTCAACAGAAAGTGAAACAACAATAAAATAAATCTGTTTGTAGCAGAAAAATAATCCACGAAGTGGAAGGGGTGTAACTTTTTTTTTAAGAGATCTGTCTCTGCTCCAGTGACATCTGCCTTGTTAAGTGTCTAATGGTTTGTTTCTCCTTTCTTGGTGTGTGCTTTGACAACTGTGTGATGTTCTTTTCTTCACAGAGATGATTGTTGGGCATTGGAACAGGCTGCTCAGGGCAGTGGTGGAGTCACCATCCCTGGAGGGGTTGAACAGATGGGAGATGAGGTTCTCAGGGACATGGGGTAGCGGTGGACTTGGCAGTGTTGGCTTAACGGTTGGACTTGATGATCTTAAGGTCTTTTCCAACCAAAATGATTCTGTGATCCTGTGTGTGATGGCTTTATGTGTTAGCAGTAAGCGCCTGTTGTTCAGGTGAACTGTCAGAGAACCTGGTGCTTGGGAACGTTGGAGAAAACCAACTGGTGGGAGCACCCTGGGGTGCTGAGCCCCCAGCCACCATGTCGCTCCCAGCACATGCCAGCATGGGGACGTTTACAGATTTTACAGCCCGCACATATCGACCTGGGAAAGAAATGTCTCTTGGCTTTGCAGATGAAAAGGAAAAAGGAGAAGGACGTGGTATAGGCTGCTGTTGCAAAAACTGCAGGGAAGGGATGCTTGCCAGAGAGGAAGAGTAATTAAAGAAAAAGGGTGGCTGTAGTAGGAAAAAAAAATGCTGATTGTGAATCATCAACTGTCTGTGACTTTCCTGCTGTAAAAGGTTGAATGGTCCAGTCTGTGTATTTGTGCTGGCAGTGAGTGATCCCTACAATAACAGCCATGCTCTGTTTAGCTTTGCTACTATGTGGAGAATCTGTGCCAGGACTTATTGGAATCCCCCAGGCAGGCATTAGAAGGTCTTTTAAAATTTTGGGGGGGCAGTGGGAGGTAAAACCCCTACTCAGTCTCCAGAGAAATTGGCTTTGTTTAAAAAAAAATCCACAGTAGGATGCTAAAGTGTTGTGAGATGTTTAATACAACAGCTTTTAATGCGATCAGGAAAGGAATACCTCCCAGGAGTATTTGCAGGTATTAAATCATTAGGAAGATTAGCAGAGTTGCAAGGCCTTATTTTTTCCCCCCTAGACAGTTTATTCTCCGTAATTATGTTTTTAAAAAAGGATTACAGGTGTTGGTCCCATGGGAGAAAGGAACAGCCACTGTAGCCATCCTCCCGTTAACAGATCACTGACATGACCTGGGGTCTGAAGTGAGTGAAATGATGCTTTGCGTGGTTCTCTCACGACACAATCAGACCGGCAGCCCCGTGTTCACGCCGCGTTCCTGGGGGTGGCAGCGAAACCCGGCACAGGCTGGGCTGAGCCCTCGTCGCCGAAAGGGCTGGATGGCCCGACACAGCAGAGGTGGACACGTCCTCTCCAGCAAAGTTTCTGGCTACGTTCGTGTTGTCTTCAGCCTGATGAATAACAGAACTTTGCCTTTGGTGCTGCTGAGAGAACATCTCTTCCTGAGGGCCCGCGGGCTTTTCTCTGGTTGCTATAGCACAGGACTCGTTTCCCTTACATACTCATTTCACTTCTCCTCTTCCTGCTGCTGGTACAGCCTGCCAAACATTTTGTTTCTTCCTCCCCCGTAGATGTGTCTGCATCCACTGCTGTTTGTGTTCCTGCTTTCCTTTAGAGGCTTTTTGCATTTTATTTCTTGGAACGGCGGTTGCATTTTTATCATGTTTGAATCCTGTGGGTTAGAGATCATGCACAGCGCGGGGCCGGGGGGAGGACACTGCGCTGATAATGTCCCCATCCTGTCAACTGCCCCATGGCTGTCGGGAACAGACCAGGTTGGTCTCGCTCCTGAAGTTCAACAAGGACAAGTGCAAGGTCTTGCACCTGGGAGAACATAATCCAGGAGTGCAGCACAGGCTGGGATCTACCCGGCTGGGGAAAGAAGTCATCATCCTGCTCTACTTGGTGCTTGTCAGGTCATCCCTGGAATCCTGAGCTCAGTTTTGGTCCTCGCTGTACAGAAAAGCTGTGGCCAGGCTGGAGAGGGGCCAGGGAAGGGCCACAGAGATGATCCAAGGACTGGGAAGCCACCACATGAGGAAAGGCTGAGAGAATGGGGCTTGTTCAGCCTGGAGAAAAGAGGCTGAGGGGAGAGCTCGTCATGTTTCAGCGGTGGGTACAAAGCAGCTGGAGATCCCTTCGTACAAGGAGCCCCATGGAAAAGGTGAGGGGTGATGGGTACAAGATTCTGATTGAACACAAGAAGGAAATTTTTCCCGATGAGAACAATCAGCCATTGGAATAATCTCCCCAGGGAAGCGGTGGATTCCCCAGCATTGGACACTGTTAAGATTCAGCTGGACAGGTGCTGGGCCAGCTTGTCTAGACCAGGCTTGTGCCAAGAAAGGTTGGATCAGATGATCCCTGAGGTCCCTTCCAACCTGGGATTCCATGATTCTATGAAATTGAGCACCTGGAAGAAATGTGGACCCCAGACCTGGCCAAAAACTCTTGAAAGAGCCCTCACAGAGGGGAGTGCCTGTCCCCATGGCCAGTGTCAGCATGGCAGGGCAGCCAGTGCTGGTCCCTCATCTCCTGAGGGAAGGGGATGGGGACACGGGGATGGGGACAAGAGGAGCTGCGCTCGGGCAGGAGCTGGGCGAGCATTACATAAGGCTCCGCTCCTCTCCAGAGACATTCCGATGATTAATTAGAGGCTCTGGCAGCCGCTTCCCTGTAATAATATTTTAAACATTACTTTTCCACTGGTCCTTGCCAGCAATCGTTATTTTGCGCTGTGGAGGCTGTAAAATTTCACTTCAAGGATGGGTTTCACTCCCGTTACAAAATGTGTCTGGAATGTGCAGATGTTTCCTTCGGGGAATCGTGAGCCAATCCGCTCTAACACATCATCCCGACGGGGAGGACTCAACATGCTAAGCAGCCCCGTTCGCAGAATCGCAAACAAACACACACACACACACACACACACACATATACATGCAGGGCCCTGCGGAGCTGTGCCCGTGCCGGGCTTGACCCCCAAACCCCGGTGATGTGCAAACCCTGCGGGTTTCAAAATAACCTCCTGCAGGTATCCAAGGATGTGCGTGCCAAGGACAAAGAGGAGTTGCTGTAGATGTGGCAGAGTTGGAGAAAATGGAGAGAGGGGGTTTAGCTGAACAACAACAACAAAGTTGACATGGAGAGTGGAGAATATTGAAATATGCTTTTTATGGAACAGTCACCGGTGAATGGGAGCCCCAGCAGTTGGGACTTCAAATTAAGGCTGTAACCATCCCTGGGGAATGTCTCAGGGGCTGGTCCTGTTTTTGTCAGAGGATCCAGGAGATCACTAATTTTTTTCACTTGTTTATGGGATAGCTGAGCTGTGTTGATCTGTGTCGAGCTGTGTTGCTCCAAACCTGCCTCTGTTTTGTGAGAGCCCTTGGGGCCCAGAGCATCTCCAGGGACAACCTCACCTGGGGTGCTGGGCAGGTTGTGGTGCTGGGGTCTGCCTGGGTCCCGACCTGCACCTCGGGATTAATCAGTATACAGGGCTACCTTATACTCTGCATAAAAAAAAACAGCAGGAGCCTGTAGGAGAAGTGAAGGCAGTTATGGATAATAAATATACATGGTACAATACTGGGAAAGGGAAATATTGATAGTGATGAGCATGGACTGAGAGCTCAAGGCCATCAAACACTGATAAGCAAAGGAATGCAAGGAAAAGTCTGTGGCTAGTGAAGTTGGGAAGATTTTTTCAAGGATATTGGGAATTCAAGGAATGAAATGATACTGGTCTGTTAACACACAGACGTGGTCAAATTATCAATGAAAATATAGAAAAGGAAGGACTGTTCAGTAAATATTTCTGTTTTCTATTTGGAAAACAGGCAAATGATGTATTTGTATCATATGAGGATGATGAAACACTTTCCAGTCCAACAGTAACTGAAGGGGATGTTAAACAGCTGCTATTAAAGTTAAACCTTCTTAAACTAGCAAGTTCAGATACTTTGCATCCAAGAATTTTAAAAGACCTGTGTGAAGTTCCCTCTGGGCTATTAATGTTCACTTTTAGTTGGTGTTTGGGTAGTAGGGAAATTCCCAAGGACTGGACCAAAATGACCATGGTGCCAGTGGTAACAGAAGGTGTATGGAATGGTACAGACATTTATTATCCTGGTGTCCCAATTCTGTAGCCCAAGGAGAAACAATAGAGTGCATAGTGTGAACATCAGCTAGAAGTTAAAGGGGATAGCGTAATTAGTGGCAATGAACATGGAAAATTCACTTGTGGAAAATAGATCTCATGAGCCTCTGCCTTTTAAAGTGAGTTTACAGATGGAAGAGATGAAATGGTGACGTTGATGTAATACACATATGACTTCTGTAAGGTATTTGACTCAATGTCCCATGTATTGGTCAGAAATTGGAATGAAAAAAATCAGCACTACATGTATTAAAAGGATTAAATACTGGCTTCAGAATGTACGAATGAACTGGAGACGCTATCCTGAGCTTGTTGCAGGGAAGCCTCAAAGAGAGATTGCTGACCGCCCGGGCAGTGTGTGTGTCAGAACAAAACAGGAGTGACACTGGGCTGGGGTGACAGGGCACAGAGGAGGAGACGCAGCTTTGCTGTGCCTGGAGACTCAGGCACAGGATTGTCCCTCACTGAGGAGGCCACAGAAGGCAGATCTAACACTGGGATAGGAAGGAAAACGCAAACCGGGTTGTGCTGCAGCCGCGGTTTGAGCAGCTCTGGGGTCCTGAACGTGCTGCACGTTTTGTTTTGCTCCAGGTTCCCCAGCTTTGTGGATTTTCTGTCGCAGGCAGTGGGCTGTGAAATCTGTGGTCGTGCTTTGCATTGTTTTCAGAGAGCAGCACCGTTTACTTCGTGCCGTTTTTAAACATATCAAGTGCTAATATGACTGCCCCAAATCCCAGAGTTTTCTTTTTGGAGAAGAAGAAAATAAAGAAGGGGCTCAGCGTCTCTCCAGCACAGGCTGTGCTGCAGAATGTTGCCTGGACCTGGTTGTCTGTCTGGTCTGGTGCTTTTCCCCATCTCAGCTATTTTTAGTTAGCAGCCCATGCTATGAGCTGAAGGGTGTTGGTGAGAGCCTGGAGCCGGGAATCTCTTAAATAAAAAGGAATGTTGTTGGTGAAACATATCGGGGATGGAAATCAGTTGACAGACAGGGCTAAAATACACACCAAAATGTTTTTCTTAAGCAACCACCCAGGAACTTGGAGAACTTGCTGGTCTGTTAGAGATTGCTGTTAGCGACAGGTCAGGCAGATTTGTACTGTCAGCTGCAAAAGGGAAAGCGTTTGAGGGAGAGTTATCGCCCGTGGGAAGTGACTGTCGGGATCTGCTGCGGGACCAGCGTTACTGGGGGTGGGTGTAAATTTGGGTACATTTTGGGTCCGTTTGGGCAGCGAGGCAGGTGCTGCAGGTCTGTGCAGGTCTGGGTGTGAGACCCCGGGTGTCCCTGCTCCGTGAGCCCCACGGCAGGGACAGGATGGGGGGTTTGGAGCAAGACCTGGGGGGCTGGTGCTCAAACTGTGCAAATGACTGAGGAGGAAATGGCCGCAGAATTGTTCAGTGAGGTGTGTTCGGCTTCGCACCATTCTGACAGCGGGAGGTGCAAGCGGGGAACACACCGTGCTCATCCCGGGCTGCTCCCAGGGCCGGGCATGAGGGGACACGGTGACACTGTCCCTCAGCCGCCTCGTGGCATTTGGCTGTGACACCTCGCCTGTTCCAGACCCAGGGTTCCCTCCTCGTGTCCGCTTTACCTGTCGCGTGTGGGTGGCGTTGGCTGGCAGGTGATGTTCCTCCTGAATCCTCAGTCCTTCGTGAACCCCCCTGTTTTGCTGCCCTGGGGCTTTGTTTTCCCCTTGTTTGTGTGTCACTGACAATGTACTGACCGTTCTCCCAGCACAAGCAATGAGAGAAGAATTTCCCAGCTGTTTGGAGAAATTACTTTTTATGTGATACTGTCATATCAGTCTCACTCACTGTCAGCTGGCTCTGAGTCTGAATTCAGCTATGAAGTGTCATTAACTTTCTACGGATCTCAGGACATTTCAGATGATCAGGGTGTCTCTGCTTCACAATTCTCGTGCTGTATTGATGCCCAAGTTGTTCCACAGTTCCTTTTGGGATACAAATGACGGATGCCCCAGAAGGTTTCCAAGGAAGAGGCCATGGAAATATTTTTTTCCAGCTATGTCAGTGTTTGCAAACTGCTTTGGAGAAGACGTTCCTGGGGTTCTCTGCGTTTCTTGGCTCCTGTATCAGCTCAGTGACATATCAGCAGCATCCAGTGCCTCCTGCATCCCACGAACCTCGCCTGTGGCAGAACTTACGGTGCTGGGGGAAAACAGCATTGTGTTTTTGTTATTTCTCACTGAGAAAGAATATCCCTAGAGGACAGCTATCCAAGCAAAGGCCTCACATTAAAATAAATACAAATAGGATAATAAAAAAACAGGACCCGGAGCTTATCTACTCCATCCCCTCTCCTGGTGGTGAATTAATATTGACAGTGCTTAAACACTTCTTGAAAACTTTTTACTTTCTGTGAGGAAGATTTAGCACTTAGTAGCTCAGCTGTGTAATTCCTAAATTAAAGCTTACAGAGGACTCACTTTTCATGGTAAAATAAAATATCACTGGGCTTCAAACAGGCTGACTTGGAAACACTCTGAGTTTTCAAGGGACCAGAGCTGGGTGTTGGAAGAGCTGCATGTCGCACGCAGGTTGTGGGGGCTCCCTGGATGGGTGCTTTTTTGGGTAAGAAGTGGGTATTTACGTGGAAAGTGGCTGGATTTGGGCGCAAGTGTCTGAAATGGTCTGCCTGAGCTCTGCCATGCGTGCTGGGAAGATGCTTGGTTTTATCACGTCTTTGATTTCATTGCAGACTTCCCATGAAACAAATGTATATTCACGGGGCTGACATTTAGCTGGATGAAACTGCAGGCGGCATGTTTATGTGCAGCACTAATTACGGACATTAACTTTATTTAAATATTTAGGTTGCTGCTTTCCCAAGCTGCAGGTCTTCCCTGTTCCCACCTCTCAGCGCGGTGTTGCAGAGCAGAGCGGGGCTGGGGGACGCCTGGTGTCTGGAGCCTTGTTTTATGCCACATTGAGTCACCTCTTGGCAGCAGAGGGCAGGACCACGTCCAGCTCCTGTCACTGCTGCCCCTGCTCACTTGGGTGGCTCAGGAGATGGGACCTGGTGTGGAAAGCCTCTCTCATGAGGGTGGCCGTCCCTGTAGCCAGCTCCCTGTCCCCCGGGGTGCCCTGCAGCAGCTCCTGCTGACCCCCACGAGTACAGGAGGCCGTGGGGAGTCCCCAGTGCCCCCTCGCCTTTGGCTCCGTTGTTTTGCTGTTGGGAAGGAGGAGATGAAGTCAGTGGTAGGCTAAGAATAACTTGTAAAATGAGCCGTGCTGCGGGTCCCCGTGCAGACAGCAGCGCTCGGGTTCCTGGGAGCCCCGGGTGTGAGAAGCCCCCACCCAGCGCTCCTGGCCAGGGAGGAGTGGGACAGAGCGCATGATGCCATCGCCTGTGAGCCAGCCCTGCCAGAACATGACGTCGCTCCATGAGGTAACACGTCCCCTTTGTTCGAGTGGCTTCATCCCTGGGCCGACTTTATAACCATATTTGGGAAAAGTCTGTGGAAAGCTGCTGGCTGCGGGGATCCGAGGAGCCGCTCTCTGAGTCTCAGCTGCTCTGCATACAGCTCCCACCTGGAGAGTGGGGATGTCCTGGCCATGGTGGGGATATCCTGACCATGGTGGGGATGTCCTGGCCATGGTGGGGATATCCTGACCATGGTGGGGATGTCCTGGCCATGGTGGGGATATCCTGACCATGGTGGGGATGTCCTGGCTGTGGTGGGGATGCTCTGGTCATGGTGGCAATGTCCTGGCCATGGTGGGGATGCCCTGGCCATGCACCCCGCAGGCGTGCACAGCATCACCTCTGTCTGTTCCAGGGATGGGACACAGAAGCAGAGGGAGTGTGGGTAAGCAGCGGCTGGGTGGGGGCTGCTGTGTCACCTGGGGTGTCCTGACCTCTCAGCTCTGTCTCCTGCAGGGCTCAGGGATCAGTCTTTCCCATGCTGCTTGAAGCATAGGCTCCAGCAGCCCCTTTTCTCCAGGCAGGGATGCAGACACCCCCTGCCCAGCCTCACCCCCAAACTCACTTCTACAGCGCCTGTGTGCAGCCTCTTACCTCGAGCGAGATTATGGAGAACCTGTGGCCCCAGCCCAGCAGGACAAGTAGGGTTTATTCCTTCAGACCTGGGGGTTGTGTTGTGCTGGTGCTCTGGGTGAGGCTTGGGGCGGGAGCATCGTGTGCCTCCCAGGGCTCTGAGGGGACCCCATGGTGACCGGGTGACCTGCTCCTGGTCCTGCAGCACAGCTGGGAGTGACATCGGGGTCTGGCCCGTGTCAAACCCACCCGTCTCCTGGCACAGCTGCTGTGCAAGGGCATTTGTGAGAGCGCTCTGCCGTTCTCCCAGGAGAGTACAAAGTGTACAGAACATTGCAAAAACGCTTGTATCCTTGCCTTACATTTTCATATCAACAATTACAATTTTGCCGTGGGAAGAAAAACATTTAGTTTTTAGATGAATATTTGTGAAAAAGTCTTTTGGGGAAAATTCCTTAGAGAGAGCTAAGACTTGGGCCAGCATTTGAAACTCGTAAATTCAAAATGAGCAAATAAAGTGTCATCATGCTGTGACAGCCTCGGGGAGACAAGGGTGCTCGTCACCGTCTGTGAGTCCCAGCGTGCAGCCCCTGCGGCTGCGGCGTCTCCCAGAGCCACCCCTGGCCCCTCCGTCCCATGGGTTTGCTCCCCAACAGCCTGGCCTGTTTTTGAAGCTGATCTCTGTGGGGTTGTCCCTGCGCACGGGGGTGAAATGTGTCTGCCCGGGGGTGGGATCCCTCAGTTTGCAGTGACCCACAGCTGTGGGGAAGGAAGGGCTGTTTGGTGGCAGCTCCGATGCGTGATGGAGCTGGGATCCCTTTGCCTTGGAAAATCCCCACTGCGGTGGGACCGAGAGCAGCGGCTGGTGATGCAGATCTCCGTGTGCTGTGCCCTGGGGTCTGTGCTGAAGGGCTGAGTGCCCATTGTGCAGGAGAGCTGCACCTCCCAGCACCCAGTGCAGGACCACAGCGTTGCTCCCCATGCACACAGAAAAACCTGTGTTTTGTCAGATTTCTGTAGCCACTGTGGCAACAATCTCTATTCCCCCTTCTGCATACAAGTGCCGTTACTTCTACTGCGCTTCCTAGGAGAGGTGCAAGCCAAAAGACGAAGAAAAAAAGGAGTCAGATCAGCAAAAACCTATAATTTTTCCTGGCTTGTACATGCAAAAACACATAGGGTTTTTCCTCCTCTTTTCTGGAAAGTCTGCTATGTACGTCAGGCAGTATCAGCACAGCGCTGCTGCATGGGGCACCGTGCTGCCTTGTGTTCCTGGAGACTAGAGAAGCGTTTGCCATGGAAACACCCACGGCAGCGCTGGGGCTGTCAGGCGAGCTCAGGGCACTTTGCTGCTCCATCGCTGCCGGAGGGCGCTGGGAGCTGCAGGCTCTGCCATGTCTCACAAACCATCTCACATGTCCCTCTGTCGCTTGTCCTTCTGGTTGCCAGGTGTGGATTTTGGTGGGGGTGAGAAGTGGGAGCTTTGCAAAGCTGGGCTTTGCTTGGAGTGCTGCTGGGCTTTGTTCAGGGCACCGCTGGGCAGAGATATTTTCTGTGCTGCCTTTGCTGCTCACTTCAGTCATTGCCTCTTACCCCTGGTTGCTACAAGGCTTTATAGGCAGGAGAACTGCCAGGGACTGAGCAGCTTCATATCCTGAAGGTGAAATTCAGTGAATGTTTTGGCCAAGTATGTGGAGCTGAGACGAGAAAGGGGGAGTTGTTTCCATGGAAGATGTGCTTGGGAAGGAGGCAATCTGGGGAAGGCTGTGGAGTCAGGAGTGGGGCAGAGAAGATGAATAAGAACAACTATTCTGGGGTAGAGAAGATGAATAAGAACAACTATTCAGTGTTCACAGTGCAGAAAATTAGGTGGTATCTGATGAAGTGATGCCTCTAGCAGGTTCCAACAAACCAAAGAAAGTATTTCTGTTTTAAAGCACGTGAGTTACGGAGCTTGTTGCTGTGGGCTCTTGGGGAGCCCAGGCTGGCTCGGGAAGGGGAGGGAGATGTTGTGTGGATCGGTCTGTTGGTGGCTGTTAAATATGACCTTTCAGTGTGGTTTCTGGCTCTAAGATGCTGTGTTGCTGGTGCCAAGAGCTGGGAGGTGTGCTGGGAAGGGATTGCTCATGCACTTCCCTCAGCACCTGGTCCTGACAAGGGATCTGGGGCAAGATGGACCCTTCATCCCAGGGGCAGAGCTATTCCAACATCCCTGCAACCACTCCTGCTGTTAAAACACAGTCTCTGGGCCAAAATGGTGCCCAGCCCTGTCCGCAGGACTCTTACTTGTGTCACACAACCCCCAGCACCTCTAGAGCTTCACTGACCCACACACTCAGCTTTTCTTGTTGCTTGCAGACCTGGAGCTTCTTTACCGAGTGGCTGTGGCTCTTCCCAACCCGTGTGCAGGCTCCTCTGCACAGACACTTCTCTCCATCGCTGGATGCTTTTCCCATTACTGTTCTGGCCGGGCTCCACACACCAAAAGGGCTGGGGAAGGCACAAGCCAGCACTGCCGCCTCTTCCCCTCCCTCCCTTTTTTTTGTGAAATGAAGGCAGAATGGGCCCACAAATGACATAATGAGAGCATGACATCAGGCTTGGCAGGCGGAGGCATGCTATACTCTGCTCAACATTATATGTTCTGTGGAATTCAGAAAAAAACAGCAGTGCACCAAAATAAGCCTGTCCACCACAGCGTTGCAGAAATAACCCCAGGGGCTGGTGGCCACGGAGCCTGTCTGAGCATCGCAGGGGGAGGAGGCGGCCGGTACCGATTCCTGCTGCTCGCTGCCAGCTGTGCTGGCCACACCAGCGCTCCCTGCTTCGTACCCTAAAGTCACCCGACCCCGTCTGCGGGTGATCTTGTGGGCAGTGGCTGTGGCTGATCCGTCGTCCCACTCTCAGGATGTAGCTGCCGCAGCCCCGTGGTACCCGCAGCACCAGGGTAGCTTTTCAGTGGCTACCTTAAGTTTAAATATGTACATAGAAGTAGTTTTGTGCAGGATTATTCAGTTATGTTATTTCTTAACTTCCATGCTTCAATGATAAAATTCAGCTTTACTAGAAGAAAGTCTTATAATCATTTTCATTTCATGAGCACCCAGCACCGCGTGGGAGCTGGTGGCAGAGCTGGGATAGAGCAGGAGGCTCCCAAGGCTCAGGTTGGTGCCCTCATTACCAAATGTTCCTTTACCCAAAGCTTCACCCTCCCTCCACGACCAGCTCCACTTCCAGAAGATTAGTTTGCTGGGCATGTGAGTTAAATGTGGGTGTTTGCTGGGGAGCTGCAAGGCAGCTCTCTGTAAGGCATATTTCACATGTTCCTTGTTCTACACCCTAGTCATTGGTGGGTTTTGGTGTCACTTGTCCCACAGGGGTCTGGGGAGGAGCAAGCCAACCCTCCCAGCCTCCTCTGGCTTTACATGGCTCCTTTGTACAGTGTAGAAACTGAGGCAGGATTGAGAAGTTGGACCTGCTCATAGCTGCCCTCTTCCAGGCAGCACAGCCTGTTCTCAGTATCCCCCGTGGCACAAATAAACTACATTTTTCTTTCTTCTTGTGGAGAGGGCAGCTGTCTGCGTGCACAGTGCGTTTCAATGGAGAGCCTTGTTTTCTGCTGGCTTCAGCTCGGCTTTGAACCTGCTCCGAATTTCCTCCAGCCTGGCAGTGGGCTGAGAAAACACAGTCGTGGCAGTTTGTGGCACTGGGAGGCTGAGCTCTGTCCCACAGCCTCTGCGTTGGCTTTTATTGCTCAATATTTCCTGATTTTTTTAATTTCTTTTTTGCAGCCTAGCTGTGTTCACAGCCATCTTTCCCATGCCAGGAAGGCATAATGTGATTTTCCGTACGAGCTGGGGAGGGACCGGTGGGAGAAGGCAAATGGGCGGCTGGGAGCCCGGCTCAGTGACTTGTGGCATCTGCCACTGTTCCTGGCATCTCCTGTCAGCAGGAGCCCTATGTCCCTTGCAGGCTTTGCACTGAGGAGCTCTGGGGAGGCTGAAAGCTGGGATTTTTTACATGAGTTCTTGATCAGGTAGTGAAGACAAGGGTAGAAAACAGCAAGGGAATTGGCCTGTGGTTTGTAGGCACTGGTGGTACCACCTGGTGCCCGATCTGGTGGAGGACAGCAGCTCCTCGGCAGGTCCTGGACAGGAGCTCAGACCGTGGAAGACATAGGGTGGCAACCAAGGTCTTGTGATCCCTCAGGAAGCACTTGAAGTGTGGTGAAGTGACAAAGTGTCTGGGTGCAGAGAGAGCTTGGTTCATTATCACCTCCAAGGGTTTGGAGCATCTCACACTTCTGACGCAGCCTCACCTGGGAACCCAGCCCCAGCTTTCTCCTTTGAAGGTTGCTGGTGGAGCTTCTCTGCGTGCGGGGCTGTGGGTCAGTGCTGGCTGTGGGTGACAGTGGGTGCTGGATAGATGGGTGAGCTCAGATGATCGTATCTGGCCGCATGAGCTTGATGACTGTGTGTGGAACGACAGCTCAGTTGTGCTATCAGGAGAGGAAAGGGCGCAGGAGTCCCCTGCAGCTCTTCCACCGTGAGATGTGTCCAAGTGGCCTGACTCCTTGACAATCTGTCCTGTCTGTACGAAACAGCAGAGTCCCTTGAGCGGATCAGCAGGTTGAGGGTTGTCACTTGCTAGTTTATGGAGGACATCTCCTCCTGGCCCTTCCTGAACCAAACCCACTGGCCACAGCGCCAGCTCTGGGCGTCCCACTGGGTCACCCCTGGTCACCAGGAACTTGTCCCTGGTTCATGCTGTTCGGCAGGCAGTGACATCTAGTGTCAGCCCAACAGGCTGTAAAAGCAGCACCGAGTGGGGAATTATTGACTGTATTTGCATTTTAGCTCTTTGCGGAGGTGAGTGGGAGCAGCTCTGCCGCTGAGCATCTTCTGGAGCAGGTCCCAAGTCCCAGTCATCCCTGGTCTTTCTCACAGGTGGCAATGGAGCTGGCTGACCCCTGGGAGGCCAGGATTTGGGATCTTCACCTTCACTTAATCTGAAGTTTAAAAGCTTTCTCTGAGATGAAATGGAAATAATGCTAAGGGCTGTTTGGAAAGGGCTGGGGACAGAGGAATGGAAAAGAGCAGACCTGCCCCTTCGTGTTCTTCATTTCCTCCTTGGGAAGCAACGAGACGGGCAAGGTGGAGAGAAATCTGCAGAGAGGGGCTTGGGGCTGGGTGTCCCCATTCCCTGCCTGGTTTGGGTGCTGGTGGTGCCGTCTGTGCTGGCACAACGTGGCCAAGCAGCACTGACGGAGAAATGTTCAGCAGTGCCAAAGCCCTGGGTTTGCAGCAGCGGAATGGCTTGTTTTGGAAGTCTCTCTTGTTTGGGCAAGGAGCAGGAAGGCATCAGCGCTGAAACACAATTTCCTTCTGTCTTGGGCTTGAGGTGCTGCCTAAGAACTAAATGGGTTGTTTCCAGGTATTTTAAATATAAATAGTTTTACTGGTCTCCCTGTACGGTAACTGGTTGGTGGTCTGGTCCTTTCCAAATCCGGTCAGGTAGTGGAAGGAGGTGCAGAGGAGTACAATGCACAGAAATCCTCCCCGAGGATTTACAGGATCACCCTGAGGAAGGGTCTGCCCTGGCTGGCAGCAGCCGGGACTCCATCCAAGCTGGACTTTGTGTTTTGTCTTGCAAGCAGGAGCTGGAAACAGGTTTGGAGGTGACTTTCCTGTCTCCTGTGCAGAATGTGACCCCCGTGTGGTCTGTGAAACTGCAGTAAAAGATGCTCTTTAACTAGTGCCCCAGCTACCCCCAGGCAAAAGAACGCTGGCTCGATCGGATATTTTTGCCAGCATCTGTGTTGAAAGTGTATTTGTCGAGCCTTTATTTTTCACATTTCTTGGACTTCTTTATTGGTAGCTGCTGGTGAACTCTTCTGAATCCACTCTCAGCTTGGCAAAGAACTCCTGGACAGCAAAATCGGAGAAAATAAACCTTTTAAAGAGACATCCATCCCTGTTACTTATCCCAGACTTTCCTGGAATCGTCTGTAATTTTCCTGCCAGTTTGGCAGAATTCTTTTCATTGGGATAAGTTAAGTTAAAATGTCAGATCAGACAAAAAAATAATTGATTAGGGGGTAAAAAGAAGAGGTGAGACAGCGAGGAGAAGTTACAGGAGATGATTGTAGGGAGAAATGTGAGGAAGGGGGTGGGCTGGAGAAGGTTCCTTGGTCCAGCCCCATCCGCCTCCCCGAGCTCTGCCAGAAACCCTTGAAGGGTAATAACATCGCATGGGCTTGGGATCGGGATTTTGATGCTGCTAAAAGGTTTTGGCCAAAGGAGATTAATCTGAAACCTGAGAGTGAAGTTTATTAGGAATGAGTGGAGACCGATCAGTGAAACTTTCACTTCGTGGCTGGGTGACGTTTTAAAGCTGAAAAAGAGGAGATGGGGTGAGAAGAGCTGGGCTGGAGGACAGAAACAATTTTCCTTTGGATGAGCTGAAGGCTGTTGGTGTTAGAGTGAGCGACTGGAGATTTTCTATAAGTGTTCCTTTCATAAGGGCAACCTAACCTGATTTTAAACAGAAAATATACCTTGTTACTTCTTCCCTTTTAAGCTTTTCCAGGGAGAGACAAAAAGATCTTCAAAATGTAAAAGTTAAACGCATCAATTGTCTAATTAATTATCAGTTCTTTGGCACCAGAAATGCCCTTGGAAGTTCTTCATAAATTTTTTCTTGAAGTTAATTACTACTTTAGACTAAATTATTTCTTAATTACTTCTTTGAACACCTATTAGACTTGAATACTTTTTGAAAAGGATGCATTAAATTTAGTAATACATTTCTCATGTCTGTCATTACTCCAGATCTGCTCCAGAGTGGAATGTGTATAATGATAATCCTGATTTGTATCTACACACGATACAAAGCTTGGAGCAGCAAATGCTTTATAGCTGGGAAAGGTGTTTTCTTTGGCTGGGAGAAAAGCTCGGCTTTAACACACCAAACCCTTCCAGTCTGGAGTGGGGCTGGAGTTTGGAGAGAGGCTCTTCTAAGGGCTGGTAATGGAGAAATGACAAAACTGAAGTTGAACAAAAGCTGAAAATTGTGTTTTCTTTCTCTAGGGATCTCTCCAATAACAGGATCAGTGGTTTAGATGTGCAGATATTCGCAGGTCTGACTTCTCTGGCACAACTGTAAGTACACAGGCAAGAGGACGAGATTTGTCACAGAATTTGTGTTAGTACGTGGAAAATTGTGATAAAGTCGTGGTGTCCAAACCCCACTTATCATCTGAGAGAACTGGGTGCTGAGCTGAGGGTCCTTTGAAGAGCCCAGCACTACTGGGAAAGACCTGATGTCCCATCGCTCCATAGCCGGAGCTCTCCCAAAGGCCCAGACTGTGGCCAGAAGGGGAGAGCTGTGGTCATCAGCACACTCACTGCTTCAGCCGCTGATCAGATGAGTTTGCGCTGTTACTCATTGATGGTTCATAGAGATTAACTGTTTTTTAAAGACAAATGAGACTGTCAGATCAAAAAAGGTACCAATGCAGCCAGCAGCAAAACCTGCTTTGGTGGCTCCATCTGGGCGGGTGGCAGCCTGGATAGCCTGCTGTCTACACCTCAATAACCTCCTCACAGGAGGACCAAGGGAAGGACTTGGAGCACTGGCACTGGACTTGAGCATGGGAACAGGCTACCGAGGGAGGCTGTGGAGTCTCTATCCTTGGAGATACACAAAAGCAGCCTGGACGTGACCCAGGGCAGCCCTCTCTAGGTGACCCTGCTCGAGCACCTGGTTGGACCAGGTGATGTCCAGAAGTCCCTTCCAACCTCAACCATGCTGTGGTTCCATGACTCAGTGACATTTTGCTGTCATGTGCGTGTGGCTGTTGAGACTCAGGATGCTCAGCGTGTCACAAGTACCCAAGCAGAGCTCAGGACAGAAGTTGATCCTTGTGTTGGCTGGGAAGTTGTCACCAGCATGATGAACTTGCCTTTTCGTTTTCTCTCCTATTACAGAGATATAAGCCACAACGAGATTTCTACATTAGAAGATGGAATATTTGATAATTTATTTAATTTAAGTGAAATGTAAGTTCCTTCTTTTTGTTTCCTCGTTCTTTATTCAGACTTTTCCTGGAAGCAGCTTTTCCCTTCCAGCCAGGGTGGGATGTGGCGCTGCCGTGGGGAGCTCTGGGACACGTACCCCACCAAGCAGCCGCCCTTTGGCCTCTCTCCAGTTTCTTCCTCGAGCTGTGTCCTGCTCCTGGCTCCTGTTGGTGCCCTTCAAGCCCAACCCCTTCCCACACTTTGCTTCTGTCTCCTGGCTCCCTCCAACCTCTGCCGCTGCCTTCCTGGCATCCCTGCTTCCCTCGCACACCAGCAATGCCCAGATTCTTGTTTCTGGGTCACACTTGTTCGTGTTTGTGTGGTCACACCTTGGGACCGGGGGATCTGATGAAAAGGGCTCTGACCTGCAACATGGAGACCCCAACCGAAGTGTCTGAGTCACCTGATGGCATTTGAAGATGTCCTCTATGAGTGATTCAAGTTCTCAGGCTTATAGTGGTTTTTAATTGAAGTAATTAAATCTGTGCTGTTATGCGAAGGGTGGCGAGGGGGTGCCACACATTTCCAGGAGAAATATGTGAAGTGACAGCACAGAATGGCCATTCTGTATTTGAATGAGCCAAAAGATTAACCCCGTGTGATCACTCTTGGCAAGCAAGAAAAAAGCTAATGCGCACATTCTCCCTGGCACCAGGACACAGAGGGCATGTTCAGCTCCTTGGTTTTGGTTGCAAGTGGTGCTGAAAAGGCACAAAGGATCCAGGCAGGGTCCACGTGAGTCTGTCCCTGCTCAGGCTGGCCGGCAAAGCGGTGCCTTCAGTATAAAACTCCTGGGTTCAGCCCCTGCGGCAGCCCAGCCCAGCTGGCGTCAGCTAGACAAACATCTCTCCATCTCTGGCCTGTTCGCAGCTGAATGCCAAAGGCTGTAATTTGGAGCAAGCTTAGCTGCAATTAAAGTTTCCATCTTTTCATTAAACTGCCACATGGAAAGATTATCATTGACTTTGCATTTCTTTTTTGACAGATCAATTTGATTCTCTTAGCTATTTTTTAATGGAGCTGTAAATAGTCTCCCTTAGCTGGAGAGGCTGTCATTACAGCCAATGGCTGTGAGATAGAAAACTATTTTAAATGTAAGACTGTGTCTTTAATTTGCTTCTAATTGCAACAATTATTTGTAGAGTGAAAAAAGTACTTGGAGTACTTGCCTAATTCTAGCCTCTAGAAAAATCATGTTAATTATTGCTTGATTCCCTATTCATTAACTCCCCTCGCCGTTCTTTCTGAGGCATTTCTCTGGAGTGGTGCAGATGGGAACCGTGAGGGATCTGCACGCTGTGGTAATTAACACTTAGCACATGTCAAGTTAATGCCTGACTTTTGTCTGATCTCCCTCTTACAGAAAATTAAGTTGGAATCCATTTGTTTGTGACTGCAAACTTGCCTGGTTGCCCCGTTGGGTGGAAGACAGAAAAGTGAGAGTGGTTGAGGCGTCGGACGCGAGATGCGCCCACCCTCCCCAGGTGGCAAACCGTTCCCTCTTCGACGTCTCCTTCCTCAGCGCTACTTGCGGTAAGGGAACACGGCGGGCGCTGCTGGGAGAGATGACTAAACCAGATGGGCCCAAAGGCTTCACATCTAGACCTCCTGAGACCTCAAGTCACCAGTTCTAATCTAATTAAGCAAATCATAGAATCATTTTGGGTGGAAGAGACCCTCCTGATCACTTAATCCAACTGTTAACCCAGCCCTGGCACTAAACCATGTCCCTGAGAACTTCATCTCCACGCCTTTTATAAACACCTCCAGAAGTGGTGATTCAACCACTTCCCTGGGCAGAAACTACACAACTACACAGAAAGCGTAATCAAAAAACATTAAAAGCAAAAGAATGCACAATTAAATGTGATTTAGAGACAACTAAAAACTGTTTTAGAAGTGCTACACTGCGGTTTGAAAGACTATTGCTGTAAAAAAATCTGCAGGATATTTGCGATCATCACGTTTGAGGAAAAGTTAATCCCAAAAGAATCATAGAATCATAACAGCAGCAGATGACTGTGCCCTGACGCCTGGGGCTGGAGTCAGTCACACCAGGCTGAGATCAGCAAACTCCTTACAGACAAGCGTCAGGCAGCCATCAGATGGCACCAGCCCCATCACTTTGGGCTCTCCTCTCAGCTTTTGACAGGCTGACTTTAAGCAGTGAAATCTCACTGGAGTTGATGGGACCTGAGGGCATGTGAGGTTGAGTCTGTGCAGCTGACAGGGTTCCACGTTAGGGTGGCCTGCGCCGGGGGCAGTGTTGGGGCTTCCTGGGCTAGCAGAAATGCGGGCTGCTGTTTAATGGGAGGGTAGAGGAAGAGCCCTAAGAAAACTTATCTGACCTGGATGCTCAGCAGTGTCCAAGAGAGAGGGAGGGAGAGCGAGTGCTTCCCCTGACAGGCATTGGGCATCCCCGTTAGTGCGTGACAGAAGGACGCGGTGATGGGGCTGAGCTGGATGAGCCGCCTGCTGAAGTTCAGTGCTCAGGGGGCCAAAACCCGGTGGGTGGTTGTTCCTCTTTCCCCAGCCCTGCAGCACCTTGCAGGAATTACCAAGGGGAATAACAGTGGCACTGTTACTCCTCTTGATAATTAGTTGTTCCCCTCTTGAACTACTTAGTGTGGAAACAATAATGTGAGGCTGTCTCTGGGGTAATTCAGTGTAATGGGAGCAGGCTGGGGACAGCCTGCCAGCTACTGACAGTTGTTAATGACCATCAGGGAATGAAGAAGTTTGATCAGGCTGGTGTTAAAAAGCAAAGTCGTTCCCATGCTGTGGTCTTCCTCACAGGACTTTTCTTAAGAAAAGCAGCTCAAGGTTTGCAGCAAAGCCATGGAGAGAGACGGACAGTTGGATGGGTTTGGTGTGGGAAGATCACGCAAGGCCGGAGCTGTTGGGATGTTTGGGGGGAGATGTTGTAGCAACCAGCAGCAACAGAGGAGCAAACATGGCTCGGCTGCGTGGGCAGCGCTGAGCGGAGGCCAGGCCGGCCCAGCTGGGCTGTGGCTGTGCACGTGGCAGAGGTTCTGCCGCTGAGTTTGTGGCAGAGGAACGTCCCACCCCTTGCAAGGGGGGAGCAAACTCCAGGGAGTGAGCTGTTGCTCTGAGACCAGGGCTGCTGTGGCTGCCATCGTATGTGCCTGCGTGTCCCTGCACGTGTCCGCCTGTGCTCCCTGCAGCCAGGCACGTGTTGTTTCTGTCTATCCTTGAATGCATACATGTCCATCCTTCCACACTCCTCAGGTGCCATTGCCCTCTTTTCTAGCATCAGATTTTGCCTGCAAGTAGGTGGGAAGCTCTTGGCCCTCCCCAGGAAGGCTGCAGTGGCTGCCAGTGATGTTTCCTCCATGGCCCCGATGTGCCTGTAAAGTGTGTTTGGTTCTAGACATGTTGCTGGAAGCCCCAAGTAGCACATGGTGAAACGTGTGGCACCAGACCAAGCCAAGGTACAGCCAAGGGACAACCTTTTGTCTTGGTCTTACTTGGTGGCAAGTCCTGTGGGCTCCTTTGAGGGTCAAATTCAGGCGAAGCATGAAGTCCTGGGTTGGGGCAGCCCCTCGTATCGGTACAGGCTGGGGGTGAAGGGATGGAGAGCAGCCCTTGATGGAGAGACCTGAGTGCTCTGGGGGATGAAAGGTTGGCCATGAGCCACCATGTGTGCTTGCAACCCAGAAGGGCAATCTTATCTTGGACTGCATCACCAGCAGTGTGGCCAGCAGGTCAAGGGAGGTGATTCAGACTAGAAATGAGGAAGAAGTTGTTGCCCCTGAGGGTGGTGAGAGCCTGGCCCAGGTTC
Source organism: Streptopelia decaocto (assembly GCF_964273445.1). Taxonomy (NCBI): domain Eukaryota; kingdom Metazoa; phylum Chordata; class Aves; order Columbiformes; family Columbidae; genus Streptopelia; species Streptopelia decaocto. Next base: position 6,283,458 of record NC_138668.1, on the reverse strand, counting down.
CCAGAGAGGTGGTAAATGAACCATCCCTGGAGACATCCCAGGCCAGGCTGGACGGGGCTCTGAGCAACCTGAGCTGGTGAAGATGTCCCTGCTTATGGCAGGGGGGGCACTGGATGAGCTGGGAAGGTCCCTTTAACCCACACTGTTCTGTCATTCTGTGCCTCCACATCCCATGAGACTGTCAGGCTCTCCAAAGATCCATTTTATTTACTGAGTGTTGGTGCTCCATAAATCTGTGTGACTGGTTTATTATTTCTGTCATCATTCATTAGCATAAAGAGTTTGGAAATCATTGCTGAGGGATTAAAGACTTCCCAGGCAAGTCTCAAAAAGGAAGTGCTTGGAGTAGGAGCTGCCCAGGAGAAGCCCATTCCCAGGAGCCTGGGGTGGTGTCTCCTGGAGGGTCTCACCAAGCTGTGGCCTCACAGTGTCAGTTTGCCAGAGGCTCTTCTGTTCTGTCCCCCAGGAGCTCAATACATAACGTGTCTGACGAGCAACCACACAGAAGAGGCTGAACTCATCATCCTCTTCACGTCTGTGCACCCCGGGAACCTCACCGAGGAGACCTGCAGTGCCCTCTGTTATGCCGAAGACCAGGAATATGGAGGTTTCAGCAGCCAGGGGCAGTGTTTGTGTGGTGCTGCCCAAGAAACAAACTCTTCTTCCGGTTGTTTGCTGTTTTGCACTGAGCATTTGTCCGGGCAGGCCTGTGATGGCCCATCGCTCGTCCCCTCGCCCTTCCAGGCACAGCTGCCCGTGTCCTTCACAGGACTGCAGCCCCGGTACAGCCTGCACCAGGCCGTGCTCTTCAACGTCAGTATTCCCATCACTGCCAGCACTTTACTGTGGGAATTTGGGGACCAGACGGAGGTTCTCAACACCACTGGAAACACAGCTGTTCATGTGTACACCTTGCCTGGGCAGTACAACATCACTGCCACCATCTTTGTGGGCACCAAGGTCTTATCCGTGCAGGCAGAAATTGAGGTGGTGGCTTCACCCCAGCAGTTAGAGCTGCAGTGTCCTTCCTTGGTCAAGACGAATGAGAGTCTGGACATCTGGATCCACAACAGGGGTGGCACTGGGCTCACGGTGCTGTACGGGATCACCGCAGAGGCTGGAGAGCTGGGCAGAGGTACGCGGGGCGGCTGCTGCTGGGCTCAGGGTGGCACTGGGTCCTTCTCTACCGAGGACTAAGGGATGGCTCCTTTGGGCACTCCTTGCTCCCCTGACGGACCAGGCAGCATTTTGTGCTGTCCTGGTCCAAGGAGATGACTTCACAGAATGCACTTCAACAGCAAAGGGAATTTCTGGGCTCCAAGAAGGACGGGACATTCCTGGAGCTTCCCTCCCCAGTTGGATTGGGATGTGTGGGCCCATAGTAACGACGTCATGCTTGTGTTCTTCTCCCCCATGCAGCTGTTCACCCCATGTGCCCCCCCGATGGGCTGGTGTTCCCGGGCAACAACCACTGCTACCGGCTGGTGGTGGAGAAGGCCGAGTGGCTGGAGGCCCAGCGGCACTGCCAGGAGCGCGGCAACGGGGACCTGGCCTTTGTCAGCACCCCTGACATCCAGAGCTTCCTAGTTGCTCATGTCATCAGGTAAGCGAGGAGGGAAAGGGTTAAGATTTCCTGGGGACGGGTCTTGTGTTCCTGGGGTGACACTTGCAGAGGGGTCCAGGTCCAGAGCGTCCAGGCACAGCTGGTCAGGCTGGGTAGACACACGGTCCAGGCTGAGCACAGGGAAATGGTGAGGATGAGGCTGCTGAGCAAAGAGGAGGAGTAAGCAGAGCCTGAGCCCTTGCTGAGCTTGGCTGCTTTGCTTAAAGCCTGTGGAGGAAAGAAGAGAAATGGGACAGAAGTGGAAGTCGGCACTGGGAGCAGTGGGATTGCTGCTGGTGGGTGTCTTATCCCTCCGTTGGTGCCTGTGGGTGCATCTGGAGTGGTGCAGATGTGCAGGGTGAGGAGCGAGTGGGGCTGGGCTGAGCCGAGCATCCACCCGGGAGGTCAGCACAGTCTGCAGACTGTGAGCGGTGGAGAGGGTCTGGTGCTCTTGTCCAGAGGGTGTTTGAGTGCCACCACGCAGCCCCTTGCAACCAGCTCCCTCCATCAGCAGCATTACAGCTGTTTTGTCCCACCCGTGACACCATGGTGGCATCCAGCACCGCTCCAGCAGAGCCTGAACCAGTTCTGCAGCTGGGACCTGCACCCTCCAGCTACGGCTGCAGCCTGAATCCAGACCCTTCCCCTCTTCTTCCTCATCCTGAGAAGGAGCCGCGTCAGGGTCCGAGCATCAGGGTCCAGCAGCATCTGTTCCACCTCAGGCCTTGAGCTTTATAAACAGAGAGCACAGAAAGTGTCAGCCTTTGATTAAATCCGCCCCTCTAAGTGCTCTTTCTCCAACCAGCCGTCTTGGCGGGGGGAAGGACGATCAGAAAAGCTTTCAGGGGCCCGACAGCTCTTGTCAGCACTCCCAGATGCAGATGTTGGAGATGGCCTCTTCATAAACACGGCCCAGAAGGCACATGCGAAGGGAACAGCTGCGTGTGACGTAGGCTTTGAACAGTCCTGCCGAAGGTCTGACAGCCTCTTCTTCCCAAACTTGTATCCTTGCTCTGTTCCCTTCATGCTGGGATTTATGCCGAGATTGCAAACATGTGGTCTGTCCCTTCCCGCGGGTTAGGGACTGGTCACTGGCTGCTCTGATTTATCAGGCATTGCGTGCAGGGCTTTTGATGGACTGCAGTAAGGAAATCATGAGACCTCAGAAGGGAATGAGCCGCCCAAGCTGTTTCCCAGCTGCTGCCCCACGTTGCTCTCCTCCCCAGCCCCCTTTATTTCATGTATTTATTTTATTAATCCATTCAGATAAACATGAATGAGGCAGTTCCATGATGCGATTTCCCTGGTGATAAAAGACAAATCAACTGAGCCGCAGCTTTTTGGAACGTGCAGACTCCATGGTTTCTTGTGGGAAAACGGCAGAGGCAGAAATGTGTTTCCTATTAGAGTGTGCGGCAGTGATGGCCGCTCTCCCTCCTTCGCTCCTGCCGCTCAACAGCCTCCCCAGGAGCAGAGTTCTCCATCCCGCAGCCCCCCGGGGACCCCGCTTGCCCTGCGGAGGCAGCTTGGGGAGCCCCTCTCCCTTTCCTTCTCCCACCCTTGGTCCTGCCCTGAGCCAGGCAGCTTGGTCCTTCCTCGGAGCACAGAGATGCTCACGTGGTCACATCCTGCTTCAGCAGAACCTGTCGAGAGCCCTCTGGTTCCTCTTTGCAAGGCAGTGGGCTGAGCCGTGGGGCAGGGGTGGAAAGCAAGCCCGCCATCCCATTTCTTCTTCTATTTTGTGTGTGTGTGTGTGTGTGACTTGCAGTTAGATCATAGCTGGAATTAGAAAAGGAAAATCTCTATCGGGTTTTACTGATGGCAGCAAACAGGCGGTTTCCTAGCCCGTTCTCCGTAATCCCCTGCCAGTGGTTCAGGAGCAGAGTGCAGCAGTTATTTATTTTTTAATCTTATTTGCAATGAAAACTACTGATTCATGGAACAGTTATTTTTGTTGTAGTTTTTCAGCATGACCTCATTAATCATTTAATCTGGCTGAGCCTTGCAGTGGATAGACACCAATTATCCCCCTGGTCTGCTTTTTGCACAGTGGTTGTGCCACCCCGGGAGCACATGGGAGCGGAGGGACAAGGCTGCGCCAGAGCTGGGTGCAACCTGCAGGAGTTGGAGCTTTGAGGGTGCTCCTGAGAAGTTAATACAGAACAAATGCTTCACTTTCTGCTGGGTGCAATTAGAAACAGTTGTCCAGAGACCATTCAGCACTTTCCAGCAGAATCTCTGCTGGGATCCAGCCAGCTTCCCAATGTGGAAGGGACATTTTATCTTCCTGAAACGACACTGGTGGTTTTTTTGTGTTCCCCAACAGCCACTGCTGGACAGGGGTGGCTGTGGAGCTACTGATCTCCCAGCAGCTGCATCAAAGATCCCCGGATTTGTACAGGAGCTCCTGTACCTGGCACCAGCTGAGGTTTAATCCTGCCCTGATGCCAGTTCTGCTCGCAGTGGAGAATTGACTGGCAGCAAATTGCACAGCCCTGTGCTGGGCACTGGGGACGTCAAACCTCGAATCCTGGGGTCAGTTTTGGGCCCCTCACACCAAGAAAGGCCTTGAGGTGCTGGAGCGAGTTATGAGAAGGGAACAGAGCTGGAGAAGGGGCTGGAGCACAAATGTGATGGAGCAGCTGAGGGACCTGGGGGGTTCAACTGGAGAACAGGAGCTGAGGGGAGACCTTCTGATCTGTGAACTGTCTGAAAGGAGCTTGGAGCCAGGGGGGGTTGGGCTCTGCTCCCAAGGAACAAGTGATAGGACAAGAGGAAATGGCCTCAGGTTGTGCTAGGGAAGGCTGAGATTAGATATTGGAAAAAATTGGGGTTGTTGGGCATTGGAACAGGCTGCCCAGGGCAGTGGTGGAGTCACCATCCCTGGTGGGGTTGAACAGATGCGGAGATGTTCTCAGGGACATGGCGTAGTGTCAGAGTTGGGTTATGGTTGGACTTGATGATCTTAAAGGTATTTTCAAACCAAAATTATTCTGATTCTATAAATAAAGCAAAAGTTTTATGAAAGGTGCAGCTTTTCCAGACAGTTCTGTATGACCGTGCTGTACCAGTCGTGGCTGATAGAATCGGTACTTACCAGTGTGTCACGAGCTCTGTGGTTCCTGTAACTGAGTCCTCTCTTAACTGCAGAGGGAGGACTAACATTTGGGCATGGGATGACTCACATTGTGGGGCAGTGATCATCAGAAGTTGGACTCAGCAGCACACAGTGACCCCCTGAGCTGCTTCTCCCCCCAGTTTATCAAAGAGCAGGTGGTTTTCTGTAGCTTTTGGGCAGAGGTGTGAAGGGCTGGTGGGCAGCAGGGCGGTGTGCTGTGAAGGAGCTGTTGTTGAAGAGCCGGGTTCTGGCGGTAGAATGGATGCTGGAATCCTTTAGTAACTAAAAGGCTCCATTAAATGCAGCCTGTGGCACCCGGATGAAGCTCTCGTTGTTAAGATTATTATTTTTATAGAGAACTATAGATGGCGTCTGTCCCAGATCTTTATAATATTAATGATTTCCTGAAATCCCCCGCCCCCCCCTTTTTTTTTGAAGGAGCCTCGATGTCTGGATTGGATTCAATGATTTTGCAAGCACTGGAGCGCAGCAGAGAGGTGAAGGATTTAATCTGGAGAGCTGTCAGAACTGGCTGCCAGGAGAGCCCCATCCCTCCAACGCTGACCACTGTGTGCGGATGGGTCCGACCGGCCAGTGCAACACGGACCTGTGCATGGCCAAGCACAGCTATGTCTGCGAGTACAAGCCCAAAGGTGGGTTCTGCTCCCAGCCCAGCATTGCGGGCAGGTGGGTGTCCTGGTGACATCCACAGTATGGGGGTCTTGTGACTTACAAGACTAGAGGGCCTTGGAGATCATTAGGTGGGCTAATGTGTTGTGTGCTGTGCAGGCTGGTGTTGATGCAACCTCCCAAATCTCCCAAAGTGGTGTAGGGAGTAAGAAAGAGAAGCAGAAAGGCAATGAAATATGTGAGAAGATTTAGGGAAGGAGGAAGAGCCAGCCCAAGGAAGAGAGCTCACTGGCCCTCGTTATGCTCAGTCCCCAGGACCTGGCCTGACTGTGACAGACACTTTGCTGCTGGTGGGAACCGGCTGGTCCTGGCCATGTTTCTTGTGAAGTCCATGGGGACAGGGAGGATGAGGAGTTCACCTTGTGTTCAAAAACTCAAAGTAAACCATTGGGTGTTGGATGGGAGAAGTATTTGCAGAGTTCCTAGAAGTCAAAATTGCTCAGAATTGCAAATGCAAACGTCACTTGTGCGAGATGAGAAAGAAATCAAAACACGTGTAAGAAGAAGGAAAATACAGCATCACAGCAGCTGATTTTCCAGTAAAGCTGGAGATCCAGATTCCTGAGTGGTCCCAGCCCTGCGTCAGCTCTGCTGCACCGTGAGGGAGTAACTTCAGGCCTTGCTGAGACTCATGGGCTTTGTTCACATATTTCCTTTGCAAACAGGAGTTCTTTTAAATGCTGAAAACTTCTTTGTGGGAGACCTGGTGTTTGACACGCAGGAGGCTGTGAGAAATGTGACCGAAGATGTGGTGTCAGCCCCGTGGGAAGCTGTGGAGGTGAGAAGGGTTTGCTGGTCCCGCTGCCAACAAGGGAGCCTGGGGAGATGCAGGCGGGTGAGAACCGCGTTTGTTTTGCAGGTGATGGTGTTCCCTGAGCTGGCATTCAGGCACGAGGGATATTTGACTGCGCTGGAGTTTGCGACACAGGAGCTGCGGCAGCCCGTTCAAGTGAGGTTCCAGGTGCACAGGCCAATTGATGGGGAAGGTGAGACAGCTCCTCTTGACACTTGTCGTATTGTCAGAGCTGACACCATCAGGGCCTTGTCAAACCAAGTGCATGTGGCCTTCTGTGGCCCCTCTGTCCTCAGAGCAGAAGCTTTGAAGCCTTAAAGGCTCAGAGATTTGGTTCTATTTTTTGTGGAGACTCGAGTGCAAAATCTGCGGGCCCGGTTGGACAGCCTGAGGTTGCCTTGGAGAAGTGCTTCTCCTGGAGAAATTAATAGGGGGAAAAACCTGTCTCAATGCGTGAAGAAAATATGAGTGTAAGGAATGTGTGTAGAAGTGAATTAATGTTCTGAATTATACTTTATGCTTTGGGAAGACTTGATGTGTCAAATGGGATTGTCTTCTGGTCCATCTGGCCCCACAGGTTAACAAGGAAGAATGTTTTCCTGAGGCCGTTTCTTCCCGATGGATGAGATAATCTAATAAGCCTTTTATTCCTTGTACAACAGCTCAATAGTCACAGTTTTGGCAACAATTAATTTTGCAGCAGAATGTTTGCTATAGCTATAGGGTTGGCTGGTTACAAAAGGATATTTTTTGACACTGAAAAGCTGATACTTTGACATGGAAACATTAACTTAAGAAAAGTTGCTTAATGTGTTTTCAGTGTCAAAGCCAGCTCTGCTTTTACTTGGACTCGCTTTCGCTTGAACATAGATCTCTTTCAGATTGCAAATTGCTGCGTCCTCACTGGAAAAGACACTACCTTTGTTTTTAACAGTCTTTGTGCCTTTGTGAAAATTTCCTGTAAAACAGGACACTTGTCTTACGCAGTACCAGGTCATGCTGCAGTTGCAGCTTTTACTAACCGTGGAGAAGAACGGTGGATTTGGCTTGAAAAGGTGCAATAGAAGTGCTACTTGTCAGAATGGTGATCTTTGCTTTCTCTTTCCCTAAATCCAGACTACCAGGAGGGAAGAAACGCTACAGAACCATTCCACCCTGCTCAGGGTGACGGGAACTGGACTCTGCTTGAATGTCCTCCTGGTTTCCAGTGGTGTCATTTGACTAATTTGTGCTCGTCACTAAACAACTGCTGCAATGCGACCGAGTGTGCCAACATTTCTCTTGCCAGCAGCCCAACCCCCGTGTCCCCTCAGCACAATGGAAGCCAGCTCAGCTATGAGCTCGTCAAGGAATTTCTCTTTACAATACCAGCTGGCCCTTCTTCCCAATATCTGGTCAGTGTTTATTAGCTGCTGTAACCAGTGAGTAGGTGGGGCAGTTTTCTCTTGAGTCCTTTGGGTAAATAAAGAATTGTTCCCAGTTCGCAGATGGAGATACTAAAGTCCCTTCAGATGAAGTGACTTGCCCAGTGTCACACATGCCACCACTTTCTGTCTTTCCTGCTCTAAGCCACAGGCTCCCTGCAGTAAACCTGTTGCAATCGCACAGTTGGTTAAAGGCAGATTTCCTGGGCTATTCCATTGCACTTATGCCATGGTGTCAGAGCATAAAGATGACTTCTCTATTACCGCGTTTGATACTAAGTAGCCAAGGAGAGAGGAGCAGTGAAAGGTCTCCCCAGGCTGTGTTTCCATCTGTGGCTTTTCCATTGGTTTCCACTGGGCAGTAAATCCAGCCCATGCAAGAATTGGGTGTGAGTGCTCTCAAGCTGAGACATTAATCCAAAAATGTCTCCTCTCTCTGCAGGTCACATTCAGAAAAGAAAATATATTTGTCAGGGTCGAGGACATCTTCAGTATCCAGCACAATGCAGGCTGGGGCTCGCTCCTCCAGTGCCAGCAAAGCACCACATCCCCGTACAGAACCAACATCTTCCGCACGAACTCATCCGAGTGGGCTCTTGGCCTGTCCGACGGCTCTGTTGGTGCCACGTGGATGAACGATGCTGTTTGCTCTCTCCGAGTTCGCTATGCCGAGGAGCAGCTGGTCCCGCTGATTGGCCCCCGCAACGCAGGGCTGGAACATCCAGGTCGATACACGGTCCGAGCCAGCGTGGACAACGGGCTTTTCAGCACCAACCTGTCCTGCAGCTTCTGGGTTGCTTCCCAGGTATCAGGGCTGCGTGTCATTCACCCTGCGCCGCAGGGCGGCAAGGTCTACCTGCCCTCCAACCACACCACCCTGCTTGTCAAGCTCTCCTCGGGGGTGAACGCGACCGCCAGCTGGCTGGGGGACAACCGCACCTTCCCCTTCCAGGGGTCCTGCCCTGCGGCTGTCGCATCACTGACGTCAGAGTGTGCCAGGGAGACCAATGACACCTGGTTTGCTGTGGTCAGCCTGAGCGGCCTCCAGGAGGGGCTGAGCACCCACCTGCTCATTGCAGAGAACACTGTGAGCTCCCAGAACATCACCATCACGCTGAAAGTGGAGGAGCCCATCCGGGGGCTGCGGGCCACCCCTGATCCTGAGAGCAGAGTCCTGCTAAACACACGAGTGGTGAGTGATTCCTGCTGCTTTTAATTTGTCAGGAGCCTTTTTAGCCTTTACGGGTGGGTTTGGCACACAAGGAGGGCTGGGGCTCAGCTCCACCCTGGTCAGGTGTAGCATCACTCGCTGCTACATGCCGGCTCCTGGATGATGTGGACAGAGCTGCTGCGGACACAGGTGTGTGACAGAAAGCACTGGTGCTCTCCAGCAGCAAGGCAGCTCAGCTGTACCTTCACCTTAATTCCCTCAGGGGTAAGGCATCACCTCCTGCTAGGGGAATACTGGCTTTCCAGTTCCACAGAAAACCAGAGACATTATGAAAGGCCAGTATTTACCTTCTCTTGACTTGTTGAGGTACTTACTCCTTTAGGTGTTTGGATTTGCTCTGCTGAATCTTTACATCACCTGCCTGAAGCTATACAAATGTTTAATCCATCCATCCATCCATCCATCCATCCATCCATCCATCCATCAAAGTCTTGGAGTTAATCTGGTGTTTGCCATAATTTTTTTTCCCCAAATCCTCTGTCCCCAGAGCTACAGCTGGGCCCTAGGGTCCTGTTTAATCACTACCCATTGCTGTCTGATGGCAGAACCCTGTTCCTGCACTGCCTGTTGGTCTCACCCTTCCTGGCTGCTCTGCAGGAGTGAGGGGGGAGCCTGCTCTGTCCCCTGCAAACCATTTTTGCCTTTGGTTTGGGTACATCAATGGATGAGGGTCAGAGACCCAGTTTACAGGTGGAGCTAAAGCTGAGTTGTTTCCACAGAGATATCAGAAAGTTTTTTAGGCAGCAAGAAAGAGAGCTGGTCACAAAAGAGGAGCGCTGGGGTATGGGAGCAGGCGGTGTGGGTTCTGCTCCTAGGCCTGCTGATGATTTATGGAGCCAGGGTCTGCATTTCTCTATCAGCAACAAAGCCACAGATGATCTCGCACCTCCGTGTCCTGCTCTGGCGCTCTGTCTTACAGGTGTGCGATGCCTCCCAGTCCAGCTCTGGGAAGCGCTGTGCATGCTCCTCCCTCACATCAGTATAAAATGTTCTTATGCCTTTCAGAGCTACATCCCTGTGATGGACGCTGGGTCAGATGTGACTTTCCGGTGGACAGTAGATGATAAGCCATCTTTCACTTTTTACAATGTTGTCTTCAACGTTATCTACCAAAGCCCAGCCGTGTACAAGCTTTCGGTAAGCCAAGGCCTTTCCCGTGAGACTGTTTTGATCCTGGGTTTCCATTTCATTCCACAAATGAGGCAGGAAAAGCAGCAGGGAGAGCAGAAGGCGGAGTTGAATTGAGGAGGTTTTCACTCTGCTCCTAACAAGCTCCTCTGCCATTTCTCACTGAGCTGCTCTTGCAAATGCCAATAGTAGGTTTCTTCCTATTCTTCCGTTACAGCTGCCTTCACTGTCTTCCCCATCTTTGCTTTCTCCTCTTTTTCTCCATGGTCTCTTTTCTGTTTTTGGCGTGTCTGTCCTCACCCGTTGCAGCAGGATGAGGCCGAGCCCTGCTGCAGGGTGCCGGCTGCTGCTTTTGACAGGTGGCAGATGTGGATTCAGAACTGGGCAGAGGCAGGATGCAAATGTCAGGTGTTCACAGGCAGGACAGAGCTGCCGCCACAAGCTCTTCTGGTCTCTGTCCTCTCTTTCTACTGGTGCAGACTGGAACAGTGGCTTTTGTCGTGGCCCCAGAAGAAAGATAGAGCGGAGAGTCTGGGCAGAGGGAGGTATCTATTGGGGAACAGGAATTTATCTCTGGCCAGAACGTCGCTTTGCAGGTAACTGCTGGTCCCTGAAGGGACACCAGCCCTGGCTTGGGGGATGCACCAATACTCATTTGCTTGGCGCAGCACTGTGCTGAGTAGCTCTGATTTGCTGGGTGAAGCACGGTGCTGACAAGCCTGGATTGCTTTAACTTACAGTGTTGACAAGGCGACATTAGTCTGGGGTCCACTGGGTTCAGTGTAACATCCACAGAAGCCTCGACACAAGCTGCTTCTGTCTGTCGGGTAGGACGTCTCTGTTCAGCTGGGTTTGAAGGATCCCTCTGTCAGCAACTCAGCTCTGCTGCTACTGAGGGGGTGACAAGATGGACTGGAGTTGGACCAAGGGTTGGACTTGATGATCTCTGAGGTCTTTTCCAACCTAGTCGATTCTGTGATTCGTCGTTAAGTGCCATGTGAGTGTCATATGCCTAGGTAATCCTGAGGATCCTGCTCTACTTCTGTCCTGTCTCTTGCCCATCTACTCTCCCTTTCCCTCCTCTGCCCAGCTTTGCTGTCCCTCTCTGTGCCTAGGATGCTGGAGCTGCACTTGGCGTGCTTGATTTTATGAGTTTCTCCCATTCCCACTCTCTGTGCTTGGAGCCACTTGTCTGTCACTGTCCTGAGGACACTGTGTGGCTGTTGCCCCCTTGGTGGCAGCAAGTGCCGGGGCTCAGCAGCTGGACACAGTGTGCGGGGCACATCAGGGAAGGCAAAAGAGTAACTGGCAAGTTCAGAGCCAGAGGAGTCTGAGGATGAGCAACTCTTCTTGCCCAGTTGCTGTAGAACCAGTCCTTGGACTGGCTTTAGTGGTGGAGTTGTGGTGGTTCATCAAGAGGTGGCTTTGCCGGGTAGGTGGCCTTCCAGCCTGTGCTGCTTTCCAGTGCCATTGAGGCCGTTGCTGCTGCCCCCGTCTCCCCTGAGCCCCGGGGCGTCTCTGCAGGACCACGAAGCCACTCTCAGGAGAGGGCAGCAGGGCACGGCCATCCCAACTGCATTCTTTGTCCCACTGTCCTCCCCAGCTCACCGCCTCCAACCACGTCAGTAACTTTACGGTCAATTACAATGTCACGGTGGAGATGATGAATAAGATGAAGAACCTCACGGTGCTTGGTGTCCTGCCGGTCCTGCCTCAGAACAGCACGGTGGAGCTCACAGCAAGAGTTCAGGTTGATTCCGCTGTGGATGCTTTGTTCCTGTGAGTCCTTTGCGAGTTAGGATCTTACTGTGCGTAGCTTACCACTCTTGCCTGCACTGTTTCTCTTTCCAGGGCCAGCTGATATCAAATGGCCCGTTTCTCAGCTGCTGTCTAGTTAATTTGAAATCTTTGCAGGTGTGGTTCAGTCATACTGGCTGGGACCTCTAGTCCAGGCTGAAATACTTTTCTTTTAAAGGATTGCAATGTTGCTTTAATATTGGGTTCCTTCTCTTCTTACCAGTGGTGTACTCCTCTCCTAGCGACAATTCTGCAGCATTGGGCACTGCTACTGCTTTGATACTTGGCATTGTACTTCCTATGGTTTTTCTGGAAGCCCCAGCCCTGAGCCTGAAAGACAACCCCCGGCCAGGCCAGGGCTCCTCTGGGTTTCCACGGTTCTTTTGTGCAATGTAAGATGGTTTGCATGTTTCTGCAGGTGGGATTTTGGAGATGGTGTCCAGGAGACATACCTGTTCAAACCTCCCTACAACAAGTCTTTCTTTGTTCCTGATCCCAGTGTCCATGAGGTTGTGATTGAGCACAACATTTCACACGTCTATCAAGACCCAGGTATGGTCAGGACAGTTCTTTGTGGAAGAAGGGGCTCAGGCGTTTGTGCTGCCAGGGGGGCTACAAGGCACCTTCCAATAAAAAATGGCTTGAAAGTCATTAAGTTGTTCCCGAAAAAACAGCCTGAGTGGCAGGAAGTCTCCAGCCATTTCCATCCTCACTAACTCTGTTTCTAGGACAGGTTTGCCCCTGCTGTAAGACGCAGGTCCAGAGCACACACTCCCCTTTACAGGCAGTCTTGCAGAGAGACAAGCAGCCGGCGAGCTCCGTGCTGGTGGGAGGGGGCAAGGAGGGGTCTGTGAGGGAACAGAAATCAAATCAGTACCCTGTGTCTGTCAGACTGGCTCCTTACCTGGTGTCTGGGACTCACGTGCATGACCAGGTTGTAATTCCCGCTTGTCCTGGCCTGGAGGGTGGAAGCACAGGATGTATGTGGTGCAGGAGCAGAGTATCTCCCCATCACGCCCCCCACGCTGCTGCAGCTCTGTGGAAGCTGTTGCATGAGTGTGTCCTCACAACTGGTCTTCTGCTCTCTTCCAATGCAGGTGAATATGCCTTGGTGGTTGTGGTGTCCAACCAGTTTGAGAACCTCACCCACTTGACCCCGGTTCACGTCCACAGTTACCTGATTGATGTGAAGATGGAAGTAGAGGAGAATGTTTTAGTTGTGAGCCGTCCGGTCACCTTCAGAGCCAATCCATTGCCATCTCCTTACGGTGTCCTGTACACCTGGGACTTCGGGGACGGGTCCTCCCCGTTCACAGGGAGCCACTCTACAGTGACATACAGCTACCCCAGAAGAGGAGTGTACAACATCACCGTGACGGCCAACAACACCATAAGCAGCGTGGAGACAGTTGAGTGCTACCAAGTGTTTGAGGAGATCACTGGGCTCCGTGTTTCCGCAGATGAGGCGGCAGAGCTGGGAGCATCTGTGACCTTGAATGCTTCAGTACAGACGGGGGACAGTATCACCTGGATATTTGATATGGGGGACGGGACGGTGCTGAGGAGCCAGGTGCCGGTGGTAGAACACGTGTACATCAAGGACATCAACTGCACAGTGAACGTGACAGCAGTGAATCCTGTGAACTCTGTCTCCCAAACTGTGCCCGTTCGGATATTTGTCCTGGAAGTTCTCAAAATAGAACCTACTTCTTGCATCCTTGAGCACCCAGATGTGCAGCTCACTGCATATGTGACGGGGAATCCTGATGATTACATCTTTGATTGGACTTTTGGAGATGGCTCATCCAATGTCACGATCAGCGGGGACCCTGTGGTGATGCACAACTTCACCCGCAGCGGGACGTTCCCCCTCTCCCTGACTCTCTCCAGCCGGTTTAACAAGGCTCACTATTTCACCAGTGTCTGTGTGGAGCCAGAGATAGTCAACGTCACCCTTCTCCCTCCCAAGCAGTTTGTGAGGCTCGGGGAAGAGAGCAGCTTCCAGGTGAGTGCCGTGCCGCTCTACCAGTACCGCTACCGCTGGGATTTTGGGAACAACGAGTCCACTAGATCAAGTGGGACTGAAGTGACCTATACCTACAAGAACACAGGGGTCTTCCTGGTCACAGTGACCGTCTCCAACAATGTCTCTTTTAACAATGACACGGCGTTTGTGGAAGTTCAGGAACCAGTTGGGGTAGCAAAGATTGAATATAATGGGACGAGTGTGCTGGAGCTGAACCAGATCTATCTCTTCTCTGCCAGCATGAATGGAACCAAAGTGAGTTATAGTTGGGACTTTGGAGATGGCACTACCCAGCCTGGGCAAATCGCTGCCCACTCCTACAACACCACGGGCCATTACACAATTAGCGTGATGGGCCGGAACGATGTGAGCTTTAATGAGACCGTCATCGACGTCGCAGTGAAACGTCGGCTCCATGGGCTGACCATCAATGCCAGCAGGACAGTGGTGCCATTAAACGGTTCAGTGAGTTTTGTAGCCACGCTTGTAGCTGGCACTGCCATCCGCTACTCGTGGATCCTCTGTGATCGCTGCACTCCGATCCAAGGCTCCTCCACAATCTCCTACACTTTCCGGTCCGTGGGCACGTTCAACGTCATTGTGACCGCAGAGAACAAGATCAGCTCATTGCAGGACAGCATCTACGTCTACGTCCTGGAGCAGATTGAAGGCCTGCAGGTGTCCAGCAGTGAGCTGGTGGAGGACATCTATTACCCAACAAACAAAACACTCCATTTGCAGGCAGTGGTGAGGGAGGGAACAAACATCTCTTACAGCTGGGTAGCCCAAAGGGATGGCAGCGCTGTGCAGACCTTCACTGGGAAAACCTTCTCCTTCAGTGTCCTAGAAGCTGGAAACTACACTGTCTATCTGAAAGCCACCAATATGCTGGGATGCGCAACTGCCAACAAGACGCTGGAGTTCATTGAAAGCCTTGGTCTTTTAAAGCCTTCTGCCTTCCCCAACCCCGTTGCTATTAATGCCTCTGTTAACATAAGTACCACCATAACCAGTGGCACCAGCGTCACGTATATTTGGTACCTAGAGGATGGTTTCTTTCCCGTTACCTCTGAACCCTTTATTATCCACTCCTTCCAAAGCCCTGGAGTGACAGAGGTCATCATTGGAGCAGAAAACAAGCTGGATTCAACCAATGCAACAATTTACATCTGTGTAGAGGAGGTCATAGAGGGGCTGAGTATAGGGACTGCAGAGCTGGACTGTAGATACGTCTCATCAGGCTCCACGGTGGTCTTTGAGGGGGAGCTGCAGAAAGGAACCGAAGTGACATGGCTTTGGGAAGTGCCCAATGGCACATTGACTGGCCAGTCTGTGGCGGTCACATTCCCCACAGCAGGGTTTTATACCGTCTATCTGAACGCATCGAACGACGTCAGCTGGGCTCTGGCCAGCAGGAATATCTCAGTGCTGGACAGGATTCAAGGGCTGGAGGTTCTTGCCAGCAAGAAGGTGGTGGAGCCGGGGGACCGGGTCACCTTCGTGATCAGGATGTCGTCAGGTACCTCTGTGAGTTACCTGGTGAGCATAAGCGGGGACTACTCTGTGGTGCTCAACGGCTCCAAGTACACGCACGAGTTCACCAAGAGCGGCGATTATTTGGTGACTGTGACCGTGCAGAACCAAATCAGCATTGCACACGCCCAGGTGCTCATCTCTGTGCTGGAGGCCATCCGTGATGTCAGGCTCCTCAACTGCTGCGACGAAGGCATTCCCACGGGCAGGGAGAAAAGCTTCAGTGCCCAGGTGGGGAGCGGCTCCCGCGTATCCTTCTCCTGGCAATTCTCCCTGTGGAAAGAGCAGGGCCGATCCCTGGTCACCATGGCAGGGGAGAGCGTTTCCTACACTCCAGAAGCTGCAGGGCTGCTTGAGGTTCTCGTCAATGCCTTCAATGACTTGGGAGGTATCAATATCACCAGAACCATCCAGGTCCAAGACCCAATAGTCCAAGTGTCCCTCACTGCCTCCAATGCCTTTGTCAACAGGACGGCCCTGTTTGCAGCTGTGGTGGTGCCCAGCAGCAGGAGCGTTGAGTTCTTGTGGACTTTTGGTGATGGCTCTTCCACTCAAATGACCAGGGTTGCAGTGGCCAACTATTCTTACCTGAGCCCTGGAGATTACCTGGTGGAGGTGAATGCCACCAACCTCATCAGCTTTTTTGTAGCCCAGCTCACTGTCACGGTCAAAGTCCTGGAGTGTGAGGAGCCAGAGGTGGAGTTAGCCTTGCCCCCCCAAGTAGTCATGAAGCGGTCCCAGAGGAACTACCTGGAGGCACAGATTGACCTCCGAGGGTGCATCAAGTACCAGACAGAGCATCTGTGGGAGATCTACCGAGCACCCAGCTGCATGAACCTGGATGAGTCCAGCAGGATCCGTCTGCCGAATGTTGACATGAACAGGCCCCAGCTGGTTATCCCGAAGCTGGCCCTGGAAGTTGGGAACTATTGCTTCATCTTTATTGTCTCCTTTGGAGATACCCCACTGTCCAAAAGCATCTTTGCCAATGTAACTGTGATACCAAGTAAACTGGTCCCAATCATTGATGGGGGGTCATACCGTGTATGGTCCAACACTCAGGACTTAATCTTGGATGGGGAGAAATCATACGACCCGAACTTGGATGATGGTGAACAGACTCCGTTGTTATACGATTGGTCTTGTACGTTCTCCTCCAAGGTAAGAGCAGTTTTGCTCAGCCAGGGTGATCATTTGGGAGCTCCAGCTGCACATCAGCTCCACTAGGAACGTGTCTGGGTTGAAATGATGTTGAAGGAAGCTTTTGTGAGCATCTTTAACAAAGCTGCTCTGGAAGGAGGGTTGCAAAGGTTTCCTGATTGCCAGCTCAGGAGGACGGTCCGGTGCTGTGTCCCTGGGCACAGCAGAGGGGCCAGCACTGGGATCTGGGATGTTCCTGTTGCTGCTGCCCTTGGACTTGACTTCCACAGTTTCAGTGGAATTGCTTCCATAACCTGACAGCATTATAGAGCTGCTGGTGGCTGAGGGCTCTGGTCCCTCTCCCCTTTACAGTTAAATGTCTCTAATTCCAGCAGGGGCCAAAGTCAGACTTTGGAGGAGTCAAGTGACCACAAGTCATGGTCAGTGTGGTCACAGACAGGTCACTGTAACACGCTGAAGGGCTCTGACCCTACAGTGGCAGAAGGGCAAGGGAGAACTGCTCTCCAGATTCTTCTGGGAGATCCACCTCAGGAGGATTTTTTGATTGAATGTGGGATTATTTTTCTTGTTACAAGTCATTGTTTTCTATATTGACCTCAAAACAGAAAGAAACAGAGTGTGTGTGGATTAGACTTTTGAGTTTAATGTGAGCTTTTTGTGTTGTTTGTCAATGTTTATAAGCTATTTAATGAAGGATTTATTGCTATAAAATATGAATTTGAAGCTCAGGTGAAATACAGGAGTATTCCAAGTACTGTTTACTAACTTGAAGAATAAGATAATGTGCTTTGTTGTCCACACACCCTGTTTCTCCCACCTCAGTGGTGGCACATTGCACAGTGAGACCTGTAACGGTCACTTTGTGTGGACCTGAATGTTTGGGCTATGGACTAACCCGATGTGCACCCGTACCAAGGAGGGTTTGAAAGTTCTTTTCTCCTTGCAAGCAGAGCTCGGCTGCAGGGTGCTCTCTGAATTTCAGTGCCAAGGAAGGGATTGTCACAATTTCCAAAGCGCTATTAGAAGCAGATGTGGAGTATACGTTCGACCTCACCATCAGGAAGCCGGGAATGAGTCCCGAGGCAACAAATCAAACCGTACGTACCCCTGATGACTGTCCTGTCTGTCCTTGGGTGGCTGTTCCTGTACACAGCCGAACTGCAAGTCCACAGCCCCTTTCCATGAGGAATTTTGCAGAGGAGAGCGCTGCTGGCTCAGGATGGTGCTCAGCCATGGGGACACCTCGGGCTGTGTCCCTGTCCCCATTGAGAGCCAGTGGCAGTTTTGGGGGGTGGAAGAGCCACCACCTGCCTGCACCGGCCAGCACGGGAAAGAGGGGGACACAGATTTTAGGGCATAACTGGGGCTCCATAACTGATCTTGTCCAGGTCGTTTGCAGGAACAGACATTGGTATTTCTGTGATATATTAATCTTTTGCTGCCTCAGGCAGCACTTTTTGCTTGTCCTGCCAAGTTCTTTTAGTTTCTTCCTTCCTTTTGACCCCGTGTTAGTCCCTGTCTGCGCAGAGGCTGCGTTAGTGCCCCAGCCCTGGGCAGCTCTGGCCACCGTTCCTGGGACTGAGAGTCATAGAATCACAGAATCAAAGAATCATTTTGGTTGGAAGAGACCCTAAGATCATCAAATCCAACCATAACTAAACCACGTCCTTAAGAACCTCATCTCTGAGTCTGCGGCTGCAGATCTGCCGGAGCAGGACAGCAAAGGGCCCACGATCAGTGGCTGTTGCTGCACCGTGCACAGTCCTGGGCTCTTCCCACCTCACAGCACCAGGTTCTCCCGTGGTTTTCACCCAGAGGGAGCTCGCTAAGAGCTGATGCTTAGTTTTATTGTCAACAGTTCCTCCCTTCTCTGTTCCTGAATTTTTAAAGGGAGGATTTTTTAAGTGCATGTTGTTTATGTCAAATTAAGCCCAACGCCGAATGCATCTGCAGTCCGACAGCAGTTATGGTTTATGTCAGGAACATTCATCGTGGTGCATTTGGCAATTAGAGATATAGTTAGTCTGAAAGTGGAAACTCTTACCGCCTGGGTTTTAAACCAAAGCTGGAGGATGAAAAGAAAAAAATTAAATTGATAGTCTTTCAAGGACATTCCGTACTATCTGGTTTCCATGCGTGAGCGCAAAACAATGATTCCAGTGTCGCAGGAAATTTGCAAATACTGTCGGAATGAATGAAGCTTCAGTGCGCTCCGGCTTGGTTCTGGGGAATATTTATCCTCTTTTAAAAGTCTGCCATATTAAACAATGTCTTCATTACTCTCTTTCTTTGAATTCAGAATATTCTTTTTGCCAGGGCGGAGGGCTCTGTCAAAAGCTGGACAACCCCATTTCCGAGGGGATTAAAGGAGTGTAGATCAAGCGCAGGGGTCAGAGCTCGAAAGCCACTGTGGCTGAGCCACCAGCGCTCTCTTCTCTCCAAGCACTTTGCAGGGAGGTGTCAGGAAAAGGTGGTTTTCCAGGCTGCAGGACCAACTTGCTGCACAGTGGGAGCTGTGTTTTTTGGCTGTTTTTATCATCACTCCTGTCTCTCAGGGACATAGGTAGTGTCAGAAATGGTGATGGTTCTGCACAGATTGTGCACTAGAGAGCCCAAGGTCCTGAGATGTGTTCTGCAGCTCCAGACCGAGCTCTGTGGATTGGAGCAGGGGTGGGGGGACAGACTTGGCACAGGGCAGCAGATCCTCAGTAAATGTGGGTTTCTCAGCTCCCCCTGAGCCCTCTGCCACTCCAGACTGCAAACGCTTCCCATTTATCAACCTCCCGAGCTGAGCACAGGGACCTGCAGCCCCCCGCTCCCACGTCCACAGCAGATCTGCCATGTCCCCACCGGGCCGGGTGCTCCGCAGAGGCAGAACCAGAGTTTGGCCACAGAACACAAAGAGCTGCAGCCGCTTCCCAGGGCAGGCGCTCACCAGATGTTTGCTCTGTGCTGTGAAAAAGTCTTTTCCTCTCCAGGTTCAACTTCTCCTCTTTCCCAAGCTCTAACACACGCCCCATATTTGTAGGGCTGCCATGGGTCCCGAGATGGTCAGGTCAGCAAAGTGCTTTGTTTGGCATCATCCCCACCCAACAGCACAGGCAGGACTTGCTGAGAATCCAGCACAGGGCACCAGAGGGACATTTTGAAAGTGAGTTGTGTTAAAAAGTGTAATATAGTAAATCCAGAATTACCTAAATTGGCTCAGTTTAGCAGTAGGTGGCTCTTGAAAATCAGTGACAGCAGAACTCACCCTGGCCAATGTAAGAAAAGTGATGTAGCTTAAGTCTGACCTGAAATCCTTTGGAAATCCCTTTCTGCTGTTCCCTTGGCTCAAACTGGTCTGGTGCAGAGCGATTCCTCCTTGCAGACCAGCTGCTGGGATGTCTGCCTACCTGTAAGATGTCTGTATTTTAGTCTCAGATCTCCTGATGGAGCCTCTTGCTTTTCCAGGTATTCATCAAGAGAGGAGGAGTCCCCATTGTGTCCCTGGAGTGTGTTTCCTGCAAGGCTCAGTCTGTCTACGAAGTCAGCAAGAGCTCCTACGTCTACCTGGAAGGGACCTGCCAGAATTGTCACAATGACTCCAAGCTTGGGGTAAAGTTGTCAGCAACACTGGTCTTTGGTGGACTTAAGAGAAAAGGGGAGAGTGAGAGAGGAATGATTCCAAGCTTGGGGTAAAGTTGTCAACAACACTGGTCTTTGGTGGACTTAAGAGAAAAGGGGAGAGTGAGAGAGAAGAGAGTGGAAAGAGCTGTGTCAGAAATAAAATCACGGATCTGTTGTCCCGAGCTTTTCCTTGCCCTGGGTTGTGCCCGTCCGTCCTACCAAAGGACAAGTCCTTGCTGGGTCATTTTGAAGCCAAGCCCATGAATGACCAGCTCTTTTCACACAAAAAATGAAGTGTTTTCTTCTCCCTGCTGACTGGCATTTTGCCTGTTATTCTGGTGGCTCAAGCTGAGGTTGTTTGGTCTCTTCTGATCCCCCAAGTCGCTCGTGCCCTCCTGTAATTACAGATTCCAGTACACAGCAACCTGTGGATGAGGCAGGGCTCAGGAGTGGAAATCCCGTTGCAGGAGCTAGTCTTTATTGCTCCCAGCTTGTCCTTGCATGGCATTTTCTGACTGGCTATCTCACTGTTCCTCTTGTTATCACAGTTGTACATTTGTGCTATTAACAGTAACCATCCAGGACATGTTCAGCTTGAAGTATATAAAACATGGTATCCCATGGAGACTCCACCAGTACTTAATTTATTTCCTGTGTTTTGTATTCCCTATTATGAAATATTCTGTCGGAGGGTGATGTAATCCCAGAGACTAAAGTAGATCTCACAGTGGAAATATTCCCACCAGACATTTTGGAAAGGTTCCAGTTCTTGTTGCTGTAGCACACAAGACTAAAGCTGAACTATCAACTGCAAATTTGGCAGACGCTCCCACTAGAAATCTGTTACTTTTTATAAAAGACTCAATCCGAAAACATTTTAAGGACATAACTTCAGGTTTAAACAAAACCTCTCCTGTGTTTCCCCTCTTCATCTCTATAGAGATGGGCAGCGCACAGCTTTAAAAACAAGTCTCTCATCCTGGACAAGAAAACGACGTCCACTGGTGACACAGGAATGAACCTGGTCCTGAGGCAAGGGGCACTGAAGGACGGTGAGGGCTACACGTTTACCCTGCACATCACGGACCTCACAACGGGGGAGGAAGGCTTCGCCTCCATCGACCTGCTCCCCAACCAGCCGCCCGTGGGAGGCTCCTGCCGCCTGTCCCCCAAGGGTCCCCTCCGGGCACTGATGGCCAAGGTGCACTTCGAGTGCACAGGTGAGACGTGCGGCCAGGGGTGCCGGGCGCCCACCAGCCCTCGCTGCTCCCCACGGGCAGAGGTTTCTGTCACTGCAGTGTTCCCAGCCACCCCCCTCCCCGCAGAGGGTTTCTGACCCCCAGTTGGCCAAGGGCTGAGGTCAGATGTGGATCTTTCCATTTCTGATCCCCAAAGCTTGGACCACGAGCAGCTTTGTGCACTCGAATTGTGGAGCTCTGAAACACATGGCAGCAGGCAGGCACTTTTAAAAATCCTGATCTATGCAGTTAAATGATGAGATCCTGGCTAGGACAGTACTTGCAGAATAAAATAGTATTTCAGTGCGGGAAAAAGAAGATGGGTGCCCAAAACTGAGTCACATATGTGGGAAGAGTCAAAAGACAAAGTGCTGGGGCCTCCTCTGCCATGTGGGCTGGATGTTCCCATCAACAGTTACCTTCTTGACCAGCTGCAGAGACAGCAACAGCCAGTCCAGCTTTGGAAAAGTGGCCTGGCTGACGTCCTGTAGCCTTGGGCCAAGGAATAAGTGCCTCTGAAAACCAGATTTCCCCAAATGATTAGTGCTAGAGATTAATGCTGTCTGTGCCCAAATGCTGGGAAGCCACGCTGCAGAGGAGATGATGAATTCTGCTGGTTCTGGGCAGGCTGGTCACCAAAACCCAGCTTAAGCTGGAGGAGAAGCAGAAGTGGTGAGAATTTTAGCTCTTAGTGATTGTTTTGAAGCTGAAGTGAGACATGCAGGATGCTGAGCCACTGCTCCATATCCAGTGCAGAGCCAGCGCCTTTGCTGGTGCTCACTGAGAAACACGCAGTTAATTTCCCAACCACCCAGATCCCACAGGACCCCCCATAATTCCTGGGAGCTCCAAGGAAACCGTTGTGCAGTTTTTATCCTAGACTGAGTCATTCCTGACATGCAGAACTGCCCAAGGGCTGTGCTAAGCCCGTGTCTAATGTCAGGCTTTGCAGGGCTTGTACAAAAGCTGTTGCCTTGGGTCAGGGCTGTTCCCAGCCCCAGACATTATTCCTGTTTTTATTTTGCTTGTAAACTCTTCACAAATCCCTTTAAACGTTACAGGACCCAAACACCTGGGCAGAAACCCCGAAACATCCGAAAAATTCAAAAGGGTCAGAGCTTTACATTGCAGACATCCCTCCAACCGGGTGGAGTCCACAAGCTGTCCCCCAGCAGTGGGGACAACCCGTCCCTCTGTCTGAGCAGGTGGGACACACCAGGGGACAGGCTGGGCTTCAGGATGGTGGCTGCAGCCCCCCGCAAGCCCTTTTGCCCCTCTCAGACTCCCCATTCGGGTTTGTTTTGCAGGCTGGCGAGACACAGAGGACGCAGAGGGGCCACTGGTTTACATCCTGCTGGCATCGCGCCACAGGGCCGGGCACTTCCACGAGTTCTGCATGTACAAGGGCAGCCGGGCCGAGCACAGAGCCTTCCTGCCCCCGGGCTTCCATGAGAGTGGCTTCGTGGTATCCGTGTCTGTCCTCGTGCAGGACCAGCTGGGAGCCACTGTGGTGGCCATTAACCGGTAAGACCCACCACTCGCAGGCTGGGCCTACACGATGATACCAGTGTCCAGCCTAAGCTCCTGAATCGCGGTCTTAGGGCTTGAGCACACGTTCCCTGTCCTGAAGGGCTGGGCAGGTCCTGAGTGAAGCATTTGCCTCCTAGAAGAGGCTGTTGGCAGGAAGGTGAGGGGAGGCTCAGCAAAATGTGAAACGAGAAAGCCCTTGAGGTGCTTGAGCGAGTTGAGAGAAGGGAACAGAGCTGGGGAAGGGGCTGGAGCACAGGCATTATGGTAGCTCCATGCAGGTGACAAGTGCCCCTGGGTCATTGTGCAGCATTCTGAGCTGCTCTCAGCTGCCTGCCCGAGCTCTCAGGCTGCTGCTTCTCCAGGCTGATCTGCAACTCCCCGCACTGTCCATGCGGTCCCAGCCTCCTGGGCTGGAGCGCAGGGTCCTGCAGTGCTGCGGAGGAGGATCTGGGTCCCAGCTGCTCCTCAGGCCCTGAGGACCGATGCCAAAAGCAGTGCAGCTCCTCCCAGCCCTGGTGTTAAGTACTCTTTCTGTCAAACTAAACCCAAATTTTCTTCTGTGTGCTCAGTGCACCCGTGTGCATCCTTCGTCTGCAGCTTCACAGAGCTGGAGTGGTTAGGAACCAGGTTTCAGGTCCATGATCCTACCCACAGCTTGTGCAAACTGGGCACCAGGGCAAGTGTCGGCAGCGCTTTGTCGTTTAACCACTTGCTTCCCCTTTCATCTTCCTTCCCAGCCAAAGGGCAGATTCTGCCCCCTTCACCCAGCCCGTTTCGTCCTCTGTGCTTAACCCAAACGTCTTTCCCTTGGCAGCTCCATGGAGATCGGCTTACCTGAGGGCTTCCCCAGCCTCTCCCACTGGCTCTACAATCAAACTGACACCGTGCTCCAGGGCTTAGTGAAACAAGGGGACCCTCAGCAGGTCATTGAATACTCTCTGGCCCTCATCACCATCTTAAATGAGGTAAAGCAGTGCTGTCTGCCCGAGAGGGGCCTCCAGAAGACCTTGCAATCATGTTCTTTGGCCAGGTTTTGTACAGTGATGTAGGGAAGTGACTAATGCTACGGTTTTTCATGTAAAGCAGTGTACATGCATGCTGGGACCTGGGCTGGAGCTATTTTCGTGCATCAAAATAAGTAACAAGCTCCAGGAACACAAAGACCAGGGAAAGCAGGGGAGCTGCAGAATAAAATGGGTCTAGAGAAGGCAGTGGCCTGGGTGTCTCCCCTGCAGCTGCTTTTTTGCCCTCATATTCAGATAGTTTTTCCTCTTTACTGCCAACCTCAAGTCTAAATGCTGAATTTAGAAACAGAAATCTTAGCCCAAATTCCCCACCTCCTTCAGGCTTTCCCTGAGCCAACCACCGGGGCTGGAAAGTCCCTGCAGCTGCTCTGGGTGCTCAGGAGACCTCCCGGCTCTGACTGTGGAGCGAGTGCTGCTTGATCTTCTGCCTGCAGAAAAGGCTCCTAATCCACAGTGCAGGAGCATCGTCCTCCTGGCAGCATTCACTTCTACACCTGCCTAAAGCAGAGGCCAGTCCCTTCATGTGCATCTCTATAGGCAGGGCAGGAATTTTGGTCTATACTCCTGCTTCCCTGCCTGATAAAAGAGCTTCCTGGGGCCAGGGTGATGCCCCTGAGCACAGGCGGTGTGCTGAGCTGGATGAGGCTGCACAATGCTGTGCTACTGAGCTTTCAAGTGCGAGGCTGTTCAGATACCTGCTTGGGGAGTACAAGTGAAATTGAGGAAGTTCTACTGAAAAACCATCTCATTAGGTCACCCTCTGGGGAGATACAGAGTGCAAGGGAGAGGTGATTTCAGCACAGCTCATCATCCTCTGAAGCCACCAATACGTTTCCTCACTCTACCTGATTTTATCCCTCCAGTATGAGCGGTCCATGCTTCTGGAACCCGAGACTGGGAACGAGTTTGAACTCCGGACCTGGACTCGAAACAATATCACAGAAACCCTGAACTCGCTGAATGTGAACACAGTTGACGACATCCAGCAGATCTCGGCAGCCTTGGCGCAGTGCACGGTATGTTCCCCGTTGCTCCTCCAGCTCCTCAGTTCTCGTTCTGCCTCCCTGTCTGTCTCCCCCACACACGTACCACACGGAGGGGACAGGTATCACTTGTTGATATCATTCAGGCTGGACGTGAGGAAGAAATGGCTGCCCCTGAGGGTGGTGAGAGCCTGGCCCAGGCTGCCCAGAGAGGTGGTGGATGAACCATCCCTGGAGACATCCCAGGCCAGGCTGGACGAGGCTCTGAGCAAGCTGAGCTGGTGAAGATGTCCCTGCTCATGGCAGGGGGGGCACTGGGGGAGCTGGGAAGGTCCCTTCAACACAAACCATTTTGTGATTCAGTGATTCTGTGATCATTAGGGTTTCTGGAGTGATGTCCCAAGTGGTGTCAGCTCTGCCTCTCACTGTGCCACCCATCTGGCAGGTATGGAGAAGATGATAAAATGGATAAGATGTGCTGGAAGACAGCACCTAAGGACTCTGTGCTGTTTCTCTGGCAGCAGCCCTGCTGTGGCAGCTTGCTGGCAAGGACATTCCTCCACTTGCAGATGGAGACTGCAGGAAAGGCCTTGACAGACTGGAGAAGCACTGGAATAAATTGCTGGGGGACTCACAGAATCTCCAAGGACAGGCTGGGCTCCTGTCAGGAGTAACACAAGTAGAGCCGGACCTGCCTTAAGCCAGGGGACAGTGCCAAGGCCTGACGTTCCTTCCAGCCCCATTTCTACCATACAAGATCAGAAACACAGCTCCACTGCTAAATGGAAGTGCTTTTTCCCCAGCCAGCTCCCAGTTTCAACTCCCCAGTGCTGGGGCTGCTGCCTGGTGGATTTAGGAGTGGCTTTGTGTGTTTTGTCAGATGGGCAAAGGGAAGAGAGCCCAGCTATATAATGTGCTGGGGCTTTGGTGCTCAGCCAGGCAGCTCTGGCACGCTCTTCCTCCCACATCTTTGCTTTCAGGACTGGACTCCAGTACCCCAGCCTTGGCATCACCTTCCCAGCCAGGTCCGCGGTCCCGCTTGGTGGGAAGGGGACAGACAATGCATCCCACCCCCAGAGTCCCCACTCTGCACCTTCCTCTGCTTCAGAGGCTGCAAACCTCCAAAATCACTTCGTTCGTCTTTGTTCGGGGGTTTGGGGTTCGGCACATCCCATGCTGGTGCTGGGTTGGGTTGTTTCTGTCTCTCCCACGTGCTCGTGCCTTGTGACTCGATCTCACTGTGGAAGCTCAAATCTAGAAATAGAATTTTTGTTCCAGGGGAAAAGCTGACGTTCCAGGATTAGTTTGTACTCTGGATTGGAATGGAAAGCTTAGAAAAACAGTAATCTAGAATTTCCCCTGTGGTCGAGACTAGTGCGGAGTTCACACATTTCCTTTCCTGTAGAAGTGTCAATCAGTGCTGATGCTTTTTTTGATTTTACCTACAGGGGAGAGGAAAAAATAGAATTGATTTCTCCTGGAAGGGAAAAGGGGAATCTCATTCTTCTGAGTAGATTCTCCTTCCTAAGCAGCGTCTCCTTTGGTGGTTTCTCCCCGTAACACTTTTTCTTCCCCACCTCCTTGGTACCTGACTGTGCTTCCTGAACTCCAATGCGCACAGTCTGTCCTCGCTTCTCCTCGCTTACCAATAAAAGCAGAAAAGAGGGAACTCTAGACCTGCAGATGCTGTTTTGATTCTTCACCAGAACGTATGGTGAATCACATCTGAATCCTATGATGATTAGAAGAAAAAAAAAAAAAGATGAATAAGAGCTAAGAGCGGGGTCGTGGTAACAGCTTCCATGTGTTGCCTCAGTCCCTCCCATCCAGCCCTGGAGAGCGCAGGGAGCTCCAGGCCATGGCTGGAACATTCTGTTTCTTGGCCACATGTGGGAGCAGAGGGAGGGACATCCATCACGCCTGAGTGGCAGGATCCCTCCCACAGCTCTCAGGAGTGTTTGGACACCAAAATGGATTCGGTTAGGGATAAATCTTCCTTCCATTGAAGGCAGCGGAGTGGATGGAGGAATCCTATCCTGCTCCTTCTGGTGGAGTTCTGTAGGAATAACGTGGTGGGTGCTTGTGAGGGCCAACAGCAGGAGACATGCTTGGTCCTTACAAGTGAACTCCAGAGAACTTGAATTTGCTGCTCTTTATTGCTCTTTCCAACCCTAATGCATCCTCCAGGCGTGTCTGCCTGTACACTGGCCGGTTGAAACGTGAGGGGAGGTGAATGTCCTGGAGACACCACCAGCGTCTTGCCATCTCTTGGTGTGAGTGGAGCAGCCGTGGGCTCTGCAGTCCCTCCCCGGCGCTGGGAAGAGCAGGGGTGACTTTCAGAGCGAAAATGGTGTTAGAGCGAATGTGCTCAGGTCTCTGCAGGGCTGAGCCAGCAGAACTTCCCACAGCTGCCCTCATCTTTCTGGAGTATTCCTGCTGCATCAGCCCTTGTTTCCCTTGGCAGGTGGTGAGCAAGGAACTGGTGTGCAAGTCCTGCCTGACGAGGACCTTGAACAAGCTGGAGACCATGATGACCATTCTGCAAGGGGAGACAACCCAGGGCACGGTGACACCAACTGGCATCGCCGACAACATCCTCAACATCACAGGTCAGCTTTGTCCCCGCAAGGATGGGTGACAGGTGACCAGGCGGAGGACACAGGTCTCCTGTGCAGGGCGCTGAGCTGAGGGAACCTTTGCAGGGTTTCTGCTGAGCCGTTTGAGGTTTGGCTCACACTTCCTCAAGCTGTTAGGGAAATCGTATCTAACATTTGGAGCGTGGCACCCCAGTACTTTCTTCTCCCTGCACTTTTCCCAGGGTTGTCCTGGCTTTGGCAGCTGTCCCTGCAGACACTTCAATGTGACAGTTGTTAATGAACTCACTAATACTCTGGGGAATTGTCTCTTCAGTAAACAATGAGTAACAGCTATGGCTTCCAGATGCTTGCCTTCCTGATTGCAAGCTGAGGAGGTTTCCAAACTTGGCTGGGGCACCCGTAAACACTGAGTGGAAATTCCCACCTGGTTACCCTGGGAGGATGCAGAGGCACCTTTTTTGCACTCCTCGTTAAGCATTTCTGAGTGTTCTCCAGTTTATAATGCAAAAACATAGTAATATATATTTGCTTTATCCATTCCTTCCCTGGTTCCCAGTCAGCTCTACTATTCGCTTCACAGGAGGAAAATAAAGCCTGTTGTGATCAAGTATTTACCACCAAATCTCATAGGTCAGCCGAGAAACTGCAGGTGCTGCTGACAGTTCTATTTTTAGCTGTGGGCTACTGAAAACTTCCAGTGTGTAGAGTTACAGTGAGAAGAAGACAGTAAGGAAAGACTTGTCTGATTGTTTTGGGAAGGTGTCAGATGTTATCTAGACTGTACCAGTTATCTTGGCTGTTTACCAGTTCCTCAGTTTGCACCTTTATTTCTCCCCTGGCAGGTGACCTAATTCACCTGGTCAATACGGTTTCACAAGAATCCAAGCCCCAGGAGCTGCTTGCTGATTCCAACAACTTGCTGCTGGCTCCCAAAGCCTACAACCTGTCTTCCAGCCTGATGCGCATTCTCATGAAGTCTAGAGTGCTGAACGAAGAGCCCCTCGAGCTGGTGGGAGGAGAAATTAAGGCCACGGGCAAGCGGTCTGACCCCTTTAACTTGCTATGCTACGAAAACACACCAAACTGCCAGTTCTCCATTCCCCAGGCGTTCAATACCACCCTCTCCAACCTGACAGATGTCATTCAGGTCATGTTCCAAGTGGACTCCAACCCTTTCCCTTTTGGCTACATCAGCAACTACACCGTGTCCACCAAGGTGGCCTCCATGGAGTTCCAGACCCACAACGGGGTGCAGATCCCCATCGGGAGCCTCGACTCAGAGAAAGCCATCACTGTGATGGTGTCAAACAACACAGACGCTGACAATCTCTCTGCTGGCACTGAAATCATCGAGGCGAGAACATCTGTGAACCTGATTGTGACAATGGAGAGCAACAACAGGGAGGCAGGACTGCACTTCCAGCTCACCTACAGAGTCCTGAACGGTAGCGCAGACACATCCAGCTCTTAATGCTCTTTCCAATTTCTTCTTGTGGCAGAGGAGGGCTGGGTGCTGCAGCAAAGGAGAGCAGTGTCCAGACAGAGCTGCTGTGGGAGGGGGTGGCAGGTGCAGCCAGCAGTTTCCACACCATGTGAGTGAGGTTCTGGCTGCCACGGGCATTATCTAGTCCCCAGTGTGAGCCTTGCTCATGGATTCTGGCACTGAGAAGCCTTTTGCTCTTTCGAGCGCTTCTGTTGAGCCATGTTGGCACTGGAGGGAGTTTGTTCTGTCTCTTGGTCAGGTACAGCGGCATCCAGAGCCTTTAGCTCAGGGATTCTCTGAACTGCAGACTGAGAGGGCAACTGGAAAACCTTCTCTCTCGACTTTCTTCATTCCCAACACTCTTCTCTGAACATCCACTGCTGGCTGCAGGCTTGTGGTCGAGCTCTCCCTGGTATTGATGAAGCACCTTCTGTTTTTTCTCCCCCTCCCCATGCAGATCACTATATTGCAAGTGAGCCCGAGCCTTTCATCATGGCTTATCTCCATCATGAGCCAGAGCCCAACGAGCACAACTGCAGCGCCTCAAAGAAAATTGGCCTGGATGCCCTGGCTGGAAATGACCACAAGCTCTACACCTTCTTCACCTCCCCCCGGTAAGAAAAGCCTCCCTCACAATCCCTGCCACCCACAGGCTGTCCCCTGGGGGTACGTGAGGGATGCTCAAGGCCTTGCCGTGGCTTTTGCCAGGCTCTTTGTTGGGCTGGTGCTGTTCTGGCCATGCACAGCGCTCCTCTGCTCCTGCACCCCAGCAGTGGCACCTCTTCTCACAGAATCACAGAATCACAGAACGTTAGGGATTGGAACTCCCTCCTGCCCAGGCATCTGCTGGTGCAAAAGCAGCTCAGTGCGCTGGGATTTGTCTTTCTGATTCCGCTTCTTAGAGCTGAAAATCCCGTTCCCTGGGAGTTTCCTGACCCTCACCCAGGGCCTCTCCTGCTGATGAGTCTCCCCCTGCCACCCTTTCTCTGCTCCCTTACCTGGTACCTGCTGCAATCTGTTGGTTACGTGCCCAGACTTGCATCCTCTGAGCATCCAGATCCTAGAGCTGCCCGTGTTTACCAGGACTCCCTCCCCAGGGGACTCTGCCCTTTGCAGATTCAGGGGTTGCTTCATGCAGCTCATTAAACCATTTCGTGCAGCAAAGCACCACTGGTGTTAGCCTAGTTCCTGAACACAGTGCACCCTTCACAAAAGCACCGTTATCGTCAGAGCTCACCTTCCCAGCGTGTGACGGGAGGAGAACACAGGTTCCCTCAGGAGCCCTGTCCTGCTGGCCTACTCCTGGAGCCTGCTGGGGCTCATTAATGTTGGGGTTTGCAGCAAAACTCTCTTGTTTTTATCAGAGCAGTCATTCTTGTAACTTCAGCTGCTGCTGCCTTGCCCAGGAACGCGTGTGTTCGTGCCTCGTGTTATTTCTGAGCCGTTATTGGCATTATCTGAGAAGAAAAGATAGGCAGCTTGGGAATAGGTGGGGCGAGAGTGGAGCCACTGGTTGTGTAAGTTGACACAGCTTCCATGGCTGTTGGTAACAGGATGCTCAAAGAGGGATTAATCGTCCTCAAGAGCGAATCTGCTCCCAGCCAAGAATCACAGAGTTGCCATGGAAGTGTCCTGGGGGTCGGTGGGACACGGGGAGGGCATGCGAGCTATGAGAGGATGTGCAGTGTAGTGCTCCAGGTGCTGAAACCATACAAAGATAAACTGTAAGATAAAAGATAAATTCTAAGTAAAGTGGTCTGTAGGACCCCGGAATTTCTGCACAGCCAAAGGGCGGTGTAAGCTACACCACTTTCACTGGGCTTTTCCTCATCTGGGGAGAACTTATTGTGGCCTTTCAGTGCTTAAAAGTGGCCTGCAAGAAGGATGGGGACAGACATGTTAGCAGGGCCTATTGTGATAGGACAAGGGGTCATGGTTTTAAACTAAAGGAGGGAGATTCAGGCCAGACATGAGGAAGAAGTTTTTTATGCTGAGGGTGGTGAGAGCCTGGCCCAGGTTGCCCAGAGAGGTGGTGGCTGAACCATCCCTGGAGACATCCCAGGCCAGGCTGGACGGGGCTCTGAGCAACCTGAGCTGGTGAAGATGTCCCTGCTCATGGCAGGGGTGGCACTGTGGGAGCTGGGAAGGTCCCTGCCAACCCACACCGTTCTGTGATTCATCGTGTGCTCACTTCAGCAAGTGAGTTAAGAATGTCTCCTTGCTGTCTTTCCATTTTCCAGAACTGATGACGCCATCCAGAAGTATTACTTCAACATCACCAACCATTTCAGCTGGTCCCCAGTGGAGGTGACGCTGGGGCTCTACACCTCCCTGTGCCAGTACTTCAGTGAGCAGGAGAAACGCTGGAAGACAGAAGGGATCATCCCGCTGGAGGAGACCAGACCAGACCAGGCCGTGTGCTTAACCCAGCACCTCACCGCCTTCGGAGCCAGTCTGTTTGTTCCCCCAAACTCTGTCCAGTTCATCTTCCCTGTGAGTAACACAAAGCAGAAGTTGTGCAGCGTTGCCACACTCCGAGCAGATTGTTGTCACCTGGATGAAAGCCTTGGGCTCCCCTTGGCTTCACATCCAAGGTGGGCCATGGCTGAGATGTGCCCAGCTGAGCTGTGCCTAACTTCCAGACCAGCACAAGTACCTGAGAGCCTTGGGGAGCTGCAGATGCGCACAGTGTGCAGAGGGGCTGTGTCCTGCTGTGAATCCTGCTGCTAAAAACAGCCCTTTGCAGATGGCTTTATCCTCTATTCTGGACACCTGGCGGTGTGTTCACGCCTTAGGGAGATGCCGAGTGCTCCTCCCAGCTGTCACCCAGCGCTGTTTTATCCCAGGAGCTCTCACCTGCCAGCTGCTCCCTGTCTCCCAGGGGTACCTGGGCTCTTCTCAGCCGCAGGTGTGATGTGCGGGGGGCAAAGAGCTCTTGG